>NC_090941.1:127460288-128110929 GCF_040938575.1 Ambystoma mexicanum
GGTACCAGTACCTAGGCCCGGTAAACCGACAGACTAATGCGGTTCGTACAGGCCAATGGCAATGCTTAACTGCGACATAAAGATACTGACAACCATATTGGCCAAAAGATTATCAAAGGTTTTAGGGGTCTTGGTGCATGAAGATCAAAATGGGTTCATACCGGGTCGGAACACTGCGGCAAACCGCTGCAGGTAACAACACATTGTGGCGCAGACAGCAGATTCACAGTAAACCGACAGATGAATGCAGTTCGTACAGGCCAATGGCAATGCTTAACTACAACATAAAGATACTGACAACCATATTGGCCAAAAGATTATCAAAGGTTATAGGGGTCTTGGTGCATGAAGATCAAAATGGGTTCATACCGGTTCGGAACACTGCGGCAAACCTCTGCAGGTTACAACACATTGTGGCGCAGACAGCGGATTCGCAGGAATCTTACGCAATAGTCTCCTTAGATGCCATAAAGGCGTTTGACTCTGTTTACTGGGAATGACTCCTAGCTGTCCTGGGAAAATTTGGGTTGGATGACCACTTTATTCGATGGGTCAAGATCCTTTATAAATCACAGGTGGCCAGGGTAAAAACTGGGAGGATGGTGTCAGGGCTTTGGGACATACAGAGAGGCACCAGGTAGGGCTTCCCGCTATCTCCAATGCTCTATGTATTGGGACTGTAGCCGATTTCTATATATATATTAGAAAGCAATTCTTTGACGCCGGCATCATGTTAGGGGCAGAGTATCACGTTGTCTCCTTATACGCTGATGATGCACTGCTGTACCTAAGAGACCCACACCTAAATGTACCAGTGCTATTAGAGATGTTAGAGAACTTTGCGCGAGTGTCAAGGATCTCCTTTAGCACAGAGAAATTGTGCATATTCCCACTGGCGGAGTTAACAAGGAACAAGGAGGAAGACCTCCCAAATGTAGGAATCCGGTGGAAGCTACACACATTCAGATACCTAGGGATAAATATCTGGCACACACCTGAACAGATGCATGAGGGTAACACTCTACTGGCATTGCAAGGCCTCAGAAGGTCCACAAAGTTCTGGTCCGAATTGCCACTATCTGTAATGGGCAGGGTGGCAGTGGTTAAAATGATAGTACTCCAAGGGCTCTTATACTTTTTACATAATATCCACTATTATATTCCAGCCTCCTTCTTCCGGTTACTTGAAAAACTATTGAGGGAACAGCTATGGGATCCAAACAGACACAGACTATCCCTACACACACTAAGGTACTTCCTGGCGGCCCAGCTCAGTCATGCAGCCAAATGGCTTGCGGATGAGGCTACCTCGGAAACAAGGCTACTACGAGGGCTAGTAGCACCGAGGCATCCGAAGGAAGAGTTATGGGTTCCGCTGGGATGTCTAGGGTAAACCCAGATGATCGTACGACTGGCAGGAGAGTTTGGGACAGGGCCTTGAAACTGGCGAGAGGTACCCACCCCTATTCCCCCGAGAACCCGATTGCTGCCGGGGGTTGCACAGGGAGAGCAGATCTGGCACCCGTGAGACAATGGGAAGAACACAGCATTTGCACTTTGGGAGTACGAGGACAGAGTGTTTAGAGATTTAGAATTCACGAGAGAAAGGGAGGGCCTCCAAAAGGGCCAATTCCTATGGTACAGAAGGGTCAGGAAGGCGGTAAAAGAGAAATGGAAGGAGTGGCCGGAAGAGCCAGAATCGGAACCAACCCTAACACTGCTATATAATCTGGGGGATGGGTGGAAACCTATGTCCAGGCTTTATGCTCAACTTGCAGACAGACCCAACTCTAGGAGCGATACACTAAAGCAGAGGTAGGAGGCGGACCTGGGAATCAGCATAACAGAAAAGAAGTGTAAAGGATCCTGCTATAGCCCCGAGAAGTGTCCAGAAATGCCCAGTTTAGGCTAATCCAATTGAATGTCCTGTATAGAACATATATGATGCCAGATAGGATAACCAAATTCAACAAAAACACAAACCCGTTGTGCACCTGGTATAGCTCAGAGGAGGCCGGAATGTTGCACATGTTTTGGGGGTGCCCGAAGATACAGAATTCCTGGGTTAGGATAGAACAAGCCTGTAGAAGGGCAGGGGTGGTGAGATATGAATGGTCACTGAAAGAGTGCCTCCTAGGGGCCTACCCACGAATAAGCAAAGTAAGGCATGTTATTAAATGTATGGGCATGGTATGTGTGCTAGCCAAAAGGGCCATTGCAATGACGTGGAAAACATTTGGGGGCCCACAGTTTGCCAAATGGCACAGTGAACTGGAACACTGGGCATGGGCAGAAACTAGGGTATGGGGAGATGGAGTAGCCAGGCAGAAGAAGAACCAAGCCCTACTTACGAGGCCTGGAAGACCTTGATCTGGAATATGTTCCACCCATCGGATGATAAACCCCTGTGAAAGACTTGAGTTTACTGCTAAGGTGGCCAATTATTATCTGGGGTCGGGCTCTCACAATGAAGCATCCCGGTCTGCCGGACCTGGTCAGAAAAACCCTCAAGATACCCGAGGTGCCCAAACTGCTCGGAAGATGGGGCCGGAAGCCCCCACGAAAGTGATTTTTTATTGAAGACTGGTTGTTTGTTTTTTTTTGTTTTTTTTTAATAAGTTGTTATTAATGTCAATCTCTCTTAAGTACAGGTTGATCAGTGATGTAATGAGAACAGAGCACTGCACATGTACAATATAAATGCCAATAAAAACATTTTAATATGAATAAGCTCCATGCCAAAAGCATAGTGTACTTTTGCCCTGCTGCATCAGCATCCTGCCTCATAACGCCTGCTCTACCAAGGCCCAGAGAAGGTTCAGAGGTCACAGGTGCCCTCTTGACAGTTACAGTGGCACTCAAGTCTCTGCCGTACAGGGGCTGCATTTAAAATATGCATCCTTATTTCAAAAACTGAATATCTCTGAAGAGCCTGTCCTGGTGGCACAATAAACTGTAAATATAAGCCAGTGTGCAGTTAAAATGTCGAATGAATAATTTCGAATGCATTAATTTCGAAAAGAAAAATGTCAGAAAAAAAATGTTGATTTTTTTTTTTATTTTATATGTTTTTTTGGGGTTTGGCTAGTAAAAAAGCGTTATTAAATAAATGGGGTTTGGGGGGACCCTCCCTATTAAAAATAAATTATTAAAAAATAAATTCGACATTTTTTTTCTCGACATTGTTGATTCGAAATGAATGCATTCAAAATTATTGCATTAGAAAGTATCACTATAAACCTAAGCCATACCTAAGTTAGGGTATGTTAGCCAGCATCTTTCAGATTTATCCCAACAACATCAAATTGATATCACACATGTGTTAACGTAAGGGGCTATGTGTATTAATTCCAGACAAGCCCCCCCAGCCCAGGATTCTGGCTTGGTTCCTCCAAGCACTGTCCAGATTTTCACTCTTAATGTGTATCAACAATGTTGTGCCTAAGTGGTCCTCTCCTACACCTCTTGTCCTCGCCTTTCCAATCTTTATTTATTGTCTTGCATGCCTCATTCCCTTCTCCCTTCCAAACTTGAGCCTCCACTTCTTTAACCACCTGGCTTCTGACAGCCCTCTCTGTCTCTCCTCTGGCACATCTTTTTCCACTCCACATAACTCATCTCTTATCTCTGTTGCCATTGACATACACTAACCACCGACCACCTTCTTACACACAGACAACTTTTACTCTGCCCACAACCCGTATAGGCTTGTAGCCCTCACATAGGGCCGTCATACCTGGACATGAGAACACCAGTGTGGTTAGGGTGGTATTAATGAGAATGGAACAGAGGCTTCTGTGAATTGAATTTGCTAACTGTACCTGGGATGATTTCAAGCTTGGCCACCATCCCTGATATCCAAAATGCATTCAGAGTACCACCAACTGGAATTACCTTGCATACTCCTTTGTGAACTAACAGTGGCCCTTTTGGCCAAAAGTTGAAGCCATCAGCTGAACCCCACAAATACTGACTTCCTCCTCTTCAGCCCCCCCTACAAACCATTCACCCCCTCACATGAGTTCTGCCCTTGAAAGTAGCCCACCATGCTTCATTACAGGTTCCCACATATTCATCTGTATCTCTCCTACACTGCATGATCTTCACTGGCTCTACCTTCCGTTAGGATCATTTACAAAACTGCAAGGATCACCCATATAGCAGTCTTGAACGGATCACCAACATCCTTGCTGGGTAAATGCCACCCCTCTGGAAGCTCTCTCACCTCACATAGCCAGTTATCTTGAGACTTATAAAAAATCATCTTCATTTTCGCTGCCATCTCAAGACCTGGTTATTCTAATACTCAGTTGGCTATTGCTTTACTATGTACTGTCCTTGCGCCAAGATGCCTTGCGGTGGACGTGTGCGCTACAAATGCTCCTAACATAACATGACATAACATAGCAAAACTATCAAAAGGTTGGAGTCTAAGTTAGCCCATAAATAGAATACTACAAAGCCGTGGTTCTCCTGCTATACCTCAATCATCTGTAACTCAATTCTGACAGAAGATGGAAATACCATGAGCATCCTCCAGTTCTGCAAAAACGAAATTCATGGCTCTTGCAACAATACCTGCCGGTTGATTAAAAATCCCTCACTCCTTCCACCAACAGTACGGCCTACTGTATACATTTCCAAGCATAATGCTGGCACCCTCCCTTTGTAAAGCGCTCAAGTGCTCTTGAGGTATATTCATGCTATAATTAATTAAATAAAAATAAACAAAGGGGAACTACAAGCAGCAGAGTCTCTAATGTATGGGTTCATTCACCACTCAAGATGACCCTTTAAAGGAGTAGGACAATTGAAGTTAGGCTGCCCAAAACAGCCCATAGCTGTGCTTTGTGGCGAGGTGGCGTGGTCCTGGGATCTTGCATACTACTTTTCCTGCCACAGCATTACATAGTGGGTGGTTGCACCTGGTCACAATTACCACCACATCCATCAACATGTGGGACAGGCTGGGGTTTTCATCACACTCCACCACCAACAACAAACGTATGTAATCCTTCTGTTTGCTTTGATGTGCTTTTAGATTGTCAGTAGTTATATACATGACCTCAACCTTCCAACTCTGAAGACATTTTGTCTCTAGGTTTCATAGTTCCCACTCTCTCAAGATGGTGCCACACTGGACGTGACCTGCTGTCTTTTCCAACCAATCTTCCCTCGCCTGCTCAGTGCACCTCCCAGTTTGACCTGCCATGTGCCCCAATCCTGGATACTTCAGTGTATATTGTTCCCTGCAGATGGCTTATTTATTTTATTTTATTTATTGGACATTTGTATGGCGCCTCTACACAAGTGGTTCCAGGCACCACAAGACAAGAAGGCGGGAGTGGGAGCATGGGAAAATAGCAACAACAAAAGCAGCAACAAGAAAAGAGGCGGTTATATTGGCCTTGTGACAATCCTACCGTGCAAGTGGTAGAGGAGATTAGTGCAAGGGGCATGGGATAGAGGGAGAAGTGCAATAGTAGGGGTACCCCAAAGGTTAGGGTATGGGGAAGGCAAGAGCTGTAGAGGCCAAGGTGGCATGAGCCACGGTAAAGAGGCGGGTGTGGAGGCAAAGTGCAGTTGGCCGGTAGACTGGGTAGGGAAGTCCAGAGAGGGAGCACAAGGGCAAGTGCTGGCAGAGGACTATGAGAGGGA
The DNA here is from genome assembly GCF_040938575.1 of Ambystoma mexicanum. Lineage (NCBI taxonomy): Eukaryota > Metazoa > Chordata > Amphibia > Caudata > Ambystomatidae > Ambystoma > Ambystoma mexicanum. The sequence continues at coordinate 127,465,947 of NC_090941.1, forward strand.
CTGGGAGGGGGGTGGTCTTGTCCCTTTATGGCTCAGAAGGGACCAGGCCCCAGTCGCAGAGGCAGGTAGAGAGCATAGCAAGGGAGGGGGAGGGGGAAGGCAGAAGAGAAAAGGATAGTCTTGAGAAGTTTCCAAAACTTAAGAAGATCTGGCTGAAGTCTGAGGGGGAGAGGCCGGCTGTTCCAGAGGGAGGTGCCAGCAGAGGAGAGGGATCTCCCTCCCACTCTCTGCATGGAGAAACATCTGACCTGCAGAGAGTTTGAGCCAGAGGACCGAAGGATTCTGTCAGTGTGGTATTTTGGGATGGACAGCTGGATGTACAGTGGGCTTCTTTGCTATGCATCCTCTTTGCCAAACCTCATCCACCTTTTGCTGAGTGCTACCTCTCACTCAAAAGCAAATATTGGTGGACTGATAACCTTGTCTTCTTCAGAATTTGCAGCTGGAGAACTGCACTTAAATCCCTCATTGGTATAATGGAAGAGTATATTATCATCGATTGCCTTCACTGGCAAACCTACAATAACTCTCTAAAATCTTAGAATATTGCCATCAATACCTATGAAAAAGGCACTGCTGTGTATCAAAGCAAACACTTGTGTATCGCCTGACCTCTGACTGGCTATGATTATCTGATTATCTGAATGGCGAAACATTGCCTGCCATTCCTACCCTCCTGCTTCTTTAGGAACAGACCATCCATGGTCTCTAGCAGTCTAATTGCAAAACTCAAAATGTCTCCTAGTATTACAACTGTACACACACACACCCACACACACACACACACACACATACACACACACACACACATACACACACACACACACACACACAATAATTGTCTACATGCCAGCCTTCACAGGGCACCAAAAGAAAGTAATTATATTCCTCCTGCTAAGAGTTGCCATCCTATCACACCTATGTAAGATAGATACCATATTGAGAATAGTTAAGACTCAAAAATGAAAATGTAGCAACTCTAATGAATTTGGGAAACCCAAATGAGGCTCATGCTTTTAAGTTTAGATTTTTGAAGAGGGAATGCAAAGCACAACTCACTACTGATGTTCTTATACAATCCAGGACAATTGAAAGAGAAGAACTTACAACCAACAAAAAGTAAATAAGCAAAAGCATTGCTTTGATTCATTCATGAATTTCATGAATATGGATCAAGCACGTCCAAACTCATCAAGATAAACAAAATACAAACAAAACACTGGGACCTTCATGCCTCGAACAGACTTAGCATTGCCTGAAAGAAAACAATTCAAATATATCATTAGCCAAATTGTCCTCACTCGTGATTACATTATCAATAATGTCAAGATGGAGAGCAATTGGCTACTGTATAAACAAGAAGGTGTCTACAATTGCTGCTTGTGCAACATATGCCAATACAACACTAACACTCTTTAAAGTCTTGTCAAAGCAAATGAATCCAAACATGACATCTGCATGTGTATCAACTGCCATACCACAGATGTTATCAATGCCATTTGATGCTAATGTTACCCTTTTGCATTGACAGTATCATCTCTAAACTGGAAATGTGCATTCAAGTATACTTGTGAGCCATTAAAAGCAATCACCTGAAATGGCCAATAAAAACTCATTGGAACAAGGCGCATCCACAAAAAGCCCTTACACTACTAATGTGTTAATCCTGAAATGGCAGAACTACCAATAAACGGTGGCAATCTTTCACTTCTATTGAGATGAAGAGAAGAACTTTGAATACATTTTATGGACACAATTAATAATGTTTTTCTTAATAATTAATTATGATTTTCATGGTGGTCTCTTAGTTCGTCTTACCTCATCTTCTGATATAATTATTATTTTTTTAGTTTTACATAATATTGTAATCTTTTTAAAACTGGCTATACTTTTCATGTATGTGTGTTTTCTACATATGTATTGTTTTTCAATCTTAAGTATTGCAGTATTCATGAGCTTGCCAATCTATCGTCTGACATCCACCTAGTTGGGCCTATCTTCCATTTGGACTTGGTTTGTAGTATCTGCCAGTTGAAATATAACTTTTTTAATCTATACATCTTTTGAACTTTCTTCTTAGATGTATTTAGAGAGATTTGCTAGAGCCAGTGTTTGCATAATATATGTGTTTCTACTTAGCATTCCTTATGTCATTCTAATTTCTGCCTTTGCCACCATTTGGTTTGATATTTGCTCTGATGCTAACTGGTCATATTGACAATGGTAAAAATCTTACTTACATCTTCAATGTTGTTTTTGGCTACCTCTAAAAGGATTCACATTATTATGTATCTTGATATTTGTTTCTTTGATAGAATATCTTTATTACGTTTTAACAATGTCAAAGTAACTCATTGCAGATTATCTACTACATACTCCATTTGATTGGCAATTATCCCTCCTTGTCAACCACTCTTCGGGTCAGCCATCTTTGAAGTCATATTGAGGCTTCACTATGAATACTGCAATGAGCCACAGCACATGGGTGCAAACTTGAATGTTCTCCTCTACCGGAAAGGTGGTTCCTCTGCCATCTTTCTTCTACTGACAGTTTTCTTATAACTGGGATAAGATACACAATTTTCTTGTTTATACCTGCCACTATAGATTTTTTAATATTTATTTAAATATTTTACTTTTCCCAACTGCACCCAAGGCTAATAAATATGGCGGGCGTAATGCCACAATTAATCATGAGTTAAAAGCTCTCCTTATTTATGCTTCAACCTAATATAATAAAATACAATGTTGCCTATGCTTAGCTGACTTTAGATTCCAACCCTGTCCAATCTAACTCTTCCCCTTTAAATTTCTGGAACATATTCAATAAATTTGTTTCTTTTTGGTAGTTCACATTATCTTTTCAGTATTTCTCTACATCGAGCTTTGAAATGATATTGTCATATGACCACCTTATGCCCAGTGGTCACATCTCATAGAGTTTTCTCCTTTATATTACATATTCTATTTAGATTCATTAGGCTTCCACACCCAATGGTCTCAGATTCTTCCTGTCTGTTTGATTAATGCATTACAGTTAATTTCAACCAATTCACCCATCTTGGCTTTTTATCCTGTTAGCTATGTTTCTCGCCATCTTTTATCTCTATGCTTGCTCTTTTAGACACCCATTATACGAAATACCTTTCTCTATGAAATTCTATTTTATCTGTTTTCCCCCTATTTTTGTTACTCATCAATTGTATATGTCTGCTATGATTTCCTCCGGATAAAGCTGGCACTAGCCAAAACTTGGCAAGGGTGAGAAATGCTATTACAAGGATTGCGATTGTGGCTGTGTTATTAACACTGAACTGATATCTTCATGGAAGTTCAAATAAATGCTTGTTCCATCACTCACTTTAACAAACCTCACTTCATAACATGGATGTATTCTAAGAGGGACAAATAAAAGGGGCAACCTCGCAGACGAAGGAACAAACCATTCTACTGTTTACACTTTAAAAGGCATTGGAAGTTCTACCTTTTTATTTTGCTTTTTGCAACATGTGTTGCCCTGCCTTTACTTGAATATTGTGAATGCAAAAGTGCAATCCCTTTATCGCAGATGCCCTCATTCTTCAAATATAACATGTTCAAGACACCTGCCAGCCCCCTGCCTCACCCCTCATTGGCTCACCAATCACTGTCCTCCCACAACTTTACTTAAACACATACATACTGCATAAAGTCAGCTTTGGAACCCTTACCTGCAGTTCAGCCTTTATGAAAGTGGTTAATATCCTGCAAAACTTGGATGAATGGAATTTCAATTACTTTTACTGAGATGTGGCTTACTGCCAATGTCACTATGATTGCTTACACCCTTATGCCTCATGCAACAGAGTTGATAAAACATGTGGATGTACAGCTCTTATATATCCTAACAAGTGGATGTCACCAAGGTTAGTTGTAGGCCTACCATCTCCTTTAAAATGATTGTCAACCAATGTATTCTCTCTGTAAGATTGATGTGGTTGGTCATCATGCAAGACAAAGCAAATACAATCGTTCTCCTTGGAGGCAATACCATCTGAAGTTCACCCCTTGAATAATATGGTATTTATACCTCAGGTGTCCACTCACATTGAACACCAGAGTCGAATCTACTCTTTTAATTTGATGCTCCTGAACACAACACATTTTGCTAACTTGGTGTGCCCATAACCTACTTTTGATGTAATGCTCTGAAGCCACTCGTGTTGGTGGTCAGTCTTACTTCCTGCATGCAACTAATTCAATATTGGACAATTGATGACAATTACTGCTTGAATGCCCGACAACATTGAGATCCTCGATATCTGTGTCGCAACTGATATGCATGCCTCCGAAAGCTCTTCAGAGGCTCCCGATTTGACTCTGTATCCTCTTCAAATAGGTGCGCACCATCCACCAGATTCAATCATCCCCAGTCCCTTCTTACCGCAACACTAGCCTCATCAACCACCATCCACAGCAAGACCCATTTGTGGCAATACACAGGTTGCAGTTGTAGCTCGCTACAAAAGCCAGACATTTGCAGGAGGAATGCTGACATTCTACAGGTCTAAGCATTGGAATGCAATTCATATTGACTTAGCATTCGAACCTTCCATTGCCAGCTTCAAAGAGAACGTTAAGTCTTAGCTCCGCACACAGTCCATCAACTTTTAATCTACGTTTCTAGCTCTTGCAAATTATGGCTGTCTAGCCTTTAACACTCACCATTGCCATAGTGTGTTGACCACCGTTCACCTTGGCAATGTCCTTGTCATGACTTGTAAGTACATCAGGGCCCACACAGGTCTGCACTTATCTAGGTTATCTAGTACCCAAGAATGGACATACCCTGTACCCTACATTCTTGAAATGAATACCAGGTATTGTCGTTTTCCCCTTCTCCTTTTACCTTTTCCCCTTTCCTCCTCTTTCCCTGAGTGATGTGTTTAGCGCTTGGCCTAATGTTGCACTTACACAACTACCAAATAAAATAAAAAGTCAATGGGTTCTTTCTTTGCGGAAAGTGCCTAAATATGTGTTGACCGGGTTTTACAAGGCACTATATTTTTACATGCCAATCCTTACTGCAAAAGCCTCCTGAAATCAACTGTCAGCGCTAGATCATCGTTTGCTTTAAAGAAGCCACAAACGGCCTAACTCGACCATCTACTGTCTAACTGCCCAATGGTATATGGGCCTAATTCATGGAGTTGCTAGCGCAGTGCAAAGTGACTTGGCACTACTAACAAACACCCTGATACACAGGGCGTTGCAAAATGTATTTTCGCGGTGCAAAATGTATTTTCGCGGTGCAAAGTGACTTTAAACTGGTGCAAAAGTGGTGCATGACTTTCTACTGCAAAAATACACGTTGCACCACTCTGTGAATCGGGGTGTGACTTTGCATTGCAAAAATACACTTTGCACGCTCTGTGAATCAGGGAGTGACTTTGCATTGCAAAAATACACTTTGCACCGCTCTGTGAATCAGGGTGTTTGTTGGCAGTGTAAAGTGACTTTGCAGCAATGCAAAGTGACTTTGCACCGCGCTTAAAGTTCCATGAATCGGACCCTAAGTGTGTCAGTGAGAGACATCAACAATAAAGAGCAAGGATCAGGCTGTTATTTGTGAGAAACCCGAGCTTCAGAAATGCATAATCAAAATGTTTATACTTCTGAGCAAGAACGAGAAATCGCAGAGCATGCAGGAACCGGCTGAATTCCAGGAACGTTCTGAAAGAACGCAAGGGAATTCTACTGGAAGTGACACGCATGGTTTGATGCATCAAAAAATAATACATCATCGAAATATCAAAAGCGTTTTGCATTTCTTAAGGAATATCAGGCCTTCGGAGGCTGAGTGTCTGAAGACCACGTTGTGCATCATTATTCGGCTGGCACCCTTTCAAAACCGAGTGCGAGGTGCTGCAGGGATAGCACAGTGCTGCTAAACCCTTGCTCAAAGCTGGGCTGCCATTAAATCATTTGTAAAATGCATTTTTAATGTTTGTATTTGATGTCATTAAAAGCTAATGCACTCTATGTGTCATTTCTCCATTCCAGTAAAGTATGTGCTCCTGTTTCATCCGTAAAATGCATAAAACATGGATTTAATATATTGTAAGGAACAGAGGGGTAATGGCAGTAACACGACATAACCTGTTCATTATGTTTTAAAAATAGGCATAAAATTGTAATCTGCTTCGAGTTGCGAATTCCCCATTCATACACATTGTCCCCTCCTGCTTACTGCCGACAGCAGAGCCAATCAAACAGATGAAGCCAGGAGGGCAGGACTTCTGGGAAATCACTATCTCTTTAGGTTCATGCAATGCTTCTCTGTGGCGGCTGTCGTTTTGGAAGAGTCTCTCTGCCTCTCTGACCTGCTATTACCAACTTGAATTTGTCACAAATTGTTTCTGAGATTAAGAACCACTGTACATAGAATTATATTAAATTAGTGATTGAACAAATGCCAGCCTGTACCTCGGAAAACATCATTTTGTATTTGAAAATCCGGCCTATGGCCATCATTTCCTTATGGTCTAATCGGTAACAGATAAAATAAAAAAATAAAAAATGCATACCAACAATTTTAGCCACACATTCTAGCAAACTGCATGTTCCACAAAACGCACAGCAAACTCCTTTTCTTTAATACCAAATGCCAAATAGACAGGTTTGCTCTCTTCTGCTTCAAAGTGTGAACGCATGTCATTGCATGGTCATTTAACATTGATCGTTTCTGCTGGCATTGTTTCATGGCAAGCAATTGCAACAGGCATATTCCCACAAATAGTGATAGCACAAACAAGCAATAGTAAATGTCCAAGATCACTGCCTGTAGGAACTCCCCTCCCCAACAGGATGCTTAAAACAATGATGAACTGTCCAAAGTACATTTTCATGTACATTCATAGAATCAGTTTGAGTCTCCTACAGGGGGGGGGAAATCCCCTGCAGAGTCGTAATGATATTTGTTATGTTTGTTTCAGTAGACAAGGAAAACATATGTATGATGACACCTAGCAAACGAGGTAAGGTCCATAGGAGACAACGCAAGCTACATAAAGACATTCCCAGATCGTTACCTCTGAACCCAGATCATGAGGATTAGATTGAATCTGTACCCCACAATGGAGATCAACCCGGCAAGATGGCGTCTGAGTTCAGAAACCCCATCCTGTGGGTTCTGCAGGGAACTGGGCATCCTGGAAAATCGTTTCCACCTCTTCACTAGATGCCCAGCCTTAACTGAACTAAGAACATATTATTTTGCTAAATTCTTGGAAAGTGCCCTCTCCCTCTCAGCAGAAGATTGGTGGGTAATACTACTGAGAGGTGAAAAAACCACACTGACTATTGCAGCAGAAAAATTCCTGAAAGATTGCCTGCGACCGACGACTGATCACGTAGCTTAGGCAATAATAAGGACTAGGTGATAACATCTAATATGTTTCTTTTTCTTCTTAAAGAGATATAGGACCTCTTTCGGATGGATCTCTGCTGGGTCTTTGCTAAATGTTTTTGTATTAAACTGACCAAGCAATTAAACAAAAAAAGCAAAAAAAAATCTCACAATAACACAAAGTACAACAAAATGCTAGAAACCTGTTTGGGTTCAACTTGCCCTGCAAAACCCTCAGAATAATTTTACAAGTTTGGAAAACTATGGATTGTTTTTTCTATTTCTATGCACAGAAGAAAAAATGTAAAATGTATGTTTATCATTGTTGGAAAAAGGCCTGAGAGGGAGACTATCTTCGGGTCTGGCAACTGCGATTAGAAGTGGGAAGGGGATGAAACTGATCAAAATTCTGACAGTTTCTCTCTTCATATTATCAGTCCAAGTGAAATGGAACTACTGGAATGAAAGTTTTAACAAAATAGTGTTGATATCAGCGATAATTTTAAACGTCTATTGGAATCCTGACGCAATCTCAAATCAAAAATTCCTGGACATGATGGAAAAAGAAATTAACAGTGCCTACATCGAACACTCTGAACCTCACCTGTACATCTGTGGAGACTTGAACGCAGTGTGCGTAAAGACGTCACCAGGGGCGTCTGGAACTGAGACCGAATGGCGTGGAAAAAAATGGACTCTGCTGATGAATTCTAAAGATCTTGTCAACTTGGACATTATATTCACTAGCACAAAATACGTCCCAACATGGGAAGGTCGCAGCACATTGTCCACTATGGATTATATCTACATTTCATCTGCCCTGATGGCGATCATTGCATCCTTTGATATTGTTAAAACCAAGGCAAGTGACCACAACCTGCTATGCATATTATGGCCAGCCACCTCCTGCGAAAAAGCAACGTTCATACCAAATGTGGAGTTAACTCGAAAGGTCTTTCACTGAGCCTAAACAACGTCATCTCTCTGACAAATAAATACGCCCAGTTAGGGTCACCGGAAGACACCTGTATTCTACCTGACTATGGCGCACTGCTTAAGACCTTCAAAAAACCAAGATCGAAAGGTGTAACATACATCAACAAACCAGCTCATAAGTACGACCAAATTCTGGTTACTAGAAGACGTCTACTCAGAAAATTAAAGAGAAGAGTTGTGAGAGATAGTTCTGTGGTTAACAAACAAGCGCTGATCCTCGAGACAAGGAATTACAAGTCGTGCCTAAAAGAACACTGCCACTCCCTGTATCAAAGAGACTGAGAGGAAATGTTGAGGTGTGTGTGTGGCAAAAACCCCTGTGAATTCTGGGCCCTGATCAACTCAACTGAACAAACCACTACTGACTCTCTAATCAATGGCATTGGCGAAGATACCTGGATATCGCATTTCAAAAGCCTCTTTTACGATCCCTCTGTATCGCCCACAACCATACAGGACTTAAGCACATCACCCTGGGCTGAGCTCAACGATTACGAAGACATCGTGGAAATCCTGAAAAAAATGAAAAACTCAAGGGCTCCTGGCCCAGATTTCCTGACAAATATGCATTTGAAAGAGCACCCTGAGGCTTGGGCAGGGTACATTTGAGAAGTATTTCAAAGAGCAAAAACAGCAAAGGTACTACCCGAATCCTGGACTAGTGCTGTAGTGGTACCTTTCTACAAAAGAGGGAAGCGAGATGACGAACTTCCGGCCCATTGCCCTCCTAAATGTGATCGGCAAAGTTTATGGATCACTGCTGCTTCGACACTTTCAAAGTTGGGCAAGTGGGGCACCCTGCAATGGCTTGTTTCAAACCAGCTTCAAAAAGAACGTGGGGATATCCACCAACATCCTAACAGTGAGCATCCTAAAAGGCAAGTCCCTAGCTGGAGGACCTCGAACCTATATGGCTTTCATCGATTTAAGCCAAGCTTTTGACCAAGTTAACAGAACAAGACTATCTGAGAAGCTTAGGTCTTGGAAGTGTCCAGCAGCGATATTACATCCTCTCATAGCACTCCGAATGCAAGTGCGGCTCGACCACCAAGGGACCCTATCTGAAGAGATCATGACAAATCGGGGGGTCAAGCAAGGCTGTCCACTGGCCCCTGCGCTTTTCCTGAGCTTCATAGGTGACTATAAGGAAACAGAGCACAAGGTTAGATCTTTCCCCCCCCAAATTGGGAACATAAACATTTCGAGAATTCTGTATGCGGATGATATTATCCTTGTCGACCAGACAGCTGTAGGGCTGCAGAGACAGTTTACCAACTTTGCCGAATACATCTCTGAAAACAGCCTCAAAATTAACAAGCCAAAAACCAAAATTCTATTCTTTGGAAAGGGGAGAGAAAAAAGTGATACTTTTGCATGGTCCATGGAGTGAGAACGCTTTGAGAAGGTTGGCGAATTCAAATGTCTAGGCATTATGGTGGACAACTCACAACATGAAAATGCAATGCAAAAACACCTGCTGACGAAAATAAAGAGCCTAACTTCACAGGCGAAAGCAATAGATAGGAAATTTGGTCGCTTATCTCTAAAACCCATCGTGGACTATTATAAAGCTAAGGTCGTCCCCACACTTGTCTATGGTGCCGAAGCTATGCCAGGGCTACCTAAAAAAACCTGGCTTAAACTAGAAAGCCACTATTGGAGGGAAGTTTTGAACTTACCCAGTTCTACGCCAATGGTCTTAATAAGACGAGAAATGAGCCAGCTTTCTCTACTATCTATAGTGGAAAGAAACACCATGATGTTGTTAAGGAAGCTACTGTTGCAAAATCGCCCAGAGTTACTTGGAGCTATAAACAACGAGTCAGAGGGAGGCCGATGTACGGTCTTAAAGCAATGGTACGAAGAACAAGAAGCTAAAGTAAGTTGAGGAGCACCTTAACTTGTTACACACCAACGAAATTCTGAAGATTCGAGGCAGGGCACTGTCAAATAAATGCAGATTCTGCAAAGACCCGTCAGTAGTTGAAACAACGAGACATCTTCTCCTATCATGTCCAGGAGTCGAGTCCATCAGAAGACCGTATCTGAAGCCTGTTCTAGCTACTGCTCACATTTTTGATGAGGAGACCTGGTGGTCGAGGCTAATTGGGGGTGAACGAACAACCTGGGTTACGGCACAGCGAAAATATTTGATTTAATTCTCTTAACGATAGACAAAGAAAATTAGCCAAACAGACTGAGGATTCGATAGACAAGAGAATTTAACACAAAATCTTTTAAAATCCTTCGGGTTAAATAAAAAGTAAAACGAAATTATTGGAAGCTCATGATAGTAGGCTCTGCAGGGCCCCGCGAATTATTAAAAAACCACTGTAAACGTAATTTGAAATACAAATATTAAAGCAAATGCTGAAAGCTTTGTGGGGCCTTCCTTTCCTTGCAGGACCTTCAACTGAAATGTACATTTATGTAACCTGATGGCCATCTCACCATGCACCACCTGGACTGCCGTTGCTGGTGACAGTGCTCTGTGATGGAAGCTGTGCTGCTGCTACTATGTGGTAGTGAGGCTCCACTGAGCATATGATGTCACATACTTACAAGGCAATACAATTGGTGTTACATGTGGCATTTGGCAATGCATTGAGATGGCAGCACCCTTTCGGCTTCAGCTAACATAGGGTGCCTTAGCATATGGCAGTATTATTGAGGCATCTGAGGCTGAACTAATCATGTGATGGCAAATCAACTGATGCTAAAACATAGATTGTGAAACATGTTCAGGAATAGAAAGGCATTGTTCTGGCACTGGGGACAACACTTGGCATATGACACTGGTACCTGTAAACATGCTTTTATATAAAACTATGTCTTGACTATACCAGGCAAATGTTGGCATATTGGTCCATGTGAGGCTATACTTTGCATATGGGTATACCACCTTTACATGTGAGGGTATTTCTGACCATATTAGGTACGTTTGAGGGTCCTTTGGTTTATGTTAGCAACACCCTGATACGTGACGTTACACATCACATATGATGAATAAACCGGACAAACAATGGCCTTATTAGGGCCATTTCATATGAAGGCAGCAGATCAAATCCAATTAAATTAAGGAATGTGTACCCTTTTTGTTTATCTTTGACGATCAAACCACGTTATAAGCCATATCAAGGCCACACAAGCTGCGTTTCATTGCATAATAATATAAACATAACAATTGCAAGCCTACTTGACGTTCATTGCACATGACCTACTGGAGTATTTTTCGATTTCTATCAAACTCCTATCCTTATCATCCATCGTTCTCCTCTCCTATTCTTAGCTTCCATCATTCTCTATGTCTCATTGCACTCCAGCAGTCACAAGGCGTAGGCACACCACCACTTTATATTAAAAGGTGAACTCTTTGACAATCTTTTCTTGGTTTCAGCCTGAACATTTTTGGGGCGTTATATATATATGATAGAGTAACCACTACCATACGTTCTAAGGACATTCCAAGTTAATTACGGGTTTTGTGACTAAATAGAGGAATGAGGTCTAAGCATGGGTTCCTTTTAAGCTCACAGAACTCCTAGGTGACTTTCAATATGCTTTTTATATATGGTAGGGGGTATTTTATTGCTTATAATACATGGCCACTCATTGCCATCCCATTTTCTACCGTGTACCTTGCATAATGTAATGTAGGAGATCTCCCATTTGCTGATCCATATACTCAATATAGAATCTGCTTGGATTTGAAAAAGCAAAAATGCAGCTGCTAATCTGTTGGTTGCAGAAAAATAGTTCAAGCAGTTTAACAAAATGTACCAGGAAAAATAAGGTTTTATTTGTGTCCTTTAAAATGAGTAACAACATGCAGATTCTTACTCACATGTGTTAACCTCCAGCAGTGCACACATTACACATTCTAACATAAACATTTCCTTGTCAATTAATGGCTGTAAAGTGACACAGAAAACGATTCTGCAAGCAAGGAATTTGCAATAGTTGTCACGGCTTTAATTAAGTGCTGCATTGTGTTAAGGATTCCAATCAGGCAACGCACAACTTAGTCTTGGGCCAGTATGCAGCGTGCAATTGAAATGCTTATGTTTTTATGTAAGATTCAACATTAAGATGGTACACCACTCATATGAAACACCCTTTCCAAATACCCCGGGTCACAATGGACCATGAACCAGGCTGGATGGTACAATATAATATTTATTTATTTATTTGAGAATTAAAAGAAATCATACAATTTTTAATATGGGGCAGCAATCACCAATGGGGTGATAAGAACAATAGGAATGTAAGCAATGCACTTAGTTAACCTTCTATTGACCCATCTACAAAACACCTGAGAATAGGAGCACTTTTTGACTTTAGGGAAGAGAGCACTTGAGTTAGAGTTTCCCCCTGCAATGTTCCCTCAACCCACAAATAATCAATTCTAAATGGATAAACGGAAACAGCGGGTAAACAGGAATGACAAATGGAAAACAGAATTGAAATTGGACCTTCCCTCCCCAAACAAGAGATAAAAACGGATTTTAAACCCTGGCAATGCTAAAAATGATACTTGGAAATGGATGAATAAATCAATGAATGTGTGCAAAAACCTTGAAACAAATACAATTCTTCACTAAAGCAACAATGTAAAGGTGCAAACAATCACAAACAATGGATGAGCAAGAGCATGCAGTTGCAGCAAATAACACGTTGGGAATTTTGCAAACTTTGCAATTCCCGCCTGAAATTACCAAAACGTTTTTTAAATAAAAACTGGTGAAATATTGTAAATCGCAATGCAGTTTTTGTGGTGGGGTGTATCTACAGATCATAGGTACAATATGGAAGTGAAATTAAGTCTCTAGCTGGTAAATTGAGTGAGTTATGCAAGATCTAGAAAGGTGCGTTTGAGTAAAATGGTGCAGTGAAAAAGGAAAGGAAATCAGTTTTGACAAGAACAGTTTTACTCTACACTAGAGCATTCAGGCTAGGATAACAAAGAGGGAAACAGTAAGCTCCAGGGTTGATTTGTGAATTCAACCCAGTTCCCCAGCACCCGCCCTGGCGGAACAAGTCCGATCACTCGAAATAGGATTAATAGTTTAGGATTTCACAAGACAAAATTACTAAGAGATGGCGCGAGCACTAGAAATCAAAGGCAGGGTTTCAAGTATACTTCTGTCAATATTACAAGTTATCAGGATGAGGATAGGAAGACTTAAAGAGGGGAACTAAGGACAAGGCAAGGTATACTATGGTTTGCTATGGTTCCTATTGATACTCACAGTCCACTTTTTGGTTTTTGGATTTTGGACAGTCAGCGTTCTGGTCACCACACAGATCTGGTCTAACAAAGGACAGCTGGACAAAATCAGTGGGACAGGAGCAGCTGGGCAGGGACTGGATACTGGATAGCACTTCTGGACTGTCAATTCTGGTTACTGGATAATATAGGTCATCAGGGTAGCAGGATGGCACCAGCATGCAGTGAGTGGCAGCAAGCCAATCTGGATCAGTATGTAAAAAGTACCACAGTTGTCTCCTTGTTAATGGCAAATTTAGTGGCTTTCAGAATTTGAGGCCTTGCTGGAGCAGGATCAGCAATGCTTGGGCTTGTAGTTGGGATCTGGCGTCTGGATAGATGACGGGAACAGGACGCGGCGCAGGAAAATCTGGAAGAGTGTGCATCTAGGGTCTTGTCAGGGACCCTTATTTATAGTGCAAAATGACATCATCAAGGTAGAGGGCGTGCAGGGTTAACTACACATGCCCCTAAACTACTTAAATTGGGCAGGAGTGCTAGTCTTCACCTTGCTCTCAACTGGTTGGATTTCAAAGGGAGTGATTTCGGGTTTAAGAGGTGAGTTTTACAATGTCCAGAAACTCCCACATTTACTTTACTGAAAATCCGATTTTGCCAAAAACATACATTTTTAAAATTGATATCTCTTGGCAAATTATACACACATGTTACATATTATGTGTAGCACAAATCAGTCCAATCCTCAAGACGGTGCAATCTTGTTTTGCCTTTCTGATACACTTTGGTATTTTTAAACATGAAAGAGTTGGCATAAAATTCCACAATTTTATACACAGATGCAAATTATCCCAGGGATGTATGAAAACATGTTATGTTTGCATCATTAATACTTTCTGTGGAATCTGTCATATTTTGTAACTTCTGTACCCCATGCGGTAATGAGTTCTACCAAGTTTTAAAAGAAAGCCCACAAAATTATATTTGAAAGTGCTAACTTTTTTAATGTTTACTAATTCTTGCTGCAGAGCTAAAAAAGTCTTTAAAGTTTCTTTATAAAATAGTCTTTGGCACCAAAAGGCAGTTCATTGCCACTATATCATTGTTTTCCTTCCTCCTACTGCAACCAACTGTCATTTCCTTCATGGCAAAGTGGGGGTTTTTCATCTTAATTTAAGGTTTTATTGCCCCTTCACACTTCGCAGGTTAGTGTCCCAGAACTTCTCTTGTCCCAGCCTGGAGCACAGACGAATGCCTGAGGAGCATGTGAACTTTCTTTCTCCTGGCCCATTCAAAGCTGTTCAAGCTGGCAAGTTTCACTTACGTGTCCTGGATTTATGGTGTGTCTCCCTTCCTTGAGGAAGTTTCATGGCAGGCAACAGGAATGACTGGTTTTTCTGAGAACTTGAAAATCCAGCCCATGTGTTTTAAACTCTTTAATTTATTATTTTGGGTCCTGAATTAAAACAAACCTGTGAAAGAAGATAGCCTATGTGTGTATTATCAGCACTAACATAATCACTTTATATTGCTAAGTAAGCACGCTTTCATTCAGAATTTATGTTTAAACAGGCCAATTTATTCTCTTCAATCAGCAAAGCCCATTTTTCCACATGTATTAAAAACTGCTAGCATTTCTTTCTTTAAATTTGGTTTGGCAGCTCCCTCACACTGTCTTTGCACCTGTAGTCATTTCCTTGAATGCAGGAATTTTATCTAAAGCATAGATACATTTGCCACTGACCTGGCTGAGAGAGTTAAAGTCTCTTTGAACTGCTGAGCCTGGATACATTTGGAAGGAAATAAATGCGTGTTCCCATGCGAGTGAAAGTGAAGATGCTTTTTGAATTCTCTCAGTGCTGGTTTGACTGGGCCTGTCACTCAGGAATTATGCCTGGTTTTGGTGAAGCACAGTGAAATATCCTGGCCATGACGGGGCCTTTTTACTCACTGTGGTTTCAGAATGAACAGATGGAATTAGCACCAAAGCAGCATTTTTAAAGGGTGAAAATGTTTCATTCTGAAGGGGATTTTTTGCTTTTGCAGCAATGGCAGGCTTTTCTTTTCACTTGATTCCATTTATAGGTTTCAGAACACACTGGCATACTTTTTCAGTGTGTCCCCTTGTTCCATTTTGCCTGAAGTGTGGTAGGCAGGATGGTGCAGCCATCTTTTTGTTTCGCCAAAATGTAGTTTTGAGGTCCTGGTGCGCACAGGAGCCAGCACAGTCAGGTTGCTGTTTCTTGTGCAAATGAAGCTTGGTGATGTGGTGAATGCCGTTGAGTGGGTCAATATATCCCACAAGTGACAGCTGGAATTCTTCTCTGAGCTGGCTCGAGCATCACACATTGTGATATCACAAATGGAGGGTCATAACTGATTACAAAGCAGTTGTGGTGGCATTTTTTTTATTCCGGGTCACTTGTAATGTATTAACCTTTAATAAGAACATTATTTCTCAGCTTTTATATAGCTATTGCAGCATTCCGCGTATTGTAGCTCAGTTATGCACCGTTCTCAAGTATTCCTTTTGCTGTCAGTGCCTGTGCTTCTTTTACTTCCTATGTGGATTTGTGAAGATGTGTCTTTGTCATGAAACACATATCAGCCCCCATGTGCACCTGGTGGTGTTATCATTAAGATTGCAATTGCTATAGGATATTGTATCAAGTTTATATATTCCAACCTTGGGAAATCATTATGGAAGAATAAGAACAGAGAAGGATATTATAACTTTATCCGATAAGTATATTTCTCCACTGTTAATGGGTGCCCATAGGAAACTGGGTAAAAGGTCTTCCACAACTGATGAGGCAGAGATAATTATCCTTGCACTTCAGCTTAGACACTCAAAATATACTAGGACAGCAACTGTTTGGATCTATGTGATGTTACCGAATGACATTTCAGAGACTACTTTTTTTACCAGACCTTTTTTACAAAGATTTCTTTTTAACATGTTTTATTTGGGAGTCCCCCCAAAACTGCCTGTTTGTCTGAGATTCTAAATCCTCCCTAAACCCCGCCCCACCCCATTTTACCCCCATATACATTAATTAAACATTCAATATTTTGTTGTTATTTCCATTTCGTTAAAGAAGTTATTCGCTGTTTTATATTCGGGAACATCACTGGATACCCAACCAATTTACTGCCACAACCAAGGACTATGACAGATGGTGAAGTTACAAGCTGTGGACTGATTTTTTAAGTGAGGCATTGTAACATAAATGCACTATGCCCAGTTTCAAAACATTGGGCAATGGCAGTTCTCCCTGATGGGGCTCTTTACATATTGCAAAGAAGTGCAGTCAGGGATTCATTTAGCACGGTTAGGGCGGAGGGATGTTACTCACTCAATGGCACTGAGTGACCCTTCTGAGCACAGACATAGAGAAGAGATAGTGGCTGTTGTGTTATTTTGTTCCAATGATACAGATACAAATTCAAAAGAATTTGTACTCTATGCAGAAGAATTAGAAAAAGCTTCTTCAACTACATTTCTTAGGTACACACTGTTTACCGGAAAATTAACATATGCTGGATTGTTCTCATGTTAGAGGCTGACTTTTCAGACATTATTTATGTATTTCTCTCTCCTTCAATGGGCCTTGTCTACATAAGTACATACTGAATAAATTATATCAATTGAATTAGCCAGCTTACAGATTTTTTCAGTTACTATCATCAAATGAATGCGTCTATTTTGAAGATATGGTTTCAGGTTTCTCCTTCGAATGTCTTCATACAGGGCACACCGAAATAGGAAATGCGGTATGGACTCTGGCCTATCCTGGCAGACTGTGCAAGAATCTACTCTTCCATCCTTTCATCGGGCTGAAACAGTTGCTAAGGGCAGAATGTCTATTCATATTTTAAGTACAGTGCTCTGAGTATTGGTCTCTCAAACATGTATTTATAGTCCATAGACAGAGAGAGGCCCTTGGTTATGTAATGTCTCATAATGAAATCTGCCTATCCGTGTAGAGGAGTAGGTAGACACATTTCCCTAGCACCCACCGTCCCCTCACCACCGTCATATTGGAACAGCAGGAGAAGAGCTGTTCATGGGACCCCATGTGTTGCCCGTATAGTGCATCGAGTGTATGAGATATGAGAGACGATATGCACTCAGGCAACCCAACTAAATGCACCCTCGTTCTGAAAGAGTGGAAGGATGTCAGCATGCACCATTGGACATCATGTAGTGCTGAGTGAAATCTGACAAGGGAAGAGTGATGTCATGAAAAAGATAAGGGGATATACAGAAGCGATATGAAAATACTTAAGAGTGATGATGTAACTGCAGTGAAAAGACAAACATGTACGAAATTATAAAGTTATTATATATACAAAGAAGATAAAGTAACTTGCTGACCAATAAGCATAAATGCTTAGTAACGAAAGGTATATGAGTAATATAGAAGCCTGCTATAGATGTAAATATAACGTGGCTAGGACGGCCATGATAGGAAAATGGACACTGGAGAAACAGTGTTGTGTGTAGAAAAAAGAGGAGTCTATGTTGGCCTGAAATCAAGGGTGCTATTTTAATGAATAATTGCAAAGCAAACAGGGAAGCAGACGTATTAAGCCATGTACATAAGACATATTTCTCTTAGATTAAAGAAGAAGAAAACATTTGCAAGAGGCAATTATTGGACACTTAACAGTAAATAAAGTTGATACAAGACGGAGTTAGCAAGTCTTTAGAGGCCAAGAGGTGCAAGAACACCCAGCATAATTAATTCAAATAACAGTAAATGAGATGTGATTCAGAAGTCGAAAACCAGGGGTATTTATTAAGCTTCGGATGAAGATAGTGCTATCCTTAGACTCCCTCCAAAGTCCTAGAACAGAGAGCTAGCTCATTTACAGCCAGGAAACATTGGTGTGTGGTTGGACTGATGAGAGATGAAGGACTAATTCGGAAAGTGAGTAATCTGACGTTACTCGAGCACCTGGGTTTCATTTTGCTTGTGTTATGCTAGTAAACTGAAAGTTAAAGGCTGAGTGAGCATGCCAACCAATCAGAGGGTCTATGGGGCAACATGCTATACAATGTTGCATAGACCAATCTGATGCCATTTTCTTTGCTATAATCAGTATTATACTTATTGAGAGGTAGATCGAGGCATGCCCTACTGATAAGGGGCAGCCAATGATGTACTAACCCCCATGCATGCCATAAAGTACATATGCTCTCGTGACCAATCCTTCCCTTCAATTGGTTTTGTAGTTTGCCACATAGGATGACATCATAAATGACACATATTGGGGTATATAACCCATGTGGATTCAAGTTTGAGTGTGACTGTTTGAGCATCAGTCCGTTGTTTGCCAATTTGCCCTGCGTTATTGAACTAAGTAATACTTTGCCATATTTTCTTTCCAGTTATTTTGTCTGAGATCTTCATTGATAATTCCATCCAGTGCAAGAGACGTTTCAAGGTGCTAGAGCACATCCATCCATTAGTACCTGATTAGTGGTTATATTTATATTTTTGGGATTAACTCAACGTTCTTCTAGGTTTATTAATATCAGGTACTGGTGTATGTGATTGAACCATGGATGACGAAGGGCACTCTGGTAGCCTAAGAGATCTTTAGGGGTTTCTATATTCTTTTCCAGTGAAGCTGATGACCAAGCATACACCCACAAAAGGTGAGGTCTAAATGCTCTCTGGTCATTTATGGATGTAAAACCCATTTCCATGTAGAGTGGTATGTTTGGGGTATTGCTTGGTACTTAGCAGTCTCTTTTAAAATGTAGTTACGTTTGGTCAGTTACTTATGCAATAAGCCCCGAGCTGGGAGCGCATTACCACTTCAGGTAATGCCCCATGGCCTGTAGGATTATTTAGCGTGTTCTTGGAGTGCAGCGCCACTGCATGGGATCAAGGTATTGCTATGATGCAATTGTTTCAAGCCATGTGTTGCCAGTGTAACATATGGACATGTAAATGGAGACAGAATACACAGGTCAAAAACAAACCATTTTCTCATTTAAAAGCACATTTTTATTTCTCTTTTCTCGCCTGAAATGCCTCTGTTGCAGGAGACACATTAGATAATTAATGAACTAATACACCTAACAAATACTAATCACTAATAATAATCCAATAACATCATAATGTGTTCTTCAGTGCAAAATGAGGTAGAAAAGACAGGCTCATTTTAAATGTGCATCCAGATTTTTCTCTATTTTCTGTGTGCTTTTCACGGTCCTTGCTCAGGAAACCAAACTCGAATAAGCAGGAAATCAGTTTTGTTACAGTTGCTTACTGTAAAAGTAAGCTATTGTTTAGAGAAGGAGGATATGACATGATAGAATCTTATTGGGTGCACGTCACCCTAGGGGTTGTAACAAAGCTTTCCTGTAGAATCTCGGGGAAGGAGAGAGTTAGTGGACATTTTGCATAGCTTGGGTGAAGACTTGGCTGGAGTGGCTGGGGAGTTTCCTGATTGAAAAGCAGGTCCCAGTGCACTGCTGCACAGACTGGAGATTCCAGTCAATAAGTACCGGCTTGAGAGATTGCAGATCAGAACTGCATGTCCTCGCTGGGGTGCTTTAAGAGGGAGCCCTGAGCCATTTCAAGATATATGAAAGCAGACGTGTAGTGTGTTTTTGTTTTTTCTCTTTTCTTAGTGCATCTACCATTATAGCACTGGTAATCTGGGGAAGATTTTTAGGCAGTGCAATTGTCATTTTTCATGTAGATAAAACAACAGAAAGAATAAGGTAGCTAAAAATAAGACTTGTCAGTAAAATAGCTGTGTGCACGGTTCCATTCAGCGTATATGTGCGAGTTGGTTCTGAATGGGACATAATGAAATAGCCTGCTGGAGGTACATGAGTCAGCAGAGAGAGAGGCCTCTGGAATAGCTTCACTAATGTAAATACATTAGTGATAATACCACATGTTAGTTCGCTGTTGTAGATAAATCAGTGATAACAGCCCTAGGTGGCACTCCATATGAAAATGTGGTGTTTCTGAAATGTAGGCCTGAGGTCTCGCTAGTGATCACACGAACAATCTAAACAAAAATAAGGGGTTCTGGATATTGGGGTCACAAATAAAACAAAGGAATTATGCTCACCAAAAAAAAATGCCATCAACCAAATGTATACAAGCTAAATATACCTGTGTACTGAAATAATGCATATCCACTATATTACTATAATACCAAACCCAATCTGAATGCAAGGAGTGATTATTGCTGAATTACTTTTATTTTTGGCGGTAAGAAAATACTGCTAGGCCCCAAATCTACACAAAATACCCAACATATTTATGGTGCGTTGGAGGCCGGGAAAGTGATCATAGAGTACCTACTGGGGGTGGCAAGTGCATCTCATGCTGCCATCTGTACATTAAAGGTAACCCATTTCATAATAGCAGTGTGTCACTAAAAACGAATTTCAGAATGTCTCAAATGGAAGCCACATTCCCAGAGCTAGTGCAATATTAAGAGGCAAAATTATATGCACATGGGACGTGGTCATCGAACAATGCCACAGAATGGCACACACGCATTCATGGTGAAGTGCAGAAAGAAAAACTAGACAATATTTTTACAGAAGGCAGCATAATTCAGGTCTGCCTTCTGAGATTATTAAATGCAGCTGATAAACATGCAGAGAAAGATTGTCTGATACGGCTATGTGCCAAGATCTGGTTTATTTTGAACAGGTCCCTGCGAATTCAAGAAAATGATACCAAGCTGATTAACAGGTTAAAAGCCGACCTACATGGGGCAAGTAAAAAGGAGGAGATGTTAAGAACAGAATTAGAAGGTTGTCAGAAAGACAAGCAATTAAAATACAGAGATTTTGATATTCAATTGTCCAAAAGCAAGAAACAGTTTGAAGACAGTGAACAAGAATTGATACAATTAAAAGCCTTGGTGGACCACATTAGACAAGATAAAGATGAAATTGTTTCAGAAATGCAGATTTTACAAAAAGAACATTGTGGAAAAGAAAGTGATCTCCAAAGCGCAGAACAAAAAATGGTTAAAATGATTCAAGAAAGAGACAAGAGGAACAAAGAATTCAATGAATGCCAAATGCAAATGTGCGACATGCAGGAGGTAATTAATAAAATGAGTGATGAAAACAACTATTTGCAAAACGAAGCAAACAGGCTCCTTAAAAAATTTAAGGACTTAGAACAGCAAATGTGCCTTCCCAGGTCCCAGGATAAATGGCAAGGCACTACATTCAATGGAGTTGAGGTGAATTCTATTTCTACCCAAAAAGCTAGTGCCCCAGAGACTTGGCCGGTGACTGAATTTGGTTGCAGCACCCTTGGGGGATTTGACACACCCAGTGGGGGCCGCCACCAATCCCATACACCTGAAACCAGGATTGAATCACAAAGTGGTGCAATTCCATGCATTGCAACAAGTAGCCCCATAAAGATAATGAAATCCATTAAAGCCCTGATCAAACCATTTAAAAAGGGAGGTGAATGCTGCATAGAGGATCACTTAGAAGCGGTGCATGATATTTTTAAAGCCCTCCAGATACCTAAGGAACAGGATAGGCAGTATTTTCATTTAACTTTAGATGCTCTGACGGCTAGTATCATAAGAGGATTGAATGAACAGCAAAATATGACATGGGCAGAGTTTGAAAAAGAGATTAGGCATCATTTTTCTCCTTTCAGTCATTGCAGGAGGCAAAGAAAGTCGCTTACACAATCACTGCTGGGCCTAATACATCCCCTCGCTAGTTTTTACAAGACTTAAAAAGAGCATTTTCTCGCTTTGATGTATCTTTTGACCCCAATTCCAATGAGTTTAAAACTGCCTACTTATATGGGCTACAGAAAGACATTATATCACAATTGGTCCGTGAATTTGACCGTGACAAGTCCCTTGAATGGATTGTACATCAAAGCACAAAACTAAATGAGGTACTCTATTGTCAGGGTAGAGAAAGTGATAAAATGAAAGATACTAGACCTAAATCTAAAGAACCCTCAGCAACAGTGATGGAAATCAGGCCAGCCAAAATGTCCCTTGAGTCTGCTCAGAGTCCAGGTAAAAATAATGTGACACCTGAACAAAGGGGTAATCAACAAAGGTCATCACATTCTGCACCAATGTTTCAATCACATGATCCTAGTAATAGGGAGAGTTACATTAGCCCTAGGTACTATGGAGACAGGCCCCGGGCAGGCTATCGGCCTGATATGTCCAATATGAACAATAACCAGAGACCAAATCAAGATCAAAGAAATGATGGACCCTACCAGACATTGGGGACACAGAGCAGATTCGACCCCAATACCATGATATATGGTAATCAGGATAGATCCCGATATGTGGATCGATTTGCTGATAATGGGAATCAACATAGGGGCAGAAAGTACTCACAACCTGAGAGACAGAACATGAGGCAGAACATGAACTACACTCCATGTCAGTACAATGATTCCCCACCAGAGGACTATAATCAAAGGATGGGCACACCCCACTCCCCTCCACGAATTAATCAAGAGTTCAGGAACCATCCCAATAGAAATCACTCACCTGAGAGGTACCAGAATAGATCCAATCAGGGGGAAAAGAACCAATATCGATCTAGGCCACGGAAAGAGGATACTAGAGAGATGGAAAGGTTCCAGTGTCTCGAGGCCCAAGTGAAATTGTTAGCTAAGCAAATAGGAAAGCTCTATACAGCGCAAAAACAACCATCCAAAGAGGGGGCTGATGGCCATAGCAATGACCAGGGGCTTCTGAAAAGTACTCATGATACCTGCAGTGCCGAAAAGACAGATTGCTCTGATGTAATTTTGCATAACGACTCTGAGATGCCTAATGATTTAAAAGTGAAAGTACCAGTAAATGAACATGTAACAGAAAGTGCAAATACTTCTAAAAGAGAGGTACGGTTTAACCTAGAGCTAAATCAAACATTGAAGATTTGTACAAAGGAAAAAGAAACACCTGAAATTCCAAAAGAACAAAGAGACAGATTTAAGAAAAATGACTCATGCATGGGGAATACCAGTGAACAGGGAGTACGTGGAGATGCTATAATTACTTCCCTGGACAGTCAAAACAATGACCAAACACAGGCAGAAAAAGGAAATACTCAAAAGGAGGGTACAGGTCAATCACCTGAAGAATTCTTTGAGCCACATATTTTTGAAGAGGCTGAAAGGGCTGGTACCACACTAAATGATCACAAATGCACAGAATTAAACAATGACAAATTGCTGAATGATGTTGTTACACATGTTCAGTTGGAAGGTTGTAATGTGGTCCCTGAGGATACCTGGATGGATAGGCAAACAGTGGCCACACTCCAAAAAACCTCTGAACATGGAGAAATTAATGAACTCTCTTGCGCAGAAATAGTCAAAAAGGAGGGAAAAATGTCTTTCCATTTACCAATGTGCTTAGCCAAAGGTGAAAAAGGCCTGAGAAAGGTGAGCCCTGAAATCAGTAAGAATTCACATTTCTTATGTGTGTTAGAGGAAGTTGAAGACAGGTATTATGCTCCCATCACTGTAGAAGAAAAAAGCCAAACATTTGCAATGATTGACACTGGCGCACAGGCCACAATCATGTCTAAAGAATTGGTAAAGAGTATCAGTGAAGGGAGATCCCCACAAAATCAGATCACAGTGAAGGAAAATCAAGGTCCACTGCATAATTTTAATGGGGAGGAGGTGCCCATTATAGGTGTCACTGAGGTTGACATAAAAATAGGAAAGCACAAAATGAAACAAGAGGTATTGATCACATCTATTTGTGAAATTCCATTTCTGATGGGGACAGATTGCCTGAAAAGATTGTCTCCTCTCATAGATGGGGTAAATGGAGTACTGTGGTCCTTAACCAAAAAACCATTGAGACCTAAGAATCTAAAATCACAAAACAGCAATATAAATGAATGTCACATTGTTGCCAAAACAAATGATGCAGTGGAGGTATATCTCCAGAATAGTTACATACCTAGTGTCACTGTTATATTAATGTGTCAAGACAAAATGCAGAGCGAAAATGAAAAACTACCTGTACAAATATACTTGGACCCAAGGAAAAAATGGAAAACCGCCATAGATGAGCACACATTATGTTTTTATCTAAAAGAGAAAACATGCAAACAGAATATTTCTCCTAAAACAGATTCAGAAAAACACATTACCACTCTTGCTGAAATACACATGGAAGATGAGCAACCATGGGTTCATGTTGGTATAAATGACTGTTTTAAAACAATAAAAGCCACTTTAGCGCTTGAACAGGAGAGGAGTTTCATTAATGAGAAATTGTTGCAAAAAATAATGGAGAGGGAGGAGATCCCGAAATTTAGGTTTAAAAACCAATATATCTCTGGTTTGGACAGTCCAGGCTTTGAAAACCGAATTGCAGGCAGATGCATGCTGAAAATTAGAATTGGACAAAAAGCAATTCACCATAATGTTTGGATTGTGAGTGGGACCCAAAATGACTTTTACATGGGCAATGACATCATGCACAGAATGTGTATGGTGTTAGACTTCCTTAATCAAAAAATATGGTCACACCTAGGTGGGCCTGCACCCGAATTTGAAGACACAAGAAGGGCTTATCATTGCACGCAGCTGGTCCCATATGCAGTTGAATTACAGATGAGGAAGGATACTATTATCGCTGCATTCACCAAACAGGTTGCAATAACACTGAAGTGCAAAAATGGACAGCAGATGAATGATTCTGATGCATTTGTGTGCCTGAATGAATCCATAAAACAGCAAGGCCTGGATTATGAATGCAATCCATTGGTGGAAATTGGTGAAGGGTCTGTAAAAATTATGTTGAATAATAAAGGTTGTCAAGATATTGCCTTAGAGGAAAACTCCCCATTAGGAATGGCTATACAAAAATCACATTATGCTGCAGATCTAAATAACATGGTGATTGGGAATATACCTGAAAAGTATTTAGATGCCAAGGGTGATTTGCCAGAATACCTGAATTCTCAGCCCAAACGAATATTTAAAATTCATTGTGTGTACCCTTATAATTCAAATGAGACAGTGTGCTGCCATCAAGAGGATTGCATAATATTTAATTTAAATGAAAATGAAACAGAAAATCAGCCAATTGAAGTGGAAGCTGATATGCCAAAATATTTAAAAGTGTCAGCTTTACAGAGAGACACAGCCACACAGTTAGAGGAAAGCGCCGAGATTCCCCTACCAGAAGATTTTCCAGAATTTTCCAAAATGGTAGAAGAGCAGATTTTATCAGCGGATGCATGTGACAACGATGAGGATAGAAACAAACTGAGGAAGATATTTATGGAGTTTAAAGATGTATTTGCAAAATATGCATATGATTGCAGTCTAACTGATTTACATGTGGCCACGCTACCAGAAGGGTGTAGTAGAAGTCCAGTATTTGTACGCCAGTATAGATTACCATTGGCGTGTATAGAGTCATTGGCAGAGATTATAAAAAAATTTGGGTCTTGGGGAATCATCAGGCCTATCCATAGCACATCCAACACGCCCATTTTAGGTGTGTTAAAGCAAAATGGTCAATGGCGGCTATGTGCAGACTTGAGGGAGTTAAATAAAAGAGTACCAGTATCCAGATGGCCACTGCCATTCATTGATCAGGGCCTAGCTCAGGTACATGGTTCAAAAGTGTTTACCACATTAGATCTCACCTCTGGATATTGGTGCGTGCCATTGGCAGAGGAGATAGAGAATTTATTTTCCTTTTCATTTGATAAGACTCAATACGCATGGGTTAGAACTCCATTCGGGTACGTCAATAGTGGGAGTGAATTTGGCATATTTTTGAGGAAGGCCATGCGTGATGCAGCGGAAAGAGGAACCATAGTTTATGTGGATGATGTCCTGATAAAAAATGAAAGCTTGAAAAACCATTTTGATGAAATAAGACATGTGCTTGGCCAATTGCAGAAAGCAGGCGCCAAAGTTCTTTACAAAAAGCACAATGGTGCAAGAAAAAGGTGAATTTCCTAGGCCATGAAGTGACTGAACATGGACTAAATCGACAAAAGAAGAAAATAGAGGCCATACAAAAACTAAAGGACCCTAAAAATGTGAAAGGGGTGAAAAGTTTATTAGGAATGACAGGCTATAACAGAAAGTTCATTGAAAATTATGCTGAAATCACTCAACCATTGACTAAACTGCTAAAACTAAATACGCCCTACAAATGGGAAAAAGAGCAGTCTGAGGCAGTGGCTAAATTAAAGGAATGGTCTTGTAAAGGCACCATGTTTAGCATATCCCATAAAGGACAGGGATTTCTTTATAGAAATAGGTTTCTCTGAACAATGTATGTCAGCATTGTTATCACAAAAACATGATTTGAATCACAAAACCATTGCCTATGCAAGTAAGGCGTTTTCCCAAGTTGAAATGAAATTCAATGAATGTGAAAAGGCCCCATTAACCACTGTGTGGGCGCTACAACATTTCCGCCCCATTGTTCAGGGAAAAAAGGTGATTATTGAAACAAATCATCAACCTTTGCAGTTTTTAGAGAGTAAAAGAATTAGGTCAGGTAATCTAGCGCAGTCCAGAATCACTTCATGGACGCTGGCATTACAGGGTTTTCCTGTAGAAGTGAGATATGGACAAAATAAAAAGAGCCCAATTGCTCAAGGTTTAGCAGATTTACATGACTGTGCAGCTGAACAAGTATCAAACGAAATGGAAGTGAAACCTAATTTACAGGAATTTGAACAATCACCACACAAAGCTTTTGATGAGAAAACATGCAAGGACTTGCCAACTGTATATGTTGATGGTTGTGCTTTTCACATTGAAAATGACAGTAATAAACAATTAGTGTCAGGAATAGGAAATATCTGGTTGAAATGTGAAGGCGTCCCCAGCATAGGGATGAGGATTGGAGCTAGTAGCAGTCAAGTAGCGGAATTGGCAGCCATTTATAAAGCAATTGCTACTGCAGTTGATAATAAATTCAGTGAAATTGTTCCGGTGACTGATTCTGACTATGCACGGAATAACTTTGTGGAATATTTACCTGGCTGGAAAGTGAGAGGCATGAATACATACAACAAAAAGCCACTTAAACATGGAAAAATGATACAAGCCATAGACAAATTGGTGTCAGAGAATGATTTAACAATATACTGGAGAAAAATGTGTGGGCATTTAAAAACAACAGGAGAAGATAAAGAAGGAAATGATAAGGCAGACCACCTGGCTAAAATTGGGGCTGTGATGGGAGAATTGCTACCTATTGAACATTTACTGGGTGAAATACAAATTGATGCAGTAACACGTTCTAAAGCACCAAAGGAGACAGAGCAACCAGTGGGACAGTGGAGTTATGATACACCAGACCAAGATCTGATTGAGGCACACATGAATGATCGAATTTTGGGAATCTATTATAATCATTTGATAGATCCTGAACAAAACCCTGTAACAGAAAATGATTGTATGGGAAAAGAAGAGTTGAGGGTGCTATTAAAGAATAAAAAACAAATTAAACTACAGGATGGACTCATGATTAGAGAGTCCATAACAGGACAGATACAGTGGGTGGTACCCCTTTCATTCAGAGGGTTAATGCTACACCATGCACATGATGCAATAACTGCAGGCCACAGAGGTTCACAGAAAACATTGGAAATACTGAAAGATTATGCATACTGGCCACATATGTACCAAGATGTAGAATTATATACTAGAGGATGTCTAGTATGCGCCCAATTTAAACCTGCTTCACCAATGCATAGAGCTCCACTGATGAAAAGAGGCCTGACTCTTCCATGGTCAGATTTGCAAATAGACTATGTAGGGCCTGTAAAGAAGTCGAGCAGAGGGAACCGTTATATTTTAAGTGTGGTGTTTTTGATGTCGAAATGGATTGAGTATATTCCTGCACCAGATTGTAGTGCGTAAACGGCAGCCACATTACTGGTGAATCATGTGTTTTCAAGGTTTGGGTTGCCACAAAGAATAGAATCAGACAGAGGAAGTAATTTCACAAGTGCTCTAATGAGTAAGGTATGGCAAATACTGGGTGTGAAAAGAAAATTACATATTGCATATCGGGCGGCTTTTTCAGGTGGAGTTGAACGTAGCAATAGGCCTGTTGTGGACATTGTTATTGTTATTGTTATTTTGCACTTATATAGCGCCTTATATACCATTGGTATGGTCTGAAGGCGCTGGTAGGTTGAACGCCCTTGGGAACCGAAGTTCAGATCAGTAGAGAGAGTAGGGAGAGTCAAAAGGTGCGTGTGTGCACCGGATATGTGTGCAGCTCGTGCGGTACACATGTAATAGCTGATTCTTATTGGTAGGTGTGGTGGTTGAGAGATCAGGAGAATGTGTTCGTTCTGGCAGGATTTATCCGGAACGGGTGTGGCTGCGTTAGGCCTGAGGAAAACGCCTGGCTGGGGGTGTGAGACCAGCAGTGTTTACATAGAATGATGTGGAGTAAGCGGTGGATGTTCGTATGGGAACAGTTATACCGAATGGTGTCATAGTATCTCTGTGTTCTAGTTGAGTGGTGATGTAAAGGAGAGAGTAAGCGTGGGGTGTGGTAAGAATGGTTATATGCTCTTTCAATGTGCAAACTTCTAAAATCACTTTCCCAGAGAGGCTACCGGGCGAACTTCTAAGTACAATTTTCCATACAGAGGCTATTGGGAACATTTCTAAATTCAGTTTATCAGTGCAATGCACAGGCCTAGCCCACAACCCCATGGCAACACACCCTCACAGCCAGACACCAAATTGAAATGTGTGTTGGCTTCCGCTGTGTGTAAGTATTATCATTTCAGACTGGACGACCACCTTGGTATTTAATTATATTATATTTTCAATGGCTGGAACATCAAACAGTGTGGGGCAGTGTGAAATGGGACATGCAAGCACTGATTGACCATTGAGATGGAGCATGACAGACAATACCACTGATAGCAACATGATTTATAACTGTGTATTTCCCCTTTGTAGGTGACACTGGATACCAACTGCTTCTGTGGCTGATGACCCCTCTGAGAAATCCCCAGACGTCACTGGAAATGGCATATAACAGGACCCATGTGAGGACCAGGGTGACCATTGAGCATATTAAAGAAATTCATGGCAGAAGCAGGTTCCAGCTGGGATTTACGTTTACCTTTGGTTTTGATGGCAATCAGATCAACTCCTGCCAAAGCAACAGGTATTAGCCCCATGAGGTCTTGACAGGTAGGAAAATGGTGTTACCACAACACCTGCTAAACAGAACACATGAGCAGACACGTGTGAGTTCATCCACAGTTCATGAGTACATTGATGAACTGAGGAAGAATGTACAACATGCATTTGCTTTTGTACAGCAAAATCTAGAAAGAGCTGCTGACAGTGCAAAATCATACTATGATAAAAATACATCAGTGAAAGAGTATTGTGTGGGGGATCAGGTGTATAAATTTCATTTTGGAAAAGGTAAACAGAAAAATTCCAAATTTCTAGCAGCCTGGCAGGGGCCATTTCGAATTATAGATAAGGTCTCTCCTGTAGTTTATAAAATTTTGAAGACTGAAGGTGAAACAGCAACAGAACAGTTTGTCCATGTGAATCAGATCAAGCCATGCCATCCCAGACACGAAATCAAACAGCTTGAGCATGTAGAAACAGATAGAGTCCCTTGAACATACAAAAGGTAAAGTAAATGGGTCTAGTCAGGAGGCAGTGGCAGAGAAGTTAAATAAAAATGGTTGATTATTATAGTGGCACATAAACACTGTAATATATGTAATGATATATATTATATATATAAAAAAAAGTGCAAGCTGAAGTTTATGGAGTTGGTGTACAAAATGAAAATGTATTAAATATTGGATGCTGTTTTATGTATGTTGTTTTCTCTTTAACCTGTGCTTAAATTCAGAAGGCAAAAAAAATAAAGGCGAAATGTTTTACAAAGCATGTTTTATTTTTGGCAAAATGGTGAAGTTAGTATTGTGCTATGTACTTAATTTGTTTCTTTTCTATTTGATTTAGAATATTAACATAATTTAGTCAGAGGTTCCGGGACCGGAAGCCACGGGAGATGTTGGAATCCTGGAGCCCACGTGGACGGATTCCGCAGAAGCCCCGGAAGGGGGCGAAGACCAAGGCTGCAAAGTGATCAGCATTGAAGATGACGCCAACAATATGGATGATTATGATGTTATTCGGAGGGAACTTCAAAAAATCAGAAGCACAGGTTATCATTGAACCTGGACCAGCATCTGGTATTGCGGGAGAAGAAGCACCAGGATTCATCATGAGTGATAGAAGGATGATTTTCCAGAACATTTATATATCATTGAATCCTGATATGTTGGTAGAAAAATATTTTAACAATACTGGAATTAAAGCTGAGCAAACTAAAGAGTGGCTGGAAATAAGAAAAGAGGACGCTAAACAGTCATTAAGAGATATATTGATGCAGTTGGAGAAAACATTTGTGAATTCAGCAGACATTAAGAAGAGGAGAGGAAAGAGAGGAGCAGTGATGCTTGCAATCTCATTGGTAATGTCTATAGTTGGAGCCATAATAGGTAGCACGATATCAACAGCCAATGCCATTTCAGTAGGGACGCTGAGTACTAAAGCACAACAACTGAGTGTTGACCTAGAAATAATAGAAAAAACATTAGATGGAATTAGAGGAGGATTACATGAACAAGTAAGGTTCATAAATGAAACTGTGATCATATTGAATGAACAAGCGGATGTGATGGAACGGGCGACTAAGCTAATAATTAAGCATGACAGAACACTTAGTGAGATTTTGAATATAATGAGTCCTGTGGATAGACTAGTAACGAATTATATGAGAGAAGTTCAAACTGCAATTTCACAATTGATTCAAGGACGTATACCATTGTATTTTGTTTCACAGGATATTATTCATCAAATGATAGAAAGGTTGACCAGGAGGGAGATTGATGTGGTACAGGTAAAAATTGCATTTAAAATGGGTAATGCAATGCCATTGTATGTGGACTTGGAGAGGTTGGAAATTGGATTTTTACTATGCACCCCATATGTACCTCCTGAACTTATTCATCAAACCAAGTGGGTACACAATGAGGGATTTTGGCAAGAGGACAAATTTATTAAGATTAAGACTCCAGCGGTGGTGGCAATTCAGTCATGGGAGCCTGAGGTTTACTTGATGCCAAACTTGGAAACGTGTGTCAAATTTAAAGAACAAAATTATATGTGCAGGTAAACTGTTCCTGATGCTACAGACGCCATTTGTGGTTTGAAATCTAACCCAAGTATATCAGTAGGATGTGAAGTAATCATTAGCAATATGGGGAGTGAAGAATTGGCACAGGCTAAGATGGTCAAAGGTAAATGGTTGGTCAGCACATGTTAGAAAAACCTGACAGTAGTACACTTAAATCATGGAACATATGTGGTTAAACAGGTGAAATATAATGTCTTTTACTTACAGGTTCTAAAGGATACAATTGTGTCAATTGGAGGGTTAACATTATTTCACGTGACAAATGACATTTAGAAAAGCCAAGTTTAAAATATTTAATTTTTTCAAAGGGATGCATTTCCAATAGATCCTGACCTAGAATTCTTATTGAATCATAAAGAGAAACATGTAGTGACAATGAATCTAAGAAAGAACAATATTATGGTTAGTAATCTGGGTATAATAGAAGTGGAAAGATTTAATTGGGGAACCTGTGGGGGAACGCTCCATAGTGGGTTTGGCTGTCCTGGTGATAATAATGGGAGGATGGTTGATTGTTTTATCAGTAAAAATGAAGATGTTGCTCATGTTGGTGGATACAACGGGGAGAGAAAGATATCCCAACATGCATGCATTTTAAAAAAAGGAAGGGAACAAGTTTAATTTCTTCCAATTGTGGCTTGGACAAGGGCCAAAATTCTCAGAAAAAGGAGGGGATGTGTAG
This sequence comes from Ambystoma mexicanum, assembly GCF_040938575.1. Taxonomy (NCBI): domain Eukaryota; kingdom Metazoa; phylum Chordata; class Amphibia; order Caudata; family Ambystomatidae; genus Ambystoma; species Ambystoma mexicanum. The sequence continues at coordinate 127,498,488 of NC_090941.1, forward strand.
GATTATTTAGCGTGTTTTTGGAGTGCAGCGCCACTGCATGGGATCAAGGTATTGCTATGATGCAATTGTTTCAAGCCATGTGTTGCCAGTGTAACATATGGACATGTAAATGGAGACAGAATACACAGGTCAAAAACAAACAATTTTCTCATTTAAAAGCACAATTTTGTTTTCTCTTTTCTCGCCTGAAATGCCTCTGTTGGAGGAGACACATTAGATAATTAATGAGCTAATACACCTAACAAATACAAATCACTAATAATAATAAATAACATATTAATGTGTTCTTCAGTGCAAAATGAGGAAGAAAAGACAGGCTCATTTTAAATGTGCATCCAGATTTTTCTCTATTTTCTCTGTGCTTTTCACGGTCATTGCTCAGGAAACAAAACTCGAATAAGCAGGAAATCAGTTTTGTTACAGTTTCTTACTGTAAAAGTAAGCCATTGTTTAGAGAAGGAGGATATGACATGATAGAATCTTATTGGCTACACGTCACCCTAGGGGTTGTAACAGAGCTTTCCTGTAGAATCTCGGGGAAGGAGAGAGTTAGTGGACATTTTGCATAGCTTGGGTGAAGACTTGGCTGGAGTGGCTGGGGAGTTTCCTGATTGAGAAGCATGTCCCAGTGCACTGCTGCACAGACTGGAGATTCCAGTCAATAAGCACCGGCTTCAGAGATTGCAGATCAGAACTGCATGTCCTTGCTGGGGTTCTTTAAGAGGGAGCCCTGAGCCATTTCAAGAAAGCGACCAGCCCGGAGACTTCGCGTGCTGAACAAGCTACAATTTGCCGGTAATTATCTTGCAGAGTGAGGGGGCGGTGTGTGTGTGTGTGAGAAATCTATTCTGGTAGAGTAGAAGAGGGAATTCCTGTGTTTAATTAACATACTGTAATGTTGCAAATAGAATGTTCTCTTGCCGTATTTCTTTTCATTTTGTTACAGATAATGTAAAGTGAATATCTCTGCTGCTGTGCAATTTCTATTTATTTCTGTAAAAGGGGTAAGATGGTGTTGAAATGCAATTGTTTATAATACACAGAAATATATGAAAGCAGACATGTAGTGTGTTTTTGTTTTTTCTCTTTTCTTAGTGCATCTACCATTATAGCACTGGTAATCTGGGGAAGATTTTTAGGCAGTGCATTTGTCATTTTTCATATAGATAAAACAACAGAAAGAATAAGGTAGCTAAAAATAAGACGTGGCAGTAAAATAGCTGTGTGCACTGTTCCACTCATCGTATATGTGCGTGTGGCTTCTGAATGGGACATAATGAAATAGCCTGCTGGATGTAAATGAGTCAGCAGAGAGAGAGGCCTCTGGAATAGCTTCACTAATGTAAATAAATTAGTGATAATACCACATGTTAGTTCGCTGTTGTAGATAAATCAGTGATAACAGCCCTAGGTGGCACTCCATATGAAAATGTGGTGTTTCTGAAATGTAGGCCTGAAGTCTCTCTAGTGATCACACGAACAATCTAAACAAAAATAAGGGGTTCTGGATATTGGGGCCACAAATAAAACAAAGGAATTATGCTCACCAAAAAAAATACTATCAACCAAATGTATACCAGCTAAATATACCTGTGTACTGAAATAATGCATATCCACTATATTACTATAATACCAAACCCAATCTGAATGCAAGGAGTGATTATTGTTGAATTACTTTTATTTTTGGCGGTAAGAAAATACTGCTAGGCCCCATATCTACACAAAATACCCAACAGCCTATAGTTACAGGCCTGAGTGAAGCCCCGGGGTATTGCCTGATGTGGTACTGCCCCCCATTCAGGGTCTTATTGCTATTAGTAACCCAGCCCTTAAGACCAGGTAATTAATAGTGTATTGTTTAAGTTGAGAGATGTCTAGCAAATGAAAAAAGAAAAAAGAATGGCCACCATTGAACGGGGAGAATGGACTATATGTAGTCCCTTCTCTCTGTCTATGGCAGCCATTGTAAAATTGAGAAAAAGTAATCAAAGAGGATGGCCACCATATAACGGGGATAAGGGGTTACACGTAGTCCCTTCTCCCTTTCAACAGCGGCCATTAAAAAGGGTTACAAAAAAAAGTAAAGAAAGAAAATGGCCACCAGGGAACAGGGAGAAGGGACTACATATAGTCCCTTATCCCTTTCCATGGTTGCCAGTAGGTGAAAGGGAAGGAATATTGACGGACACGCAAGCAGGTAAGGCATTGTCAGGCTGGTAAAGACCCAGCGAGGGCCAATCCGATTGATTGTTGCAATCAGATTGTACCTCACCGGATTCTAATACAAATTATGGATGTGGTCTACTGATGTGGTGTGCTTGACCAATATAGCAGATAATAGCTTACACAAGTGACAAAATACATGTGTGATTCACTTGTTACATTAATGAAAAGGATTGATCTTTAGCTGTTTCGAAAAAAGCAAATGTATTCTCAACTTCTCAAATATTTATGTATATGATTACATTTCTATTCTAACATGTTTCCTGACACAAATGGCTGTAGAGCTTGTAGTGGGCAATAGGTGAGTCAACTTCTATTATGCACTTAAGGAGAGGCTATTCGTTTTGGAGAATGAGAGAGAGAGTTCCACAACTTAGCAGCAACACATTAGACCGTTTTATCTCATTTGGCTTTCTGTTTGAAATTTGAAATACAGATGAGACTGGCATGAGTGCAACATAGGGTTCTGGATAATGAGGAGAGAGTAAAGTTGTTAACCCCAAGCTCCTGACCAGCAAGAGGTTTACAAATGCTACAGAATGCTTTCAATTAAGATCTCTTAACCAAAGACAGCCAACGGAGGGGAAGGGCAGCTGAACAAATGTGATACCGTCTATTTTGGATGCTGAAGTCGTGTTGCACTGGCATTTAGAAGATTTAATAACTGAATGACCAGACTGTAAGACCTAGACAAGCTTCTTTTCATAGTGAAGTTGAGAGAATATTAGAGCATTCACAGCTGTGCCTTGCTCTGTAGTAGAACAATGGGAATATTTGATGAGCATTTTAATTTGAAAACACAGGGACTGATCATGATGGTTGCTTGGGTCTTGAGGGAAAGGCCCCTGTTAATGGAAAGTTCTATTCTAAAAGTTTAATTTCATTGATATGTTACATCAGACATAGTCCCAACAGTAAGTGGTTACAGACAGTAAGATGGTAGGAACATTAAGCACAGATAGAAGTAATCATAGAAAAATCACAACTTTAAAACACGCTCAATCTAAACAATAATGGGTGGGCATGTAGACGGGCAGACCACCAGAGAGGCTCCCTCCAGTGACGGTTGCCTTTTTTAAAATTTTTGTAGCACAACTTCTGGTTTTGAGGTGGTGCCTCTTGCAAGTCTAAAACCTGTTTTTGGGACGCAATAAAAGAACCATCCACAATGTGAAACTGGAGCTTGTCATAGACAGTGCCTTAGTAACATTTTAGCTGGAAAGTAGGTTTTGAGATAGGTGTCTAAGTGGTAGTACATTGAATACACTATTGGCCAGGAAGAAGTTGACTTAACTGCCTTGGTTCTCTTTAGATTTTCTATACAGCTGAAAGCAATGATATTTTATAATATGTCAAAGTCTTTCAGGGTAATTCATAGATTTCAGCGCAGCGGCAGCACACGCGAGCAGCACAGAGAGGTAGCGTGCGCCAGAGTGCGTCAGCCGTGCTCGCTAAATAGCATTCTGGCGCACCGCGTATTCATGGAATATCAAGGCCATTTTGAGCGCTGGTGCAGAGAACATCCTACAGCGCCAGTTACGCCCCCAAAAACGCCCCTTGCGCAAGGATAAGGCATTGAAATCCACAATGCAGTGCAAAGGGCTGCGCTAACCCTGCACCAGTTCACAGAGCATTTGGGGGGTGCGCGGGAAGTTATACACGCGATAGGCCTTGTGTGAGCGGGGTACGTGTATTCTGAGTAGTGCGCGGGAAGTTATGCATGCGATAGGCCTTGTGCGAGTGGGGTACGTGTATTTTGGGGGTGCGTGGGAAGTAATAAACGCGATAGGCCTTGGGCGAGCAGGGTACATATATAATGGGGGAGCGCAGGAAGTTTAACACATGATAGGCCTTGTGCGAGTGGGGTACGTGTATTCTGAGGGGTGCGTGGGAAGTTTCACATGTGATAGGGCTTGGGCAAGCGGGGCACGTTTATTTTGGGTGTGCGCAGGAAGTAATACATGTGATAGGCCTTGGGCGAGTGGGGTACGTGTATTTTGGGGGTGCGTGGGAAGTAATAAACGCGATAGGCCTTGGGCGAGCAGGGTACATATATAATGGGGGAGCGCGGGAAGTTTAACACGTGATAGGCCTTGTGCGAGTGGGGTACGTGTATTCTGAGGGGTGCGTGGGAAGTTTCACACGTGATAGGGCTTGGGCAAGCGGGGCACGTTTATTTTGGGTGTGCGCAGGAAGTAATACATGTGATAGGCCTTGGGCGAGCGGGGTACGTGTATAACGGGGGTGCGCGGGAAGTTCACCACGCGATAGGCCTTATGCGAGTGGGGTACGTGTATTCTGAGGGGTGCGCGCGAAGTTTCACATGTGATAGGGCTTGGGCGAGCGGGGTATGTGTATTTTGGGGGTGCACGGGAAGTAATACATACGATAGGCCTTGGGCGAGCAGGGTACGTGTATAACGGGGGTGCGTGGGAAGTTCAACACGCAATAGGCCTTGTGCGAGGGGGGTACTGTATTCTGAGGGGTGCACAGGAAGTTTCACACGCGATAGGGCTTGGGCGAGCGGGGTACGTGTATTTTGGGGGTGCGCGGGAAGAAATACATGTTATAGGCCTTGGGCAAGTGGGGTACGTGTATAACGGGGTTGCGCGGGAAGTTTAACACGCGATAGGTCTTGTGAGAGCGGGGTACGTGTATTCTGAGACGTGTGCGGGAAGTAATACACGCGACAGGCCTTGTGCAAGGGGGTACGTGTATACTGAGGGGTGCGTGGGAAGTTTCACACGCGATAGGCCTTGTGCGAGTGGGGTACATGTATTTCCGGGGGTGCACCAGGAGTTGCACACGCAATTTCATTGGGCAAGCGTGGGGTACGTGTATTTCTCGGGGTGCGCGGGGAGTTTCACACGCGAATTGGCAGTGTGGGTCCTCCCAGGTGTGCCCTCTCCCCCTTCCTCAAGCCCCGCAGGCAGCTCATACACCTAGGCCATGCCCCGCAGATAGCCCATCCACACTGGGCATGCCCCCCAGCCAGCCCACATGTCACCATGCACCAGTGAGCACCCACTCATGTGCCCCTGCACCCCCATCCACTCGGCAGTGAGGGGCACCTACCAGCAGGCCCCGACTCATGTCCCCCTGGACCCCCACCCACCCGGCAGTGAGGGCACCTGCCAGCAGGCCCTGACTCATGTCCCCCACCCACCCGGCAGTGAGGGGCACCTGCCAGCAGGCCCCAACTCATGTCCCTCTGCACCCCCACCCACCCGGCAGTGATGGGCACCTGCCAGCAGGCCTCGACTCATGTCCCCCTGCACCCCCACCCCCCCAGAAGTGAGGGGCACCTGCCAGCAGGCCCCGACTCATGTCCAACCACCAACACGTCATCATGATCCACAATCATGGCCCTCATGGCCACCCAAATCCCACCGCACGTCACCCCTGCCCACAGAACCAAGTATTACATCCATCCCACATTGAAATGCCCATTACATGATACAACCCAAATGGCATGTATGTACATCAACACATGTCCGTCACACACACACACAATGGGTGCCAGTGAATGTGAAAACCCACATCGTGACATGCATGAAACCAATGAGCGAATACCACACATTGAAGTATGAAACAAACATGTATTCAACACAAAATGAAGGGAATCAAATGAAAACACACAATAATGGAAATAAGAAATAAAATGCAGCTTGTCCCAAAATGAAAAAAAATATGAAATCAGAATCCAAATATATCCAAATGAAAATGTCTCCAAAGTCTCCATCCAACAAAGCAAATCCAAAGGGAAACAAATAAGTAAAATCCATTGCTCCATGATGAAAATAAAATGATGATAAATCCACTGTTCAACTATATACAAATAACAAATCCAGGGTCCATGAGCCCAACCATTGAAATGAAACCTACAAAAAAAACTACCTAATAAAGTACTGTCTACAAAAAGGTGGGGCATAGTCCAAACGCCCCAAATGAAAGAAAAACATAAATGAAACCTAACACTAACTAACTATATACAATGGCGACGGGCAAGTCCTACGGCTCACTTGCCAATTTCCCGGGCCAGGCCATCATCGAACTCCTGTTCTATGTCCTCCGAGGTTTCGCAGGGATAACGCCATGTCCAACTCCAACTCCCTGCGAATTGCCTCGAGGCACTTGGCCCGACTCAGTGCCCTGCACATGGAGTTGTCTGCCCTGACCATAGTGAGCCGTTTCTCTTCTGCCCGCTGCCGCTCCGCATCTATGTGCTGGCCCAACCGCTGACACTCGGAAGACACTCCCAATCCAGGGTCCTCCTACCCTCTGGCCATTGCCTGCCACTCGGATGTTGATGGCCCCGAGCCATCATCGCTCCCACCTTGAGCCTGCTGCTGCTGTGCCTGTGCCCTGCCCCTTGATGCCTGCATATCCTGCTCCTGCCGGGGTGCAGTTGTTGGTGTGGCCTCCCCTGCTGGACCTCCGACTCCCGACTGTGGCAGGGATGTGTCCTCCATCAGCCTGGCCGCTGGGTCAGAGGCAGCTCCACAGGGTGCCCAGGTGACACATGGGCCGGAAGATGGCACGGAGGACGACTGGTGCCTAGGGGGTTAAGGTGAGGAGGGGGTCGGTACAAGGTCCAGCACACAGAGGAATCCAGCACTGGTGACCCGTCCTAGTAGGTTGACGCGGTCAAATAGGCATCCGAGATAACGTGCAGTGTCTTCACGAAAACACTGCAGGTCATTCGCATGACCCGTTGACGCAACACCACCCCAGCCAGGACAGGCTCAACCCGGTTCCGGAATGCCACATCCGCAGGAAGAGGAAGGCCAGTTGTTGTGCGCTCATCCCTTCCCTGAGAACGGGTCTGGACGTAGGCATCCCTGCTGGTGCGGGATGATGCAGTCACAGGATCGGGGACAGGATTCCACACAGGCACCTCCATGGCAGGCTGTGCTTCCTCCTGTCCCTGCCCCTGGACTGCACCACCAGCACCAGTGGAATCCCCCCTCCAGACCCTGTGTGTGTCCCTTCCATGGCCTCCTCCTCAACCAAACCCACCACCAACCTGGATGACGCCGTGCCATCTTCCTCCATCAGATCCTGTGGGGTCTCAGCTGCCCCTTCTGCTGCCAAGGAGTCCACCTCCAACCTCCGCCTCTTGGACTTACCCTCAGCAGCTGCGGCCACGGACACAGCACCAGTCTCCTCACTCCCTGACGAGATGAAATGGGAGGAGGGCCGGGCCTTGTGTCTCCGGCTGGCGGTGCGATCCCTGCCGCTTTGCACCACAGCACCGTCTCCCAAAAATGTAAAAATGTGTGCACCCACAACTGCATTTGGCCAGCATGCTTACCAACACATATACCATCGATGTGACTCACACATGAGACGACTCACATGCGGCAGGTTCATTTACCTCTATATACACATGCATACATGGCCCTACACAGACATATGTACAACCTGCACACTCCTGCCACACCTCAACATGCACAGCGTCCAATCAGTATGCATGTACACTTACCACTCGACTCCAGACGGGTCTGCCTCTCAAGGACCTGGAGGTGGAGCGCTGGGCGTATATGTTCCAGGATCCTCATCTGGTTGTTGGTTAGGCTGACCCAGCACCCCTTGGCATCCGCTGCCTTCAAGAGGCACCGGGCCTTGTTGAAAGTCCTGAACCTGAAGTCCTCCCAGCGCTTCCGGACATGTTGAATGTCATGGACTGTCACCCCCTCCACGTTGATAGCAGTCACATTGTCCATCCAGATCCTCTTCCATCCTTCATTGTCGGCGCGCAAACTTCCAAAGAGGGCATCATACTGCCCCAGGACTTGCTCCACCAGGATACCAACTTCACTGGCACTGAAGTTGGTTGCCCTCTGCCTCTCTGGCTGGGGGTTGCCAGTGGTGCCAGATGGTGTTGTGTCCAACATGGCAACCCCATATGCAGGTGTGGATGGGCAACTGAGTCCTGGGGCTGGGCTGTGGAGCAATGGTATACCAGTCGGGAGTCTTCTGTTCCAGCAGTGGTGGTCACAGCAACTGCACCCCTGCAGATGGCTGACGTGCAGGCACCAAACAGCAGGGCACGTGGGCAGCAGGCAGGCAGGCAGCAGCAGATGGCAGGTGGGAGCGTGCTCGGGGCTCTGCGGGGCAGGAAAATGGCCTTCTGGGCAGGAGTGTGGTCTTCCGTGTGTTATTGGTGGCCAGCTTGATACGGAGTGATTTGGCATGTGAAAAAACTGCACGTCTGTGTGTAATTCGAGGAAAGGTCCTTAGCGCGTATGCGCGTCTGTGACGTGATGCGCAAGGGTGTTTCCCTCAACACGGGTGCATGTTGATTATACACGTGCAAAAAACTGCACGTCCGGGTGTCACTGCGTGCAATTGGAGGAAAGGGCCTTAGCGCGTACGTGTGTAAGTGACCTTGCATGTGTGGACTGGCTTAAAAGGTACTTGTAGGACGCCATTTTCTTGTACGTGCTTTTTGTGGTGAGCGAGCGGGTGATTCTTGTACTTCTTGTCGGTTCACACGTGATAACTTCACAACGGTTCCAGTTCGTACTCCTTATTTACTCAGACAGCGTTCAAATCTTTTTTTGGTGGGGGTGTTGACAACGTGCACATGCACGTCTTTTTCATGTTCTTTTTCCAGGAAGACGGTGAGTCACGCACATATTTTCCAACTGTGGTTGCCCCTATGTATTGCGTACCCATTCAGAGGTCATTGTAGGCTGTGTGTACCACGCGTACGCTTATTTTTGTGTTTCTGGCTGCCACAGCGTAGTGCGGGTTCATTTTTAAACGCACGTGGTCTACCAGAGGTTGTGTGCATGTTAAATATTGTTTTTGGGGTGCCTGTGCGTTGCGTGACCCGTCATCTTCCCCCAGGGGTCACAGACAGCCTTGCTAGAGCACTAGGGTACAAATTCCATCTAGTACCCTACCCCTTTCATCCCAATTGCCCAGGACAATTGTTTACTGCAACTCCCATACACACAACGACTTCAGTGCCATGGTTGGGAGGCGACCAAGCAGTAAGGGAGGCAAAGGTGGCTGACCTCAAAGAGGTGGGCGCGGTAGGGGACGTGGCCAGGATGTGCAGGGTGGCCCAAGAGGCCAGTGTGTGGAGGACCAATCAGGGACACCTATGCCCCCAATGGTTCAGGGAGATGTAGCTGACACCATCCCAGCTCAGCCCTTGTTAAACCGGCCCATATTCTCAACAGAACAGGCACAGGATGACTCCCAGGCTGACTTCTGTGTCACCAATTCTAAGCCACGTGTGGCGGTGAAAGTTGCTGTCACCAGGCCACGTGGATCTGGGGCCACAATGTCATCTGCTGCCTCAAGTAGCCAGGGTGAGGAGGCTGCAGGGGCAGCTGCAGCTCAATCCACCCCAGCTCCGAGTGTCCCAGCCGGGACAGTGTCGGTCCAAGTCCATCACACCGAGGTTGGTCCTGCCAACATCACCCAGCAGCCAATGCCTGCAGTGAGACCTTTGGTCATCGTGCCTTTGGCAACTTCCAGTGCCCAGTCCACCTGCGCTTCTGCCCCTACCAACCAAAGCGGCGTAAGCCACTCAGGTTCCACACCACCATCCAAGAGGAAGAAGGGTGCTCTTGCAGTACAGGCTGGGACCCCGGACACAGCTACCCACTCCGGCACGTCAAGGAAGCCTAGTTTCAATGATGCAGAACTAGATGCACTTGTGGCCTATGTGTCGGCCCATGGCTGCGAAATGGTGGTGACTGCAGGGTGCAAGACTACGACTGCTCAACGTAGGGCCCACTGGCAGACCATCGCGGACCACATTAGTTCCCTTGGATTTGTGAAGCGCACAGCTGATGATTGCTCTAAGCGCTGGAATGACCTGAAACACAGAGCAAAGAACAAGCTGGCTTCAAATCATGCCTCTACTCTGGTGACTGGCAGTGGGTCTCCACCAGAGGAGGAACAACTCAATGAACATGAGTCTGTAGCTGGAGCATTCATCACAGAGGATCAGATCAAAGGCGTGGGAGAGTACCAGATCTTGAAGCAATGTCGGGTGAGTGACCATGCATGTGTGTGCAATCATGTGTATGTTGCTTGGGTGATGTGTTCTGATTGAGTGCCAGCTGAGGCTGTCTAGTCATGACTGCTATGGGTCACCCATGTGGTCCCTCAAAACCATTCCCCTGCCTTGTGTTTCCGTTTCACAGTATCCGTTCTGACCACAGTTCACTTTGTGCACATGATTAATCCACTTGGCCTTCAGCTGTCCTCTTGCCACAACATTGTACATACTGTTTTCCTCTTCATTCAGCCTGATTATTTTTACCAGACATTTTTGTGGCCTACTGTCCCAAATGTGACATACTTCTGTCATAGATTACACCACACAATGGCCCACATTTCTTGACTTATTAGGGGAAAGATTTCTACAATCAGGCTGATTGAGTAATGTGCACCTATACATGGCCTGTACGCTATCATTTTGGGGCCCTGTTTGAATGTTGAACATGACAATTGTATCCTCTCATGTCGAAGTGACCAACCATTGATGTATCCATGTGCCTGCCATCATTCATCAGTGAACACTGGCTTTGTTGCAGCGTGTGGCACATGGGTGTTTTCTCACTCTTTTTTACATGTTTTATTTCATGATGTCCATCTCACATGGATGGGTGACAGTACGGATTTGCTACCATCTGGGTGTCTTTGTCAAATCTGGCATGGCTATGGTACGTGCTGTCTGTGTGCTGGCATGTGTCATGTATGTGGATTGTCCATGCCACTTACAGGCTAATGTTTGATTCCAGTGCTATCCAGCATGCAGCAGATGTGTTGGTTTTCCATCTTGCAGTCATCAGTGTGTGCTTTTTGCCTCCCCTTCCAACTCATTGACAGTGCATGCATGCCAGAGTTAGTGTCATGTGGGACATGTGTCATTTATGTACTGGATCTCTGCCTCGTCATGCCTATGTGTGTGTGCTATGGTGCTCATGCCTGTTTCCATTTGTTATCTTTCATGTTTTTGCAGATGATGAGGCACTTGATGCTGATGAGGAGGAGGAGATGGGGCAGACCCAGGAGGACTCACAGCCACAACCGGGCACCAGTGGAGGACGTAGGGTGGTGGTGGGTGAAAACCCATTACTCCTACAGACCATACTGTCCACGGGTGTCTCTGGGTAAACCTCCGGAGACCTCTATGAATCCGGTGCTGAATCGGACATTGAGACATATGTGTCGTCGCAGGTGAGTGTTTCTGGCAGGGATGCTGTTCTGTCCAACCCACCTGCACCGGGGGTAGACTCCTCTATGGGGATTTCAGTGTTGGAAAGTCTGCCTGTGGCGGTTACGGATGCAGGGTCACACTCCACAATATTTGCTCCTTTTCCTGGGCCAGCAGATCAAAGGTGGAATGCAGTCCTGCAGCCTCAGGCAGTGCCAGCACAGCAAGGTGCACTTCACCTTTCCCCAACCCGGTGTGGTGCCGGCCAACGTCGTGGCCGTGCGCCACCAGGCAATACTCTGTGGGAGAACTCCATCTATACTATAGCACCACAACAAGGGGCATGGGCATCGTATGAAATGATGGCTCAGGCAATAGATAGGGTGGCCACTGCCACTCTCCCCCCTGAAAGGCATGTGGAGCTCCAGCATCAGGCAACTGACTCCATTTGCCACTCACACAGGGAGGACATGTTGGCGTCCGACAGGGACCAATGGGCTGGACTGGAGACTTTGCGTACACAGCCATATCTGTAGAGTCACAGGCCCACAGGGAAGCCCTCAGGTTAGAACACAGGTCCCTCAGAGATTCTCTGGGTGTACTTCAGGTGTCCCGGAGTACAAGGGCAGAGCAGCAGCTGGAGCAGCTGACACGTACACTTTCAGCTGAGTTCCAGGCAACCCATCAGGAGATCCGGGCATCATGCAAGGCCATGCAGGCAGAAATGCGTGCTACCAGTGAGGTGCTGCATGGGGATCTCCATACCATCATCCTGCAGAACCAAACCTTTCAGACCTGCATGCTTGCTGCCATGGAGGAGCATGCCAGGGCTTTGCGTGGTCTGCCTCCCATACCACAGCCATCTTCTGATGTACCACCACAGGGTGATGACAGCGACGGCAGTTCTCCCACTGTAGCATAGCCGTGCAGGCCATGAGCCCATGGAGGTATTTTTGTTTTTTCTCAACATCCACGCATGTGGGTGTTGGGGTGCACCCTGTACCTCGTACCTCCTGGGTGCCCCTCCCCTCGGTCCACACATGGCCATTTTTTTTTTAAACAGTGTGGTGCTTTGTGTGGCTCCCGTAGGCATCCACTGTGTATTCCAGCTGGGAACATACAGGCTTGTCCTGTCTTTGGGTTAGATGTTTGGGTTCCTGACACACGCACCCCTCCTGCTTCCCCTTTCCATGGGCTTCCAAAGGGTGTGACCAAGTGACAGTAACTTACACAGTGACATTGGGCTCCCATAAGTTGTGTGGACAGTCTGTAGTCAAAACTGTGTACACATCCCTAGTAGGTATTGTTGTAGAAATCTCCACTGCATGGTAGATTTATGTATGGTTCTACATCCATGACTTTTTCCTTATATACATGTACCGTCATCATGTCTTAACAAGCCTGTCTACTTTGCAGATGCAGTTCATGTTGTATGCAGTACACTGAAACATTTGCCTACCACCAACACTCTGCAGTTGGAAGGGGTCGATGTGCTGCCTTAGTGAGGTTGCGACACTTGCACTACTTTGATTTTTAATTCTCATATATTGCCACTGTTTGACCATGTACTGATATTTTCTCTTGCTGGTAAGTATTTGTTCATGTGTGTTGTTTTTTTATTCATTATTGGGAGCAAATTGTCTGTGGCCTGTTTCCATTTGGGACAGTGCACTTGGTGACACTTGTGTCATGTGTTGTGCATTCATTTGGTTGCTTTCACATTGCCTGCCATGCCATGATGTGTTGTGGAGGTGTTCGGTGACATGCCACTATTTTGATGTGGTATTTTGCAAGGAGGTAGTCCTTCATGCTGCATGAATTTGTACCTTTTTGTGACACAGCATTGGGTGTCTTTGAGTAGCTAGGGATGCACACAACGTAGCACTTCCAGGTGAACAATCTCAGGATGGTATGGTTGTGACAGTTGACTGTCCCTTTTGTCATCATCATTGATTGTGAGCTGGTATGTACCAGGCCTGTGTGCACTCCACAGGGGTGGGATTTTAGGTGAAGTAATTTACCACAAGCTTGTTCCGAGCTGCCTGACCACATGCCCTTTGACCTCCCTTGTGCAGCGGCCGTGCATGTGGTTGGGGATGTGGGGGCACCACCATGTCCACTGGCATGCCCCGCCGGGTTGGAACGTTGTGCAGGACACATGCTGCCACTATGATCCTGCACACTACTGGGGGCGCATATAGCAGCTACCCACCAGAGCGGTCAAGGGAGCAAAAGCGTGACTTGAGCACTCCGAATGTGCGCTCCACTATGCCCCGGGTTGCAATATGGGCTGTGTTGTATCTTACCTCGGGTGATGTTGTGGGGTTCCGAATTGGCGTCATCATGTAGGTGCTCAGAGGGTAGGCACTGTCCCCTGGGGAGGTGATAATGGTTGTCAATAGTCAGGTTTTCCCATTTCTCCGTTTCTGACATGCATGCATGTGCAGAGGCATTTATACTCACCAATTAGCCATGTGCCGCCATGCCGGCCAGCTTCCAGGTCCCGGTTTAGGGGTGACATTCTGAATATGAAGCAATCAATGGCACCTAGGACTTTGGGGAAGTGTGCTACCATGTAAAATTGCTGGACAACAGCCTGCCTTTCTGCAGGTGTTCTGGGCATGCATATGAGAATGGGGCCTGAGGGGAGTCCAGTCATGGTGCCCAACACCTGGTGTAGGCAGTGTTACTGCGTGGCCTGTGACATCCCCCCCACTATGGCACTTGTCCACTGAAATGAACCTGTAGCCAAGAAGTGCAGTACATTGAGCACCTTTTCCAAGGGGCTCAGTGCTTGCGAGCACAGGGTGGGTGATGTGAGGTCATCCTCCCACTCCCTCACCAGGTCTAGGATTATGTGTGGTGGAAACCTGTACCTCCCATACACCTGGTCATCAGGCATCCCAAAAAGGCTGGTCCTGGGTAAATAAATGCAGGGCCTGGCTGTCCTGCTCCTCTTGCGGTGTCCCACGACTATTGCTGCGAGTAACGGTATATTCATCGTAGCGTCTGAGCATGTTGGTTGTTTGCGCGCACTTTTATGCTGTGCGGGGCCGCTTATGCCTGCTTCCTGCTGGCATACATGTTTCCGGATTAGCGCGTCTTTTTTGGCGGACGCCTTTCCCCTGTTCGATTCCATGAATACGTGTTGTTAGCGTGCGTGTTACCTCCTGTACTTCCCCTGTAACGCCCACATTTTCACTCGTTGTTCCCCATCCTGCGTAATAATGCCCTGTGTTCCGCCCACTTTTCTTGTGTGTGCTACACTATGTGCGCTTTCCCTGTGCGCGTAGCGCATGCTGTTTAGTGACGTGTGCACCCGCGTGTGCCACCCACATATTTGGCGCATATCCCAGCTTTTACTAGCGCAGCACATTCCATGAATCGATCAACGGCTGCGTGCGCGGCTTTGGCACGCGTGCGCTGCGATTTTCATGCTTGCACTCCCCTTTTCGGCGCACATTTATTCCATGAATTACCCCGTTTATGGCAAAGCATTCAAAAGTACCTAATAATGAGGGTCAACAGATGGTTTGCCAACATCAAAATTGTAAATTCTCGATATCTGGCTAGATAGCATTGGTTTCTTAGTTGAACTCAACCAGAGGCACAGTGACTGATTCTGGAGCTGAGCTATTTCAATGTGGTGATCATTTTTCAGGTTTGTATCAGCGTCAGAGACCTTGTGGCCCTTTAGCTGTCTTTCTCTCATTGGAAAGTCATGCATGATTCCCATGAAGAACCGAGTCTTAGTTTGTAAATTCCAGATAATACCTTGAAGTTGATTTCTTTTGGCAGCTGTTGGTTTTTGATCAATGGAGCATACATTTAGCAAGATTAGTTATTTTATAAGTCAGATTTGTATAAGCACTAATGGATCTGCTGGCATTAGCCTTTGTCATAATCAGGTTCCTTGAATGTTCAAATCAGAGTGGAGTCAACAGAGGTCTCCTGCAATGTGTGCAGACGATGGGCATTTACGATGATGCTCAATGATTCTGGGTGCACTCCAGACATTCTGATGTAGTGGATATACTCGTCATGGTCTCCTGATGGTTGCATTGGACGACATCAAAACATGGGCATGAAGGGCCTTAATGCAGTGGCATCATGCAATAAAGGAGGTCTGCAATGACTTGAAATCAAAGGAACCCCTTACTGGTGTCCTCTCATGAATTAACCTAGTCTTGTAGTACAGCTGCTTGTCTATAGATTTATTCTATCAGCTATCGGGTATCTCCATTCTCATAGTATCCTTTTTTCCAGCATTATGTTCACTTCACTGTCCAAGGCTAGCAAGCAGGGGAGTATACATTGGTTGTGACTGCCTCTGCCTTGGGTGTTGAATCCTGATCACATTTTGGAGGATGATACATTTAGGGGGTAATTCATAGAATTCAGCGCACAAGTGGCGCACGCGGCTGGCGCACAGTGTGCGCGTGCGAATCCCTGCGCCAGCCGCGTGCGCTAAAATCCATTTCCGCGCACAGCGTATTCATGGACTCCAGCCACCAAAACCAGCCGTGGCGCACAGTGGCGCAGCGACCCTGCAGCAGCGCCAGTTACGCCCCCAAGAACGCCTCTCGCGCAGGGAAAAGACATCAATATACCCAATCCAGCGCAAAGGGCTGCGCTAACCCTGTACCAGCACGGCAAGCGGGCTACGTGTATCACTGGGGTGCGCGGGAAGTACCTCACGCGATTGGCCCCGTGCGAGCAGGGTACGCGTATTTCAGGGGTGCGCGGGAAGTTCCACACGCGATTTCTGCAGGGTAGGCGTATCTCAGGAGTGCGCGGGAAGTGCCACACGTGATTTCAGCAGGGTATGTGTATTTCGGGGTGCGGGGCAAGTTTCACACGCAATCTCAGCAGGGTACGTGTATTTCAGGGGTGCGTGGGAATTTCTACACGCGATTGGGCCCGTGCGAGCAGGGTACGCGTATCTCATGGGTGCGCGGGAAGTGCCACACGCGATTTCAGCAGGGTACGTGTATTTCAGGGGTGCGCGGGAAATTCCACACGCGATTGGGCCCTTGCGAGCACGGTACACGTATCTCAGGGGTGCGCAGGAAGTGCCACAAGCGATTGCAGCAGGGTACGTGTATTTCAGGGGTGCGCGGGAAGTGCCACACGCGATTTCAGCAGGGTACGTGTATTTCGGGGTGCGGGGCAAGTTTCACACGCGATCTCAGCAGGGTACGTGTATTTCAGGGGTGCGCGGGAATTTCCACACACGATTGGGCCCGTGCGAGCAGGGTACGCGTATCTCAGGGGTGCGCGGGAAGTGCCACACGCGATTGCAGCAGGGTACGTGTATTTCAGGGGTGCGCGGGAAGTGCCACACGCGATTTCAGCAGGGTACGTGTATTTTGGGGTGCGGGGCAAGTTTCACACGCAATCTCAGCAGGGTACGTGTGTTTCAGGGGTGCGCGGGAATTTCCACACACGATTGGGCCCGTGCGAGCAGGGTACGCGTATCTCAGGGGTGCGCGGGAAGTGCCACACGCGATTTCAGCAGGGTACGTGTATTTCAGGGGTGCGTGGGAAATTCCACACATGATTGGGTCCGTGCGAGCACGGTACGCATATCTCAGGGGTGTGCGGGAAGTGCCACACGCGATTGCAGCAGGGTACGTGTATTTCAGGGGTGCACGGAAATTTCCACACGCGATTTCATCATGGTACGTGTATTTTGGGGTGCGGGGGAAGTTTCACACGCGACATCAGCAGGGCACGTGTATTTCAGGGGTGCGTGGGATGTTCCACACGCGATCTCATCAGGGTACGTGTATTTCGTGGTGCGGGGGAAGTTTCACACGCGACATGAGCAGGGTATGTGTATTCCAGGGGTGCGCGGGAAGTTCCACACGCGATTCCATCAGGGTACGTGTATTCCAGGGGTGCGCTGGAAGTACCACACGCGATTGGGCCCGTGCGAGCAGGGTACGCGCATTTCAGGGGAGCGCGGGAAGTTCCACACGCGATTCCATCAGGGTACGTGTATTACAGGGGTGCGCGGGGAGCACCACACGTGAATTGCACGTGTGGGTCCTCCCAGGTGTTCCCTCTACACCGTCCACGGCCCCTGCAGGTGGCTCACACCACAGGAGCCTACCCTGCACATGTCCTGCAGGCACACCATCCACCATGGCCATGACCCCCAGCCAACCCACATGTCAACTTGCACTACTGCCCACCAACGCATGTCCCCCTGCACCCCCAGCCACCAGGGGCACCCTCCACCAGGCCCCCACCCATGTCTCCCAGCACCCCCACCCCCCAGCCACCAGGGGCAGCCTCCACCAGGCCCCCACCCATGTCTCCCAGCACCCCCACCCCCCAGCCACCAGGGGCAGCCTCCACCAAGCCACCACTCATGTCTCCCACCACCCCCAGCAGTGCAGGGGCAGCCTCCACCAGGCCCCCACCCATGTCTCCCAGCACCCCCACCCCCCAGCCACCAGGGGCAGCCTCCACCAGGCCCCCACCCATGTTTCCCACCACCCCCACCCCCCCAGCAGTGAAGGGGCACCCTCCACCAGGCCCCCACCCATGTCTCCCAGCACCCCCACACCCCAGCCACCAGGGGCAGCCTCCACCAGGCCCCCACCCATGTCTCCCACCACCCCCACCCCCCAGTCACCAGGGGCAGCCTCCACCAGGCCCCCACCCATGTCTCCCACCACCCCCACCCCCCAGCACTGTGGGGCACCCACCACCAGGCCCCCACCCATGTCTCCCAGCACCCCCACCCCCCAGCCACCAGGGGCAGCCTCCACCAGGCCCCCACCCATGTCTCCCACCACCCCCACCCCCCAGCAGTGCAGGGGCAGCCTCCACCAGGCCCCCACCCATATCTCCCAGCACCCCCACCCCCCAGCCACCATGGGCAGCCTCCACCAGGCCCCCACCCATGTCTCCCACCACCCCCACCCCCAGCACTGTGGGGCACCTGCCAGCAGGCCCCCACCCATGTCCAACTCATGTTCCCCACCACCCCCACCCCCCAGCCACCAGGAGCAGCCTCCACCAGGCCCCCACCCTTGTCTCCCAGCACCCCCACCCCCCCAGCACTGTGGGGCACCCACCACCAGGCCCCCACCCATGTCTCCCAGCACCCCCACGCCCCCAGCACTGTGGGGCACCGGCCAGCAGGCCCCCACCCATGTCCAACTCATGTTCCCCACCACCCCCACCCCCCATCCACCAGGGGCAGCCTCCACCAGGCCCCCAACCATGTCTCCCACCACCCCCACCCCCCAGCACTGTGGGGCACCTGCCAGCAGGCCCCCACCCATGTCCGAATCATGTTCCCCACCACCCCCACCCCCCAGCCACCAGGGGCAGCCTCCACCAGGCCCCCACCCATTCTCCCACCCCCCAGTAGTGCAGGGGCACCCACCACCAGGCCCCCACCCATGTCTCCCAGCACCCCCACCCCCCAGCAGTGCAGAGGCACCCACCACCAGGCCCCCACCCATGTCTCCCAGCACCCCCACCCCCCAGCCACCAGGGGCAGCCTCCACCAGCCCCCCACCCATATCTCCCACCATCCCCACCCCCCAGCCACCACGGGCAGCCTCCACCAGGCCCCCACCCATGTCTCCCAGCACCCCCACCCCCCAGCCACCAGGGGCAGCCTCCACCAGGCCCCCACCCATGTCTCCCACCGCCCCCACCCCCCAGCACTGTGGGGCACCTGCCAGCAGGCCCCCACCCATGTCCAACTCATGTTCCCCACCACCCCCACCCCCCAGCCACCAGGGGCAGCCTCCACCAGGCCCCCACCCATGTCTCCCAGCACCCCACCCCCCAGCACTGTGGGGTACCCACCACCAGGCCCCCACCCATGTCTCCCAGCACCTCCACCCCCAGCCACCAGGGGCACCCTCCACCAGGCCCCCACCCATGTCTCCCACCACCCCCACCCCCCAGCCACCAGGGGCAGCCTCCACCAGGCCCCCACCCATGTCTCCCACCACCCCCACCCCCCAGCAGTGCAGGGGCACCCACCACCAGGCCCCCATCCATGTCTCCCAGCACCCCCACCCCCAGCCACCAGGGGCAGCCTCCACCAGGCCCCCACCCATGTCTCCCACCACCCCCTCCCCCCAGCCACCAGGGGCAGCCTCCACCAGGCCCCCACCCATGTCTACCACCCCCCACCCCACAGCAGTGCAGGGGCACCCACCACCAGGCCCCCACCCATGTCTCCCAGCACCCCCACCCCCCAGCCACCAGGGGCAGCCTCCACCAGGCCCCCACCCATGTCTCCAAGCACCCCCACCCCCCAGCCACCAGGGGCAGCCTCCTCCAGGCCCCCACCCATGTCTCCCAGCACCCCCACCCACCAGCCACAAGGGGCAGCCTCCACCAGGCCCCCACCCATGTCTCTCAGCACCCCCACCCCCCAGCCACCAGGGGCAGCCTCCACCAGGCCCCCACCCATGTCTCCGAGCACCCCGACCCCCCAGCCACCAGGGGCAGCCTCCACCAGGACCCCACCCATGTCTCCCACCACCCCCACCCCCCCAGCAGTGCAGGGGCAGCCTCCACCAGGCCCCCACCCATGTCTCCCACCACCCCCACCCCCCAGCCACCAGGGGCAGCCTCCACCAGGCCCCCACCCATGTCTCCCAGCACCCCCACCACCCAGCCACCAGGGGCAGCCTCCACCAGGCCCCCACCCATGTCTCCCACCACCCCCACCCCCCAGCACTGTGGGGAACCTGCCAGCAGGCCCCCACCCATGTCCAACTCATGTACCCCACCACCCCCACCCCCCAGCACTGTGGGCCACCTGCCAGCAGGCCCCCACCCATGTCCAACTCATGTTCCCCACCACCCCCACCCCCCAGCACTGTGGGGCACCTGCCAGCAGGCCCCCACCCATGTCCAAATCATGTTCCCCACCACCCCCACCCCCCAGCACTGTGGGGCACCTGCCAGCAGGCCCCCACCCATGTGCAACTCATGTTCCCCAGCCAACATGTCATCACAATCTAGATCCCTGGTCCCTATGGTCAGCCTCCAAATGCAAAACACCCACCCGAGTATTGCATCCACCCACTCATAATTTGCTATTACATCACAGAACACCAATTGCAAGTTCCGAAACAAACACATTTCCCTCACATACACCCAATGGGTGTCAGTGAATCTCAAAACCCATATCATGAAATGCATGAAACCAATGAGATACCACACATTGAAGTTCACCAAAAAGAAATATGTATTAAAGTAAACATAAATAGAATCAAAAATGAAGAAACAGAAATGTGAATGTGCAAAAATTAAAAGAAGCATCTCCGTGAAAAAAAGCAAAACCAAAAATAAAATTCCAAAGTAATGTTGTCCAAAGTCAATGTACACAAAACAAAATCCAATGGGAAATAAAAATGAAAGCCATTGCTCCATGGTTAAAATGTGAAAAAAAATACAATCCAACAGTGAACTATGTACATGGGAACAAGCCAGGGTCCATTATCCCAACAAAAGAAAGGAAACCTATCTAACTACACTAACTAATAAAAAAAACTATATACAAAAATATGGCCAATGTCTGAAAGGTCCAAATAAAATCAAAACAAAAATGAAACCTAACACTACCTACATAACTATGTACAAGGGCAGCGGGCTAGTTTCACGGCTCACTTGTGGATGTCCCGGGCCAGGGCATCATCGAACTCCTCCTCAATGTCCCGGAGGCGGTCCTCCTCCATGGCCCCAAGGGTCCACAGGGCCGTCGACGTGTCCACCTCCAAACCCCTGCGGATTGCCTCGAGGCACTCCGCCCGCCTCAGGGCCCTCCGCATGGAGTTCTCCGCCCTGACCATTGTGAGCCGTGCCTCTTCCGCCCGCTGCCGCTCCGCATCTATGGCGTGACCCAACCACTGCCACACGGAAGACACTCTCTGTCCTGGGTCCTCCTGCCCTCCGGCCGATGCCTGCCCCTCCGATGTTGAAGGCCCCGAGCCTTCATGGCTCCCACCACGTTGCTGCTGCTGCTGTGCCTCTACCCGTGCACTGCCTCCTGCTGCCTGCACATCCTCCGCCGGCTGGGGTGCAGTCGTAGATGTGGCCACCCCTGCTGGACGTCCGACTCCCGACTGTGGCAGGGATGCCTCCTCCACCAGCCTGGCCGCAACGTCAGAGGCAGCTCCACAGGGCACCCAGGTGACTGATGGGTGGGAAGATGGCACGGAGGACGACTGGCGCGTAGGGGGTCCAGTTGAGGAGGGGGTCGTAGCAAGCCCCATCAGACGGAGGAATCCGGCCTGGGTGACCTGTCCCAGCAGGCTGACGTGGTCAACGAGCCATTCGAGATGACGTGCAGTCTCCTCATGAAAAGACTGCAGGTCACCTCGCATGGCCCGTTGACGCAACGCCACACCAGCCAGGACAGGCTCAACCCGGACCGGATAGCCACGTCCGCAGGCAGAGGAAGGCCAGTTGACGTGAGCTCATCCCCTGCCTGGAAACGGGTCTGGACGTAGGCATCCCTGCTGGTGCAAGATGATGCAGGGACAGGATATGGGACAGGATTGCACACAGGGACCTCCGCGGCTGCCTGTGCTGCCTCCTGTCCCTGGTTGTGCACTGCACCACTAGCACCAGTGGGATCCCCACCTCCAGACCCCGTCTCTGGTGCTTGCACGGCCTCCTCCTCCACCAAACCCCCCACCAATCTGGATGACTCCATGCCATCTTCCCCTGTTGGGCCCTGTGGGGTCCCAGCTGCCCCTTCTGCTGCCGAGGAGTCCAACTCCAACCTCCGCCTCTTGGACCTCCCCCCGGCAGCTGCGGCCTGGGACGCGGCACCGGACTCCTCACTCCCCGACGAGATCACAACATGGGAGGGGAGCCGGGCCTTGCGTCTCCGGCTGGCGGTGGGATCCCCGCCGCTGTGCTCCACAGCACCTTCTCCGCCCTCTTCATCAGTTGACGCTACAGACAGGGAGAAACAAAACACAGGCATCAGGGCACTGTACAATGGACACAAACACACATGACAGTTGTACATGAGTGGCATTGGCAAACCTCAGACATGTCATCACAATCCCCAACACACATGTCATTTCAACTCGCACACATGAGCCATACCACAGCCATATCGCAACTGCCAGCACCATCCATACACATACAACAGCATGAGCAGCCAGAGGTGAGCCAGACATCACATGCAACACAGGAAGTGCACCACACATGTACACACACCACCACACTTGCATGCATGTGTACACCTCTGCCAAGTGTTGCAGTGTTCAGACGGGCATCCATGTCACATCTGCCAATCAGGCTTCCACATACCGCTGTCACACGCATCCATGTTGCATCACTGTTGCACCCTTGTCAAATACACACACATGCACATGTACACAGTGCTCATACATGCAGCCGAAAACAACATACATGCGTGACATCACGGACATGTCTACTTACATACACATTCATCCAAACATGTGTGCCCACACAACTGCATTTGGCATGCAAGCCTACACACACAAGCACCATCCATGTCTCACACATTCCAGCCTTCGCATGTGTTAGCCCCACGGCCTTGTACACCCCCACCCATACTCCACCCCATACAAACAGATGTGCAACCTGCACACTACTGAATAATCACCACACGCACTGCTCACTAACAGGATGCATGTACACTTACCGCACGACTCCAGACGGGTCTGCCTCTCAAGGACCTGGACGTGGAGCGCTGGGGATATGCGTTCCAGGACCCTCATCTGTTCTTCCGACAAGTGGCCCCAGATCCGAGTCCGTCCTTCCTTGTCGGCGTGGGAACTTCCGAAGAGGGCATCATACTGCCCCAGGACTTGCTCCACCAGGACACCAACTTCGGTGGCACTGAAGCTGGTGCCCCTCTGCCTCTCTGGCCGGGGGTTGTCAGTGGTCTCAGATGGTGTTTGCCCCGACATGACAACCCCAGAGGCAGGGGTGGGTGGGCAACTGGGTCCTGGGGCTGGGCTGTGGAGCGATGGAATCCCAGTCGGGAGTCTTCGGTTCCAGCAGGGGTGGTCACAGCAACAGCACCCCTGGCTGATGTGCAGGTAGCAAATGGCAGGGCACGTGGGCAGCAGGCAGTCAGGCAGCAGCAGATGGCAGGTGGGAGCGTGCTCGGGGCTCTGGGGGGCAGTAGTTCGGCCTTCTGGGCAGGAGCGTGGTCTTCCGTGTGCTTACGCGTATCTAGCTTGATACGGAGTGATTTGGCACGTGAAATATCTGCACGTCAGCGTGTAATTCGAGGAAAGGCCCTTAGCGCGTAAGCGCGTCTGCACGCATACGCATTTTCATTGGACAGAAGGCCCCTCAAGCGCAAGCGCCCCTGTGACGTGACGCGTACAGACGTGCATGGGCATTTCAGCGCGCGTGAAAAACTGCACGTCCGCGTGTAATATGAGGAAAGGGCCCATGCGCGTAAGCGCACGTGGAAAACTGCACATCCGCGTACAATACGAGGAAAGGGCCCATGCGCGTAAGTGAGCGTGGAAAACTGCACGTCCGCGTGTAATACGAGGAAAGGGCCCATGCGTGTAAGTGACGTGACACGCACGTGCGTTTCCCTCAGCACGGGTTAAAGGTGAGCGGGCCCAGCAGTTCGCTGTACGTGCCTTTCGTGGAGACCGACGTGTGTTGCTGCTTCCTGTTGTTTCGCGCGCCATCACAACTTCACAGCTATCAAGGTCGTATCTCTTCTTTTGGCAGGGGTATTGGCTACGCATGTTTTTCTGCATCGCGCTAGTCAAACTGTGAGTCGCACATGCTCTTTTTCCCACTGCGGGTGCCCCTGTGTATCGCACCCATTTTCGATGTCATAGTAGCCTGCGTGTCCCACGCGTACGCGTTATTCGTGTTACTGGGTGCCACCGCGTACTGCGGGAGGTTGAATCCACGCACGTAGGCTGCAGGGTTGCGTGCACGGTTTTACTGCAGTTTTGGGGTGCCTGAACGTTGCGTGACCCGTCACCACATCACCGGGGTCACATACAGCCTTGCAGGTGCAGGGGGGCTGTTAACATCTTGCTTCCCACCCCCTTCACCCCAATTGCCCAGGTCAATTGTGGTGTACACCTCCCATTGGCACCTCTCCATCTGTGCCAGCACTACTACATCTATGCCATGGTTGGGAGGCCACCAAAGGTGAGGGGCGCCTCAGCTGGGCATCCTCCTCGTGGCGGGCGTGGTCGGGGACGTGGCGGTGGTGACCAGGAAGTAGGGGGACTCCAGGGTGTCCAGGGCAGCCACAGAGGGGGAAGAGGCAGGGGTGCACCACTTGAGCACAATGTTGTGCCATGTGTCGGTGCAGCCATGCCACCACCCTCTGTGGTTCCGGGGGATGCAGCTCCTGCATCTGGCACTGGCACCCGTATGACCCGGCAGTCCGTTCCATCGACTGCCACGGGCCCAAGGGTAGTGGTAGCTGCAGGTGCAGCTGTGGACACCGCAACCCAGGCTCAGGGTCTGCCAGCGCAGGCTGCGTTGGCACTTGAAGAGCCCTTGGTAGATCTCCAACAGGCCAGCAGGGAAACCATAGGGGCACGCCGGGCTGCTCAGACCAAGACACTTGTCCCTGGGGCAGTCATGTCATCTGCTGCCCCGAACAGCCGGGTGTTGGCAAGTGCAGGGGCAGATGCATCCAACAGCACCCCGGTTGTGAGTCTGCCAACCAGGACCGTTGCGGTCAATGGCCCTGCCACAGCTGATGTTGCTGCGCAGGGTCCATTAGTGGGCACCCAGCTGCCACTGACACAAGTCAGGCCTTTGGTCATCCCTCCACCTGCCACGCCCTTGGCTCAATCCACCGAACCCACTGGCCATACTGGTCAGGGCGGCATTAGCCAGCCAGGGTCTGCGCCACAGTCCAAGAGGAGGAAGGTTGCACCTGCAGCACAGGCTGGGACCCCACACACAGCCACGACCTCCTGCACGTCGAGGAAGAAGCCTTTCTGTAAGCAGGAACTGGACTTCCTCGTGGACTACGTGCGGGGCCACAGCCGTGACATGCTAGTGGGTGCCAATAGTCAGACTACGTGAAATATCTGCCCAACGTGACACCCACTGGAAGCATGTTGCGGAAAATGTCAGTTCATTCGGCCATGAGGTGCGCACGGCGCAGGAGTGCAAAAAGCGTTGGAATGACATCAAGCGCAGCACTAAGGCTAAGCGTGCCTCAAATTACAACTTGACTCTGGTGACTGGCGGTGGGCCTGCACCAGAGGAGGAAGAACTCACTCCGCCTGAGGCTCTCGTTGCGGAGTTCATACCACCTGAATTGGTCGAAGGAGTGGGAGAGATGCTGGACTTTGATGCCCAGTCCAGTGAGTGTTGATGCGTGTTTGTTGAGGACGTGTGTGTTTCACTTGTGGGATGTGTTGTGCATGATTGCTGCTACATGTGACGTGTACATGGTTCTGATGTGTAAGTAATGCAATGCTACCGTCATGCATGTCTCCTCTGCCTGCATGCGGGACTCCATGTGGGCATGCTCCCTTGCCCCTCCTCTGCCACTCTGCACCCCAGTTCCACCTTTGCACTGGTCTGCTTCAATCTTGCCAATGTGTAGTTTCTTGTTCATGTGTCCTGTGTAGATGCTAACTT
The DNA here is from genome assembly GCF_040938575.1 of Ambystoma mexicanum. NCBI lineage: Eukaryota > Metazoa > Chordata > Amphibia > Caudata > Ambystomatidae > Ambystoma > Ambystoma mexicanum. Next base: position 127,524,511 of record NC_090941.1, read on the forward strand.
CCAGCGTAGAAACTGCCAGACATATGCCGTGTGGTACAGCCTTAGTACTCGATGCAGGGTATCCCACTTGTACTGTGCATGGGTTAGATGTCCCGCAGGGACATGAGTGCCCATTCATGCTCCATGTGCATTGCACGCATGCCCCTATGTGTCCTTGACTGGATGATCACTGTAATATGAGTCCTTGGTTACATACATTGCCTGCCATCTCATCGGCCTCCCCATGTCAACTGTGGCTCACAGGCCTCAGCCTGTTCAATGGCCAATGACTCTGTCCAACTCTTGTTGTGTCTTCTTCACACGTGGGCGGCCGCCGGAGTTTTCATCATGTGTCCTGACCACTGTCCCAGCATCATTTGCAGTGTTGTAATTTGAATCACATTAAGCTGTTGATGCCAGTCAACACTGCCTGTCAATACACAGGTGTATGGTCAGCCTTTTGATACCATGCTAGGCATCCCTGCTTTGCTTTGGTACTGGGGTGGAGGGGTGCTTGGCTTCTAGACATGGTACACATTGAATGCACAATGCACGTGATGTCTGAATTTGACATTGCACTGCCTTCACATTTCCTGGCACACACCATGGAGTGCTTGTACATGTAGGTAGTGAGTGGCGTGCACATTTTCTGCACTGCATAGACCCACTTCCATGGAAACTGCCACCTTTCAACAGGTCTGATCACAGAAGCTATTCAAAGTAGACCCAGCATGCATGCCAGGTCATATGTTGTGTGTCACATGTCTGCCGGATGCCTTTGCTGTCGGTGTGTGTGTGTGTCGTGTGCTTCTGACATGTGTAGTGACCTTTTTCTCTCTATTTTTCAGGTGATGATGCAATGGAGGCGGAGGATGGTGTTGTCATGCAAGACACAGGGTTAGTAACACCACATCAACCCGGCACTAGTGGGGGTCGTGGTGTGGTAGGCCACGAAAACCCCCAAGTGCTGCAGTCCATCTTGTCTCTGGCTGCCTATGAGTCCAGCCTAGATGACGACTCTGACGTCCATGTTGAGTTGGATGAGCATCAAGTCCATGTGTCAGGGGTGAGTGATTCTGATGTGGACACTCCTCTGTCTGCGACACCTGCACTGAGGGATCAGACAGTCTTGGTTCCTCCGCCCGTGGTGGATCGGGACGCAGGGTCACCCTCCAACCAGTCACTGATGTGCCTGGGACATCACGTCGACGGGGGCATGTAGTCCTGCAGCCGCAGGCGGTGCCAACACACCGAGGACCCCTGGTCCTTGGGTCCCGCAGGGGTCAAGCCCGGCAACGCGGTCGCCGCGCGCAACCGCTGTATACTGAGTGGGAGCAAGACATGACTGCCAATTCCGAACGGCAGGGGGCAGCAATGGAGAACATCGCTGAGAGCATGGAGCGTGTGGCCCGATCTGTGCTCCCCCCTGCTAGGCAGGTGCTTCTCCAGCAGCAGGCGGCACGGTCCACGGCCCGCTCGCTCAGGCTGGGCATGGCGGCCTCAGACAGGGCACGCCAGGCTGAAATGTCGTCTCTGCGTCAAGCAATTGCTGCTCACGCAGAGGCGCACATGGATGCCCTGAGGGAGGAGTGTGCTTCCCTCAGATCCACTCTTGGTGTCCTAATGATGTCCCAGAGGCAGCAGGCTGAGGAGAGGTTTTCACAGCTTGAGCGTACCATCTCGGCTGAGCTACAGGCTTGCCGGGAGGTGCAGCGGTTGTCCAGCCAGGCCTTGCAGGAGGAACTCCGTGTTACACGTGCTACCTTGCAAGAGGAAGCACGTGTATCACGTGAGGTTCTGCATGCAGACCTATGTCACATCGCCACACAGAACCAGGCTCACCCGTCCGGCAGACTTGCTGCCGACGAGGGGCAAGCTGCGGCTAGGCATGGCCAGGCTACTGTGCCACGTCCTCCTTTACAGGATGAGCCAGACTCGGACGACCATCTACCTCCCACATAGGTCGGGCTGTGCAGGCGTTGAGCCCATGGAGGATTTTTTTTTTGGCTCAGCATCATCGCATGTGGATGTTGAGAAGCACCCTGTACCTCCCCCCTCCTGGGTGCCTCCCCTCCCCCCGGGTCGTATGTGGCCATTTTTGATTTTTCTTTTAGTTTAGTTAGTTAAGTTTCTGTTTGATATTTAGTTTAAATAGGTAATGTAGGTTTTCCATTGTTAGTGTAATTAGTTAATAGTTGAGTTAGTTTAAAATTGCTAGTCTATTGTGCTTTCATGTGACAGTGTGGTGCTTTGTGGCTTTTGAAGGCATCCACTGTCTGTTCCAGCTGGGCCCTTCATGGTTGTCTTGTGTATGTGTTTGCTGCTTGGGGTCCTTGACTCACATATGCCACTCCTGCCTCCCTTATCTATGGGCTCGCAAGGATGGTTCGGTGTTACAGAATATTACACAAGGGCTTTGGACTGTCATATCTGTGGCATGTCTGGTGCTGTGTGACTTGTGTTGACACCCCTAGTGGGGATGATTTAGGTGTCATTATCCACTGTTCAGCTTTTGCTATATGGGGTGTGTCATGATTAATGTGTACATTGATTGCTATGCATTGTGTAGTATGTTTCATATCTTTCCTGTACACGTGCTTGTTGCAATTCATGCTGTAGATAGTGTTCCACACTTTGGAGGTGAAAGACGGACTGATGGTGTGATTTGTAATGTGACTCTCTGACATGGTCAAGTAATGAGATGCCTGATGAGACACACACAGATGACTTTGAAGCATTAACCATGTGTTTCATGCCCTTTCTGCAGGGGGATGAGCCTCCAGAGCACCTTTGCCAGCAGACATGGCCCATTGGACGACGGAATTCTGGACCCGTTTGTTGGTGCCCACATGCACATGTGTGGACAAGCAGAGGCACAGTGATTGCAGACCCACATCCTAGAACTGCTGACATGTTCCAAGGAACTCCAGGCAAGGTGAGCATCACAGGGGGGCCACGACACAGCAAAGCTTGCACCAGGCGAGTTGCACATGCAGGCTTAGTCACAGCACTGAGGGTGAGCTTAGATGAATATTGGTGTTGCAGCACACAATGCAGCTCAGATGTGTTTGTGGACTGATGGCTGTTGATAGTAGGGTTGTCTGGGACACATGCAGGGGCAGTGGCACATACCCTCCGGTACACCAAGGTCCATTGAGGCACTTGTATCAACCATGTAGCCTTCCGAGACATGGAAAGGGGCAGCTCACAGGGACATACAGCAAGGGACATACTCGGGTGCAGTGCATGTCTTTTCCACGTACTTCATGATAAATGCACTGCCAACTTTGTTTCGGTCATGGTGGTACGCAACTTGCTCTGTAGTCATGGCTTGCTATATGGGTCTGTCTGCTTACCCAGGGAACATTGCATGTTGTGTGAATTGTGACACATTGGTGTTCCATTTGCCACGCACCCACCAGCGGCTGACTTACTGCATTGACTGTGTATGACCCGTCACAGGGGTGATGTTATATATGGGTACGAAGCATCGACCACAGATTGTCTGTTTGTAGAGTAGTTTGTTGCTATGGGGCATGTTTGGTGTTGTGTTTTTGTGTAATTGGCACGTACAGGTTGTTGACTGTGGCTCTCTTTGCAGCATTGCAGTGCTCCTGTAACCGGACCTGAGAGTGCGCAGGCAGGAGGCCAGCACTCAAAACCAGAGCTAAGTGTCTTGTTGTTTTTCTTTCGAACTGCTCTGCATAGGCTTGCTGGGGAGTGTACTGATGCATGGATGTATGTGTGGTTCAATTTGGTATGTTTTTTCTCCCTAATCACCCGTGATCCTATGCAATTTTGAAACCTGTACCCTCTACCCGGTGTTCCTGCTTCCCGTACCTATCCAAGCAACATTCCCTGACCCTCTTTCCCCACTGGGGTTGCGGATGCCTGTGTAAGCCCCGAACTTGCAGGCGCCAAAACCCTAGAGGGGGCGTTTGGTTCGTACCACTCCTGAGCCTGGACTATAGAAGGCCATGACAATGATGTCCAAGTTTGTTTGGATTGTGTATGTGTTCATGCAGGTTGTACATTTTCGTGCATTCCCTAGTTTCATGTGTCATTCCTCCTCCCCTCTCCTGCCACTCATTCCAGTCATCCAGTGTGTCAACACCTGTCCCGACTGCATATCCCTGTCCTCCTTCCCCACCAGGGTCTCAGGGGCCTGTGTGAGTTTGACCTTGCAGGCACCCAGGACATGGTGGGGGTGGTTGTTTCGTGACACTCCCGCGCCTGTACAGGGGACCTGTGACAGTTCACATCCATTCATGGTGCATCATCCTACGTCATGTACCACACATGTCTCACATGCTGTCGTGACATTGTTTTGCTGTGCTACCTTGGTTGTTGCATCATTGTGGTAGTACTTGGCCTTTGTGAGGTACTGCTACGTCAAGTCATCTACTGGAGGGTGTTCGGGTTTGTTTTTATGCCTTGGATTTTGTGATTTTGGAAATGAGTGTGGATTCTGAGGGTTCAGGCATCTTTTTACACACAAGGTGGGAGATGGTGACGAAGGGTAAAGGTGATCCTGTGGCCAGGTGGAATTGAGGGTTGGGGGCTCCATGACCCAGGTGCAGTTGTTCAGTGGGTCATGGTCATTTGTGAGGGAGGGGGGGGTTGTTGTTGATAGTTGCCTTGCCCTGCAGTGTGATGGGAACTCTGACATAGTAATGGTGGTATCCTATGTACATGTTGTGTTCTGCTGATCAATGCCTGTTCATGTGAACCACACACTTGCACTCTGATGCACTACATGTACTCCCACCCTTGCATATCCACGTGTACACTGTTTGCCTTCTGGTGCCCACTGTGTCCCGGCAGCACATGTTCTGTGACCGATTATGGATCCAGTACATGCCTAATTTGATGTTTGATGTGGTCTGTCACTTAGATGTGATGCTCTGGGTGTGCATCACACACAATGGCTGTTCACTGTGCTGTGCGCTGAGCAGTGTGATGCAGGAGTAGGACACTGCACACATGAGCTGCAGTGTTGATTTTGCAATGCATAATGTGCATGTAGACAGGCATTCATTGTTATGTTACGTCTACGACTGTTGTAATGCATTTGGAAATGACTTATGTTGGGTGGGAGATTTTGTTGGTCTGTCATTTCATCTGATTCCGGGTCAGGCATCATTGTCCGATGCCACTGTACATTTAGGACATGGCAATGTGTAGCTTATCGTTACTGTGTTGGTGTATGGGTATTGCTTGCCATGTCATGTTGATGTTTGGGAGGGTTTGAGTGACATGACAGTGATGGCCATGGCCTGTTTTGCAGGTGTGTGTGATGCACACCTTGCATGTCCGGGTCATCCGCTTCTCAGAGCAACTAGCTGGGGGTAGATTTCTCTCCACAGCAGGGCCCTCCCCCTGGAACAGAATTCCTGCCTGACTTGAACTTGAGGGGAACCATCTCCAGTTCTGGAAGCACCTCAAGACCTTCCTCTTTGCTTCTGCTTACTCTCTGCCTCTCCCTTGCAGAATTCTTCACTGGAACTGCACAGGAGCTGCAACTGGGCCCCTCTCACCGACCTCGGTCCCTGGCCCAGCCACTCTCCACTTGCACTGCCTCCCTGGCAACCCCTGCACTGCAGTACTGTCTCTCTATCCCTACAGCCCTCCCTTCCCAGCACTTGTCTGCACTTACCTTTGCAGTTGCCACCAGCCGACCTATGTATTATTTTTTTGGGCTACTTCCCCTGTACTGGACTACCCCCCACCCTTCCCCTTGCACTTTCCCTTCCCCCTACCCCTGCACTTGCACAATCTCAATGACACCTGGCCTAGTAGTACCGTTGTCTGTCTTCCCTTGTTCCCCCCTCCCTGCCTCATTGCGCCTTGAAATACTTGTGTATGGCCCATATCATGTCATATGACATATGTGTGCCTTTTGGTCACACAGGATAGCTTGTGTTTAAGTAGCTGGGGATGCAGACGATCTGGCACTTCCATGGCAACTATCTCAGGGTGGTAGGGTTGTGACAGTTGACTGTCTCTTTGTCGTCATCGATTGTCACCTGGTATGTGCCAGGCCTGTGTGCACTCCGCAGGGGTGGGAGTTTAGGTGAAAAATGTGGCCACAAGCTGGGTCCGGGCTTCCTCGCCATGTGCCCTGTCCCCTCCCATGGGCAGCGCCTGTGCCTGTGGTTGGGGATGTGGGGGCACCACCATGTCCACCGGGACACCCTGCCGTGTTGCAACATTGTGCAGGACACATGCTGCCACAATGATCCTGCACACTACTGGTGGTGCATAGAGTAGTTGCCCACCAGAGCGGTCAAGGGAGCGGAAACGTGACTTGAGCACTCCAAATGTGCGCTCCACTATGCCCCTGGTTGCAATATGGGCGGCGTTGTATCTTACCTGGGGTGGTGTGGTGGGGTTCCGGATTGGCGTCATCATGTGGTTGCTTAGACGGTAGGCACTGTCCCCTGGGGAGGTGATAATAGTTGAGATCATTAGGGTTTGGATATTTGTCTGTGTGTGACTTGCATGCATGTGCAAGAGCATTTGTACTGACCTAGGAGCCATGTGTCGCCATGCTGCCCAGCTTCCAGGGCCCGGCTCAGGGCAGACATTCTGTATATGAAACTGTCATGGGTGGAGCCAGGGTAGTTTGCATAGACAGAAGTGATGATTCCCTTTGCATCACATACCACCTGTACATTGATGGAATGCCAGTGCTTGCGGTTTCGGTAGATGTGCTCAATGGCCCTAGGTGGACGTAGGGCCACATGGGTGCAATCTATGGCACCGAGCACTTTGGGGAAGTGTGCCACCCTGAAAAAATCCAGGACAACGCCTGCCTTTCTGCGGGTGTTCTGGGCATGTATATGTGCCTGCGGACTGAGGGGAGCGCTGTCATGATTGCCAGTACCTGGTGTAGGCAGCGTGACTGCGTGGCCTGTGAGACCCCCCCACTATGGCAGTGGTCCGCTGAAATGACCCAGTGGCCAAAAAATGCAGGACATTGAGCAGCTTCTCCAAGGGGCTCAATGCTTGGGAGCAAAGGGTGGGGGATGTGAGGTCATCTTCCCACTCCCTGACCAGGTCTAGGATGATATGGGGTGGAAACCTATACCTGCCGTAGACCTGGTCATCAGGCATCCCAAAAAGGCTTGTCCGTGGTGCGAAAATGCATTCCCTGGCTATTCTCCTCCTCCTGCGGTGTCCCACGGTCAGTGCAGCGACAAATGGGGTATTCATCGTAGCTGTATATACGCGTTTGTTGTTTGCGCGCACTTTTATGCTGTGCGCGGGGATGCCTCCGCCTGCCTTCGTGTGGGCGGACGCGTTGACGCCTGTGCATGTCTTTTGCCATGCGCGGGTTTCCCGTATTCGGATACGTGGTAAGACTGTAGGTCCGAGTGTCATCGCATGCGATCGGAGGGGAGTGAGCGTACACGCGATTGGCCTGGGTACGTGTGTTTCGGGGTGTGCGGGAAGTTCCACACGCGATTAGCCTGGGTACGTGTGTTCCAGGGTGCCGGGAACTTTTACACGCGATTGGTGGAAATCCACGTGTGTCTGTCATCACGTGCAATGAGGGAAACACCCGCGCGCGTCACGTCACAGACGCGCTCACGCGGTAAGGGTCTTTGGTCCAATGAAATTGCATATGCGTGCTGCCGTGCATACGCTCTAAGGGCCTTTCCTCGAATTACACGCTGACGTGCAGATTTTTCACGTGCCAAATCACTCCGTATCAAGCTGGCCACGCGTCAGCACACGGAAGACCATGCTCCTGCCCAGAAGGCCGAACTACTGCCCCCCAGAGCCCCGAGCATGCTCCCACCTGCCATCTGCTGCTGCCTGACTGCCTGCTGCCAACGTGCCCTGCCATTTGCTGCCTGCACATCAGCCAGGGGTGCTGTTGCTGTGACCACCCCTGCTGGAACCGAAGACTCCCGACTGGGATTCCATCGCTCCACAGCCCAGCCCCAGGACCCAGTTGCCCACCCACTCCTGCCTCTGGGGTTGTCATGTCGGGGCAAACACCATCTGAGACCACTGACAACCCCCGGCCAGAGAGGCAGAGGGGCACCAGCTTCAGTGCCACCGAAGTTGGTGTCCTGGTGGAGCAAGTCCTGGGGCAGTATGATGCCCTCTTCGGAAGTTCCCGCGCCGACAAGGAAGGACGGACTCGGATCTGGACTGACATCGTGACTGCCATCAACGCGGAGGGCGGGTGGCAGTCCGCGACTTCCAACATGTCAAGAAGCGCTGGGAGGACTTCAGGTCCAGGACCCTGAACAAGGCCCGGCGCCTCTTGAAGGCAGCGGATGCCAAGGGGCGCCGGGGCCACTTGTTGGAAGAACAGATGAGGGTTTTGGAATGCATATCCCCAGCGCTCCACGTCCAGGTCCTTGAGAGGCAGACCCGTCTGGAGTCGAGCGGTGAGTGTACATGCATCCTGATTGTGAGCAGTGCGTGTGGTGATTATTCAGTAGTGTGCAGGTTGCACATCTGTTTTTATGGGGTGGAGTATGGGTGGGGGTGTACAGGGCACATGCGAGGGCTGGTATGTGTGAGACATGGATGGTGCTTGTGTGTGTAGGCTTGCATGCCAAATGCAGTTGTGTGGGCACACATGTTTGGATGAATGTGTATGTAAGTAGACATGTCCGTGATGTCACGCATGTATGTTGTTTTCGGCTGCATGTATCAGCACTGTGTACATGTGCATGTGTGTGTATTTGACAAGGGAGCAACAGTGATGCAACATGGATGCATGTGACAGCGGTATGTGGAAGCCTGATTGGCAGATGTGACATGGATGCCCGTCTAAACACTGCGACACTTGGCAGAGGTGTAGACATGCATGCAAGTGCGGTGGTGTGTGTACATGTGTGGTGCACTTCCTGTGTTGCATGTGATGTCTGGCTCACCTTTGGCTGTTCGTGCTGTTGTATGTGTATGGATGGTGCTGGCAGTTGCGATATGGATGTGGTATGGCTCATGTGTGCGAGTTGAAATGACATGTGTGTTGGGGATTGTGATGACATGTCTGAGGTTTGCCAATGCCACTCATGTACAACTGTCATGTGTGTATGTGTCCATTGTACAGTGCCCTGATGCCTGTGTTTTGTTTCTCCCTGTCTGCAGCGTCAACTGATGAAGAGGGCGGAGAAGGTGCTGTGGAGCACAGCGGCGGGGATCCCACCGCCAGCCAGAGACGCAAGGCATGGCTCCCCTCCCATGTTGTGATCTCGTCGGGGAGTGAGGAGTCCGGTGCCGCATCCCAGGCCGCAGCTGCCGGGGGGAGGTCCAAGAGGCGGAGGTTGGAGTTGGGCTCCTCGGCAACAGAAGGGGCAGCTGGGACCCCACAGGGCCCAACAGGGGAAGATGGCACGGAGTCATCCAGGTTGGTGGGGGGTTTGGTGGAGGAGGAGGCCGTGCAAGCACCAGAGACGGGGTCTGGAGGTGGGGATCCCACTGGTGCTAGTGGTGCAGTGCAGGACCAGGGACAGGAGGCAGCACAGGCCGCCGCGGAGGTGCATGTGTGCAATCCTGTCCCTGATCCTGTCCCTGCATCATCTTGCACCAGCAGGGATGCCTATGTCCAGACCCGTTTCCAGGCAGGGGATGAGCTCACGTCAACTGGCCTTCCTCTGCCTGCGGACGTGGCTATCCGGGTCCGGGTTGAGCCTGTCCTGGCTGGTGTGGCGTTGCGTCAACGGGCCATGCGAGGTGACCTGCAGTCTTTTCATGAGGAGACTGCACGTCATCTCGAATGGCTCGTTGACCACGTCAGCCTGCTGGGACAGGTCACCCAGGCCGGATTCCTCCGTCTGATGGGGCTTGCTATGACCCCCTCCTCAACTGGACCCCCTACGCGCCAGTCGTCCTCCGTGCCATCTTCCCACCCATCAGTCACCTGGGTGCCCTGTGGAGCTGCCTCTGACGGTGCGGCCAGGCTGGTGGAGGAGGCATCCCTGCCACAGTCGGGAGTCGGACGTCCAGCAGGGGTGGCCACATCTACGACTGCACCCCAGCCGGCGGAGGATGTGCAGGCAGCAGGAGGCAGTGCACGGGCAGAGGCACAGCAGCAGCAGCAACGTGGTGGGAGCCATGAAGACTCGGGGCCTTCAACATCGGAGGGGCAGGCATCGGCCGGAGGGCAGGAGGACCCAGGACAGAGAGTGTCTTCCGTGTGGCAGCGGTTGGGCCACGCCATAGATGCGGAGCGGCAGCGGGCGGAAGAGGCACGGCTCACAATGGTCAGGGTGGAGAACTCAATGCGGAGGGCCTTGAGGCGGGCCGAGTGCCTCGAGGCAATCCGCAGGGGTTTGGAGGTGGACACGTCGACGGCCCTGCGGACCCTCGGGGCCATGGAGGAGGACCGCCTCCGGGACATTGAGGAGGAGTTCCATGATGCTCTGGCCCGGGACATCCACAAGTGAGCCGTGAAACTAGCCCGCTGCCCTTGTACATAGTTATGTAGGTAGTGTTAGGTTTCATTTTTGTTTTGATTTTATTTGGACCTTTCGGACATTGGCCACATTTTTTTATATAGTTTATTTTATTAGTTAGTGTAGTTAGATAGGTTTCCTTTCTTTTGTTGGGATAATGGACCCTGGCTTGTTCCCATGTACATAGTTCACAGTTGGATTGTATTTATTTTTTCACATTTTAACCATGGAGCAATGGCTTTCTTTTTTATTTCCCATTGGATTTTGTTTTGTGGACATTGACTTTGGACAACATTACTTTGGAATTTTATTTTTGGTTTTGCTTTTTTTCACGGACATGCTTCTTTTAATTTGTGTACATTCACAATTTCTGTTTCTTCATTTTTGATTCTATTTATGTTTCCTTTAATACATATTTTTTTGGTGAACTTCAATGTGTGGTATCTCATTGGTTTCATGCATTTCATGATATGTGTTTTGAGATTCACTGACACCCATTGGGTGTATGTGAGGGAAATGTGTTTGTTTTCGGAACATGCAATTGGTGTTCTGTGATGTAATTGCAAATTATGAGTGGGTGGATGCAATACTCGGGTGGGTGTTTTGCATTTGGAGGCTGACCATAGGGATCAGGGATATAGATTGTGATGACATGTTGGCTGGGGAACATGAGTTGCACATGGGTGGGGGCCTGCTGGCAGGTGCCCCACAGTGCTGGGGGGTGGGGGTGGTGTGGAACATGAGTTGGACATGGGTGGGGGCCTGCTGGCAGGTGCCCCTGCACTGCTGGGGGGTGGGGGTGGTGGGGAACATGAGTTGGACATGGGTGGGGGCCTGCTGGCAGGTTCCCCACAGTGCTGGGTGGTGGGGGTGCTGGGAGACATGGGTGGGGGCCTGGTGGTGGGTGCCCCTGCACGGCTGGGGGGTGGGGGTGGTGTGAGACATGGGTGGGGGCCTGGTGGAGGCTGCCCCTGCACTGCTGGGGGGTGGGGGTGGTGGGAGACATGGGTGGGGGCCTGGAGGAGGCTACCCCTGGTGGCTGGGTGGTGGGGTTGCTGGGAGACATGGGTGGGGGCCTGGTGGTGGGTGCCCCTGGTGGCTGGGTGTGGGGGTGCTGGGAGACATGGGTGGGGGCCTGGTGGTGGGTGCCCCTGGTAGCTGGGGGGTGGGGTGGTGGGAGACATGTGTGGGGGCCTGGTGGAGGCTGCCCGTGGTGGCTGGGGGGTGGGGGTGCTGGGAGACATGGGTGGGGGCCTGGTGGAGGCTGCCCCTGCACTGCTGGGGGGTGGGGGTGCTGGGAGACATGGGTGGGGGCCTGGTGGTGGGTGCCCCTGCACTGCTGGGGGGTGGGGTGCTGGGAGACATGGGTGGGGGCCTGGTGGAGGCTGCCCCTGCACTGCTGGGGGGTGGGGTGTGGGAGACATGGGTGGGGGCCTGGTGGAGGCTGCCCCTGGTGGCTGGGGGGTGGGGGTGGTGGGAGACATGGGTGGGGGCCTGGTGGTGAGTGCCCCTGGTGGCTGGGGGGTGGGGTGGTGGGAGACATGGGTGGGGGCCTGGTGGAGGCTGCCCCTGGTGGCTGGGGGTGGGGGTGGTGGGATACATGGGTGGGGGCCTGGTGGTGGGTGCCCCTGGTGGCTGGGGGGTGGGGGTGGTGGGAGACATGGGTGGGGGCCGGGTGGAGGCTGCCCCTGGTGGCTGGGGGGTGGGGGTGGTGGGAGACATGGGTGGGGGCCTGGTGGATGCTGCCCCTGGTGGCTGGGGGGTGGGGGTGGTGGGAGACATGGGTGGGGGCCTGGTGGAGGCTGCCCCTGGTGGCTGGGGGGTGGGGGTGGTGGGAGACATGGGTGGGGGCCTGGTGGAGGCTGCCCCTGGTGGCTGGGGGGTGGGGGTGGTGGGAGACATGGGTGGGGGCCTGGTGGAGGCTGCCCCTGGTGGCTGGGAGGTGGGGGTGGTGGGAGCCATGGGTGGGGGCCTGGTGGAGGCTGCCCCTGGTGGCTGGGGGGTGGGGGGTGGGGGTGCTGGGAGACATGGGTGGGGGCCTGGTGGTGGGTGCCCCTGGAGGCTGGGGGGTGGGGGAGCTGGGAGACATGGGTGGGGGCCTGGTGGAGGCTGCCCCTGGTGGCTGGGGGGTGGGGGTGCTGAGACATGGGTGGGGGCCTGGTGGTGGGTGCCCCTGGTGGCCGGGGGGTGGGGGTGGTGGTAGACATGGGTGGGGGCCTGGTGGAGGCTGCCCCTGTACTGCTGTGGGGTGGGGGTGCTGGGAGACATGGGTGGGGGCCTGGTGGTGGGTGCCCCTGTGCAGCTGGGGGTTGGGGGTGCTGGGAGACATGGGTGGGGGCCTGGTGGAGGCTGCCCCTGAACTACTGGGGGGTGGGGGTGGTGGGAGACATGGGTGGGGGCCTGGTGGAGGCTGTCCCTGGTGGCTGGTGGGTGGGGGTGCTGGGAAACATGGGTGGGGGCCTGGTGGTGGGTGCCCCTGGTGGCTGGGGGGTGGGGGTGGTGGGAGACATGGGTGGGGGCCCGGTGGTGGGTGCCCCTGGTGGCTGGGGGGTGGGGGTGGTGGGAGACATGGGTGGGGGCCTGGTGGAGGCTGCCCCTGGTGGCTGGGAGGTGGGGGTGGTGGGAGACATGGGTGGGGACCTGGTGGAGGCTGCCCCTGGTGGCTGGGGGGTGGGGGTGGTGGGAGACATGGGTTGGGGGCCTGGTGGAGGCTGCCCCTGGTGGCTGGGGGGTGGGGGTGGTGGGAGACATGGGTGGGGGCCTGCTGGAGGCTGCCCCTGCACTGCTGGGGGGTGGGGGTGGTGGGGAACATGAGTTGGACATGGGTGGGGGCCTGCTGGCAGGTGCCCCACAGTGCTGGGGGATGGGGGTGGTGGGAGACATGGGTGGGTGCCTGGTGGAGGCTGCCCCTGGTGACTGGGGGGTGGGGGTGGTGGGAGACATGGGTGGGGGCCTTGTGGAGGCTGCCCCTGCACTTCTGGGGGGTGGGGGTGGTGTGAGACATGGGTGGGGGCCTCGTGAAGACTGCCCCTGCACTGCTGGGAGGTGGGGGTGGTGGGAGACATGGGTGGGGCCTGGTGGAGGCTTCCCCTGGTGGCTGGGGGGTGGGGGTGGTGGGAGACATGGGTGGGTGCCTGGTGGAGGCTGCCCCTGGTGACTGGGGGGTGGGGGTGGTGGAAGACATGGGTGGGGGCCTGGTGGAGGCTGCCCCTGGTGGCTGGGGGTGGGGGTGCTGGGAGACATGGGTGGGGGCCTGGTGGAGGGTGCCCCTGCACTGCTGGGGGGTGGGGGTGCTGGGAGACATGGGTGGGGGCCTGGTGGAGGCTGCCCCTGCACTGCTGGGGGGTGGGGTGGTGGGAGACATGGGTGGGGGCCTGGTGGAGGCTGCCCCTGGTGGCTGGGGGGTGGGGGTGCTGGGAGACATGGGTGGGGGCCTGGTGGTGGGTGCCCCTGGTGGCTGGGGGGTGGGGGTGGTGGGAGACATGGGTGGGGGCCTGGTGGAGGCTGCCCCTGGTGGCTGGGGGATGGGGGTGGTGGGAGACATGGGTGGGGGCCTGGTGGTGGGTGCCCCTGGTGGCTGGGGGGTGGGGGTGGTGGGAGACATGGGTGGGGGCCTGGTGGAGGCTGCCCCAGGTGGCTGGGGGGTGGGGGTGGTGGGAGACATGTGTGGGGACCTGGTGGAGGCTGCCCCTTGTGGCTGGGGGGTGGGGGTGGTGGGAGACATGGGTGGGGGCCTGGTGGAGGCTGCCCCTGGTGGCTGGGGGGTGGGGGTGGTGGGAGACATGGGTGGGGGCCTGCTGGGGGCTGCCCCTGCACTGCTGGGGGGTGGGGATGGTGGGGAACATGAGTTGGACATGGGTGGGGGCCTGCTGGCAGGTGCCCCACAGTGCTGGGGGGTGGGGGTGGTGGGAGACATGGGTGGGGGCCTGGTGGAGGCTGCCCCTGCACTGCTGGGGGGTGGGGTGGTGGGAGACATGGGTGGGGGCTTGGTGGAGGCTTCCCCTGGTGGCTGGGGGGTGGGGGTGGTGGGAGACATGGGTGGGGGCCTGGTGGAGGCTGCCCCTGGTGGCTGGGGGGTTTGGGTGGTGGGAGACATGGGTGGGGGCCTGGTGGAGGCTGCCCCTGGTGGCTGGGGGGTGGGGGTGCTGGGAGACATGGGTGGGGGCCTGGTGGTGGGTGCCCCTGTAGGCTGGGGGGTGGGGGTGCTGGGAGACATGGGTGGGGGCCTGGTGGAGGCTGCCCCTGGTGGCTGGGGGGTGGGGGTGCTGAGACATGGGTGGGGGCCTGGTGGTGGGTGCCCCTGGTGGCTGGGGGGTGGGGGGTGGTGGTAGACATGGGTGGGGGCCTGGTGGAGGCTGCCCCTGCACTGCTGTGGGGTGGGGGTGCTGGGAGACATGGGTGGGGGCCTGGTGGTGGGTGCCCCTGTGCTGCTGGGGGTTGGGGGTGCTGGGAGACATGGGTGGGGGCCTGGTGGAGGCTGCCCCTGAACTACTGGGGGGTGGGGGTTGTGGGAGAAATGGGTGGGGGCCTGGTGGAGGCTGTCCCTGGTGGCTGGTGGGTGGGGGTGCTGGAAGACACGGGTGGGGGCCTGGTGGTGGGTGCCCCTGGTGGCTGGGGGGTGGGGGTGGTGGGAGACATGGGTGGGGGCCTGGTGGAGGCTGCCCCTGGTGGCTGGGGGGTGGGGGTGGTGGGAGACATGGGTGGGGGCCTGGTGGAGGGTGCGCCTGTGCTGCTGGGGGGTGGGGGTGGTGGGAGACATGTGTGGGGGCCTGGTGGAGGCTGCCCCTGGTGGCTGGGGGGTGGGGGTGGTGGGAGACATGGGTGGGGGCCTGCTGGAGGCTGCCCCTGCACTGCTGGGGGGTGGGGGTGGTGGGGAACATGAGTTGGACATGGGTGGGGGCCTGCTGGCAGGTGCCCCACAGTGCTGGGGGGTGGGGGTGGTGGGAGACATGGGTGGGGACCTGGTGGAGGCTGCCCCTGCACTGCTGGGGGGTGGGGGTGGTGGGAGACATGGGTGGGGGCCTGGTGGAGGCTTCCCCTGGTGGCTGGGGGGTGGGGGTGGTGGGAGACATGGGTGGGGGCCTGGTGGAGGCTGCCCCTGGTGGCTGGGGGGTGGGGGTGGTGGGAGACATGGGTGGGGGCCTGGTGGAGGCTGCCCCTGGTGGCTGGGGGGTGGGGGTGCTGGGAGACATGGGTGGGGGCCTGGTGGTGGGTGCTCCTGGAGGCTGGGGGGTGGGGGTGCTGGGAGACATGGGTGGGGGCCTGGTGGAGGCTGCCCCTGGTGGCTGGGGGGGTGGGGGTGCTGAGACATGGGTGGGGGCCTGGTGGTGGGTGCCCCTGGTGGCTGGGGGCTGGGGGGTGGTGGTAGACATGGGTGGGGGCCTGGTGGAGGCTGCCCCTGCACTGCTGTGGGGTGGGGGTGCTGGGAGACATGGGTGGGGGCCTGGTGGTGGGTGCCCCTGTGCTGCTGGGGGTTGGGGGTGCTGGGAGACATTGGTGGGGGCCTGGTGGAGGCTGCCCCTGAACTACTGGGGGGTGGGGGTGGTGGGAGACATGGGTGGGGGCCTGGTGGAGGCTGTCCCTGGTGGCTGGTGGGTGGGGGTGCTGGGAGACACGGGTGGGGGCCTGGTGGTGGGTGCCCCTGGTGGCTGGGGGGTGGGGGTGGTGGGAGACATGGGTGAGGGCCTGGTGGAGGCTGCCCCTGGTGTCTGGGGGGTGGGGGTGGTGGGAGACATGGGTGGGGGCCCGGTGGTGGGTGCCCCTGGTGGCTGTGGGGTGGGGGTGCTGGGAGACATGGGTGGGGGCCTGGTGGTGGGTGCCCCTGTGCTGCTGGGGGTTGGGGGTGCTGGGAGACATGGGTGGGGGCCTGGTGGAGGCTGCCCCTGAACTACTGGGGGGTGGGGGTGGTGGGAGACATGGGTGGGGGCCTGGTGGAGGCTGTCCCTGGTGGCTGGTGGGTGGGGGTGCTGGGGGACACGGGTGGGGGCCTGGTGGTGGGTGCCCCTGGTGGCTGGGGGGTGGGGGTGGTGGGAGACATGGGTGGGGGCCTGGTGGAGGCTGCCCCTTGTGGCTGGGGGGTGGGGGTGGTGGGAGACATGGGTGGGGGCCCGGTGGTGGGTGCCCCTGGTGGCTGGGGGGTGGTGGGAGACATGGGTGGGGGCCTGCTGGAGGCTGCCCCTGCACTGCTGGGGGTGGGGGTGGTGGGGAACATGAGTTGGACATGGGTGGGGGCCTGCTGGCAGGTGCCCCACAGTGCTGGGGGGTGGGGATGGTGGGAGACATGGGTGGGGGCCTGGTGGAGGGTGCCCCTGCACTGCTGGGGGGTGGGGGTGCTGGGAGACATGGGTGGGGGCCTGGTGGAGGCTGGCCCTGCACTGCTGGGGGGTGGGGGTGATGGGAGACATGGGTGGGGGCCTGGTGGAGGCTGCCCCTGGTGGCTGGGGGGTGGGGGTGCTGGGAGACATGGGTGGGGGCCTGGTGGTGGGTGCCCCTGGTGGCTGGGGGGTGGGGGTGGTGGGAGACATGGGTGGGGGCCTGGTGGCGGCTGCCCCTGGTGGCTGGGGGGTGGGGGTGGTGGGAGACATGGGTGGGGGCCTGGTGGTGGGTGCCCCTGGTGGCTGGGGGGTGGGGGTGGTGGGAGACATGGGTGGGGGCCTGGTGGAGGCTGCCCCAGGTGGCTGGGGGGTGGGGGTGGTGGGAGACATGTGTGGGGACCTGGTGGAGGCTGCCCCTGGTGGCTGGGGGGTGTGGGTGGTGGGAGACATGGGTGGGGGCCTGGTGGAGGCTGCCCCTGGTGGCTGGGGGGTGGGGTGGTGGGAGACATGGGTGGGGGCCTGCTGGAGGCTGCCCCTGCACTGCTGGGGGGTGGGGGGTGGTGGGGAACATGAGTTGGACATGGGTGGGGGCCTGCTGGCAGGTGCCCCACAGTGCTGGGGGGTGGGAGTGGTGGGAGACATGGGTGGGTGCCTGGTGGAGGCTGCCCCTGGTGACTGGGGGGTGGGGGTGGTGGGAGACATGGGTGCGGGCCTGGTGGAGGCTGCCCCTGCACTGCTGGGGGGTGGTGTGAGACATGGGTGGGGGCCTGGTGGAGGCTGCCCCTGCACTGCTGGGGGGTGGGGGTGGTGGGAGACATGGGTGGGGGCCTGGTGGAGGCTTCCCCTGGTGGCTGGGGGGTGGGGGCGGTGGGAGACATGGGTGGGTGCCTGGTGGAGGCTGCCCCTGGTGAATGGGGTGTGGGGGTGGTGGGAGACATGAGTGGGGGCCTGGTGGAGGCTGCCTCTGGTGGCTGGGGAGTGGGGGTGCTGGGAGACATGGGTGGGGGCCTGGTGGAGGGTGCCCCTGGTGGCTAGGGGTGCAGGGGGACATGCGTTGGTGGGCAGTAGTGCAAGTTGACGTGTGGGTTGGCTGGGGGGCATGGCCATGGTGGATGGGGTGCCTGCAGGACATGTGCAGGGTAGGCCCCTGTGGTGTGAGCCACCTGCAGGGGCCGTGGAGGGTGTAGAGGGAACACCTGGGAGGACCCACACATGCAATTCACGTGTGCTGCTCCCCGCGCACCCCTGTAATACACGTACCCTGATGAGATTGCGTGTGGAACTTCCCGCGCACCCCTGTAATACACGTACCCTGATGAGATCCCGTGTGTAACTTCCTGCAAACCCCCGAAATACACGTACCCTGATGAGATTGCGTGTGTAACTACCCGCGCACCCCCGAAATACACGTACCCTGATGTGATCGCATGTGTAACTTCCCGCGCACCCACGAAATACACGTACCCTGCTCAATCGCGTGTGTAACTTCCCGCGCACCCCCAAAATACACGTACCCCGCTCAATCGCGTGTGTAACTTCCCCCGCACCCTCGAAATACACGTACCCCGCTCAATCGCGTGTGTACCTTCCCGCGCACCCCCGAAATACACGTACCCCGCTCAATCGCGTGTGTAACTTCCCGCGCACCCCTGAAATACACGTACCCCGCTCAATCGCGTGTGTAACTTCCCGCGCACCCCTGAAATACACGTACCCCGCTCAATCGCGTGTGTAACTTCCCGCGCACCCCCGAAATACACGTACCCCGCTCAATCGCGTGTGTAACTACCCGCGCACCCCTGAAATACACGTACCCCGCTCAATCGCGTGTGTAACTACCCGCGCACCCCCGAAATACACGTACCCCGCTCAATCGCGTGTGTAACTACCCGCGCACCCCCGCAATACACGTGCCCCGCTCGCACAGGCCCAATTGCTGTATGTTGCCACTTTTGTGATGCGCTGGGACTCTACAGCCTGCCTTCGTGTGGAGGACGTGTTTCAGCTTGTGCGTGTCTTGGGCTGTGCGTGGCTTTGCCCTATTCGATTCCATGAATACGTGTGGTTCGAGTGCGTGTGGGCGTTCCGTCTGCTTCCCTGCAGTACATCCCCAGTTACGCCCTTATTTTCGCGCGTTGTTCCCCATTCCGCGCGTTATGCCCCGTGTCCCGCCCACTTTCTGGTGTATGCGCCGAGGTTGTGCGCTTTCACTGTGCGCGTCGCGCACGCCTTTCGGGATGTTGCAGTGACTTGTGCGCCATGCACGGGTTTGGCGCACATCCCGAGGTGAACACGCGCAGGGACTTCGCAAAGATTTTCGGCGCACAATTGTTCCATGAATCGGCCCCTTAGTTTCCATGCATCTGATCTGGGTAGAATTCCACCATCAGATGTCCATCAGTGTTCTTTGCAGGTTCTTTAACATGATTGTGCCCCTGATGTTCATGTCAGGGTCTTCATCTGTATTAAATCAAGTAATCATAGTGGAACAAAAGCATTTATGAGAAATTGGGGTTGGCAATTAAAGCGATTCAGTAAGCTAACCTTTCTAAGGAAAATGATGGCTATCTTGTCTACCCTCCAGCCATTGAGACTTAGGGCACAAATCCAGAATTGTGTCCTTCTCAAGGTATGACAAACAGCTAAAAGTAAAAATCAAAGGTCGACCAAACTGGAACATTGAGAGAAATGTAAGGACACTATACCGAATATCTGACATGCTTAGCATCATTGAGGTATGTGTGCACTACACCAGCATTAGAGGGTTGTTGGTGATCACTGTTCATGGTTGAATCACATCAGGGAGAGGGAGGATTTGCAAATGAATGAGGTTAAATGTCTCTGTCCTGAATTATTAATCTGCACGAAGGAGAACAGGATGAACCATTTTATCACAAGGCCTGAAAGGCTTGCCCTCGATGGATGTATGACTGTCATCACGACTTAAGTGATGGTCTGCTTGCTAATTATATCCATTCACTTTCAGAGTTGTAACTGGACACTAAGGACAACAGACTTTCAGAATGTGTGAGTCTGTCTTCCTTTTTTTGTCTACATAGAGTGGATGTAATAATCCCTAAATTAGCAGCCAATGGAACCAAGAGAAAGCTCTACAATCCTATGTGTACTTATCAGATGTATGGCCAATATACAAGCCCCACTAGAACTCTCAGGTCATATCTATCAGTCCAGCTCTGTATGGCTAAACAGAAAAAAGGACGATATGGATTTTTCCCCAAAACATCCAAATCAAGCATACATTAGGACCCACAGATCATTAATCCACTGCCACTTTTACTCACAGATCAATGTAATATGCAACAAAAAACAAGACTAACGTTCCTTGATCCAGGATGGCCACTCCTGGCTTGATGTGAATGTAGAATCCATTTATTTCCTCATACCTGACAATTGCTTCACCCAGTAGCCTCTCTACCCCCATTACCTCCTCCTCCTTTTTTCTCTGAGTCCTCTGAAGAGGTACCATACAAACAATAGATGTGTGCTCAAGTTGTCCTCTGTTAATGTTGCCTCTTACAATAAAACATTACTGGGGTTCACTTCGTAGAAATCCATCTGCCTAAATGTGAACCCACGCATTACAATCGCAATGGAAACTTGGGTGCGCAACTGCAGTTTCACTTCTTCAATGCACTCGTGAATTGTAGCTACACGTGTAACATAAGGCAGCCAAAAGCTAGCAGTTGCAGTATAACATTTCAATTGATGCCAGGGAGGCTATGTTTACATTTCCCCACCATACCCGTGTTCCAAGCAGGTCCATTTTTTTCTTTGTCACTTGACCAACTATGCTCATGGTGGACCGGGAGTCCTGTCACATCTTGGCATCCTTCAATACAACACTATATATTATTTTTTGTCTGAATGCTGTGGCACCAGCATGTGTGAGCCTACTGGCTAAATGCAAGGTTTTGCCTTAACAACACCACATTCTGTTGTAGTAGCATGCAATGTATATTCATTTTACATCATTCAGAGATTTCATCAAGGTTTTCTATATTTATTTTTAAAAAGTGAGTTTTATGATTTTAATAAATAGTCAGATTCTAACTTATAGGTCGAGGGCCCCATGCTTGCCTTGAGAATAGCAAGATGCTGTGCTTCATGTGTTTAATATCAATCTGGCTCCTTCCCACTAGGTAGGTGAATCCAGTGCCTGAATTTGGGTAATAATTATAATAATTGCTTACCAGCAGCTCGGCAAATTGATTTTCGGTTGAAGATCGAAACCCACACAATAGTTCTCATATTCTGAAATTGTGTCTATGTTTCTTTGTCACTGTTTAGAAATCTGATCTCTACGCTGGTCATCCTTTCTGGGATTCTCCCAGCAGTGGTGTTTCTGTGGAAACATGATTTAAATTCGAATTACACCTGATAGCTTCTGGGATTGCCTTTCGGAAACCAGCGAATTTAAGAAAAGTAGTATGTTGTACATTTGCGCAAAGACTGAATGGCAGTTTCTTGACTATGCAATTTAACACGGACCACATTTGAACAATCACTTAATTGATAATTCTGCATGTATATTAGATCACACCTTTCCATATACATCTGCACAACAATCATATTTTTCTTGTTCACAATTTAAATTATGATCAGTGAGATCTGAGCCTGTGTTGGAGACCATGTTGTATGGGGGTGTGACGTTAAGGCTTTTATGGCTTCCATTAATGTTACCATCCATATTCAACCATTTCTATGGCAGAGACGAGTGGTGTAACACAACTTGCGTTTCAACGGGTTCAATCCTCTCTGCCAATCAAATGCTACAGAAATTGTGCTGGCATGCCAGGCAGCATTTACTAATTTTGCACTACAGAGTGCAAATGTGAAGGGCAAAAGGTGGCGTGCTAGGGTCTCTGGGGCCTATTGCCCTTTGCATTTTTACCGAGCAGTGTAAATGATGAAAGTTTGGTGACAGGGGGCCGTTTACATTACAGTAAACAAAGGTAAACAAATTACATTACATAACGGCTCCCTGCCATCAAATTACAACTACTTATCAAATGAGATCCATTGTCTCGTTCATAATGGTTACTGGTCAGAAATGTCTTTGGTTTGTCTGGCGGGGGAATGAGGGGGATGTGTGGCAGGAGGTGGGATTTTGGGTGGTAGTGGGAGCATGAAGGAAATAGCAATATGATTAGACCACGATACCCAGATATGATTATCCACAGAGACATGACGCTTCCTTGCGATCTAAAGGTCCAGGTTTGAATTCAGGATAGTCTTTGGTATGTAATTGGTGTCTGGAAGACAACTACCATGGTTGAAGTCACTAATGTAGATGTTATTGCAGGGAGACATATGGTTGTTAGTACTGACGTCAGTCCAGTCGGTATGGAATTTGGGATTGTGTGAGGGAGGCTGATAAATGAGGTGGAGAAAGGTGGGGTTTGGGTATGATGGAGGGGAGCAAGTGAGAGCGAGTCCTTTAAAGGATGTGTATGGGGTGTGTGGGATTACTAAGTGTTGGTGCCTTTATGTATGATGGCAATGCCATCACCTTGTTTTTGTAGGTGGTCTCTGTAGTGGATGGGGGAAGCATGTCAGGGATAAAAGGTGTGTGGTTGGGTTTAAGCCAGGTTTCTGTAAGGAAGAGTATTTCTTGGGAGTGTGTGCTCATGAGTTCATTAATTTCATGTCTGTGAGCAGGTACAGAGTGGCAGTTGAGAAGAATAGATGCAATTGTTGTTTTAGTGGAATTTTGTGTTGGAGTTTGATTTCGATGTTGTTTGTGTGCTTTATGTGAGGCATTTTTGTGGCAACCTGTGACAAGCAGTGGCTAACATGGAACACAGAAGGATATAGATGTCTTCCCTTTGCTCTGGACGCCAGGGCAAAGGGACACCTGAAGGACAGTGCATATATACCCACCAGAACCCAGAAGTAACTTCATTGGAGTTCACATGAGCAGTCCCTAGGTCAATCCTGAATGCTTTTTGTCAGTCCACTGGCCTCTGCAGGCAGCCTCAGGCAGATGGAAAGAGCACCTCTGGTGGTGTTGTCATGAAGTTTCAGAGGATATCTCATTGTCTTGAGCACCTGATGCAGAGTTCTTTGTCAGTATACCAGATATAATTTCCACATCCTGGCAAAGGCCGATTTTGCTCTCTGTGGGTATTAGACTGAAATATACAAGCGTTGGTAACAACCCTAGTGCTGCTAAACATTGTACTTGCACCAGAAAGTGCTAGCTATAAAAATTAACGGAGGAACAATATGGTGTAGGCCTAGAGCTGAGTCCCTCCCAACAAGGATTGTAAAAACTGAGCCAACATCCTCATAGAACACACAACCAGCGCCACTTTAAATGGAGTAGATTGGTATATCAGGTCATTACAGCAAGGCACCTTAATTTGCCTCTTTGCCCCTTCTTCCTGCAGTGACAACACGGAGGAGTATCACAGAGTGGAGATATCATCGCCTTTCTGACCACTTCTTTCTTGTCAGTGAGTTTAATTCTACACCGGCATGATATTTTCATGCATGCGTAAAACGGATGGATTCCCAGGGAATCCAACCTCAGGTTTGCACCTGCTCAAAACCAGGCAGATCCCATTGGAATCCCTTAGTAAACAATCCCATTGGATCCTTAGTAAACACCATCTGCAAAGCCTACTTTGCAGGCAAGGTTTTCTTGTTCAAGAGACACAGAAGAAATTACAGTGTGAAAGTAAATTTCCACATTTTAATGTTTCTTTTACCACTCTGGATTGTGAATGTTTCAAATTGCATTCAGTGGAACCGACAGCACGTAAGTGCAAACATTGCTGGTCTCCAGCTTGCAATTAAGGCTTTTAGGAAATTATAGTGAATATGTTAATTAGAAGAGGTGATTACGAAGCATTTTTCAAGAGAATGGAGGCAAAATGCCTTGTCTTTGAGAGCAGACCATATTGTGATCCTGGACAGATCATCTTATCTGACTGTATAGTACTGTTTTGTCTTCAGTGAAAATGCTTGCTTTCTTACATTATGGTGGCATTTTTAGCCCATTGTGTGATTTCTTTTGTTGGAGGCTCTTTGAAAGACATTGGGCCTATATAAATGAGAGCATATTTATTGTCACATGCTTTTGCATCCCTAATCTGTATCCTCTGCTTGTAACCCTTTGAATCTCATATGTCCACATCCTTCCAAGTGTACCCTTATTAGTCGATTCTTCTAAGACAGGTGTCTGCATCCTTTGGCTCTCCAGATGTTTGGACTAAAATCCCTATCATACTTACTCAGCATTGTCAATAATGAGGGATCTTTGGCGTTGTTGCCCAAAATATATGTAGAGCTGCAGTTTGAACACCTCTGTTCTAGCTGTATCCATATCATTGCACCATCTTATTGTATCCTCTTATACAACACTGATTTGCTTCACAGCTAGGTAATATGAACACAGCACATATAGGTCTCTGGAAAGCTAATTTTCAGGTCTGCTTATTTGACACAAAATCATGTGCCTTTTATCCTACAATTTCAAATGGTCTTCACATCAATAATATTAATCTGCAAGCATGTCTTAAAAACCAAGCAAGTTAACTAATCACACATTTTCTTTTGTTGGGTTTATTGAAATCTTTAAAATACAGTAGAAAACCCAAATGAGATATTTTAGGCTCATTTACATTAGTACTGTAGTACTTACAGACTTCCTTTTCTGATGATGAAAATAAATCTTCATTTTTTCTGCTTTTTCGTACAATTAATGTTACAGATGTGTTCGATATTTTCATATTGGTTTATTATTTGATTTGTGTACTTTTCACGTCAGGACTAGCAGAGATCATTCATTTAAGTTCATGAAAGACAAACATTCACAAATACTGCACCTTGCTGTATGACAAGAACAAGGGAACAATGCAGTCAAGTGCAGAAATTGCAGACTAGCCTCATATCCCTGCTTCACCGCTTAACCCGAGGGTTTTATTCACGGCAACGCATTTACTCTCACAGTGCCTAGATATCAAAATTGCCAGTCTCTAAATGTTTTATAATTGCCAGTCTCTAAATGTGAATCATTGTTCATACTTAAAATGGCTAGAGTATTGTTTCATATAAAAGCATGATGACCATTGGTATATTGCATACTAGAACTTCAGGTGTCTTTATTTCACTCATGGCAACACCATTTGACAATTTTAACCTACCTCAATGTCAATAATAGTTCATACATGTTTGAACATTTCTCATATGTATCCTTTAACTATGTTACAACATGTATATGTTTCTAAGTGCTTGAATGCTGCCCTCTGTACCCATGCTTCATCCTGTGTAAATTATGAGAGGCTGCTAATCTGAGTATGTGGCTAGGCTGGGGTCTGTAAATATTTTTCAGAGGGCTGCTCATATGTGCTGTGGATCTTTTCTATAGCTAGTGTACCATAACCCCTATAGCTAGTGTACCATAACCCTGACTGGCTGTGTTCACTGGCTATGTAATAACACACGTTCCTTCATTCTTTTGGTTTAAGGTTGTCTCTGAAGTTGTTTGTGCCCCATACACCAGAATACCTAATGATGGCCCTGGCCGTCCATTTAATGTGCTGAGTGTGTAGTATAAAGATGGTATAATGTTGAAGTTTGAATTATTTTCATGGGAAGTGAAGAGTGGGTGAACTTTTGATGGGACCCATGATTGTAGTTCAAGGCTAGCCTGGACCAGTCCTATCTCCAAGTTGTCCTTGATTTGATCATTCAGAGATAAATTGCACCTTTCGGTGAAGTTAACAAAAAGTTATCCCATCTCTAATTTGTTGGTGCTCTGGTCAGTCTTTGGGTCCAAGTTTGTGATGGCTATTATGGTATTAGTGTAGAGTGTTGCAGCTTTTAGGAGTTGTATGTCCATGCTAGTTTATCTGAACAGTTGCAGCTGCTTGAAGCGCCAAGCATGGGGTGGATTGTAGCCTGAAAAGATTTGATTGCTACAGGCTAGGAATTGTTCTATGCTAGTTTGTCTGTTGTGGTGTTGTGAACAGCCAGGTTTTAAAGGTTTTCTGAAGACTCAGTGACTTTTCCCTGTGGTGATTCACCTTGGAATTGAGTTATATAGCTTAGTTGAGAAGATTGATGTTTATGATTGAAACATAGAACTACCCCCAATGCAGCCATGGTAGAGAGGTGGATTCTGAATAGCTCTAGCTGATGAACCTGCTGGATTTAGGGGCACCGTTTGGACGTCAAAACTGGGCTGTAGAGGGTTTTGAAATGCATCCTGCATTTACTAGCATGTCAGTGGATTGGTCAGATATCCTAGGTGATGTATTTTCAATCTTTGAAGTTTCAAGAGGAGTCTACCTACAAGGTGTTGTTCTCTATGGAGGTGCTTAAGCAAATATATTAGGGATGCCCAGTTAGAGATTGGAGGGTATTATGGCAATGACTCTCAATGACTCTCATGCCTCTCTGGGGGGAAACTAGGTATGGCAGGATGCTTTGTATGGTTAGGAGTTGACAGAAGAAGCTTTTTACTATAAGTTGGGGCTGGAATAAGAGGGCACAGTCCTTGATGAGTTTCAGTCTTTTTATTATATCATTAGATTGTGGATAGGTTCTCATTTCTTCAGGCCAAGGGATCAATCTGTGGCCAGTTGTAGTGGTTGCTTAAATTCTAAATTAGCATTGATGGATCAAGATGGGGAAAGCAAGTGCCAATGTTTGCTTGATTTGAGGTTGAAGTGTGGGTGAACATTTGGGAATCATCCACTTAGCTGAGGCATGTGCGACCTGAGTTGCTGATGATAACCAAGAGAGGTGTCATATAGATTTTGAAAAGTAATGGATAGAATCTGGAACTTTGAGACAACCTTCTGGTCATGTTGTGCTGAAGAGTATGATGTTGCTAGTCTCCAGCCATCACAAACATGTGATTCAATGTAGCCTGGTATCTTCTAGTCTAAAGTATGTGAGTCTTTTTAGCAGATGTTTATGGCTGATAATGTTGAAGACTGGGGAACTGTTCAGAAGGATGCATGCATTTAATGTGTTTGCATAAGCATATTTTAAATATGCTTTTCATAGAAAAGAGGGTTGAATCCATTTATCAGAACTCTGAATCCATTTTATAGTTCATCGAAGATGCTTTTGTTTTTCACATGGTACAGGAATTGTTGACAAATTATGTTTTGTTTTTATTTTTTGAGGTAAATGTGTTGCAGATTTGGCAATAGCTCACTAGGTCAGTGGGGGTAAATGTGGTCTCCTTAAGAAGATTATTAATGAATGTTGGTTTGAAGGCTTGTGTGACCACCTTCATGTTCTATCAATGAGTTCAGAAGCAATCGGTAGTGGGAGCAAGTCCAGGTTGTTGGGTAGTGGCTGTGCAGGTGGTACTTTCCGTAGCTGTCATTGCTTAAGCTATTTGTCTTAAGTCGAAAACTCTTAAATTTGTATTTATTGAATACATTTTTGCATTTGTAAAGCACCTAAGGACAGAGCCATCAAGGCACTATTTCAAGACCAGTTACTCAAATAGGAACTATACTAAACAGAGAGGATGCCATATGTGATGAAAGATTCAATACACGTGTTTCAAAAAACACATGCTGAGGACCAGAGAGTGTGTTCTTATTAAAAATATATCATTTTATTCTGTTACAATTTCATAAAATACATAGTTTTTGAACAATTATAAGACAACAATTCCTTTACAATCAACATATATTTTTGTGAACAAAAGTTTTTTGTGCAAATAGCGCATTTTTGTGTAAACATTTCTCTTATGAGTATATCACTAACACACCATTCTACCATTCATCTTCACAATCAAATCTAGTTTGTATAGAGACATTCTAAATAGCTTTTACAATAGTCATCTTCCTACTTTGACAGTCCACCATTATGTATCAACTATAAGTATCCAAGAATATTCTAGTAGTATTCCTCTCATCATTGGATTTCCTTTTGTATAGATTCGACTTGACATCAATTGGCCAGATTTTACAGAACCATTGGTCAACGTCTTCTTCTTCAGGATTAGTAGACTTATTCAAAGGCTTTATCAGTGCTACAACATATAAAACAACAACAACACCATGATTTAAAACATTAAATAATGCTTAAAAACATAGACAAACAACATTGTTAAAAAACACAATCTCTGAGCTCCCTCAGTATGCTACCATTATTTCATAAATGGGGAGCAAACTTCAATTTTGTTATAAACTCAGACCCAAGATGCTCGGGGTTAGTTAACCTCCTAATGCAAAAAACAGGGGTAAATGAATTACCATTGTTAAAATTGGGCCACTAAGTCACCAACTGTCTTCAAATAGAAACCAAGAAAACCCCCTTAATGTACATTCCTGTCAGTTCAAGCAATTATAAGCCCCCAAAGGGTGCACCATACAGAAGGCCAGGGTTAAAGATATCTGTAAATCAAGGCAATCTCATTTGTACCTTTAAACGTTAATTTAGAAAAAGTTTTCTTTTTCCAGCTTTGCAAAAAGTTCTGATTCCTGTGGTTTCCCACTCAGTCCTTCCACTAGCGTTCAGTAAGCGAGTGAAATATTTATATCTCCACCTCAATTGTTCCGCTAAATACAATTCCTGTGAATATAATAGTATAAAATAGATAAATGTTAGCTGAAGCATAGTGTGTCTCTAGTTAGCAAAGTACCGTTGTGCTTTTGGTCGTTCCAGTGCTAGTGTTGATTTTTGCATAGGAAAAAAAGTCATTTTACCTTAAATAAGTTTCTACCAAACTGGGGCACACTTGCTTCCCGTCTACCGAATTCGCTCAACAGTAAATAAGTACCAAGAGAAAGAGGAGGGAAGAGAAGGAAGAATAGTCACTGGACTTATTATTTCTAATGTGTGAAACGACATATCCCATAATTCCATTTCCATTTGCTTAACATCAGAATGTGTCTGAGAAAGGGCGCTTTAAGTCTTTCCATTGCTGGTGTACATTTTTACATGAAAAGGTAATTTTACCTTCAAAAGTGTTCTAGTGCGCGGGGACACACTTGCTTCCCCGCTGTCAAATTCACCCACCAGTATTTGACTAAAAAAAATATAGGAAGCTTCATAAAATGAGGGTGGAGGGAAAAGCATTACAGACATATGATAGTTTCCACAATGCCATTTGCTGAGGCATGCAAGGGGCATGCCTTATCATGCCCACAGGTTAAGAGAATAGCAACATTTTTAGGGATTTTCGGAAGGCCCAGTATGATTCCTCCACTCGTAGTGCACATGGGAGGGCGTTCCCATGCTTGGCTGCTAGCGTAGGGAAGCTTGCACATCATCTTTGACTCAATTACATTTGGGAATTGTGAGGCTATGTGTGTGCGTTGACCTGGCTGTTGTAATTCAATTGGCTCTTATAATCTTTTGTGCTAGGTACACTGTTGCGGTATCCGATATGCATTTGTGTATGATAGAGAGTGTGTTAAATATGATCCTTTCACGAATAGGGAGCCAGTGGGCTTCAATTCTGACTGATGACATGTGTTCACTTTTAGAGCTGTTGAGTGCAGAGCGCAGTGGATTGTTCTGGATTATCTGCATGTTGATGTTTTGTTGGGAGGTACCTCTAAAGAGGACATTACAATAGTCTAGTCTGGCCCCAATTACAGCTCGAGCAATGGTAAGGCAGCTGGAAGTGTAGGGAATTGTCTTGGAACATTGATCAACTTGGTTATGTAGGCAGATGATGAGGCGATCGAGTTCACTTTCTGCAGGTAGGAGAGAGTGGCATCCAGATGCAATCCAAGTGTTTTCACTGAGGTAGAAACCGGGATGAGATTTCCATCGATAGTGAAGGAAGTGAATTGAAAGTTGAGTTTCTTCAGTGTTGCTGATGATCCTACCTGTATGATCTCCGTCTTGTCATCATTGAGGCATAATTGGTTTGTGGCCATCCACACCTGGATTGTCAAGTACGTTTTGTTGATAGTGATGGAGTCATTGTCATAAATGTCGGTCTAGGGAAAGAGAATCTAGGTTTTGTCGGCATAATTTGTGTATGAGATGCCAGTGGAGTCCAGGAGGTCAATGAGGGGTTTGGTGAAAATGTTGTATAGGGTGGGGGCAACGCAGGAGCCTTGGGGGAACCACACAGAGAATGGGAGCGGGAAGGGCACTGGCACTGTCTGAGAAGACTCTCATTGATCTTCCTTTAAGAAAGGAGGAAACCCAGGTGGTGGCTTCTTGGGAGAAGTTGGCAGCTGCTGTAAGGTGGTGACAAAGTATACTGTAGTCCACTAAGTCAAAAGCAGCCGATTGGTCAAGGAGAAGGAGAAGTGCAGGTTTTCCCTTGTCTCTGAAATTGTCAAGTTGTTTTTTTAGGTCTGCTTGGGCTGATTCAGTGCCATGTTCTGGCCTAAAACCTGATTGTCGTGAACCTAGGATGTGGTTGGTCTGCAGGAAGGCTTGTATTTGAATGTAGGCTGCTCTGTCCAGTAGCTGTAGCAGGAATGGGACTGCGGTGATTGGGCAGTAGTTATCAGGCAGTGCAGGATCTAGTGATGGTTTCTTCAGTAGTGGGAGGACCCATGATTCTTTAAGGTTAGAAGGAACCATGCTAGTTGTGAAAGAGGCATTGAGGAATCTGGTGATGAAGTGTACTAGGTTTTCGGCACAGACTTTGATGATAATAGCTAGACAGATGTTACCCTTGCATCTTGAGGGCTTTAGACCTTTTAGGATATGTGTGTGTGTGTGTGTGTGTGTGTGTGTGTGTGTGCCTGTTCGAAATGTTCAGCATACTTCCCAAAATGCTACAAACCTGAAATTTGGCATGTGGGTAGGTTCGATGGGGTAGACAATGTAAAAAAGTATCAAATACAAATGTTTCTATTTTTTTTTTTTAAAGCGGTCTCCAATGCTTGGTTATGTGTGTGTGTGTCTGTTTGAAATGTTAAGAATACTTCCCAACATGCTACAAACCTGAAATGTGGCACCTGGGTAGGTTACATGGTGTAGACAATGTAACAAGAATAAAGCATACCTTTTTCGCCTAATTTCTTTTAAGCGGTCTGTAATGCTTACCCCTGCCATATGCTCTTCGCTCCATAGTTCTGCCGTAGTTCTATTTTCATTGTTTCTAATGTTTGACAGTTCATGAAAACTTCAGCAGTTCATTGTTAATAAACTTTCTACACTATCAGCTTTCTAGCTGACATTAGCGGCACTCACTTCTTAAGTAATGCAGGTGACACTATCAGGTAATTTTGTAGTAATGCGGGTGACAGGAAATGGTTCATGTCTCTTTAATGGTGTCTGAAATTAGGTTGTCCATCACATCATGGCAAATCTCTCATGATAATTACAGAAATGTCATTTCCCACGGAAGTTGATGAATGACTACCATTTCAACAGTATGAAGCTTATATGCTTCAGCTGTACACCTACGGTTATGGCACTTCAAGCTTACACACTTCAGCCCTACACATACGGCACCTATGTTGAGGTTGTTGCTGCCTCGTCTGTAGATCAGGACACCAATAATGTTCCTGCGCAATCTTAACACTCCAATTCAAAGTAGCTGGAACTGGTTCAAGGGATTCATACTTTCTCATGGTCAGCTTTATCTGGCTTGCTCCAGAGTTGTAAACAAAGACAATCTGGTCACATTAGCTCCTCAGAAAAAAACTAGCAATATTGCCTACAAAGAAGCATTGGTTTAATACATTAAATAAACTTCATACTAGGACTGAAGTAGGAATTGCATTGCGAAGCACGGGTAACCCTGCTAGTCTCTAATATGACTTAACATGCAATGCTAGTCTACAAGAAACAGCATGGTCATAATACACTTGCAATTATTTCAAAAAAGGTAGCAGGCGCTCCTCTCAGAACGAACAAAGCATGATAACCTGTTCTGAGATGAGAGTTTGCAGCACACACATTTTGCTGCAAACTCTCATCTCAGAACAGGTTATCATGCCATGATCTCTCTGGAGAGGAGCGCCTGCTACCTTTTTTGAAACATTTGCAAGGAACTTGGGGTTGGTCACCCTGAGTTACCTGGGGGCAACCAGACGTGGACTCCCTGCTCACTGTGCTCAGAGAGGCACAGCTTCACCTAACTGATGAGGCCCAACAAGGCTAAAACACGTGTATGGGGTTGCTGTCGGTACTCTTGTTCAAAGAGGAATTGCCATAGCATTTTGGTGCTGGACTGCCCGGGCGGGACAAAGACTGATGTGCAAATGGATATTGCCCATCTGTGAAAGGTACAGTGAGCAAAAAGCGTGTGCGGCAAACTCTCATTTCAGAACAGGTTATCATGCCATGTTCATTCTGGAGAGGAGCGCCTGCTACCTTTTTTGAATCATAATACACTTGCATCTGTTCATTCTCATATCCAAAGGGACCTCCATCAAATAGTACTGTAGGCCAACCGTTTTTCCACTGTTGATTTATATATACAAGGTTTTTATCTTTTCTATATTTCCAAGTTTGAAAAATGTTGTTTTGTGAAATAGAATGTGCAAAAACCCTTTCTAATTGTATTTTCTATTACATGTTTCTTATTACACAATTAAACAACAATGTACCCCAATTTGGGATTGAACCTGTTATTAATTGTGTTCAGTGATTCTGGTGAGAAAATGAACACTCAGTATAAGACAATAATTCATGAAGTATATAGAAATTCTTTTATTTTGTACTAACTTATATACCCGGCGTTGCCATGGATATCATTTTCTGTTTGGTAGTATTTGTTGGAAATACATTAAGGTAGCTTTATGCTTTTTGGAAAGGCTCCATAAATAAGTTGAAAAGAAAAATTCACAAAACGTTTTGATTATTTCATATTTTAAAATGGTTTCTTATAAAAACAACACAACACAATGTTTTGTTCTTCTTAAAAACGAATTCTGATACGTATAACTGTACGTGAGAACTACAAGGAGATTCCTGAGCAGAATGATGGGTGACATGAGGATGACAGTGCCAACAACTATTGTCCTAAAGTTTAATATTACCAAAGTACATGTTCATTTTAAGGCTTGTTCATAAACCAAATGTTTTGTTTTTCCTGTTGGAGCTAAGATATACAACTGCTTCAGGGAACCCACTGTAGAATATGCGACATATAACTAACTTTCAGTGGGAGAAACATGGAGATTCCAAGTTGATACCAGTGCTCTAGATTGACTGGCTATGTGCCTTGTTGATCATGATACCCAATGCCAGCCTGATCGGGAACTGTAGGTGCTGGAAACTGAACGGCATGTCTGTCGGAATGCGTGGAATGCAGGGAATACATAAATCTTCTTTTCCCTTCCCGGTCAACCCTGTTGATTCAATTACATTGGGCAGCAATGTTTTAACGCACAGCCTTGCGCCATAACACAGCCTAGGTGGATCGAGATTGTGAAGCAGCATGATGTGTGACCCAACTTTTATTCGAAGGTGATGTGGTGGCATTCCAGGGGGGTCGAGTGAGTTGAGGAATTCTGTTGGAGAGTTTACGGCTTTGTTGGCATCCACCACCGTATAGATTGAGCTGTACTCAATAACTGTGCCTGTAAGCATATCCTGAATCTGATTATTAATTCAACAATTTGGAAACTTCTGGAATGGTACCTGCCCTCACATTCGCCTCTGGTCCATTCGCTGCACATATGCCTCTCCTTCGCCTCCCATACGCTTTTGCCTTTCGCCTCTCACACACCTTTGCCTCCCATACGCCAACGCTTTGCCAAGCCACAAAGCCACAAAGAGACTATGTTTTACTTTTATATATATTGATTGAGTGCCATTTCTTCTAAATTCATTTATCTTTTCAGTCTGCTATAAATGGACACTGCAGTGTTATTAATAATGAATTGCATATAATATATCTGTGTCTTACAGTGTTACACACTGCATCTCCTAAATTGATTGGTTGGTCTGGTATCTTATTCAGCCATACTGACTATACTCTACATTGAATCTTTTTAAGTCAGCCATCTCACATGGTCAAACAATTAAGTGAATATGACATGTTGCCAGAATCAAGCAACTGAGTTTATGTAGATCTGCACTCAAAGAATGTCCTGGTGGTGCATAAATCAACTAGCTTTTCTGGTCATTTTTGCTATTGTGACTTGCTTATTGAGCTTAGAGACATCTTCACTTGTGACCAGGAGGGGAATGTGCCCTGGGCACCTTCACTGGAACGACCCTTTGATGCATACTTTTGAATAAATACAATTAACACGTGTCACAAAATCAGACAATGTGTTGCTGTGGAGAATCTCTGCATCCTACCTGACTGTTGTTGACAACTGATACGTTCAAATGATCCTATAATGCATGCTGTGCTTTCTCTAGTACATACAGCTTGAGCATTCACTAAAGTAAAATTTATGTAGCAGTTTTCCATTTCTTTGTATAATTTGTTGATCATGTGACATAATCAAAGTGAATATGATATAAATAAGGACCATCACCTGCTGAACACAATTATTTCTCTCCAAAAGGAGAGACAGGCACTGCACGGCACAAAGGAAGGGTCCACAAGTGGCATCTCTGGTTAAAAAGAGCCTTTATTCATATTAATTAATATCCTCCTGTATAGGGGAAAAAAGTATGCTTTGCTGCATACCTCAGCTTCGTCATGGTGGTAAACATTAAAAAAGGACCAATATGTATTCCTTTAATTAAAACTACATTTCCATGTTCCTGTTGTCGTTCGTAACAGATATAAAAAGCAAACCGCCATTGTAAGGTGATCGTACTTAGTTCAAACATGTAAAAATACAAATAGGGCTTCAGGAGTGTTTGGTCAATAGAAACATGAGTCATTGAAATTTCAGTTTGTAACCTGCTATTTATAATATTGCCACAATGTTAGATAATAACAAAATGTATATTTTTGATAATTCATTTATCTATATATATGAAATGCTTAGGTATGTTTCTGTATTCAGCTAATGCAATTTATCAGCGATAGGTTGCCCTCAGTTTACCAACTGGCAAAGTGCACCCGCTTCAACAACAGCTATCATTTCAACATACAGACGTACGCATGATATTTCTCATTGTTAGGTTGCCCTCTGCTATCCAAATGGCAAAGTGCACCCAATTCAACTACAGCTACCATTTCAACAAACAGAATGAGCATGGTTCTACACGCTCAGCTTCACCTTCCTCTATCGCAAACATTCAGAAGTTACTTCTTTCCACCCCCACTTCTCTTCAAACAGGACACAGCGTTTCTAGTGTCAATGAACAGTTAATTACTGGCTCAATATTTCAGTCTCTAAAGAGCAAACTGCTGTAGATTGAATGCCTCCTCATGAGCTAAAACTGAAAGTAAACAAGTTTTCCCATTTGTGCCAATGCTTAATCAATGATTAACAAAATGTTGATAGTGAAATTCAAAACCACTAAGGCAATCTCTTGGAATTGTCTTCCATTTTCAATTTTCAAATATTTAATGGACTTTGCCGACACATGTTTTGACCTTCAAAAAAGTGGTCAACCTCAGGGATTTTGCCACCACAACAACAATAACACAAATCAAAATAATATAATCAAAGTTTATACAGGCCAGTGGCAAACCATTGATGTGTCACAACATTGTGGAGCGTGGAAAAACACAAAGAAACAAAAGAAAAACAAATACAAATCAAATATCAGTCTAACATTCATCATATCTTTGCATTACATGTACAATTATACTGTGATAATCCATAACATAAACATTGTTATTCATCTTCAAAAACTGTCTTGTACGTCAACATATCGGTGGTCCACCAACAATACTTTCAATAAATTGAGGTAAAATAGTGCAAATGATGGTTTCAATCCACCCCATGGACTAATGTCCAACCATTTAAATTGAAATAACTTGATCAGTATTAAGCAATATTGATTTCTCACCCAATATTTCACACTGCAAATGTTTTAGTGTAGACCACTATTGTTCAGCAAATCTTCCAAATCTCAAAATCTTAAGCTAAAAGGAAATAATTTCCTAATCAGGTTTGATTTCTGAGTTATTCAAAATCTACTAATTCAATTATACTATCAATGCGCCAAAACAAAGTAATCCTTACCAAAAATCACTTAGCGCCCATGTTTCAAATAAAATCCAGAACAGGACTGCAAGACGTGTCCTTGGCCTCAAACCTTGGGATCGTATCTCTCCAGCTCTGAAATCTCTCCATCGACTCCCAGTGGATGCAAGGATTAAATTCAAAACCCTCTGCATTGTCTACAAGGCTTTCTGGGGTCTGGGTCAAAAATACCTTCAGCTATCCCTCCGCGAATACCTCCCCCCTCGAGCTCTTCGCTCCTCTTCCTCTAACTCCCTCAGGGTCAGTCGTTTTTCAAAGAAACAAGCTGGGGGTAAATCTCTGTCTTTGGCTGGGGCATCCCTCTGGAACAGCCTCCCTGTCACTCTAAAACTTGAGCAGAACCATCTCCGGTTCCGGAAGCACCTCAAGACCTTCCTCTTTGCTCCTGCCTTCGCTCCCCCTCTCCCCTGCTTGGCACCATGCACCTGGCCACCCTCTGTCCTCCAAGCCCAGCTATCT
Source organism: Ambystoma mexicanum (assembly GCF_040938575.1). Taxonomy (NCBI): domain Eukaryota; kingdom Metazoa; phylum Chordata; class Amphibia; order Caudata; family Ambystomatidae; genus Ambystoma; species Ambystoma mexicanum. The sequence goes on from NC_090941.1 coordinate 127,560,721, forward strand.
GCTCACCCTGCTCACCCTGCTCACCCTGCTCACCCTGCCACCCTCCTGCACTGACTCCGGATCACCCCTTGAACTGGGGTCTGTACCCACACAGCCCCCCTTTTTCTTCCTGCACTTATCAGACCTACCCTGTCTGCTGCCTTAAACCCAGTACTTGCCACTTGCTGGCTGCACTACTACTGTTTGTTGCCTTTATTATTCATGTATTTATTATTATTTATCTGTTTCTCCTTTGCTCCGCACTTTCCACTTCTCCCCCTTCCATGCACTTTTCCACTCCCGCTCTCCCATACACTTGCACGTTCTCAATGTCACCGGGCCTAGTAAGATTGTTGTTTTGTTTTCCCCTGTTACCCTCCCATGCCTTGTTGCGCTCTGAATCACTTGTTTACGAGTGTGATAGAAATAAAATATCATTTATCAATATCAACCAGTTCACTGACTTCAAATTAGTCGTACCCTTGCTTTTTTGTCACCAATCCTAGAAGCAGAAACAGTACAGGATATATTTCATTCTATTAGGTCCCATTCATTAACTGGTATTCTCAATCAGAATGTGACACTTCCTTTTATTGACCGCAAATCTGAATAACCACTGCTCGATTCCTGATATTCTTGTTTGCATAAATGAACAAACCCATCTGCAATTAGTTCAAAATCAACGGCCTACATAATCCAAAGACCAATCATAACTACTATTGTCTGAGAGATTACCTGTGATGTTGTTCCAATTCTTATATCACGGCATTCTGTGTGGCGCGAGCACGCCATTTTGAAAAAAAACCTTGTGTTTAACGCTCTAAGGAAATGTCTCATCCATTAAACATGCCCCAAATTTCCATATATATAAACAACCTTGGAGCTACGCTCGCAAATTCACCCTCAAGCACCACTTATCTTATACTGTAACCAGATAATAGATTCCCAACTTGTATGGGTGAAGCGTATTCTCAGCATTCGTAGAAAACCTGCAAATCGTTTACCGTACCAGTAAATGCTTCCTAACTTAAATGAGTGAAGCGTGCTCTCGGCATTCTTGAGATCTATAAACTCTTTTCCGTACTAGGCATATGCGTCAATCTATTATTAGTATTTAACTGCATGAACAACATACTACTGGAACAATATTACTGGAACAAAAGATAGTACTAATTCAAGTAATGTATTTGTCCTTTCGTCAAAAGGTATGTTGGTCAGGTTGATGATTGGTCATTGTGTGCATTAAGACTGTTTCTTGCACTACATTATTATGAAAGTGTTGATGATTCCTCTGAGAATACCGTCCTCTTTCTCTGCCTCTGTTCCTGGTGTGTCCGTTGCATGACTCGTCTTGTCTCAGATTTCTTTCTTTTTGGGGATCTTTTTCTTTTTCTATTTCATTGTATATCATCCTAATTTCTTCTAAAAAAAACTTGTTTGACATTATTGTTTGCAGATCATGCTGTATTTTCTTCTTCCACTGAGCTGATGTTGGATGATTAAGGAGAGTACAGTTCCTTGTTACCAGATGTTGCTTTGACAGGAGTATTGTAAAGGCAGTCATATTTCTTGGCACAAACATAGATTCTACCACTTTCTAATCATCAGAGTCTCTTTGATATTTTCTGATTGTTCTTTGTCAAATGTCATCATGGTGGTTATGAAATGTTTCTGTTTATTTAGATAAAAAGGATTTAACCATGTTGGGATGTCATCACTCCTTTCCCAGAGGTAGCCTCTGCAAATCTGGCCATTGGGCAGCACCCGCTACCTGATCCTGACTTGGGGTTGGCTATTTGATGGAGGTGACCCTCATGGGAGGAGGGTGGCTTCATCGGATGAGACATTGTATCTCCTTTTCCCCTTTAGAGATGCTGCATCCATTCCTAAATGCCTTAATAGCTTATTGTTGTAAGACCCCCACACATCCAACAAGACTTGCTGATGACCTCCACTCATATCCTGTCATGGCAAAGACTGACTACCCATCTCATATGTATGAGTCCTGTAAAGATACTGGGACAAGAATGAGGAATGGAGTTATGAATCCACTGTACGCCTCATTGTAGCCCGACCTGCATCTGTTTACTAACCTAAACAAGTATGTTGTATCATCACTATGTAAACTGTTTGACTGTTTCACTATGTAAACTGTATATCTGTTCAAGTTAAGTAGCCTGTAACAGTGCCAGGATGCCCTTGGGCCGCTGGCGCTTTATAAATCCCCAAAAAAATGAAGATGACTAGAACACAGATCCCACTATGTGCTCGAGTTGGTGGAAGGAGTGGCACTGTGGTCGGAGCTTTAAATCTCAAACAGCTGATGAGGGAGAGAAGCTGACTGGAGCATGTGGTTCCTGTTCGACCGAGAGATGGCTCGGCAAGAACCCAGCTGCTTGCAAGGCCTGCAGAGGAGAGAGGAGCAGACCAAGAGCTGTGCAATGTGGAAGGTCTGCCAGTCCTGCCAAGAAGAAGCAGGAGAACAGAGCCCTCGCAATGTCCATGCAGGCCCAGCAGAATGCTGCCTCTAGACCGCGGAAGCCAAGCGAAGAGCAGAAAGGGATGAGACACTCTCCATACCTACCAGAGTGCTGCAGCAACCACTAGGATTCCAGAGTGGCCGCACATAACTGGCAAGCTCAGCTGGGAAAGGTAGGATGCCGGGCCCTTCACGACAAATACTGCGCACCGTGGGAAAGGGCTGCAGACATAGTAAATGTGATTAAGAGTTGCTGACTAGCTGCGTATCAGAAGCATGGCAATGTCTGAAGCCTGCAATTAAATGTAAGTCTAAGACCAACAATTGTAAATCAAATGAACTGTGTGAGAAAGTCCTGGAAGGGGAGTATGCCAGACAAAGTCAATTGTTTTAAAAGGATCCTAAGGAAGACACATACCCTTGAGATTGTGAAATGAAAGAACTGCATAAAGAAAGTCATGGCAGGGGGTTTACCAGTGAAAGTCAATTGTGTAAAACAAATCTGAAGGAAGACCCAAACCCTTGGGATTGTGATTTAAGTGAACTATGTGAGAAATTCCTGTCATGGGAGTATACCAGTAGAGTCAATTGTATGAAACGGATCCTAAGGAAGACCCATACGCTTGGGAATGCAATTCAAGTGAACTTTGTGAGAAAGTCCTGTCATGGGAGTATACCAGTAAAGTCAATTGTATGAAAAGAATCCTAAGGAAGACACATACCCTTGGGATTGTGAATTGAAAGAACTGTATAAAGAAAGTCCTGGCAGGGGAGTGTACCAGGCAAAGTCAATTGTGTAAAACAAATCTGAAGGAAGACCCATACCCTTGGGATTGTGCAAGTCTGTGAAGTAAATTGCAAGATATCAGAAGAGGAAGTCATCCTCTTGATTTATAAAGAGTTTTATTACATTTTGGATCTTTCGTTTTTTGCTGGAAAGAAACCTGGGGAAGGGGGACATTCCCAGGACTTGTGAACACCATCTAACAGGAACTTTTTTGTTGCAATATTTTTTTTTTGTTGTTGAACTTGAACAATTGTGCAATTTTCAATGCAAAGACATTACACTTAGCACCTTAACGTTATTTTTAGTAAGTGAACGTCAGAGTAGGATTTCAAACACAGGACATTTTGCTTTGGACATCTTGACATCAGATAGACCCTTAGGTTTGGTTGAGGTAGGGAAATGCCTCTTAGAACAGGGACAGCGAGGCATTTTCCAACCATTTTATTATTTGAATAAAAGTATATAGCAATCAACATGACTCCTCTGTGTCTGCGTCTCATTCCTGGTTCATCACAGATGTCTCTTTGAGCTACTTGGATGCTGAAGATATGTGGGAGCTGAAAAAAGAGAAGCTCAAGCTCAAGCAGAACCAGCTTGAATGTAACATGGCTGGTGTTTGATAGGGTTGAAAGGCAAAAGGGCAGAGATCCAGAAGGGCAGAGATCATCAACTGCAGCTTGCCAGGCTGCAGGTACGACAAGGCTCCTCTGGGGGATCTGGGAATGGTTATGGGTCCTCTTCAAATCATAGGTTTCCTAAAGATCTGCTCTGTATAGAGATTGACTACACTGTCTCACCTATGCAGATGACATGGTCCTGCTTTATAGAACCCCAATCGGTCTCCAGTGTAATATTAATAGGTTGCACCAATATGCTGCAGACAATGGGCTGATTATCAAAATAGCCAAGACTAAGATTCTTATCTTTGGCAAGCCGGATATTAAGACATAAAAGCTTTTCCTGGCGGGTAAGTGACTCTGTAGTTGAGCAGGTGACTTCATACAAGTATCTTGGAGTGTTGCTATCTAATGACCGTTCATTTAAACCGCTCTCTGCTAGTATCAAATCCAAAGCATGGAAGAAATGGTTGGCCGTGAGAAAGGTCATCAACAGGCTGGGAGGAGGCTCAATTGAGGAGATGGTACAAGCCTACAATCTCGCAGTAGTACCAGTTATAATATATGCCTTAGAGGCTTAGCCTGAAAATGCCATAAACTGGCTCCAGCCCCTTGAAGGCAAAATATTACGATCCTTACTTGGTGTACCTTGTGCCACGCCGGTAGAGGCTATTAGATTAGAACTTGGTGTAACATCACTATTAGCTCACTGGAAATTGGAGGCTTGTAGAGTTTGGGCTAACATAACATTTTCAGATGAAACTAAGAACCAGCTGCTGATGGCCACTGTGCAACATCAGGATAGGCGGTCCCGCAGCATTTGGTTCACAGTACTTGACCATACAGTGGTTCACCACTTTTGTGCAATCGGAGTTCCTCATATACCATCTACCTTGATTGAGTTCCACCTCTCCAGATTGACAAAAAATACGATAGACCATGTCTGTATCATCTCTTTGTCTAACTTGACGTCTTAGTCTAAGTACGAGAGTTGTACGCACCAGGGTGGCTTTAAAGATTGTCTGCGAAAGTATCTTACCATGTCCCATTCTCTCCCTCTAACTCACTTTATTGTATACCTTTGATTAGACCTGCTCCCTCTACTTAGCAATACAGGTGCATGGACTGGTATCCCGAGAGAGGAGAACATCTGTAGAATATGCAGTAAGGACGTCGAAACGGCAAGACATGTGCGTGGCAATTGCGCCCCACTTGTAGAGTTTTATAAAAAAGGGCTATGCTCCCTTTTTAGATTGTGCTTCAGATCAGTTCTGGAGTACCCTACATGGGGCCAAATCGCTTGTGGTTACATCAGCTGCATTCCCCATTTGGAATCATGTCAGGGGCAGATTATCCAAATTGTAAACCCCTCCATTTTGGTTGTCTTAAATTGTCTTAATAGGGGGACTAATTAATGCAATGCACTTGAATTGAATAAGGGGACATTCTGCCCTCTCCCGCAATAGGTTTCCATTTTTTAATTGATTGTGTGAGTTTTACTAAACTTTAAATGTTTTTCATCTGCATTCATGAAGTTTTGTTTTAATTGGTTGTATTTCAGCATGAGAAGAGCTGGGTGGCCTTAATCAATAATAGAGAAGAGACTAGATTTGATATCAAGCATAGTGGTTTCAGTGCCATGCCAAGCTCTAAAGCTGGACTGCTGGGGCCATAGTATGCTGTTTTCCTTGACACATTTCTGGAATTGTAGATATGCCACTCGGTCCATGATCTTAAGGAGAAACGGTACAGTTTTACGTCTTCCCCTCCTCCTGATTACAGGAAGCAGGTCTGTTCTTATGAGACACTCTATATGACATCCATAAGTCAGCAGCAATGGCCAGATCGTTGTCAGAAGAACTTAGTCAGAACTAAGAAGTGAACTGCACTGGTTGCCCATCAAACGTGTCTCCCATTGGATTTTGACCCTGACCCATACATTCCTGGCCTTTGTGGCCCCTATCTATCTTGCAGAGCTCTTAAGCCATACCTGCCTCTGCACATGCTCAGGTCCTGGGACCAGGACAGAATTGTTCAGCCTAGATTCAGGCTTGCAAGATATGGGGGGACAAGTTTTTATGTCATAACACCTGCTACGTGGAATCTTCTCCCTCCTGATTTTAACAAAATTCAATCCACGAATGACTTAAAAATACGGCTAAAGATCTTTCTGTTCAACACTCCCTCAATCTAAGTTTGATACACTGTTGCCACGCTGCCTCTTATTTCATGTTTGTTTGTCTTGTTCATTCCATGTTTGCCCCGAGGCCTTCGGTTGAGTTGGCACATTACCAAAAATGTTAATGAATAAATAAAAGAGAAAGAGGGTGGGTCATCTGATAAAACTTCATCCCATAAGCCCCACAAATGTTTTACTAAGGGGACATCACAGGATACTGGAAAGGGAAGTGGGACTAACCATCCCAAGCATGAGATTGTCTACTTTAAGCACCCCTATATACAAAGGTCCAGTGGCTCTTGTGTAGCCTGTGGAGAAAGTAACCACTACAAAATCTGGCCTTTCTTCATGATGAGAAATGTATTCTTTCAGGGGTGTCTTTTTCTTTAGACACCTTGCCCAATGGTGAGGGGTCAGAAGTAGAGTTAGATTTTTTAGAACCTAGCAACACTGGAGCTTCTACTCCCAGACCTGTACCTGTCCATAATTAGTTTCCTGAGGTTAGTGTCCAAGTAGCAGGTGTAATTGCCTATACTGTTAGAAATACTGGGCCCACTTGTGGTAACCTAGAGAAGTTTTCCAGAAATCCTTTGGGAACTACTCAGTTGAGTGTGAGACCCTCTCTTGACTTCCCAGAATTGCCTGTCATTGAAGCTGTGAATAGTGAGATGGTCATGGCATCTGTCAATGTTAGGAGAAGGGTTCCATGAAAGGTTCTGGGAGTGATTAGTCTTCAAGAATTAGGTCCTGACAGACACTGTCCAGACCCTTCAGGCACTAGATCTCAAAATCAGGCTGCCTTAACCAGGCCTAAGGGGAAGCCTACGCTGAATGGGAAACATGAGGCTAAAGGTGACAGAAAAAGAGGTACAGGTAAAGGATATCCCCCCTGCGATACCTACAATATCTGTTGAGGTAGTTGGCCAAGTCCCTGAATCCGAAATGGAGGGGGGACTGCCAGAACATCTCCATTCCTATGGGACTCCTGATCTACCAAGCACGCTTGAAGTAGAAGAGATCCCTAAGGTAGAGACCAGTATGGGCCAACAGAGAAATCCATATTTGAGAGGCCTGTGGAGAAAGGACTGCTTCCAATGGGAGGGTGAAACTCCAGTGAAGTGAGGGATTCAACAAGAAGGTGGGTTTCAAGTGTGTAAAGCCACAGAGCTTGCAAGAGGAAACCATGAGAGTGGTTCCTCAGGATGTGGGGCCCTTCCTCCTGCTGTTGGTGCATGACATTCACCTTGCAGTTTATCCTGACCTCAGGTTAACTCAAGAGTGTTGTCACATGCAATCTTGCTGGCCCATTATGGAGATCCCAGAAGAAACCACCTTTATGAGGCTCACTTCTTGTCAGCACTCTGTCAACAGTGAGACAAGAATTCAACAACTCCAGGATATACTCTTTGTAATGGATGCCTTCTCTACAGAGACAAGGACCAACTTGGTTAGATCTTGGAACTGGTGTACATTCTCAGGCAATAGGATGGAATTGGTGGTTGCTGATCACAACACTGTGTGTCATGATGCCAACCCACAGAGAATGACTGCCAAATAAGTTATGAAGCCTTATTGAGCAGATTTACCAGAGGTAGCTCATCTGAAGAAGTTGGGCCTGACTCAGGCAGCATCTCTATGCTCAGACCCAGTGGAAGGAGGATGAAGTGACTTGTGATTGGTCACTCAACTGTTCCCCACAGTCAAGCGGTCTGACAGATAGACTTTTCAGCATTCTCCAAAGCTTGATTGGAGCCCTTGTGGAGCCCCAGAGAAGGCAATGGACTTTCTTGCATCAAACTTATTTTCTAATCCCTGATCATATGTGAATGGTCTGAGCCTTGACAAATTGAAGAACATAGCAAGGTAAACTGTTCATTTGACCTTGGTGAACCTAGAAAGGCTTCCAAAGAGTTTCCCCTGAACAGTATAAAGGATTTCATTCTGAGGAGTGGAATAGGAACCCTGTTCTTGGGTTCAGAAAGGGAGACAGATACATTAGTGCCTCTCCCTGTCCTGATCCAGAGCAGCCCTTCTGATGACTTTGTTGAGAGTGGCCTAATAGTGCCCCCTCAACTAACCCCACAGCAACATAGTGATGTGAGAAGATTGCTGAGGCTATTATGCCCCTTGTTATCTATAATTCCAGGCTTAACATATTGGTGTGAGCAGGACATGTCTCGGCTGTTATATGGGGCCTACCAAGATTAGGTGTTGTGGTGGCTCAGAGCAAACCAGATCTGACAATAAGTTTGAGATCAACAAACTGTTGGATCTTGTCGTGATTGAGCCCAGAAGCCTTGCAGGTACAGCTATTTTCAGATTCTACTTGGAGGCCACAGATCTAGACAGTGTCACCAGGACAGGTGTCCACCTCCTACCAATTCCAACCACATTGGAGGATCAGCTAGGCACTTACAAGTGCATTAGCATTATTGATATCTCTGCAGAGTAGTACATAAATGTCCCTGTAGGTACATGTCAAGTGGGAGACAGCAGTTTCTACACCTGAATGACTTTACTACAGAGTAATGACTTATGGGTTGGAGACTGTACCCAACACCTTCCAAAGGTTGTACCAACCTATTCCAAATGGGATGGTTAATTTTTGCATTATACACCTGGGTGGTATAGCACTTTTCAGCCCCACTTGGGAGGAACTTATTAGCACACCTGGAGATTGTGTTTCAGGCCCTTCATCTGGCCCATCTGTCCATGAAGGCAACCAAGTGCCAGATTGTTCAGGATCCAGTAGTCTACCTAACACATGAAATTGGTATTGTGGACGACAAGACTCAACCTCTTCTCAGTGTAGTACAAACTGTACAGAACTGTACAATCCCCACTACCAAAACCCAAGTGATAACCTTCCTGGGCCTCACTGGGAAAAAACAGGAACTTGATGGCAGACTGTGGAAACATAGCTGTCCCTCTGACTGCCCTCACTACTTCCGGAAGGCTTGAACTAGTTTCTTGGTGTATGGAGTGTGAGCAGGCCTTCTAAGGCCTGATGGATTCCCTTAGTCAGACACTTGTTCTCGGGCACCTGATTACACGAGACCGTTCTTAGTGCACACAGATGTCTGTGACACTGAATCGGAACAAGACCATCACAGCTAAATGGCATGACAAAGGTAAGGGAATTCCTATATGTTACATCAGTTCCCAATTTAGATATAGAGAACTCGGGGGACCCACTGTGAAGAAGAAATATTTTTCCATTGTGTGGAGCCTTGGGAAGTTGAGGTTCCACCTCCACGGAACTCACTTCACTGTGTATTCTGACCTTAGGCATTTAAGGTGGCTCGTGGACATTAAGACAGAGAACCAAAGTTTCTCAGGTGGTCCATGAGTCGGATTTGAGCTTCAACATTGAGCATAGACCAGGTGCCCAACATTGCAGGTGCTCAACATTGCTCAACAATGTTAATGAGATGTCCAACTGGGATAAACGACTGGCACAGGAGACCCATCTATGGGTGGATTAGTTCCCCTTGTCCTTAGTGAGTGGGGTGCAAGTGGTAGGAAGGATTTCTCTTGGAACAACTTATCCACCCTATTCTATGGACTCCCAAACATTTTGCTTTAGTTTTTACACCTTGTACTGACCTTTTACAGTGAAGTGAAGCCTTCAGCTTCACACCACTGGCCTTTTGCTCACTTGTTATGGGGAAACTTACTAGTCCTTCAGACTGTCAGTACTGGGAAACTATGTTTCCCCTTTTCCTTTTACATGTTATCTATTTTGGGCAATTGTTTCATGTTTCATTGCACAAAGCACCTTACACTGCAGTGAAATTTGGATACATTTGTATCAACCTAGACTACACTCATATGTGTTTGTTTACTTTTAAATTTGCATACAAATAGGCTGTTGACAGAAGTTACTTTTTCACTATTTTTACTGTATTTTATTTAATCTCTCTCATGTTTGCTGCCTTTGGCTACTAACTATGGCTAGTGTCCCATCATGGCCATGCCACAAGGTGTTTGCTTGTTCTTCTGGCCCTTTTGTTTGTTGCCCTTCTTCCTGTCTTGCCACATCAGGAATGTTCTTTTATGGATATGCATGTTCCCGGGAAAGCAGTGCTTTTTGTGGGCTAGTGCAGGCCATGTGTGTTGCTACCCAAGAAGTGGGCTGGTACTGGCTGGTCTCCATCCACAAACTGGTTTCTGTTCGCATGTGTTTCACCAACAGTGGTCCCTGATTGAACCACTGCTGGTGTGTGTGTGAGGGGCAGATTTTCCATTGGTTGGGCTGAGTTTCTGTGTTCACCTGAGTTTTGGATAAGAAGAGGATTCCTGCAGCCATTCCCCAGAGATCTGAAGAGGAGACAAGTATCCTGCATAGCAGTGAAGACTTCGAAAAACCCATGGACCGATCCTGAGAAGGCCTGGCGACTAACCTTTGCTGCAGTCTCGGTGGAGCCCTGTTTGGCTGCTGATCTTAGAAGACCCTTGTCGGTTCTTCGACCGTTTGGAGGGGTGACAATCATTCTCAATGTCTTCCTGGTACCCTGCAATTTGGAGTCTTTGTAAGCATTCCTGGGCCATCAAGTGGACTGTCCAACTCCAATATGGGCTACCGGGAAGCATCACCATTCTGTCTTTTAACCCTGAACTTAAGAGGTCTTCAGCTTGTCCTGTAAGTAGCCTTCCAGCGAGAATTCTGCAGCCCAGCATCCATGGGTGCCAAGATAGAAGGCTTTTTTTCAACCACAATAACTGTGATGACTGCTGTCACCATGCATTTGTGACTGTCACTGAAAGCGGCTTTCCTGCATCTAGTCGGGGATCCTGAAGAGTCCTGCACTGGTGCCTGCTGAATGTTAACAAGAGAAGAGGTTGCATACAGCTCCTGCACATGACTAGAACTCTTCTTGCATCCGCAGCTCAGGTGCTTCTTTGACCAGAACAATGGCAGGAAAACCGACACTCCAAAGACCTGTCAAGTTTGAGGAAAAATAGGAGTATGGGGGTAAGTTACAATGGTACTTACCTGCACCCCTATCTACACCCTTTAAATGTTTTCATTAGTTTCACAACTATTGACTTTCCCCACATGTGTTGCTCAAGCCCTCCAAAAGGTAGAAACATGTTGTACTCACCAGTGAACTTCTTCATCTGTTTTCTGGAACCTTTCCTCACATCGACAGGACCATCCTCTTAACATTTTCCCACTCCCTAAAGCTCTTTGGAAACTTTGTGAACTTTTGGGCACAAGAGCCCATACAACATAGGGTTGGACTTTTCAAGTTAGGGTTGTTTTTCCTGTGGACTTTTGTTGTATTGGCTAATTAAGTACCTTCCTTTATTTTACACTAACTCCCTGTAGTTGTATATATGTATTTTACTGTTAGTGTTGTGTGATAATATTACCTGTTCTTAGTCATTTTAATAGTGTGTTCTTGGCCATAAATAAATATTGTATTTGTATAAATAACTGTCTAAGTGTAATCCTTGATTGCTGACTGAGTGGACTCATCTTACCCCACTCACTTTGTCCTGAGATTTAGCATTGACCACTCTCCATGATACCTTGATTAGTTTGGCTGCAGCTCCCACAGGTTCCTTGTTCACTATAACTAGGGTGGCCTTCTAAACATCTATCTACCAGACCAGAGTTTAGAAATCCAGTCCAACGCCCTCTTCTATGCCCCCACAATTGCCGCTCCTGCCATTGGTTTTCTGATCTCCCACCTACACTTACCAAATTCCCAGGGTTGAAGCGAAAACAGAAGAAACACTAAGTACCCTGGTCCCGATTAACTCAAATTATATTTATGTGTGACCCCTTTTGGTTTGGGGTTGTAGTAATTATGTACGACCATTTTCACCCAGCATTTACTCTGGAACACATTTTTACCCGTCCTGGCCATCTATTCACTGAACATTACTGTGAATATTTTCTTTCATTCAACTTACACTGGATGTTTCTATTATAAGTACATACATGCAATGCAGAGCATATCATTTGTGTGACAAGTAGCACATACATATACGTACCTAATACAATACAGTGCAAGTCAGTGCAGAAGTTTAGATCTGGTTATGAATCATTAGTGTGCAACCATTTGAGTACCTTGTGTCTAAATTTGGGGTATGGTTGTTCAAATCGAAGGTCAAGTGGGAGCATATTCCAAGATTGCACAGCTTTAACTGGGAAGCTGGTTCCTCCAGCTGTAGATCGTTTGAATCTGGGCCCTCAATCATGGATGTGTTGGCAGATCTCGTAGGGCGGGTGACTGTTCTCCTAGTGATTTTTTCCCACAAATAGGGAGGTGCTAGACTGTTAGGCATTTGGAGGTGAGGAAAACTGTTTCAAGGAAGATTCTATCCTTTATTTTTAACCAGTGAGCCTCTTTTCTGAATTTAGTGATGTGCTCTCTTTTGGGGATATTGAACACTGCTCTCAAGGCGTTGTTTTGCAGTCTTTGAATTGTTTCTGTGATATGCTAGTTGGCTCCTGAATACAGGGCGTTGCAGTAATCTAATCTAGAAATTATGAGGGTGTTGGCTATGGTAATACAGCTAGCACTAGAGAGAAACGATCTAGAGGCTCGGATTAGTTTCCAGGTATAGGCTGTTGTGGAGGCAAGGGAGTTGACTTGCCTCTTGAGGGTGAGAGAGGAATCCAGATAGAACCCTAAGGTTTTAACCACAGGCATCACCTTTATAATATTGCTATCAATGTTGAAGGATGTGTAGTTTGGGCTTAATTTTTTAAGGTTAGCTTCAGAACCTAGGATCAGTATCTCAGTTTTATCATCATTCAGGCAGAGGCCATGTGACGCCATCCATGCCTGAATGAGGATGTATATCTTGTTCACCAAGGTCGAGTCCACTTTGAAGTTCCCCGAAAGGGGTATGAGGATCTGTGTGTCATCTACATAATTAGTGTAAGTGATGCCCAGTCTATCCAACTTCCTGAACAACGGTTTGGTGAAAATGTTATACATGATGGGAGAGACACAGGATCCCTGTGGGACACCGCAGGTTATTTTGATGGGGTCAGCGGCGGCTGAAGTGGAGAAGACTCTCATAGTGCAGTTAGCTAGAAAGGATTGGACAAGCGGCAAGCGTGAGGTGGTTGCATAAGATTGCATGATCCACCAGGTTGAAGGCTGTCGACAAGTCCAGTAGAAGTAGCAAAGCTGTTTTTCCGTTATCCTTCAGCTCCTCGATTTGTGTCTTGAGGTCTAGCAAGGCTGTTTCAGTGCCATGGAGGGGGCGGAAGCCAGATTGCCATGAGCCTAGCAGGTGGTTGGCTTCCAGATAGTCCTGAATTTGTAGGTAGGCAACTCTGTCAGGGATTTTAAGTAGGAAAGGCACGATAGTGATAGGCCTGTAGTTGTTAGGATGGTGGGATCAAGGGTTTGTTTTTTAAGTAGGGGAAGGACCAAGGATTCTTTCAGATTGGTAGGTACAGTGTTTGATTTAAAGGAGGAGTTTATGAGCTTTGAGATAAAGGGGGCTAGGTCCCTAGCTGCATCCTTTATTATTTGCGCTGGGCAGCTGTCGCCCTTGCAGTTTGAAGGTTTGAGGGAGAGTATGACTTTTTCTCTGTCAATTATGGAGATAGTCTTGAAACTGAAGGGTGGGGTTGTTCTAGTCTCAGTGAGTTGAGGTAGAGCGGAAACCTCTCTTCAGGCCTTCCGTAAAAATCTAAAAATGACACTCTTCAACTAGCTGCTAGCTCACTGTATACACCTGCGCACTACTATGATATCTGCACCTATGCGCTACAAGCCGCAATGCCATCTCATGCTGTATGTATTTACGTGACTACTGTAACTAAGATATAAATATCCACTGTAACCAGCGCCACAATGCCCACGGGCTGCTGTGCGCTTAACAAATGTGAATAAATAAATAAATAAATGGTAGTCGATGTATGTCTGCGGATCAGACTTATTGGTGCAGACCATCCTCTCTCTACAAGTCAGGCAAGGGACAAGGTCTCTTTACTCAACCCAAACATTCGGCCAACGGACAGTTTATACATTAACTTTTGTACAAAGTTCAGGACGGCTCAGTTACAAGCGAAAAACACTGTCCACCCTTTTAGAGCACAGAATTACTTTGGAATGGAAATCAAAATGGCGGATGGACCTAAAATATCGGAAAAGTCGACCTAAGATCAGAACTTTGCAACGCGGTTTTCTTCGCAGAGCGACTGGGCTTAGGCCAACATATACACTAAAGGAGGCACAATATGATATCCTGTTTAACAAACCCTCCTTTTGGCCTGAGCCAAGCGCTAAACTACTTCTAGTCACTTTACGAGTAACTCCACGTCTCAATGTCCATACATCCTGAATCACTATCGGAGATATCGATCACCATGAGGTCAGATACTGAGATTTCCTTCAGCTCAAATTCATTAGATATTTTCTCTGGGGCGTCTACCTTGTGTCCTAATGTACCCATCGCTTGTGCACAACATCCTCCTATCATCGAACATATACCAGGAAGACATTGTATACAACAACAGAAAAACAAGAGAATACCTAGAATAATCAGTAAGACCGAAAGTAGCTTCCATCCCCAAGATTGCAAGAAGTCCCAAAACCAAGCGCTAAGATCCCAGTTTCCCTCGGGAACATGCACTTCTGAACTAAGGACGTGCAAATTTTGCATCACCCTAAAGATAGTTGGGGAGGAATCTGGCACGAAAATGCAACAAGCGGACCCCACTAATTTACATACCCCACCGCGCTCAGCAAGGATGACGTCTAATGCCATCCGGTTCTGAAGTGCTACTAATCTTATTGCTGTTTGTTCTAAAGTCATGTTATAGAATATGTCAGTGGTCCGGTTGATGGTCCTCTCCAGTACTCTCGCTAGTCTTCTGATATCTTCAGAGTTCAGTATTTGCCCCCAAAATGGTATGAAGGATTTAGCTACATCGCTCAGAACTTGTGCTGAAGTATCACCATGCTCATCCCGCCTTGGACGAGCCTTTGAACATTCTACAGTGCTAGCAATGAATACCCCAGGCAACACAATCCCTAAATAACAAGTTCCCTGCCAATCCCTAGGTAACCATGGAAATGCTACATTACCGCAAACAAAGTAGACAGGTTCGCCTACATACAGAGGTCTGTCCTCACTAGTCAAATTCTCAACGTTGGCGCAACCCTTGAAATCACCCATTGACTGAGTACCATTCCTCTGTATGCAGAAAGAAACTGAATCAGGGCTGTGGTTAACAGTATATGAAGGTGGCGTGGCATCCCTATTGCCTATAGGAGCCATCTTAAAAGAGATCAAAGATTGAAAAGGACGGGACAGTCTATCAGAAGGCCTAATAGAAGCAACATTAGGCTTGCTCCTATTCGCGAAGAGTGGGCATCCCAGGGGCGTTAGAACACGTTTCTCAAAATTGTTCAAGTTAGTTCCATCAAAGTTCCCTGAGATGCTATCATTCCATTGGCTAAAGAATAGTGCCCTTAGAGAAGCATAGCATGCAGTAGTCAAAGGTAAAGGATGAATATACCAACCCAGCCCCTTATCCCCGTGTTG
Organism: Ambystoma mexicanum; assembly: GCF_040938575.1. Classification (NCBI taxonomy): domain Eukaryota; kingdom Metazoa; phylum Chordata; class Amphibia; order Caudata; family Ambystomatidae; genus Ambystoma; species Ambystoma mexicanum. The sequence goes on from NC_090941.1 coordinate 127,576,284, forward strand.
CGGTAAATGTAAGCAGACCCAACAATTGGACTTACTGAAAATGGCATGTGTGGCATTCATAATGAGTAATAGAGTATTGTTATGCTAACTCTGTCTGCGCTGAGAGTCCCTAGGAGATAAAGTGTGCAGATGCATGAAAAGTGTAGAAACAGTGGGTACATTTTCAGTGGGTAACAGAATTTTAAGCGGATGTACTTCTTCCAGATACCAGAATCCTAAGGCAATGACTATTGTGAAACCAGTTAACACAATCACAAGACACCAATACATTTTCGGGGCCCACGCAATTGATTGTTCATTTTTACGATCGGTCACACAGTCTCTTATCTGTTTCGTACGAGTGGGAGCGGTTGCAGGCATTGGGGGTCATTCCGAGGTTGGAGGTAAGGGATTACCGGCGCCTGTAAGGGCACCGATGGCAGTAATCCCTTACCTCCGTATTCCGAGTTCCCTTTGCGGGTCCCTCTTTACCTCCTGCTTTTAGCAGGAGTAAATTACGGGACCCGCAAAGTGACCTTGGAGTAAATTACGGCACCGTAATTTACGGTGCCGTAATTACCTCCTTCCCCATTCCCATTGAGCCCTATGGGGGCAGAAATGCGGATGGGGAAGGGCTATGGTGAATGGGGAATTACCGGTCCATCCAACCTTGGAATGGACCAGAAATTACTCCATTCACCATGCCGGTATTCCATGGAGTAAATAGCTCCATGGTTGCCAACCATGGAGCTATTTACTCCATGGTGTAGTCCTAACTCGGAATGAGGGCCATTGTCTCTTCAAACGAATTCACCAAAGTGAATTTGCTGGCGATCTCCAGATCGAGCGTTTTCTTAGTCCTTTTCCAAACCCTAGCCAACAGAATCCCCTTACGTGCAAATGTTCAGGCCAGAAAGACAAGCCCGTCGATGATTTTCCTTGATGGCACAGCTGAACCGTGCAGTAAGTCTGACTCCTTGCACGCAGATCGTACCTTGTGATCTGCAAACAACGTGTCGTTACTTCCTGATGGACGCGGTGAATTCAAAGCAGGATTTAACACAAGATTCGAAACGGAATTTGAAAAATGAACTGTTGGAGAGTATGGAGATGAAGCGGCTGTTTCCCCAGGCCCCACGGGCTCAGGGAGAGTCTCTGACGCACTCTCGATGCTGTTTGATGCTTCGTGATCGTTGGTTACGGTGCAGGTAGGGGAAACTGTCTTCCGTATCGTGTGGCAAAGGGAAGGGAATCCTCTTGATGTGGGATGCGTGGATCCAGTGCTTCCTGCCCTCCACTCGCACCGCAGTCTGTGTGACCAGGAGAACTTGATGTGGGCCCCACCAACGAGGTGCGAGGCAAGAAGATCTTTCAAATGATTTAATCAAGACCCAGTTCCCCGGCCGTATGTTGTGGCCTGGGCCCTCGTACCTAACAGGTGGAGCTTCTTGCACCTGTTGGTAAATCAAATACAGATTTTTAGTCAACTGTCCACAACAATCAGAAAGAAGTACATGTTCAACATCACTTAGCGAGCGGGGCTTTGGCAAATTCCAAATGTTAGCTGGCCTACCCATGACCAGCTCAAATGGAGAGAGCCCAGTCTTAGTTTGAGGGGTCGTTCTCATAGACAATAACACGATCGGTAAGGCGTCTGGCCATTTCAGTTTGGTGCCGGCACACGTCTTAGCGAGCTTGTTCTTGATGATGCCGTTGTGTCTTCCTACTAAACCAGCACTCTGAGCGTGCCTAGCCGAATGGAACCATTTATCGATCTGTAATCCCGTGCATATCTGCAGAATTACAGCAGCGATGAAATGTAGACCATTGTCCGACCAGATGACTCCTGGCAAACCATACCTAGGAAAATATTCCTTCAGCATGGTCTTCGCCATTGTCATAGCTGTGGCATCTTTGACAGGAAAGGTTAAATCCATTTACTAAAAGCACAGACAACCACTAGTACGTACTTGTAGTTTTTGCAACGCTCCATTTTGATAAAGTCAAAATGTATAACCTCGAAGGGGACAGAAGGTGGACCAAAACTACCCCTAGGAGACGGTGTGCCCTTTCCCACATTATGCTGCAAACAGACCATACACCCTTGGACAAAGCGCTCGGCTACTTTAGAGATTTTATCATTCACCCACACATTTTGCAACATTTTGGTAACTTTTCATGCACAAATATGGGTGGGACCATGAGCCATAGCGACCATCATCATAATGTTAACGTCTGGCAATAACCATTTCCCTCCTACTTTGTCCACCCAACACCCATCATCATCCAATTCTGCCAAACCCTCAGCCCATTTCTTAGATTCATCTAACGTGGCATCAGCTTGAATGTTTTCACAGATTCAATACCCTCATCCAAAGTGCAGGCATTTGTGACTTCCCTTGAAGTATACATTTCTGAAGAGAGATCAGTGGCAGTCTGTTTGGCTATCTGATCAGCGAAAGCATTCCCTTTTCCTACATTATCTATGATCTTCTGATGCGCTGCGCATTTCATAATTGCTAGCTGAGTAGGGAGTGCAAGCGCTGAGAGTAACCGAACTATCAAGGAGCCATACTGAATTTTAGTGCCATGTGAGGTCAAGAAACCTAGTTCTGCCCAAAGTATGCCGAAGTTGTGAACCACCCCAAAAGCATACTGACTGTCAGTATATAGATTTACTGTAAGCCCTTCGGAAAGTTCATAAGCTCGGGTCAATGCTATAATCTATGCGGACTGCGCAGAGTTATGCGTGATTCTTTTGGTCTCCACAACCCTGCTCAATGTGGTGATTGCATAAGCATCCGTGGATGTACCATCCGGGAGTTTGAAACAGGAGCCATCACAAAACAGCTCCCCTTGTGGATTGTTAAAAGGAGTATCTTTTAGATCGATTCTGCCTGTTGTCTCTTGCTCTGTGGTGTAAAGGCAGTCATGTCACTCTTCGTCACTGCAAGCAGTACCTTGCGGAAAAGGTAAAATTTCAGCCGGATTAAGGACACAACACCTCTGTATTTTGATGTGCAGTGCAAACAAGATCAATTTGTATCTCGTTAATCGTGCAGAGGGCAGGTGTTGCGTTTGTGTTCTGTTTAATAGAACATCTACAGAGAGAGTTACCATCAGGGTTAAAGCATGGCCTAGGACCATTCCCTCGCTCTGTTTTACGGACGCAGCGGCAGCAGCGACAGCCCTCAAACATCTTGGCAAAGCGTATGCAACAGGATCAAGGGCGGAAGAAAAGTAGCCGCACGGCCTATTCTTCCCTCCATGTTCCTGCGTTAATACAGCCAAAGCACATCCATCACGTTTATGCACATACAACACGAAGGCCTTTTCATAGTTTGGTTTGCCCAAAACTGGTGCCGAGCACAGTGCAGTCTTGAGCAGATCAAATGCTTGCTGGGATTCCAAGTTCCACAGCAATGGCAAAGAAATGCCCTTCTTCGTCAAAGCCAACATTGGTTTAATCACTAAGGAAACGTTTGGGATCCACTGCCTATAGTAAGATCCCATTCCTATCAAGGCTCTACTTCCTTCTGTGTATTTGGGACAGACGTGCTAGAAATGATTTTTATCCCCTGAGACGTCAACCGTCTTCCCTGCTTTGACAGGAGATAGCCAAAATAGGTGACCTCCTGTCGACAATACTGAAACTTTTTAAGTGAAGCTTGTGTCCATGTCGTGCTAAGTGAATAAGCAACAACACAGTGCCCTCCTTACAGGCGCTCTCTGAGTCAGCAGCTAAGAGTAGATAGTCTACATACTGAAGCAGTGTACAAGTGGTGGGCAAGTCGAGTATGTCGAGCTGCTCTTTCAAAGCCCTACTGTAGATGCTAGGACTCTACGTGTAACCTTGCGGCGCACGGGTGAAGGTAAAGGAGCATCCCCCTAAGGTGAACGCGAATAAGTATCTACTGTCTTTGTGTATAGGAATACTAAAGAAGGCATTCTTAAAATCCAAAACACTAAAGTCAGTAGTTGAAGCCGGAATCATAGTTAATATTGTCGTCACATCAGGCACAATGGGAAATTGTGGAGCAACAATCTTATTGATGGCACGTAAATCAATAATGAAACAGAAAGGAATTGCATTATCGCCTTTCTTGTACACGGGCAAAATCGAACTATTGCACAAACTGCCTGCAATTTCCTCAATCACCCCACAGTTCACAAAATCAGAGACTATGCACGTCAAAGCTTGCTCACCATCGACCGAGATCTTATACTGGGGAATACATGGCAATTTTACTACATGTTTCAAAATAATCTTAACAGGCTCAATTTGCAAAACACCAACATCATTGTCATCAATTGCCCACAAACACTCCGGAACATCACTGAATTCCGGTGGCAAAGGTCTGGTCAAGAACTGAGTGACAGAAAGTTACTGTGGTCAAATCGTCAAACGAACTCCATCAGAAGAACAATGAATTACTGCATTTAATTCCTTCAACAGATTCAACCCCAACACATTCTCTCCATAATTCGTAGTCAAAAGGAATGGACAGTGGTCCGTAAATGGACCCAAGGTAATCGGTACCAGCGAAGAAACTGGACAAACTACTGGTGTGCCAGAAAACCCTACAGAAACATTGGTTTGCCCTGACAGTGGAATGTTTGGAACCCGCGAATGGTCAATGGAACACTTCTGTGCCCCTGTATCTATCAAGAATAGATGTTTCCTATTTCCCACTAACATCTCAATGTAGGGACCTTTCTGATTAACGGGAATAGGCGTTGGTTTCAAGCCCTGCTTCGGGCAATCCTAGTGAAACAGAATGTCATCAAAGGGAAGTTCTTCAGAAAGGTAAGCAGCAGAAGGATGATCAAAAATGTTTCTGTTATCCACACTCGGTGCCTGATTGTCCTGTGAAAAAGGTTGCTGCGAATAATGTGAAAACTGACTTCTACCAGTACCCCCTGCCCCAGGGCAGCCTCTGGATCGTCTACCCATGTTGCCAAATGCGTTATTCGACCTCTGCTGGAGGATCAGGCATTGTGCACGCCAATGACCCTGTTGTCTGCAATGAGCACACTGGTTTATGTTTACAGGACCTCATGGCGCATTTCCCTGTGGAGCATACTGACCCCTAAATTGTGAATTACCCCCTCTAGGGCCTTTAACAGTTTGCTGCAATTGAACTTTTGTTTTGAAGTCTCCTTTTCTCTTTTCAACTCTTTCTTTTCCATTATTGACACGATTCTCATAGTACTGAGCCATATGCAATACTTCTGCCTGAGACTTCGCTTGCCAAGCACTCTCTGAGGATATGATGTGCGACTGGTGTCAGGCAGTAATCCATGCACAAATTTGTCCACAAATAGTAGTTTCCCAGACTCTGTGGTCAAATCTTGTCTGCTGAAATATGAAAATACTTGCTTGAACCGATTAAAGAACTCGGTAGCACCCTCAGATTTCCCTTGGACACAGGCAGTAAGGTTGTCCCAAATAATCCTTCTCTCAGGAATTATAGCTTTCAATTTCGTAACTATTCTATCAGGCAAAGTTAGTATTACCTGCGGCGGTCTCTCGCCAGCTGGCCTTTCTCTATCTAGTCTAACCATGTTATCCCATGTATCTCCTAACCCTGGTACATCGTCTACAGTTCTAACCTGTTTCCACAAATCAACAGGTAGGAGTATGGGAAATAACAAATCAATGGCCCTCATTAGGACTCCGGCGCTAAACCATGGTGCTATTAGCATCATGGTCCATGCCGGAGTCCGCCATGGCGGAATGGGGAATTACCACCCCATTCCGAGGTTGGTGGGGCGGTAATTCCCCATGCCGCCATGGCCCTTCCCCATTCCCATTTTTGCCACATAGGGCTCAATGGGAATGGGGAAGGCGCTAATACGGTACCACAAATTGCGGTACCGTAATTAGCACCAAGGTCCCTTTGCGGGTCCCTACTTTAATGGCTGGTAAAACCAGCCATTAAGGTTGGGTCCCACAAAGGTACCTCGTAATTAGGCGCTAGGTGTTTAACGGCGCCTCAGTCTTTTACGGCGCCGTTAAACACTAAGCGCCTGGGTCATAATGGGGCCCAATATCACACAAGGTGAATACTGATGATTGCAAGACAGACTCTATGGCCCTCATTCTGAGTTTGGAGGTAAGGGAAAAACGATGCCGGTACAGGATTACCGGCATCGCTTACCGCTACGGGCTATTCTGACCAACCAGACTGCTATTTACGGCATCGTAAAGTGCAATGCCGTAAATAGCGATCTGGGCGCGCACGCGCGACACACCATGCCGGCATTAGCGGCATGCCGTAAACCGGAGAAGATCACAAGTGATGCAGACATGCAGATAACGGCATTCTGAAGGCCCAAAAAGTGCATACCGGCATGGTGTAAATACTGGCATCGCCGACCAGGCTTTAAGAACCCTGAGCAGTGTTTCCAAGTGCCACATGTGCACACAATCAGCACAGGTGGAGGCAATGGAGTCAGGGCCAGTCCAAAATGAGCACACCCACACACCACACCTCCGCCCACACCAAGATGATACCAATAGTAGTAGCATTACTGGAGCTGGAGGCCCTGCTTGCAATGCCTCAACAACAACAACAACAACAACAACAACAACAGCCGCCACCACAGAGGAGACACAAGAGGAGAAGGAGGGTGAGACAGGCCCATCATGCCCCAACAGTGCAGCCACCGTTACCACACCGGCAGCACCCAATCCCTCGCATCAGAGCCACTCCCTTCAACCTAACACCTGAGCAGATCCACACCCTGTACCGGCTTGACCGTGACACCATCACCACCATAGTGGACCTGATACACAATCACATAGTGAGCCTCATAGAAATATGCACCGCCATCCCCCTCTACTGAAGGTAGTGTCTGTGCTCCACTTCCTTGCCACAGGCACCTACCAGCACACAGTGGGGCACATGCATGGCATATCACAACCCTTATTTTCACAGATACTGAACCAAGTGCTGAATGCCCTCCTCAAGCACACAAGGGACTACATATCCCTACCATGGACTCCCCATGAGATATTCGATACAAAAGTTGCCTTCCATGCACTGGCAGGCATGCCAAATTGTGTAGGTGCCCTCGACTGCACCCACGTGGAGTTGGTCATCCCGCATGCCATGGAGGTGGTGTATCGCAACCGCAAGCAATACCACTCAATCAATGTGCAGATGGTATGTGACGCCAGCAAGATCATCACACATTGCTGTGCCTGATACCCCGGATCAACTCATGATCTTTGGTACTGCGGAACTCCACGCTACCACACTACATGGAGCGACATGTTGGACGACGTGCCTGGCTGCTTGGTGAGTTGCCTGACTGTGCCATGGCAGTGCATCGGGGTTGTGAGGTGGGTGGCTGCATACTCCACCTGGCTGTGAAGCGGGGGTGCATACTCCACCTGGCTGGGAAGTGGGGGATGCATACTCCACCTGGATGGGAAGGGGGGGTGCATACTCCACCTGGCTGGGAACGGGGTGGGTGCATACTCCACCTGGCTGGGAATGTTGACGTCAGTGCACGATGTGCACATCACCGAACACTGTGCCCCAAAGCAACTGAAACGGTACATGACAACCAAATCCCATAGTGATGAAGTAAGGCCGACACCTATCACTACATGACTAACAGGTAACCAGCCCACATCCCACAACACATGCACCACTCATCAGCAGCCCTCACATACCGTAAGGTCATCCTGCACTATGCACTGCATATGCACTATGTTGCTGTCTCCAGCATATCACCACACAGGACAGTCATCCCTGGGAGTGCATTGAAGTGAGTCAACCAGGGATACCACAGTGTGTCACTGGTTCGGCACACCCATAGGAGTGCTGCATGTCACCATGGAACTGATCAGTGCAGAATGGCCAATATAGTACTGACTACAGCCAACGCTCCCTACTACCAAATCCCACAGAACACAACTCATCACTGATTTTACACCAATACTGCTGTATGCATATACAATGCACATGCAACAAGATGTCAGTGCACACCATGATCCATCTTGAAGATGCAACCCACGCCATTAGTCCATTGCACAGGACACATAGCAGGACCAGAAATGGGGTCAATGCATCCAGGGAAATGTGCATGTAGGTACAAATTACCTGCAGCCATGTGAGACTAGTACAGTTGTCCAACATCAATGTGCGAACATTTACCTTCATTCCGCTCTCATGCAGGTGATGGTGGCTATCCCTTGAAGCCGTGGCTCATGACCCCTGTCCGAAACCCACAGAACATGCACGAGGAGGACTACAATCATTCCCATACCCGTACACGTGTGGTGATTGAGCAGACCTTTGGCCTGTTGAAGGCACGATTTTGCTGCCTTAAGCCAGTCGGGTGGGGCACTCCTCTATAGCCATGAGAAGGTGGCCAAGATCACCATGGCATGTGTAATGCTGCACAATATGTGCATCCGTCGGAATGTGCCCCTGCCCCCTGACATGGAACTGCTACCACCTGATGATGATGAAGGGGAGGAGGAAGATGTGGCAGGACATCATCACGGTGCCGATGCACAGGAGGTACGTGCTGTGCGGCAGTCAGTGATCGCACAATATTTCTAACACACAAGTCAGCAGAGGGTGACATAATGTTAGGACATAGGGCACTGGGTGTGGGGATACATGTACACTATGCACTGTGAAAGATTAAATGACACATGCACAATGATGAATGTCCACTCTGGTTATTTTTTTGTAACACAACTGGTGTATTGAAAGTGAAATTATGAATGTGAAAAACAAACCCTCCACCACCCTCACCCTCCTCCCACCCCTCCTACAACTCCCCCACACACCCTCACCCCCTCAACCTCCCCCTCCCCCCAAAACTCCCCCACACACCCTCACCCCCCTTCCCCTCCCCCCACAACTCCCCACACACCCTCACCCCCCTCCCACTCCCACCACAATAACCCCACACTAGTCCCATAGGGTCCACGTAGCCCACATGAGGCTGCCAGTGTAGTCACTCTGCGCTCCCTGAGCCAGGGGGAGGCATGTCCCGTCGGTCCTGCGCACGGAGCCACCGATGGAGAGGGCTGGTCTGAGGGGAGTTGCTAGTGGACGGTGTGTCCTCATGCTGAGGCTGTTGGCCAGGAATAGCAGCCTCCAAAGCATCAGCTCTGCGGCGAGCACCTCGCAGAGGCGGTTTGTGTTGTCGGTGATTGACTGGCCCAGGGCCCTCAAATCCACACGCCACTCCTCCCTGGCCTGCCGATTGTCCTGCACAAATTCAGATATCAGGGCAGAAAGCTAGTCAGCCCGCTGGTCTCCGGCGGCTGCGCCAGTGGCCCTGCTGGGGATCGGGGTGCCATGTCCTGCCGGCGCATCCTCTACGGCACTGTATACGGGACTGCCATATCCCTGTGTCTGTTCTTGCACAGTCACTGAAGGATACCTGGGGGGTTGACAAATCTGCAGGGGTGTGGACAACTTCCGCAGAGTCGTCCTCAATGGTTCCCCAGATATTGTTGGGGCTGTCCTCAAGTGCGAGGGGGGCCGTGGCTGCCACCTCCCCAGCCACAGTGGACTCCTCCAACCGTGGTGTTGGGCAGGTGTCTGCAGGCAGTGCAGGGAGGGGTGGGGGTGGGGTTGGTGCATCCGCCACGGGCCTTGCTGGTGCTGGTGGTATATGTACCAGTGGTTTCTTCCTCACTGGGACAAGGCGGATCCTGCCTTGGCCCCTGGAAGTGGAGGGATGGCTGCTGTCCTGGTCCTCACTGTCATGCTCACTGCCTGTGTGGATAAAAGAGAGGGACGGCATGAGTGATGTTTGGATAGCCAGCATACATACATTGGTACGATTGCACATCCACACAATTGTGGGTAATCGGCATTTGTGTAGGGAACGGCACGTCATTCCATACATGGGTGGTAAATGCAAGCATATGTCGGTGTCACTCATGTTGGCCAGGTACTGTGCTGTCTAACATGCATACTGTTTACATCAACGACCCTGTGTGCCTCATGGAATTTGCAACTTTGTGTGTTATGTGTCATGTACGTTACGGCCTTGCACCAGGCACTGGCTTGGGTCTCACTTGCTTCGGCATAATTTACAGGGGGTGTGTGTGTGGCCGACCATGGCGTCACACTTTGGCCAGACGTTAGCAGTGACTTTCATCACATTTGCCTTAGCAGTATTTACTTTGGACACTCACCTCCATAAGCGGATGACGTGGCGCCACACTTCATTTCTCCGACCCCTTCAATGGATTCTGCCCCTATCATTCCCGCACATGTCTCTTCCCACGGCATGAGCTTTATTGGAGAACTTGGTCCTCCTCCGGTCTCCAAGGCCTGGGTTCGGTTTGCAGAAATGATGCTCCGCACCCTCAGCCACAGGTCATCCCACCTTTTGCAGCAATCCTTTACCGTGCGGGGGGTGTTGCCCACTGCGCTCACCTTCTGGCATACTAGTGCCCAGATTTCTTTTTTTTTCAACACCGCCTCCCTCCTCATGTTGCGGCTAAACACAGTCCCAGCATGCTTGCGTAGGGTGTCCACGAGCATTTGTAGGTCATCTGGGCTGAACCGCTCCTTTCGGAGGCAGGCAGATCCCTTCTTTGGTGCTTTGGGCATTCCTGGGTGGTTGTAGAAACTTTCCGGTTGATCACCAGTGGGCCAGGGGTCCTGTGTGATGAGGATGGCAATGGATTGTGTTTTTAAAGATGGACACCGTGCTCCTTCCCGTTCCTGTGCGATGACGCTATTTCCGGTTCCGATATTTAACGGTGACCATAAATAGCGGTGACCGTAAATTACGGTGACCGCTATTTGCGGTCACCGCTAATGCCGCATTGGACTATGGCGGTAGTGTTGTCTACGGTGAGAATCATGCCGGTAGGGGCTTTTTGGGGCCCTTTTGCGGCATGGCGCTAGGTCCATTACTGGCATCGCGCAAAGCTCGTGCCCGCGAAGTCTTAATAGTCCGCTTTTAGCGACCTGCAGTCAGCTCGGACACGCTATTTCCGCCATGCCGGTAAGGGACGGTACTTGTCTCCAAAGTCGGAATGAGCGCCTATCTCTTTGTAGAACCCTATTGGATTGTTCACTTCCTGTCTCGAGAACGGGACGTGAACAAACTGCGACACAGAATGTGCGGAAATATCCTGAGCAGGTGTACCTGCTACAGCATTAGCGGGAATCTCAACATTTGGGACAAATGTCGGAGGAACCTCTCTCATAGGCAGCTGAGAAGTAGGCAACTCCCAATGCTTACTGAGCAACAGAGCTAAATCGAACGCTAAAGCAGCTGAAGAAGTGTCAAACAAAAAATCTCTGTTATAAATATTCAATAATTCTGCGGGACAACAAATCTTTCTTTTTATACATTCATCCTGCAGGTACTCTACCATTTCCTGTATCACTTTCCTCTGCATTTCTGGCGTATACTGACTATACGTGTCATATACTTCAACGGGAGTTATCGACGTGTCTGAAATCCACCTAATCGCATCTTTTGTACAAATTCGTGTTTCCTCATTTATCGATTTACGACAAGGAAAGAACCGTTTCTGAACTAACATAGCGTCCAAACTATCACCATCAATATCCTCACGCCGCAACCTTTCCAACTCCCTTCTATACTCAAAAACCCTCTTGACATGCTCATGTACTTTCTCCGCAGTATCTCTTGAATATGCTAAAACATTCAGATCCCTCAACCGTTGTGGGAGATCTATATCATTCAATCTGTTCCACATTATATGTAAATGAACTCCCAACCCTTCAATAAAAACATTTTTCTCAGGAAAATTGTCTAAGTTAGAGAGTGTGGCAACAACATCAGCTTGTTCACCCTTCTCCATGCAATGTCTAGCCCATGCAGTCAATTCATGCTTTCTCTCTGGAGACACAGTATTACGAGTTACAACCCTTGATCCCGCTCCCCGATCAACTACAAGCGGTACAGGACCACTTGGAAGAGGAAGAGTAGGCAAATCTTGTACATTCGGCGAAAAGGGTGCTGTCACTGGTGCAGCAGGCAAACCCAACAAACTCTTAACAGCAGGCAAAGGAGGAGGAGCAGGTGGAGGAGCAACAACAAGAGGAGGAACAATAGCCAGAGGAAGAGGAACAACAAGAGGAGCAATAGGAAGAGCAGGAGGAGCTATGGGAGGAGGAATAACAGCAGGAAGAGGCAAAACAGCAGGAAGAGGAACATACAGAGGTGGCGCAGTGGCAGCAGGCCTTCGTTCATTTAGAAGTTTGTCAATCAACTCATCAGATACATGAAAGTCTTTAGAAGGATATATTTTCTGGATACCAAGTGAAAAAGCCTTATCCATATTCCTAACTGACTCAGATTGTTTATTCTGGTCATATAACAACACTTTTTCGGCGTTTGTCATATGACGGCGCGCATGTTTTTCCCTACTCTTAAGTTGCTGCATAGCTTCTTTCTTCCAATTCTGTAATACATCAAATGCTGCAGGTCTAGCCTTTTTCTTTAATAATATGGATTCTAAGTATTCAATACGAGGAATTTCAAAACTACCATTGATTGGCCACTGAAGTTCGGAAGCATGTCTAGTTTGTCTGTGCCAAATATCATAAAACACTATACTACCAACGCCATGCTTACAGTACATAGTACATGCTGGCGACCCCTCCATTGGCGCCGGTCAGCCAAATTCCAAAGATTGTCTGTCACTGCGTGATAACGCCATGAAGCAGGCAGACAATTTCCCAGACATATCAGAATACTGGTGTTACCTGGTCAATAATTGTACTTGCAAGTGCAATACGTCAAAACTAATTATCAGGATACTTAAGAATCGGGTCACGACTCACCTGATCAAATTCTAAGGAGGTCCGATCGGATTTCAAAGAACTATCAAAGGTCCCACGTGGTTGGTGATTTCGGTAAATCTGCCCGCCTCTATATATGGACCCTCGTCAAGATGCCGTCTCGGACCTTGTGCTCACCGTCCAGGGATTGGGTTGTGCAGTACTGCTGAAGTATCGTGTTTCATCCAAGAAAGGGGCCCCCTTTTTCACCGTCCAATCCCGGTCCGATAGCCACGTCAACCTTCAACAAGATGGCATCAATCTTGAGGGTCCCTATTCGGGCGCCATCTGTAAAAGCAAAAGGAAATATCGAGGCTGAGTACCCCAAAAGGAAATACACCAAACACAGGCTTATAAAGATTCACAGATCTTTATTCTAAAACTGTACAGTTACAAAGGAACAAAGTATCAGATAGCTATCTGGCCCTCAGTACATCACAGCAAATACCAGCCCTTTCGGGGTGAGAAGTGAGGGGTACTGGACGTCTAAACAGTTGTACATGTTATACATTTCCAATCATAATGTCCAGCCCCTCTGCAAGTTAATAATCCAGGGTCTAGAGTTTGTGTCGAGTTCACTTCTGGCTTGTCCGACAATATGCACATGGATCATCCTCAGTTCACATACAAACAAGTCACAATGGCAACAGTGTATTCTTGGATTTAACAATAAGCCTTAACACATGTCCTTCACAATGCAGTTCAGCTAGTGTCCACGTTCAGTATTTGTATGTCCACCGATCAGACTTATTGGTGCAGACAATCCTCTGTCTACAAGTCAGGCATGGGACAAGGTCTCTTTACTCAACCCAAACATTCGGCCAACAGACAGTTTATACATTAACCTTCGTACAAAGTTCAGGACGGCTCCGTTACAAGGGGGAAACACTGTCCACCATTTTAGAACACATAATTACTTTGGAATGGAAATCAAAATGGTGAATGGACCTAAAATGGCGGCAAAGTCGACCTAAGATCGGAACTTTGCAACGCAGTTTTCTTCGCAGAGCGACTGGGCTTAGGCCAATATATACAATAAAGGAGGCACAATATGATATCCCGTTTAACAGGGAGGTGGGTGCCATGCTACTGGTTTTGGGGCTGAGGAGATCTAATGTGGCGGAAAAGGTTATTAAGTAGTGATCTGTCCAAGTATGTGGGACAATATCCGTAATGGCGATATTGCAGTTTAGATCAGCTACCCAGTCAATATGAGGTCCCATGCGACATTCCTAATGGTGGTTTGGGCTAGAGTGAGAAGTCTTTTGGCCCGGCCCATAAAACTATTTCAATTATATATGATTGCCAGTGTCTGACCATGCCCTCATTTAGGCCTCTCTTATCTACCTATCCCTTGCTTGACTGGAACATACAGTCCTGTGCTTTCCCTTGAATTATCTGACGTATGTTACAGCCTTTGTTCCAGGAGTACCATAAACTCATTGAGCCAATGCTGAATGACCTACTCAGTAATGGAATTGGCCACATAGTAGTTCTTCCATATGTGGTGGTACATGTTGGAATCGGGCAACTTATTGGTGCTGGATGTGTCCCATCACCTCAATGGAGAGTCTACCATATGTGTGCACAGTGTGAAATGAATTTAGGAAAATAGAGAGTAACTTTGTGATGCATTAACTTGCGTGGTGGTGCAATAGCCATCAATAATTCCTCCACGATGCTTGGTGGGCTGCTCTGAGCAATGATCATGGCGTCGTCTGTGAAGCCAGGGAATCTCGCACACCGTGTGTGAAGAGCTGGTCAGAGTCACAGACTATCTGCATATTGATTGATTACTGCAGGGTTCCTTTCCTTAAGACTTGCTCTCCTGCTCCAGATGGTACACGGGCCATGTGTGTGCAATCAAGAGCCCAAACACTTTGTGGAAGCTTCATTTGGCATACAACTGTGCCTTTATATGATTAAGTCCCATAGGATTAGTGGAGAAAGCAATGTGGTGGTGCATCCTTCTAAACACGGTGTTCAGCACCTGTGAGATGATTTGGGAGAAGCAGAGCTGGATGGTGTCCTGTGCCAGGGACAACATGTGCTGCAATGTGCTGTGAGGAGCATAAACACAGAGAAGGTGTCTGCCCGAGTCTGTATGTCTGGCCCATTGTTGTACACCATGTCTGCAAGGAGGCAGAAGATGGGGAGCAGGTCTGGGCCATAGGTGGGAAGGGCCTGCTGGTCACTGAGGTCTGATGAGATAGCCTAGGCCTGTTCACCATAAGTGTGTACAGACTTTGGGTTCTCCTCACCCTTGACCCTGGCCTTGTGCTTTTGATGTGGGTCTTGGTGCGTGCTGATGAGGTACCTTGGAAAGTGGCTTGGGGTGCAGATTCATGAACCTTCTGGGTAGGTGATTGGGGAAGGCTGATGGGCTCTCTGGGAAGAAGGTTGGTAAGCAGGAGGCTGGTGGGCTGCCCGGGGAAAGGACCAGCAGGAAGGCTAATGGATGTGCTGCCTGGGGGCGGTCTGAAGAGAAGGGTTCTGGCTGGCACCTGGAGGTACTGCTGTTGCAGCTTTCTCAACTCATGTTGTATCAGGATTCCATAGAGTTGGCTCAGGTAGAGGGGCAATTATGCTAGCCCTTCCATGGTGCTGAAAAAGGGAAACTGTGTTGCCACTGTGCTTTACGTGTTGTACCCACCCACCCCTAAATTGGAAGTTAATTCAACGTGTGGCTTGTTCCAGAGGCTGGCATGGCGTGTTTATTAGATTTGTGCTTCCTCTGTATCAGCCCTGTTTCACCTGCTCTATGAATGTGCTTATGTGTATGAAAACATGGTGGCACTGAAACGTGTATTGGTGCATCAAAATATCCATCTATCCATTTAGTCTGAGTTTAATAGGTGCATAAAACGAACGCATTTCGGCTCAAGTAAATAGCACATTTAATGCATGCCATTGTTCTGCCTCACATAAATGCGACTTATGCATGTACTTTCCGTGTGATTTGTCCACGCATAATGACCATTTGAATCATTAGCCTGAGGTACATAACTACGATGTGTAAAACGTGCATGGCGCTTGCGCACAGATGTCATGCTCTAGTGACTTTGTAAATCATGAGCCTCCACGAATGTACGACTGCACTGAATGTATTATATCTCTTCTAAAGTAAGTATGACTTTGATGTCTTTGACCAATTACGTGTGGCTCGCTCCTGAAAGTCTGTCTTCATTACAGCTAATATGGCTACCATAAGGCACATTAGTAAACAACATACATAGAATCTTTTGTTAGATGTGTGTTTCCAGACTCTTTTAGTCTCTGAGCAATATGCACTCACGGTGCACTTTCATTTCGCTGTGTTCATAATTCGCTATGTGTACAAGTGTATGCATGCAATATTTGCATACACAGATATATTTCTATACCTGACCCTATGTAAGAATATAGGGGGGCTCATCCGCAGTTAGCCAGTAATCACCAGTACATCTTTGGAATGACTGCCAAACTCAGTCACTATAAGGGTTTACGTGTCATGGTGACGACGCAGTGTAAACGCCCTATTTTTGGGGTCCATTGGACTCCATGGGGATTTGCAATGGATTTACCATGAGCGGTAATACCTTGCTTTATATCTGCTGAGTTTTGGGGATAAAGTAAAGGATTTACCACCGGGATGTACTTTCACCAACATTTTTACCATATCGCCACAGTTGTAATGAGGGCCATTGAGATCTGATGGAAGGATTGCAAGAACAATATTTTTATTTTGATAAACGGTGTACCTTCTTATTAAGTATTGACATACATAATACATTCTATCTGTACTCATCTTTCTAACTTCATGCAAAGGCATGGAGAGGGGTGTCTTTACTCTGCTACCCCTGGCAGTGTGGCTTGCACCATCCACATAGTGGTCCATCTGACCTTTTCTTTCCATGGACAAACCCCTCAAACTGTCACCTCCAAACACGTTTTGATACCACACTGAATCAGTGGTATAATTTAATTTATTATAAAGTGTCTTTTTTGATCGACACCGCACATCATGTTCAACTCCGTATGTTAGCATCTATATATTTAGCATGGGATTAGATCAATGCATGAAACTGCCTGGTGAATCCATTATAGAAACAGCAAGTTAGACTGATAGACTAATGGATGGATGGATGAATGGACAGACGGACGGACGGACTGACCTAACAATCGACCAATCAACGACGGGTATAATGAAGAACAACTGGCAGAGATAAGCATAAGGCGTTTTATGATTTTCTGATTTGTGCATGACACTCTCTCCTTCCACAATGCCATAGACACTGAAAAGACTAGCATAATGTTACGGAAAGCTTTTCTTCCTACGGGTGTTTTTCTCGAATTATGAAAAGACTGTTTGTAATCACAGACGGAATGTTTTATGTCTTTGTATTTTCAGTTGTATGGGTTTGTATATGTGTGTGTGTAATACCCACCAGTCCCATGAATAGTACATGTGGGCAAATGGCACCTTGAAAGAGCGTGTGGAAGGCGGATAGATTTACATCTTAAAATAGCATTTGGAATGAAGAGAAAGGGGAGAAGGAACCACATCAGAAACAGAGCTTTACAATTTCAAGGTGGGAAGTGGGACGGATCGGTGCCTAGAGAAACACTATTGAACACAAACACACACTTTGAGGCCAAGCAGTCGGGGGCACAATATAATATAAAGAGAAATGAGATAAGACACATGAAGGGGATCAGAAAATAGAATAGCTGCCGGTCGGAAAGGCACAGCCTAAAAATATATATTATTCAAGGAAAATACTTTAGTTAAAGGGACGTTAAGGTGAGAACTTAATGCAACAAAACACTGAAAATTCAGCTAAAGCCACCTTAACTTTATGCCCCTTGTAATGACTGCATTGATGACATCCCAGATCACATCACTGATGACATCACTAATTACATGTTGTATGGGAACACTGATAACATTATAAATCATATCACTGATGCCACCATCTGTATTTTGCATGGAAAGCTAACAGTGAGTTGACTGGAGGTGGGGGTGAGACAAGGGCAAGTGTCATGTGGTGGTTCAAACCCATAGGTGAATTGGTTGTGTTTGATCCTGGTATTTTGCAAGGGAACCTTAGCCTCCTCAGACCTCTGGCAGGTGTTGCCCGGGCCAGGGGTAGGAGTAAATAGCAATTGAAGAGGGGAGGCATGGACCCCGGGAGACACACAGGTGGGCCTTTATCTTTTTGTTAGAGCATTTCTGTGGCAGCTGGCTGAGTTGGTGTCAGCCATGACAGGTCTGGCGGGGGTAGAGAGGGGATGCCACGGAAGTGGGTGCACTGGCATAGGGAGTGCCAAAGTGGTAGGATGTCAACCCAGAGAAGGGTGGTGCAGATAAATAGCGAGAGGGGTGGCTAAAGGGAGGGGGTTGAGTAGGGGGGTTTGAAATGGAGAATGGTGCTGGTGAGGGCCTTAATAGAAGGTGGGGGTGCTGACAGAGGGTGTGGGTCCTGTGTTGACGAGGCATGGGGGCGTGGGGAATAGGAGGCCACACAGGTAGCAGTAGGTCTTGAGGATGGCAGAGGTCCTGCCGGGGTGTGGGTTGATGAGGGAAATGGTATAGGTTTTTAGACACATGTTCCGCAGCTGTTCATATATAGACTAGAAGGTTGAGCTCTGGGGAGCATGAAGGAGAGAGGGTGTATGGATAGGGTTCCACCAACCAAGGGATGTTGGCAGGGCAGCAGAAGAGGAGTGGGGCTACACCCTGGTTGGAAACAGAGTCAGGCGGCATCAGGTGGTAGGCCAACACATGCCATGTTCAGCGGGGTAGTGGTGAGGCCAGTGCCCACACAGGTAAGAGGAAAGATGTGTAGGGGTGCTCCCCACACTGTTGAGATGCGGAGGAGACAGTCACTAGGGGTATGGGGTGTGAATTGGTACAGGGTGCTACAGGAGTCATACAGAAGCATTGCATGTAGAGGAAGGACATGATGATGACTGGGCCAAGTACAGAGAATTGAAGAGGGTTGCATAGTAGAGACAGGCTAAGTAGATGTAAGCGCAAGGGGTGGGAATGGGGTAAGTGGGGATTGGGAAAGGAAGGTAACCAGGTACAGTGGCCGGACAGCAGTTTCTTTTTTTGCCCATAGCAAGCTTACGTACATGGCAGTGGTGAGCGGAGGTGAGCAGGACTAGCAGCAATGGTGCAGAGGGACCCAGCATCACAATGGCAGTCAGGTGAGCATGAAGCTGAATTGTCAATGGCATGTCAGATGGGGTGTAGTTGGGTGCAACAGGGATGTTTGAGGGAGGTTGTGGGCCACTGGGGGATGAACAGCTGAGGTAGGTGAGTGGTGCAACAGAAGGGTCATCTGGTGTTAAGGTGGTGGATGTTGCTTGGAAGACTGTGATAGGAGATGGAGGGGAGATAGACAGTGGTACACACAGAGGGACAATGTAGAAATGGTGCATTGAGGGTAAAAGGGAGGGAAGGGGAAAAGGGACAGTGTGCAAGTAGTGTCCAAGGACTTGTTCAGTCTAAGTAGTTGTCCTTCATGGCCCTCAGTGAGCATTTTTGGCTGCAGGTTAGCAATATTTTGAATTTTGGGCCTGTGACATGGACACTTTTCTTTGTACTTGACATGAGTGTGGACGCGGTTTGTGCACTTTTTGACAATGATGTAAATGAGGTGGAAGTGTACTTTTAATGCTATGGGGCACACACAGTTTACCAATACAAGACACGCATTCTCAGGGTGTTGTTATGGACAAACTGGGTTAGCCAAATTTCAAGGCAATCTGACTTTATTGTGTGTGACAAAATATGTGAAGTAGGTTTGTACTGCCTGGTTGCATGTGTTCAGGCCCCATGCCCTTCGGCCTGAAAAGGGAATGGATGGTGCTTGTGGATGATGGCATAAGTCCTCCTGCACCTCTAGCATTATGCCATGACATGTGGCAATATTATGTAGGAAACAACATGCTACAATGATTTTGCAAACTACAGGTGGTGTATATAGTAAAACGCCACCTGAGTGGTCAAGGGAGTGGATGTGTAACTTAAGTACTCCAAATGTGCGATCCACTGTGCTCCTAGTGGCTTTGCGTGCTGCGGTGTATCGCGCCTCACCTGGAGTGGTTGGATTCCTGAACGGTGTCCACAGGAATGGTGACAGCAGGTAAGCACTGCCCCATGCAAAGGAGTACTTGATAATTGATTTATTAATAAATATGTGTTTGACCAGTGATGGCCAACAAGGCCACTCACCAGCAACATCATGAACAGTGCATCAGAGCAACCTCACCCACGTTACCGTACATCACATCACCACTCCAGCATCCATCAGTAGACGCAAACTGATTGTTGCCAATGTCCGCTCAGCAATCAACGATGCAGCTGACCTCGCCAACCTCATTGGTGCAAAGTCACTAAACATTTTCTAAATTACGGCCCAAGTCTTTAGAGTGGTGGTGAGTAACTTGTGGTGGAATTAATGTATCATTACAACTCTTCACAGTGCAATACAGAATATCATGCAGAAGTAATCAAAATATTATCTACGCAAAAATATCAATTACAAAACTGCGATTGCAGGTCTAAAGTGAAGTAGGCACAAATGGTACTGGTAGCTAACTACTCGCAAGTTGAACGCAGAGGGTGACGATTATAGTGTCAAACATGCAGCCGTGCAATTTGTACATTCTGCATTTCTGAGCCACAAATACAACCTACTAACAAAAAATGAATGACATGTGCTTTTCAGTGCATGCAAAGGGAAATAGTAAAAAAAAGACATGTACACATTGTTTTCGTGAACATGTCAATGTTTGAGGAACATTAACAACTTTCAGGGAACATTGTTTAAAACAATTGGAGCATGATCCTGCAAATGTGCCTTTGTCCCACATCTGACTTATGACAGCTTTTGAGAGGGGTAAGAGATATGTTAGCATTTTAAGAATCGGGATGCATCATCTACATTTGTTGGCTAGATTCTTATTTGTGTTGCCCATAAAATGCCATTCCCATTGCATTTGTTTATTTTGCATACATTCTATTTGAAACTCCCATTGTGCATAGATTTTCAATCAACAAGAGTTCCAAAAAGGATGTCTCTTACTCTCTGTCTTCCCGCCTTTTCTAATTTCCCTTCCTCAACCCGTCCCTCGCCCCAACTCTTCACCTCTGTGTTTATCCTGGGACACACCGGGAACTCTTGCCATACACCCGTCTGGCTCTTCCCTGCCCTCTTGCTGTAACTACCCATCAATTACCCAGGCTATTTGCTCCCCTTCCCAACTCACCCCTCCCCACACACACTCCCCAGTTACAACTTTTCCTTCATCACTTTTCACTTTGTGGCACGCACAATTGACATTTCATACTGGTTGCATGCACAATGCTATTTGTGAAATTAAGTAAGTATCTTGCTACTTCACAAGGCATGTGAATAGTGCACATGCACAGTGGTTGTTAGTGGATGTACAGCACCATCCTGCCGATTAGGTCCCATTCAAACAGATGTGTCTTCATGCATGGAATGGCTCTGTCTCTTGTTTCGAGAACCCGAAGAAATCTTCTTGCTTTGATAATCAGACCATTAATTATTAATTTTTTAGTTGACAAACAGAATATACACCAGAAAACACGAACGAATAGTTGGAGAATTAACTCTTTGTTTTAAGTATCATGGAAGGGTATATTACAGGGACCTAAATAATACGTTGGCCGAGGAATGGGAGGAACAGACGTCGTTCATCAATGTGTTAGCATATAATGAGACACACAATCTGTCTGACCTAGTAGCACAGTTCTCTTTTCCGTTATTACAAATCTATCTCGTAATATCCCCTGGCCAAATGTTCCCTCGCTGAGCATCTGTGCTTATAATTAGGGATTAGGCCTCACATAAGATCTTACAACACAAACAGTGGCCTAAAACGCATCTATTTGCACCATATCCAGATGCTTGAAAGCTACCATTGGATGTTATGTTTTTGGATAGGTGGACATGGTCACTGACGTACTCAATAGAATCGTAAAAGGCCTGACAATTGGCACTGGGATTTGTACCACACGTGTAATTGATCTTTAAAGCAATGTTCAAAGAACTCTACATTTTTGTGGTTGTTTGGTGCATGGCAAGAGAGATTCATTACAACCAGATGCTTGATAGAAATGTGAGGAATTGCCATCTGGCAAGGCTGAAAAGACCTGCGTTTTTGTTATTGTATTACATAATAAAAGCAACGTGGGTAATTCCATCTCTGAAAGGGTAGTCTGTTGATCAGATTCGCCTTTAATATGCTCCATGCCAAAAGCATAGTATACATCTGTGTCCTGTCTGCTGCATCAGTATCCTGAATTGCAGCACCTGCTCTACCAGTGGCAGAGAGCAGGTTCAGAGGTCGCAGCTACTTGACAGCTGCAGTGACAGCCATTTCTCTGTGGCACAGGGGCTGCATTTAAAGATATGCACCCTTTTACCAAAATGACAATGATTATAAGTAACCCATGAGGGTGGCAGGATAATCTCTAAAATAAAGCTTTGCCTGAGTTTAGCTATAGTGCATGGCACTACTTATGATCCTGACCACACACCCTCATTAATATTGCACATGTGTCATCTCCTGTGAGTCAGCTTTGCTGCAGAAGGTTGTTTGCATTCTGGTCAACCAGGTGTAGCCTGTCAAATGGCAGGACAGAAACCTGGAGGGCCAGGCCTCCTCTTTGATCTCTTTGTAAGGGTAGGTTACACCCTCTGCCGAAGACAGCCACACAGCAGACAGCTCTCCTAGGCATGGGCATCAAAGGAGCACACCCTTTCAAAAGTAGCCTCCCACCAGGGTGCTGCCTTTCCAGAGGCCTTTGTTCTCAGTGAGAAGGGAAGTGGGTCGATTTATGAAAGGTAGGGCTGCTCTGGTCAATGGAAGGAGACTTCAACCATCTCTGTCTCTATCTCTCTTTCCTATCACCTCCACTTCCTCTAGAGCAAAGAACTTTGGGTGTGACATCAGGAAGGCAAAGTCAGGACTTGTGCCTTTAAAAGAAGGGGTGTTCCACCACTTCAACACATTTTCGCAGATCCATTTCAGACCCTTTAAGTCTGCAGATTTGCTCTGAAGAAATCACTGGACTTCCTTCCATGAAAGGCCTGGTGGGAGTGCAGGGGGGTGCCAAAGAGGTGGATGAACTGAAATAGGGAGTGCAAAAGTGGTAGGATATCAACCCAGAGGAGGGTGCAGACATACAATATCTGAATTGTACATCCGCCGGCAGGCGGATACGCCGGCGCATCCGAAGGCCATACAAAGGCCCTGTTTTGCGCCCTGTTCGGCGCTTCGGAGGCACGGCGCGGCCTACCCCCTTGTCCCTCCCTCCCGAAGATATCCTGCAAGGAACCCTGCCTTCTGCAAGGACGGACCCACACAACCACGGTAAGGCCGAGGGCTCTTTTCCGGCACCTCGAGCTGGAACCCAGAAAACTCCACGCTTTAGACTTATTTGGCACGCTCTAACAAAGGCCCCTATGCAACCCCTGTTGTACTTCAGTAGTTGGGCTGTTTAACCCCTTCCCTCTACCTTGCAGCTCTATTGCACAAGGTTAACCTGACATCAGACCTCACCTGATTTGTGACTCAATTCGTGTTGTGCCTTATAGTCGCCAATAGACTACAATTGACCTGTGCCTCAATCTGTGCTGTGCCCTATGGTTGCCATTAGACTTTACCTGATTTGTGCCTCAATCTGTGCTGTGCCCTATGGTTGCCATTAGACTTTACCTGATTTGTGCCTTAATTTGTGTTGTGCCTTATGGTCGACAATAGACTACAATTGACCTGTGCCTCAATCTGTGCTGTGCCCTATGGTTGCCATTAGACTTTACCTGATTTGTGCCTTAATTTGTGTTGTGCCTTATGGTCGCCAATAGACTACAATTGACCTGTGCCTCAATCTGTGCTGTACCCTATGGTTGCCATTAGACTTTACCTGATTTGTGCCTCAATTTGTGTTGTGCCTTATGGTCGCCAATAGACTACAGTTGACCTTTGCCTTAATCTGTGCTGCTGCAGATAGTACTTCACCTGACTTGTGCCCCTGCCCTATGGTTGTCATTAGGTATAACACTGCCCTAGCCACTTTATATACTTCAATGTGCTTCTAGTCACCCTAACACACTTAGGTGACACACTACCTAGCTAGCCTTCTACACTTGCCTATTTTGCCACCGCTTTGCCCACATAGAACCTAGCCTGGTTCTCGCCTAGATCACCTAACTGCCAATATACAGGTCTCTTTACAGACTGCTCAGACCTCTTTGGCACCGAACCACCAGCTACACGCCCTTGCATGCAACCTAGTCCACGCCCTTAGTTTGAACCTGGACTTGCCCACCCTCTCATCCCTGTCCACTACCAGAATGAAAATCACCCATTACCAATCTCTACACATTGCCCTGAGCCTCCTTACCACCATGGCAATTGCAACTGCGGACTCACACCCTGCTAAAGACAGAAACATGAGACTGAGGGCAAGACTGTCCTGTCTTCATGAACCATCTTCCTACCACAATCACAGAGGATATATCGATCTAGCAAACAAACGTTCGCAATACCCCAAACCTACCACCCCTCGCCCTGTTCCTATATCTACTAACCAGCCACCGTCACAAAGAGTTGCCCCCACTAAAAAGATACAACCCCCCTCGACTTAACCAACTAGTACCTTATCAATAACTGGATCTCCCATTAATGCAAGATCCATGGTCGCCCATGCTACTGAGATCTCGGACACCCTAACTAATGAAAACTTAGACCTATTAGTCATAACCGAAACATGGCTCCATGACGCGGCTGGCCCTGCCATCATGCTAGCTATACCAGACGGCTACCAACTACTAAGAGTCGATAGACCTAACACTAAAGGTGGCGGCCTAGCCATCATTCATAAAGCTACCTTACCTATCAAACTAGCTACTACCCTGATATTCTCATCTTGTGAACTCCTTACCGCCAAATTGCACCTCTCTTGCAACCGGACTCTCACCTTGCATGTTATCTACAGACCTCCTGGACCATTGGGAACCTTTGAAGACGACATAACCAGTATCATAACCAACAATACTAAAGACCATGCTCAAATACTATTACTGGGAGACTTTAACCTGGGCTTTAATGACAGCAACGACAAACATGCCCTATCTGTCGCCTCACTCCGGAATGACTACGCCCTATCTCAAAAAGTCTCCTCTCCTACTCATGCCAAAGGTAGAACCCTAGACTGGGTTGCTGATCGGAACTGTAACATCAGTATTACCAACATAATACCACAATCCTGGACTGACCACCACTTAATTGTATTCAATGCCTCACTAGACCTTATCCGGCCCAAACCTATACTCATGGCCCCGCCACTTCCCACCAGAAGTAAAAAAGACATCACATCAGAACAACTCCTACCCCACCTTCTCCCTACTCTCAATAACTTAGACAACATCACAGACCCTACGTTGCTTGTAGAAGCTTATAACAGCTCTATGATCAAGGCACTTGACTCGATTGCCCCTACCAAGCTGCGCAAAAGCAAACAACTCTGTCACCTTAACAACTGGTTCACGCCATACCTGAAAGACCTTAGAATCCAAAAAAGAAAGTTGCAGTCCATCTGGCAACACTCACCTACTGAGGAGAACAAAACCAAATTAGCCACCCTCGCCAAACAGTATAAAAAGGAAATCATAAGCACTAAAAGAAACACCTTCAATGACAGAATCTCCAAAGCCAAATCAGACACTAAGGAGCTATTTTCCATCCTCCGTGAAATGGAAACACCCATAACCCCACCTGACAACATTCCTAAAAACAAGCCCTGGTGCACTAATATACAAAATGTCCTGGCGGGTAAAATCATCCTGCTCCAATCTAAAATTGCTAACAAAAAAGCTTCCTTGCTCCTGCCTACAGAACCCATATTGCAACCTCAGCTCCTCCAAACCAATCTAACACCCCTCACCCATTTAGCTTCAGAAAAATATCCATATTGGAGACAGAAAAAATCATACTATCTCTAAAACCCTCCAACTGTAAAGGTGACAACTGTCCGGCCCAAATTATAAAAGATGCAGCTCGAGACCTAGCACCCTTCATTTCGAAACTCATTAATGCATCCTTTAAGTCTAATCTAGTACCTAACAACCTCAAACAATCCTGGGTGCTTCCCTTGCTAAAAAAACAAACACTTGACCCTGCTATACCAACTAACTACAGACCCATCACTACTGTCCCTTTCTTACTTAAAATTATAGACAGAGTAGCATACCTGCAAATCCAGGACTACTTAGAAACTAACAAATTACTAGGATCACGGCAATCTGGCTTCCGTCCCCTTCATGGCACTGAAACAGCCTTGATTGACCTCAAGACCCAAATTGACGAGTTGAAGGACAATGGTAAAACAGCGATGCTACTCCTCCTTGACCTATCTGCGGCCTTCGACTTGGTAGATCATGCAGTCTTATGCAATCACCTAAGCTCAGCCGCTCATTTCTCAAGTGATGCCATAACCTGGGTACAATCCTTCCTTGCAAACCGGACAATGAGAGTCTTCTCCCCCTCAGCAGCCGCTGATCCCATACAAGTTTCATGCGGTGTCCCCCAAGGATCATGTGTTTCTCCGACGATGTATAACATCTTTACTAAGCCCCTGTTTGATAAGCTGGACAGACTGGGTGTTGTCTACACTAATTACGCAGATGACACTCAGATTCTAATCCCCCTTTCGGGTAACTTCTTGGAAGACACGGACTTAGTAAATAAGATATATCTCCTCATTCAGGCTTGGATGGCATCCCATGGCCTCTGCCTGAACGACGACAAGACTGAGCTACTGATCATTGGCTCAGCGTTGGCTATCAAAAAACTTGACCCTAACTATGCCTCATTTAACATCGACAATAACGTCATCAAAGTGATGCCTGCAGTCAAAACCCTCGGGGTTTATCTTGACTCAACGCTCACCTTCAAAAAACAAACGAACTCTCTAGCATCCTCCACGGCATATACTTGCAAATTGATCCGAGCATGTAGACCTTTTCTAACTGAAACTAGCTGCATCACATTAGCCAATGCTCTCATCATATCCAAGCTGGATTACTGCAATGCCCTCTATGCAGGTTCTAAGAAGTATATCCTTGACAAACTACAAACTCTCCAAAATAACGCTATCAGAGTAGCTTTAAATATTCCTAACAGAGCCCACATCTCCACCTTTAGGAAAAATATCCATTGGCTAAAAATCAAAGACAGGATCACCCTCAAAATACTCTCCCTCACCTCCAAATGTCTTAACAACATTGCCCCCCCTTATCTGGCCAATAGAATCCACAGGAGAACCTCAAACCGTCCCACTAGACTGACCAACGCCTTCACCTTAGTGATGCCTAGATACAAAAAGAGTACAGCCGGCGGCTCTAGTTTCCCAATCATAGCTGCGCAAACTTGGAACAAACTCCCTTTGGATCTCAGAATGGACCAACCTTACTCTAGCTTCAGGCGAAAAGTCCTCACTTGGATCCATGCCAATGACACTTAGCTTGACCTTCCCCTCCCACATAGACACTAGACGTCTACAACCAGCTGAGTGACATCCGATCAACTAGACTGAACCGTAGTTCCGCATTTTTTCTTCTTTTCCTTTTGCTTTCCTTCTATACTTATCTTTGATTTATCGTGAACTGTATAAACTGCACTTTTCTTGATTTAACTGCGAACTGCATAAATTGTATTTCTCCTGTAACTAAGTTCTTAAGTAATCTTGTACTGTTTGCGCCCAGCTACCCCTTCGGGTTTGGTTCTGCGCTATACCAAATAAACAAACAAACAAACAAGCAAACATAGAGAGAGGGGCGGCTAAAGAAAGAGGGTTGACTAGGAGGGTTTGACATGGAGAATGGTGCTGGTGAGGGCCTTAATAGTAGGTTCGGGTGCTGACAGAGGGTGTGGGTCCTGTGTTGATGAGGCATGAGGGCGTGGGGAATAGGAGGACACACAGGTAGCAGTAGGGCTAGAGGATGGCAGAGGTACTGCAGGGGTGTGGGTTTATGAGGGAAATGGTAAGGGTTTTTAGACACAGTTTCCGCAGATGTTCATATATAGACCAGAAGGGTGAGCTCTGGGGAGCATGAAGGAGAGTGGGTGTATGGATACGGTTCTACCAACCAACATGGCTACAGATGACGGGCAAAGCAGTCTGACACTTCCAGGGGTGTTGGCAGGGCAACAAAAGAGGAGTGGGGCTACACCCTGGTAGGAAACAGAGGCAGGGTCATCAGGTGGCATGCCCACACATGCTTTGTACAGCAGGGGATTGGGTAGGCCAGAGCCCACCCCGAAGAGGAGAGATGTATAGGGGTGCACCCCAAACTGGTGAGATGCGGAGGAGACAGTCACTGGGGGTATGGGGATGTACATTGGTACAGGGTCCTACAGGAGTCACAAGAAGCATTGAATATAGAGGAAGTGCATGAAGATGACTGGGGCAAGTACAGAGAATTGAAGAGGGCTGCATAGAAGAGACAGGTTAAGTAGATGTAAGTATATGGAGTAGGGGTTGGATTGGGGGAAGTGGGGAGTGGGAAAGGAAAGTAACCAGGTAGAGTTGCTGGGAAGCAGTATTTTTTCTCCCCTAGCAGGATCACATACATGGCAGAGGTGAGCGGAGGTGAGTAGGACCAGCAGCAATGGTGCAGAGGGAACCAGCATCACAATGGCAGTCAAGTGAGCAAGAAGCTGAGTGGTCAATGGCATGTCGGATGGGGTGTAGTTGGGTGCAACAGCAATGTGTGAGGGAGGTTGTGAACCTCTGGGGGCTGAAGAGAGTAGTGTGAAAGCAGTGTCATCTGGTGTTAAGATGGTGGATATTTGATTGCAAGGGGGTGGATGTTGATTGGAAGATTGTGAGAGGATGTGGAGGGGAGATGGACAGTGGTATACACAGATGGACAAGGCAAAGATGGTGCATTGAGGGTGAAAGGGATGGAGGGGGAAAAGGGACAGTGTGAAAGCAGTACTTGTTCAGTCTAAGTTGTTGACCTTCATGGCCATCAGTGAGAATTTTCGATTGCACTTGACGCATGCGACTTAGGGGTACACATTGTATGGAGATAGTGTACCAAAGGCAGGTTAGCAATATTTTGAATTTTGGGCCTGTAACATGGACACTTTCTTTGTACTTGACAGGAGTGCGGACGCGGTTTGTGCACTTTTTGACAATGATGTAAATGAGGTGGCAGTGTACTTTTAATGCTATGGGGCACTCACAGTTTACCAATCCAAGACACCAATTCTCAGGGTGTTTTTATGGACAAGCTGGATTAGCCGATTTAAACATTGAAGGCAATCTGGCATTACTGTGTGTTGCACAGGAGTGGCAATAGATGTGAAGTAGGTTTGGCCTACCTGGTTGCATATGTTCAGGGCCTGTGCCCTTTGGCCTGCAAAAGGAATGGGTGGTGCCTGTGGATGACGGTACAAGCACTCCTGCATCTCTGCCGTTATGCCATGACGCGTGGCAATATTATGCAGGACACAACATGCTACAAATATTTTGCAAACTACAGATGGTGCATGTAGGAACACGCCACCTGAGTGGTCAGCGGAGTGGAAGTGTAACTTAAGTACTCCAAATGTGTGCTCCACTTTGCCCCTAGTGGCTTTGTGTGCTGCGTTGTAGCACGCCTCACCTGGAGTGGTTGGATTCCTGATCGGTGTCAACAGTAATGGTGACAGCGTGTAGGCACTGTCCCATGCAAAGGAGTACTTGATAATTGATTGATTTATTATTGAATATGTGTTTGACCAGTGATGGCCAACAAGGCCACTCACCAGCAACATCATGAACAGTGCATCAGAGCAACCTCACCCACGTTACCGTACATCACATCACCACTCCAGCATCCACCACTACACTCAAACTGATGGTTGCCAATATTCACTCATCAATCAAAGATGCAGCTGACATTGCCAACCTCATCAGCACAAGTGTACTTTTTTGGGGCAACGTCACTAAACATTTTGTAAATTCATGCCCATCTCTAAAACAAAGCTGTGCCTGAGTTTAGGCATAAACGTACGATCATGACCACCACACCGTAATTGATATTGCACATGTGTCATCTCCTGTGAGTCAGCTCTGCTGTGGAAGGTGGTGTGTATTCTGGTCACCCGGGTGTAGCCAGCCAAATGGCAGGACAGAAACATGGAGGGCCAGGCCTCCTCTTTGACCTCTTTGTGAGGGATGGTAACACCCTCTGCCCAAGACAGCCCAAGACAGCCACAAAGTAGGCAGCTGTCCTAGGCCTGGGGATCAAAGGAGCACAGCCATTCAAAAGTAGCCGCACACCAATGTGTTGCCTTTCCAGGGGCCTTTGTTCTCAGTGAGAAGTCAAGGGGGTTGGATTATGAAAGGTAGGACTGTTCTGGTCAAAGGAAGCAGACTTTAACCATCTCTGTCTGTATCTCTCTTTCCTGTCCCCTCCACCTCCTCCAGAGCAAAGCACTGTGCTGTGACATCAGAAAGGCAGAAAGGCAAAGTCCACTCTGCAGGTATTGTACCACTTAGGCAAGATAGCTTTAGTACAATCACCTAAGGACTTGTGCCTTTAAAAGAAGGGGTATTCCACCACTTCAACACATTTTCTCAGATCTATCACAGACCCTTTAAGTCGGCAGATTTGCTCTGAAGAAATCACTGGACCTTCTTTGGTAAAGTTGAACTTGTCAAATCCTTCAGCCTGAGGGAGTGATCTCTGCTGTGGACCAGGACCTACCACTCTGCACCAGAATCTCCTAGAGCTAGGACAGCAGACCCTGAACAGATTCATCCTATCCTGGAGTCTCCCTCAGTGGTATTCACAGCAAGCGGAGGGCCAAACCAGCAGCAAAGTTCCCAGTTCTACTGCACTGAACTGCTTGCTTTGTGTTAACTGCACCTTGAACGAGGGGGAAGATGCCGGCTCCAGCTTTTGCGCTCCTCAAACTCAGAACCTGCTTGCATTTCAACCAGCTTGACGCTGCATCTTGCACTTGCCAAAGCTTGTCACCTGCTAGGCCCTAAGCGACTGCTCGATGCTGAGACCCAAACTGAATCACTGGTGAGTCATAAGCCAACTGTGATGGGGGGGTTCAACCATGGCTTGACCTAGCTAGACCTTGAACTGCCAGCTCATCAACCTGCACATTGATGCACCCAAAATGACCACTTCGACAACCCTCAGACGCTGACTCAAACCACTGCAGTGTCACTCATCAACCCATTCCGTTGGCTAAAGCCTGACTCAGCCTGATCCAATGTGAAGCATTTCTGGGACCACCCCAACATGCACCCCTGAGAGATACCCTCTTACCATACAGAACAACCATCTTCGCCCCTACGTTACGCCTGCTTGGTGCTTGGGCCTACTCAATCCAACATGCCCAAACTGAATTTGATCCCCTTGCATCAATATCAAATATTCGGGTCTGGCTCTGTCAGCACACCAAGAATTGAATGCAGGCACTGCTGACCTTGAACTGCCCCCTCAGTCCACTTGGACCCTAGAGTATAGTACAGTCATGATCACTCCTGTTTTCACCAACAAAATATCCTTTTTGTGTGGTTAGTAACTTGTCTACCACCCTTGGAAATGAGCTCCGTTTGCTACTTTCCGCAAGCTGTTGCATCTTCTCTTTTCTTCTTGTTTTTGTCCAGTGTGTTCTATTTGCTCGGTTGCACATAGTGTGGTTAATTAAAGTATATGTATTTTTATAGGAACTTGATTAGACATTATCCTTATTTTGAATTGTGATTCTGTGTTGGTTTGGTCACTACTGGTTAACCTTCACAACCCTCTTAAGAGCATAGCCTTCCCTCTGACCGCATTACTGCAAAAGGCATAGGAGGTATATCTTTTAACTTTCCTTGTGTTACCTTTATGATTACATTGTATTTTGGTTGGCAGAAGTATGAGGGCTGAGTGGGCCATTTTCCCCCTCCTCATCCTTGTACTCCTGTGAAGCAGAATCCAATTAATCATTCTGGTAGCAGGGTTGAGATTTGAAATAGACTGTGCCTACAGCTCAACCAGCCAAAACAAAAGTGTACAGTTAATGTTAGTTTTCACTGCCAGGGAACAGCCATGGAACTCAACATGAGCAAGGTACGTACCTTGACAGCAAGTGTTTTGTGAGAATTCTGTTGAGCGAGGGGTCATGGCAGTTTGTCCAAGAAAGCCAAACTGTTAAAAAGTCTCCAAGCATTTGAGGCAGCTAGCAGGGTGGAGGGTCCTCTAGGGACCAGCGGTAAGCTGGAACCCCTAGCCCTATTGCCCATGCACATAGGTGGCATGGAGACTGCTGAGGAGAGGAACAGTGATAGTGCTTCTCAGCATTCCTCCCACCCGGCGGTCACAGTAGTATCCCAAAGGTCACAACCCTTCCACATGTTGCACTCATCCATGAGTTGCGGTGCTTCAGCTGCTGAGGATCTGGTGGACAAGAAGCAAAGGGACTAGGTGATGCCATGCAAAATGGTGCTTGAGGCTCAGAAGGAAATCTGTACAACTTCTAGTAGTGAAGGAAGAGTCTCCAGCAGTGGCCAGCAAGGAAAACCTAAGCGCCAGCTCCCCAAGGACTTAGTCTGACCGTATGAGGATGAGAAGGATATATACAACTGGTTCAAAAAGCTGAAGTAAGCTTTCTGTCCCCAGAAGGTTGAAGAGGAGTTGTTGGATGCAGCCCTCATGAGCTGTCTACCCATGGTTGGAACTGATGTAATTATTCAGTTGAGTCCTAAAGAGGCCTATGTGTTCCAAGATGAAGGCTTCAGTCCTCAGGAAGTTCTGCAAAATTCCAGAACAAGAGCTTTGGAGATCTCACCAAAAAGGGGAGTCAAACGTTTAAGTCATTAATGCATCAATCTCTGAAATATCTGAGTGGTTGGGTGCCAGGTAACAAAGTTGATACATCTGTGGGTATCTTTAATCTGATTTCATGTAAGAGCATCATTAAACAATGTCAGATGGAGTCACATCAGCATCCAGACAAGAGTATCACCGACCCTCAGCAGCTTGCAAAGGCAGCCAATCAGTTTGTGGCTACTCACTTCCAGAAATAGGCAATGGGCGTTGCATCCAAATCAGATGATGAAGGGGTTGAAAAAAGATAATCTAAAGAGGGTAACGACAAAGGATTGCACCCTCCTGCTAAGATTTCAAAACCTGATGGGAAATTCCAGGCACCTACACAGTCTGCTCAGACAGAAAGGAGAAGTGAAGGCACCCCTAGCACTGGGGCACCAGAATTCACAGCCTCCAAGGACTGCCACCCCTGCAGAGATCTGAGAGATAACAAGCAAGATCCCGCCTGCAAGGGTAGACCCAAGCAAGCAGCAGTTAGGGATACTCATATGGAGGAAGAAGAGGAAGGAGAGATAATGTAATGTAGGAATCTTATATGATGAATTCTCACTCAGCCAGGGACTGGCAGACTGTAACCTTGTATCTTTTTTATTTTTTTATTTAATTTAATATTTATTGTGATTTAGTTTACATTGAAACTTTACACATTAATATAACTTTTGCATATAAAGAAAAAGAAAAAAACGTACAGAGAATAAAAATTATCATAAAAAGGAAACATATGACAATTTTAACTACAGATATATAAATAAAAAGGAAAAAACACATCAAATTCCCTAAGCAAACAAACCATCATGTCAGCATCGTAAAGCTTTAAGATAACAATAATCTCGTTTTAACGAAAGATCAAGAACCATACAGCGCCTCGTAATGGCAGCAACTCTGCAGGGCAGGCTCCCAGCATATAATTAGCATCTCAAAAATGGTTTACAATTGTAGCAGTTCCTAATTAAGTGCAAACCCAAGACAAATTGCAGAATCGTTTGGGGTTCGAAAGTAACTCTTCAGTGGTTCATCTTTATGTCTTCCTATATAATTATATTAAGGCTTCTTTCCACCTTCAGCCAAATATTGTACAATGCTGTCAGAAGCCTCATGCTTTCAGAATTAATGCAATGATAACAAAATAGTTCCTCTTTAATGTATCCACGATTATGTACAAAATTGCCCAAACCGAGGTTTATGGCACTATGCATCTTGTGGCATTCAGTCAACAAATGTCTGGCCGCCTCTGGCTGATTCACTTCCTTGCATAATCGGCAAAGTCGTAGTTCTGGAGCGATCATGTCTCTTCTCCCGGTGATCATTAATGTAGGTAGTTGTTCAAACCTTAGGAGTAAAATGAAGCATCTTAGTCTCACATCAGGGCACAGGTTGAGGTAGCTCTGAGGTTTTTTAAAGTTGTACAGTCTGTACTGGACAAACCGATAGCTGTTCAGCTTCTGGAGATGATCGTAATTCTCGAGCCAGTCCCAGAGATCTATACGTTTACCTAGGGCACTCTGTACTTCTTCTGTAACATTACCCACCCGACTTTGCCACCCAATGGCCGTCAACAATTTGGACATTTGCTCCTTCAAAGGGCACGGGGGATAGATCTCTTGATGGACAGCCTTTAATAGCCCGTTGTTGGTTTCACCACACTTGTATCACTGAGCAGGAAAGGTACTGGGGCTCCCATGAGGCTTGGTTCCTGCTAACACAGAGATCTTTTTGGACTACGTGGTCATTAATGGGAAAAGATCCCCAGTACTTTGTGATACTGCTGCTAGTATCACTGCCGTCCGATAAAAGGTGGGTTCTCCCAAGATAGGGGATTCGATGGTATCACGCGATGACCACTGGCTATCTTGGAGTTCAGTTGGAGTGGAGAAACGTCACAGCTCCACTTCACTGTTTAAGATGACATTTATGTAGATTGTCTGTTGCAGAACGATAAGCCTGACACCGATATCATTGACATGGACACACGGCCTAGGGCAATAGAAGAAGCTTGGGAAGCAGCCCTGGCAGCCATAGGTCCAGAGCCTCTTCCAGCTGCTGATGGCGAGGTACCAGTAGTTTCAGTCCTCAAGGCTCTTCTGAAGCTAAGTGACTGGTCCTTAGCTGGAGGCCAGAGTCAGGCTGACTTTTGCCAAGCCTGGCGTGACTGTCCAACTTCGGCCCTCTGGTTGCTGCCCAACAGCAACCGTAGGGCCAGACCTGCCAAAACTCCCTTTTCTCTAGCACTGAATCAGTTGCTTCGTGTTCACTGCACCTACAATGAGAGAAAAGGTGATGGTGCTTTCTTTTGTGCCCGTACACCACCAAACTTGCTTGTACTTCAACCAGATCGATGCAGCTGCAGCATCATACCCTATCCAAAGCGTGTTACCTGGTAGACCCGAAGATACTGCTCAATGCCGGGACCCGAACCAAATCACTGGTGAGTCACACGCAAACTCTGAATGAGCGTTGCATCAGGCTAGCCCTTAAACTGCTGCCTCATCGACCTGCACATCGAAGCACCCGATATGACCACTTCGACAACCGTCGACCGCTGTCTCAAACTACTAGAGCATCACTCACTGACCCGTTGCTGGAGCTAAAGCCAGGATTAGCCTGCCCCACTGTGAAGCATTCCTGTTACTGTCCCAAAATGCATCCATTAGTGCCGCCCTTTGGCAACAATGAGTGACCGTTTTCCCACCTACCTCCTGCTTGGGCCAGCATGATCCAAAGGGCCCGAACCTAGCTGGATCTCTTCACATCAACAATTTACAACTGGTCTGATTTCATCAGCCCACCAAGAACTGAATCCAGGTGCTGTTGATCCTGAACTGCACCCTAGGTTCATTTGGAACCTAAAGAGTAGTTTGGTCATGATTTCACCAGTTTTCACCAACAATATATCAATTTTGCAGTTAGTAACGTGCCTAAAACCCATGGAATCATGCTCAGAGTGCTACTTTCCCCAGTCTGTCACATCTCCTCTGCTCTTACTCATGTTGGGTGTTTGTATAGTGTTTTCTATTTGTTATATTGCAGATGGTGTGTTTAATTAAATTATATATATTTTTTATAGAAACTTGATTGTACATTCCCTTTGATTTGGACTGTCAAACTGCTTTGTATAGGTCACAATTGGTTCACCTGCACACCCCTCTTAAGAGCATTACCTTCCCTCAGCCCACATTATCACGAAAGGCGAAGGAGGTATATCTCTTAACTGTCCCTGTTTTACCTTTATGATTTTATTGTGTTTTAGTTTGTAGAAGTGTGTGGAAGGGTGGGCCATATTACCCCTACTCGTCCTTCTACGAAGCAGAATCCAATTTGTCACAAGCAACCTCAGACAAGATATATTTCTGGATGGATAGGTGGGTGTACTTATCAGGGAAAAAGGAAGGTTGGACGAATCTGGCACACCCTATTGATGTAGGTAATTATGATTTGTATTAATGTATTAAAGAAATAGTGGAAACAATTAGAAAATAGATATGAGGTGCAGAGGAGAGATAAGCAACCTTGACACCTAGGGTGCATGAAGTAATAAGAAACAAAAAAGTTCCCAATTAGGGAACTCACGTCCCCTGCACACTTTCCAATGTCTGGAAGACCAGACCAACAATTAGTTTGTATTCTTTACAATCTTTCTAATGATCTCTAAAGAAAAGAGGAAACTTCTAGCATAAGGCAATATTTGAGGAGATCAATTGAAGAAATTCACATTCAGTCAGAGTAGGTCACAAGAACGGAAATTCATGTTTATTCTTGATGTTGAGATTGTGGCAGGCCCAACGCGTTTCGAGTGGTAGTCCACTCTTCATCAGGGGCAAATCAAAAAGGTTCTAAGAAAAAAATATGTACAGAATTCTACATTAGAGTGATGTTTTTTTTTCATAGACAATAGTTCTACAAATTATACCAAACAGGCTGTTACAACTTCTTATGTCATGTATACATAGGCTAATAGAATAAGTATCAAAAATTACTCAGCAACAAAATAAAGGGTACATTGACACCAAAGAGTTAATATCTTCAACTTAGACATTTTACCTTCATGTTACTATTTGTAGAAAAAGATAATAATTAGGTCAATATCATGAGATGATTAGATAGACTGAACTCTACTGAAACATGTGTTGTATAGTCATGAAAGAAAGATTTAACAAAGAAGGGAAACAAATCAAAAAGTTAGTTCTAACCTTTTGGAAGTTTTAGGGTATCTTCAAACGAAGAAATGGTGGATCCAGAAAGAGGACCCCAAGTGGTCGAGAGGACAGTGATCCAAGGAAAATGTCACCCCAGTCATATCTGTTAAGAAATGAGTGTGAAATAAAAACTAGTAAGTGGGAGTAATGAGAAAAGACTCCGGGAAACTACTTTATATAAAGAAAGGTCACTTACAACTGCTAGCGTTAGTGGAGGTTCATATAATAGCCTTGGTGTGGAGCCAAGGTCCAACGGTGATCCCAAGCTGTGACGTAAGAAATCTGAGATTATGATGGCTGATTAGAAATCGAATATTGGACAGATGTCCACTGTCACTAAAAAGAAAAAAAGGGAATAGAAAAGGTTTAAAGGTCTAACCAGAATCGGTCGAGGTAAGAGACAAGGTGTGAAACGTATTCTCCGCCAAAAAAAAGTGAAAATGCATGCCAAGAGTTGTTATTAGGAGGGAGAGAGCTTACCTATGCATCCGCAGCACTGACAAATGAAGACCGGAATCCAAAATGGAAAGTCGACGCCATTGTCAATGCCGGCTGCGTTTATATTGCGTTTGTCATGCGTGACGTCATCACGCGGGAGCGTGTGACGCTACGTCTTCAAATTTAGAATTAAGTAAGAAAGTATGCTTGTTTATAAGAGGCGGAAAACAGGATCTCCCAATGGTAGCCCTATTGTTGATGCTACCAAGGTAGTGTTATTGATTGGAAAGGAGCGAATTCACAACATGGGGAGTCCGGGATGATAAACACATGACGTCATCACGCTTGCGCGTGAATGACGTAATGTGTCAACAAGCCGGCATCCCAACGATCCTTAAAGCAAGAAGGGGCACAATAAGTCGAGTGAGTGCAAATCAGCGGGCAAACGCTATTTGCATGTACAGACCGCGGCCAAATATTGGCCGCCGTGTATTGGGATGTTGTCGACAATCAGATGTACGTTGTAACACTACTAGGGCAGCCTAGAGAAGGCTACCTGAACCTGTGAAAAGGGTGTTTATGTCTTAGAGTGGGGGATAACCACCGCTGGCTATTCCAAGAAATAAACTCAAGAAGAGGCTAAAGAAAAGGTCCCGCTCGGGGAGATTAAAGTGGAGGATAACACCAGGGAAAGGTGTTAGGAGAAGACTTCCGCACAAGGCGAAAGGAGTAATTTGAGAAGATGGTGGGCAACTTAGAGTAGAGGACCGATGTCAGTGGTCAATCGAGGACACTATGTAAGTAATATACGGTGATGAGCACTGTATATATGAATAAGTAGACTAAAATCAAATAAGTACTATATTGAATAAAAAAGCCCCAAAGTAGGGAGCGGAGGGTCAAAGAAATCAACATGACAACATATCAGAATGTAATTGACATCATGATCTAGATATATTCATTTACATAGTTCTAATATCAAGGACAGCAAGCTACACTGCCCAAAACTGATTCACAATGTAGTTGTAAATACGGATGTCATAAAACAAATGGTAGAACCGACTAATATACATATCCAACTCAGTTTTTCTGCCCAACGGTGTGGTGTACAATCTATCGGGAGTCATACAGTTGTTTCATCAATTCCATCATTTAACCCAAACAATTCTGGTTTCACTAAAGATAGTAATCAGGACAGTTGGAAAAAGAGGTGTGTTGTTCAGATGTTTTAAATGAATGGACCCAAATAATATTCTTCGTTGAGCCCCAAGGGGGACATTGCATCAAGTTTGTGAATCCAGTATAGTTCTTTTTGTGCTAATAAGTTAGGTAGGTCACCTCCCCTTTGTAGGGGGTGTAATACCTCCAATATCGCAAATCTCATCTGAGAAATACTGTGATTGTTATCCCTAAAGTGACGAAAGACTGGTGATTTGGTTTTTTTTTGTTCTGATCTGAGATTTATGCTCGGTCCATCTTTCCTTGGCTTTTCTGCTGGTCTTCCCCACGTAGTATTGGCCACAGGGGCATCTGATGGTATATACTACATTTTTGGAGTCACAAGTTGCATAGCTTTCCAGGGGAATCTTCTTTCCGTTGTTGGGATGTCTAATGTAATTGCCTTTTATAATGTTCGAACAGTGTTGGCAATTAAGGCAAGGGAAAGTGCTGTTTTTTGTCTTGGTAAGTGTCCTCTGAGTCGAGATCTTTGGTCTTTCTACTTTTATAAGTGTATCTCTAAAGTTCCTTCCTCTTTTATACGCTAGCATTGGAGGGGCTGGAAAAAGCCTGTTAAGATTAGGGTCTGCTTTAATCAGGTCCCAGTTTTTGATGATAATCTTTTTAACTTGGAAACTCTGTGCCGAGTATCTTAATGTGTAGATCAGGTTGGATTTGTTCTGTGTTGGTTGTTTGTTCGGTAGCCTCTCCCGAGTTTGTGATTCCGTTCTGGTAATGGCTTGTGTCACTACTTGTTCGGGAAAACCTCTGTCCAGAAATCTCAATCTCATGGTATCAAATTCTGTTTGCAGTTTTTCTGTGCTCGAAGTGATCCGTTTTGCTCTTAAGAGTTGACTGTATGGGGGATTATCCTTCAGATGTTTTGGGTGAAAACTCGTGAAATGTAGAGAGCTATTAACATCTGTTGGTTTCCTGTACATTGTTGTTATTAGTTCCATATCTTTCCATTAAACTGTTACATCCAGAAAATTCACATGTGGTCTTCCAATCTCTATTGTGAATTTGATCTGCGGGTTACATTGATTGATGTAATGCCAAAATTCGGTCAGTTCCTGTTATGTCCCCTTCCAAATGCCAAAGACATTATCAATGTATCTTGTCCAGCAGTGTAATTTCTTTTTCCAGTGTGGGTAATCCAAAACATAGCTTTTCTCAAAGTAAAACATAAAAATGTTTGCATAAGAGGGGGCCACAGCTGAGCCCATAGAGGTCCCAGAGATCTGTAAATAATATTGACCATTGAATCTGAAATAGTTATTGTAAAGTATTAGGTTCATCAGTTGAATCGCAAAGGTTTTGTGGATTGAAACTTCATCATGTCTTAACAGCAACCATTCCAAAGCAGCTATACCTTCGTCATGGGGAATCGAAGTGTATAGACTTGAAACATCCATAGAGAACATTATTGGACCCGGAAAGTTAATCTGAAAGTTATTGATTTTCTGCAAAAAATGTGTCGTGTCCTTTAGGTATGTAGGAATTTTTTGTACCAGTGGTTGTAATGCAGTGTCTAAATAGACCGCCAGAGGTTGAAATATGCTGTCTGTGCCAGCGACAATTGGTCTGATAGGTGGGTCTATGGAATTTTTGTGTATTTTAGGTAGCCCATAAAATACTGGGATAATTGGAGATTTTTTTAACAGCAATTCTTCTGTTTTATCTGATATCCAGTCCATGGTGCTGGCTTTCTCAACTGTTTGTTTGATGATGATACTGATGTCATGCGTGGGATCATTATCCAATGGGAGATAAGTTTGTCTCTCATCAAGTAATTTGAGACAACCAGTATTGTAAAGTGTCGTGTCCATGAGTACTAGGGCTCCCCCTTTATCAGCTTGTTTCATAGTGAGGGAATTATCATCCGCAAAGTCCTTGATTATTTTAAGCTGATGTCTCTGTATGTTTTGTTTGGTTGAAGCTTCATACTTAATCTTTCTCAAATCACGTGTGGTCTTTGTTTTGAATAAATTGATCAATGGATTATTAATCTGTGGATGAAAAGTGCTTGGTTTCTTCATTTCTAAATAATCATGTTCTTTTGGTGGTATTATTTGTCCAAGGTTGTCAAAGAAGATCTTAAGTTGCATTTTCCTTATCAATTTGAAGAGGTTAATTTCTTCTTCAAATAAATGAGTTGAGTTTGTCGGTATAAATGAGGTCC
The DNA here is from genome assembly GCF_040938575.1 of Ambystoma mexicanum. Taxonomy (NCBI): domain Eukaryota; kingdom Metazoa; phylum Chordata; class Amphibia; order Caudata; family Ambystomatidae; genus Ambystoma; species Ambystoma mexicanum. Next base: position 127,617,010 of record NC_090941.1, read on the forward strand.
CGAGACTTAAAGTATCAATTTGACTTTTGGACAGCTGTCTGGACGAGATGTTGATAATCAATGGTGAATCTATTTGTTCTTTTGGCGCTGTTTTCTTTTTCCCTCTTCTGGTAGGCTGTCTCCTAAAAAAGGTTGTGGAACAATTGGAGGAATAGAAGTTTCTTTTGCCTGTGAGATTGGGATTTCACTGCCCGTAGTAGTAGGAGTTACTGAATTGGCTGCGCTCGTTCAAGGCTGTTCTTCTTGTTCTTCGGGTGTACTAATCAGGCCTGATTTTTTGTGTGGTGGAAAACAGCTAGTTATGGATTCTGGTAATTGGAAAACAAATTTGATTTCCACAATGTGAATCCTACACTTCAAGACATTTTGACCAAACCCACCTACCTTGTGGTGGCAAATCCTCTCTGCAAATTACAATGTTTATGGGATATGATAGCATTGGCCCACCATATTTGCTAGTATTTATCACAGCACTGCTGAGTATAGTGAGTTTGACTGAATGTTGCCATCAGCGTTGCTTTCTGCGCATAGGATAGGAGGGATAACAGATCTTTGTGTAATAAAAGAGCATGATTTAAGGCTCTACATGCACCTGCTGCTTGATACTATAGTGATACACTTCAAGGTGTTTCAAGGCAGTGCTATACCTTATCCTACTACTTGCTACTAAAATTGAGGGATTGCATCATTTGGGTGTATAGTAAGCCTGCTGGCTCGATACAACATAAAATAGTCTGTATAAGGCTTCAGCAGCTGCTGGTACAGCACTAGGAACAGGCTCATAGGGACTGTTAATATTTTGTGCCGAAGCAATATAGCATGGCCTTAGTTGTCAAACAAGGGAAGGCTTGACAACAGTAATTGCTTTACCATAGAAATGGCAAATGCTAAATATGTTAGTTACTTAAATTTGTGGGTGCCCTGGTGAGGCCAGCAGCAATCATGAGAACATGAATATGTTCACTATGGCTGCTTGAGCATTCCGCATATATACAAAAATTAGTTATGAGGGCAAATCCACCAAGCATTAGTACTATCAAACTGCCTCAGGCACTTAAATTAATTTACCTCATAGCCCATAAACCTTAAGATCACAATCTGGCACAAGTGAAAATGTCCACTGCCCTTCCAAACAGCAGTCGATCACACCTTGGCAGGGTTTAAGGACACAAGGACACACATCTTTGCAGTAATACAAAACATGAGAGAGTTTTACAATGAAGTGGTACATAATGTCGCACTGATGGATCTATGTGATACAAATAAATCCTGGTTTTATGATGTCATTTTGGTGATTTTGAATTTGTAATGCCGCTTTCACTTGCAAAAACATCCTCCCCCTCTAATGAACCCTTTCCCCAGTACCTTACTTTTTTGAGTGATTCAGAAATAGATTAGTGAATTCATTTTATTTCGGAGAAGTTTCTCCATTTACTACATTTGTCAGAGTGATTGCATTCTTCCTCTGTTACATGCACACCCATTATAGAAATCCTGGTCCAAGATGTAGTGAAGTGTGATTTTATTGATCATCACAATGAAAATGGTGATGATGATAATTATGATGAGGAAATGATGATGATGATTATGATAGTCACCAAGAAATAGAATACATCCAGCTCCTATGAAATCAATGGAATCTTTGGAAAAACATTGACAAAAACATTTCTCATTCTGACCTCAATGACATCAAGCAAGGAGTGATCTGGCAAAAATAACCTACTGAAATGCCAGACACCAGCGAACCAGTTGAGATTTAGATGCAGATAAATACATCATCTGTAGTTTCTAACCCTCGCTGGCCCAATACCGCACAGGTGAGAAACGTTACCCACTGAAGCAACTGTACCGCCTTATCCCATGCAGGTACAACACAACATATAGACAATTTGCATTCACCATGAAGAACACATACACTAGGTAAAATATGCATTTATACATGAAGAATATTAACATAGCATCCACACGACATGAAGAATACTAACATGCCTAATATATAAGGAAAATGCAACATAAACACCATGTGAATATAGCATACTGACATCGAAAAACAAGTGTAATTGGGCAGCCACCTTCTTACAAATGGAAGCTGCAGTGTGCTTTCAAATAAACAAAGGCCTCAAGAATTTGAGAGGATCTAAAATGCGAAATCCACAAAAATTCATATCTGTGCAGAGCTCAGACAGGAGTTGGCAACTCGTGCCAAGGTTATGAGAAAAAAAGGGAGGGTCAGAGTAGAAGAACGAAGCATAAGATAGTAATTCCCAGGACGTTGGCTGGATACTCCCAGAATAATTAAAGTTTTATAAGAGCACAACAAGCCTTTGTAGGGCAAGTGCAGTAACACGGCAAGCCAAAAGACACCATGAAGAATAACTCAAGAGTGTCCCAGGTGGCAACAGAACATGCATCATGCACATTAGTAGTATCAAAAATCCCAATAAATAGGGGATAGTTCCATTTCAAACATGGTCCCATCAGTCATGATCCATAATTGAAGAACACTGAATATTCATTAGAAATAAACACAGATAGAACACCTGCCGTACTCCATACACATAAACACAGACACGAGGCACCACACAAGGTTAAATACAAAGAGATTGCCCAGTCCCATGGCCTAGAAATGAGGGATGATAATATTTGTAATGAACAATGAACAGTCCATGGGCCTCTCTCCCCCTACTATTTGTCTGGATCATGGGATCTCTCCCCCTACTATTTGTCTGGCTCATGTCTTGACGACCTGTCAAGTGGTATCTAGTCAATTCATCTAAACCCATTCCATCTAATGCCATTCCGTTGTTCCATTGACATTTTTCCATCTAAACAATTTCCATCTAAGGCATGTTTTTGGGGGGTAAAGGGTTATTTTTTGTTAAAGTGCATTTAAAAGGGTAAAAAAACAGGGTTTGGGGGAACCCCCAAAAAAAGAAAAAAGGAAAAATGCATTAGATGGACATTTTTTAGATGGAAAAATGTTGATGGAATGGCATTAGATGCAATGGTTTTAGATGAAATTACCATAAACCCTGTCAAGTGGCCATGGTTGGTTAGTTAAAAAACAACCAATCAATACCCTAAATGTTATGCCATCCATGAAATAGCTTGGTGTAGGGATGATGTCTTTTTATCTTTATCAATTTAGAGGTGGTTCCAGGTAGATCTATCAGATGTGTGTAACCCAATTAAATGTTTAATACATTACAGGGTCTGCGGTAGTTATGGTTCAGTTGCTCAACTCAAAGGAAAAGCACTTTTTGGGTGGCTTATAACTTTGCTTCCCCTAGACGAATCCCTACCAAACTTTGTAAATAAAGCATATGGCCCGCTCTGCATTCTTTTCATAAGTTTGGTGAGGTTTCGTTAAGGGGGGGCAAAGTTGTAGGGCATCCCAAATAATTATTTTTTTCCATAGAAGCAATGGAAAACATTTATTTTTTGCTCACGCCTACAGCCCAAACCGCTGGCCGGATGTTTGCCATATTTGCAGCAGGAGTGGTGGTTTGGTCCCGAAAGCATGCTTTTGTAAATTTGCTGTAATTCCATCCAGTAGTTTTCTTTAAAACGGGTGAAAAGTAGCTAAAAGAAAATTTGTGATTTCTGGGTTCGGTCCACGGACTCATTTCCCTGTTCACTCCGTGGACAGGCTTCCGATTGGCCGTGGGGCTGTCGTGATGTCCGCGGACATTTGACGCACCCGCTGATTGGTTGGTGAAAAGCGTGATGTGCGTCATATTTTTCCGAAAAGCCCACCATTGTCTATCCGCGGATATCCGTGATTTTCCATAGACAGCTCAGTGGGGAACAGGGTTGGGAAATAGATTTTGGGTCATTTGGTTTTGGAAAAAGGGGCTCGGAAGGATGGGGGAGTGAAAGAAAGATGATATGGGGCTATTTGCTTAGGTGGAAGATGAGTGTGCAGGGCACAGCAGTCCACAGACACTGCGGCAGTCCGCAGACAGTGTCTTAGGTGGGCAGCTTATCTGGTGACTGCAAGCAGGCTTTGTTAGCGTAGGGGAGTGGAATGTAAAAGATATGTGGATGTTTGCATAGGTTAAAAATATCCCATGCACCTGAGAATATAGGCACTGGCACAACTACCACAGTATCATATGGCCATGCAACCAAGAATCTGGCCACAACCATTGTAGTAGTAAGTGTTTGTTGGGCAGTTGGTGAAACACTTTTGTGGTTATTTGGTGACTACAAGAGGGCTTGTTAGAGTAGGGGAGTGGAATCGATATGATATGGCGATATTGCCATTGCTGAAAAATAGGTTTGGTGGTCTATTTTGATGTCTGCCGATGGCGTTTGAATTGGGAAGTCAAGGACAAGTTGTGGTGTGATGGTTGTGGCCAGTGGCCAGATTCTTGGGTGCATGGCCGTATTATGCTGTGGTGGTTGTGGCCAGTGCCTAGATTCTTGGGTGCATGGCTGTATGCTGTAGGCCATGCACCAAGACTCTAGGCACTGGCCAAAACCACCACAGCATAATACAGCCATGCACCCAAGAATCTATCCACTGGCCACAAGCATTGTAATAATATGTGCACAGAAATGGAATTCGGCCATTGGAAACAACAATTATAATATGTGTATAGTAATTATACAGACTGTATAGGCAGTGTATAATTTTTGAACATAGTGACACAATACCATTGAAGTGAAAATTGTACTTTTCCTTGATTTAGCATTGGGGGTACAGTTTGACTTTGATGTACGTGGTAATGCATCAGCAATCTTTGCTTCTTTCTCTGTGAAAAAAACATAGCACAATATGTTAGGTAGGATAGTTCACAATGTTGCATTGCATACAATCTCACATATTCATGCACTTTTTTTTCGACCCTCATAATTAGTACAGTTTGTTTGAAGTGTGCAGTACTTAAAGGATTGTTTAAGGTGCACAAATAAGTGTATTTGTTGTTACAAGCAGTTTTGCAGTAGGAAGGAATTGTAATGGTGTAGGTGTTTTGCTTTTCGAAAGTGCTGGTCGTATGGCTGCAGTTAGATACCAGCTGCTGTACTGTTTATAGGCTTGCCGTTTTGAAGAGTATGCTTTGATGCAGTTGGATTCCTGGTGGTGGATTCAAAGGGACTGTTGGGAATGATTTGCGAGGAAATTAGGGGGCTTGGGCACAAAATCCTGCAAAAATGTCAGTTGTGTATTCATGGAACACAATGCGCATGGCTTACCAGGGACTTGCGAGGAAACCGCGCCGGTCCAACACGTCACTGAGACACCATGAATGCCTTTCACGAGACTCGTAGCGAAGGGGCATTTGCTTCTAAGCTGTCACCTAAAAAGGGGGCGGAATACGTGGAATGGGGAACAACAAGCAAATTCAACAGGGCTCGCTGGCACGCAGTAAAATACGTGCAAATCCTGAAACACATATGCCACGCAATAGCTGCCGAATACAATAACGCGCACAAAAACAAATCCATAAAAAGCCAGTGCGATCAACAAACGCGCATATACAGCTACGATGAATGTACCATTTGTCGCAGCAGTTATTGTGGTACACAGCAGGAGGATGGCCATGGCCCGGATTTTTTTACCTAGGGCCAGCCTTTTTGGGATGCCTGATTACCAGGTCTATGGCAGGTATAGGTTTCCACCTCATATCATATTAGACCTGGTCATTGAGTGGGAGAATTACCTTACATCACCTACCCTGTGCTCCCAAGCACTGAGCCCCTTGGAAAAGGTGCTCAATGTTCTGCATTCTTTGGTCACTGGGTCATTTCAATGGACAACTGCTATAGTTGGGGGCATTTCACAGCCCACGCAGTCACAATGCCTGCAACAGGTGTTGGCTATAATGACTGCATGGCCCTTGGTCAACAGGCACATCTACATGCCCAGAACACCTGCAAAAAGGCAGGCCGTGGTCCTGTATTTTTATTAGGATTCGCACTTCCCTAGAGTGCTTGGTGCCATCGATTGCACCCATGTGGCTCTATGTCCACCTAGGGCGACAGAGTCTTATTTTGCAATTGCAAGCACTGGCATTCCATCAAAGTGCAGGTTGTATGTGATGCCAAGGGTATCATTACTTCTGTATATGCAAACTATCCAGTGTCCACCCATGATAGTTTCATATTCAGAAGGTCACCCCTACACCGGGCCCTGGAAGCTGGGAGGCATGGAAACACATGGCTCATTGGTGAGTATAAATGCCTGTGTACTTGCATGCATGTCACACACATGCACAAATACACACCAGTGATAAACCCCTCGCCTGTACAGGGGACAGTGCCAACCTTACGAGCACCGACATGATGATGGCAATACGGAACCCTGCCACACCACCCCAGGTAATATACAATACAGCCTATCTTGCAACTTGAGGCATAGTGGAGCGCACATTTGGAGTGCTCAAGTCACGTTTTCATTCCCTTGACCACTCTGGTGGGTTCCATGTGTTAATATCCCCGCAAATATATCACCATAATTTTGCGGTGATGACCAATGGGCCCTGCAGGGGACACCCCCACAACTCCTGCATTATTTTAAAATGTGCGGGGGCCACCCCCGCAACCCCTGCTCCCACTAAATATCCTCCCCAAAAATATTGCCTATGGCGGGACAAAGGGCCATATGCATGGCGATATTTTTGGTGGGGATATTTTATAGGGATAGCCTCTGGTGGTGAGTTGCTATATGCACCACCATTAGTGTGCAGGATCATTGAGGCAGCGTGTGTCCTGCACAATTTTGCAACACCGCGTGGTGTACTGGTGGACATGGTGGTGGCCCTACACCCGCAACCACATGCACGCCGCTTGCGCATTGCAGGTCAAAGGGCACGATGTGCAGGGTCATTTGTAGACTGGACGGATTGGTTTGGTGGAATGAAGAGTTGATTGTAAGTTTGTTGGGGACATTTTTTCAATGAGGGTTTCTTGTGCCATAATGCTGTTGACAATCATTTCATACCCTTGGCCACTACTATGTATGGCAATTGGGTTTTACTGCTCTTGTTTAAATGCCTCTTCATTGAAATATGTTTCTGTGTTGCTTTTATGAATCCATTCACCTGCACAGAAGTTTTCAAATGTGTCTATGTTGACATTGAGCATGTTTAGAAGTACTTTCTGTAGTTTACTGATTAATTTGTTAGTGGTTTCATTCAGGTTAAAATTAATATAAACAGTTTTCTTGTGAGGAGCATTGCGTTGTCAATGAGAGCTTCCAGCATTAGTCTTCTGCAGTCATTTTTAAGCATTGAGTGTGACTTTTCTGCGGTTTTTATAAGATTTTGAAGTACTCTACGGTGGAAATATTTTTGTAAAATATTTTTTTTTTGGGAATGCTTAACTGTGGGTACATTAACATTGGCAGATGTAGTGGTAGCACTATTAGTAGTTTTTTTCTTCTTTATACATTTCACTTTATTTTTACTTTTTGGAAGAGGGGACCTAGTATTTTTTTTACATCTAGCTGCTTCAGTTTTGTTGACTGACTGTATTAGCAGTTTTGTTTGAACATTTGCTATAAATTCTGTTAGAGTTGGATGAGTATTTTGCATGGTTTTAGTTTTATCTGCTCTATTTTTTCGCTGTTTTCTATGGAGTTGTTTTTTAGTAGGCATTATTTTCTGTCTGTTGGAGGAAAAGGGAAAGTGTGAGTTTGAATGTTGTGCAATGTATTTGTGTGCATTGTGAATGAGTGTATAAATATGAGGGCAGACATAACTAGAGGGCTGTGTGATTGTGCAATTGGCTGTTAGTTCTGGTTCGGAAGGTTGTGAGGATAGCTGTGTGTATAGATGTGCAAAGGGTTTGGTTTAGTGCATAAGATAGTGTACTGTGCATGAATATAGAGAGGCCATTACAATGTTTTCAGAATGCTAGTGAATGTTCTCATACTGGTGTTTAGGTGAGAATACAAAGAGTGTACCTGCTGAGGTGCAATGAGTAAGAGTGAAATAAATGCTGTTGGTTTGGAAAGAATTGTGTAGGCTACTATTACGGCTACACTGCATTGTATGAGTTACAGAAAGAATACTACTACACTAGTGCACTTACTTTGTAGGATGTGAAGAGTAGTTTTCTTCTGATTGTTGTCTTCTATGAGTGAGGTTGTTGTCTTACAGGAGGCTGTTCTTCACTGCAATTGGGAAAGAAGAAAATTAGTAGGTATGCATGGTAATGGCAAAGTAATTGTAGGACAAGAAGACATTATTTTGCACTGTATGAGGAGTTGTTGGGAGTAGGAGTTAGTAACATTGCACGTGATTACAAGTATGGTTGTAACACTGCCATTGCTGCAGACAGGTTGCCACTAGATTCCTAATGATTGTCTGGCAGCTAGCTTCCCAGTGTCACTAGGACATTACAGGTCATGTTGGCTGGAAAGTCAGGTGGTGGAAAATGTTAGTCTCTATGTGTGTGAGGTTGCACAGCACTGTATGGGAATGGGGACATGGGAGACCTGGCAGCTTTGGTAAGGGGGCTGGTGGTTCCATGATAAGTATACCCTATGGAGTTGGAGTTTTGAAAGTGTGTGAGTTGCGGTTGCACTATTTGTATTAGGATCGGTGCACTGCAAGTCCCAATATGCAGAGAAAAATAGAGAAGCCAAGAAGCATGTACAAATTAGAAAGAAGAATGTTAGGTAGAAAATATGTATGTGTGGGAAAGTTCATGAAATTGCACACACTGAGTGTTATTGTAATATGTTGAAGAAATCATTTCCATTTTGTTTCATTTATTTATAAAAAAAATGACACACTGCACTGTTGTAAATGTACACATGCATTTATTTGTTTTCCTTGAAATGGTACTGAAATGAAGAGTTGTATATGCATTGGATTGTGTCATGTTTCATTCCAGGTAAATGCCATGATTTAGTAAAATAAATGCAGTTTTCCTTTTGCACATGCATTGTGGGTGTTTTATTGCAGCTTGGTTAGTTGGAGAAGAGGATTTAAAAGTGACAGAATGAAAGAAGAAAATAACAGTATATACATTTGAATGGGTGATATTGGCAAGCATGGATGGCTTGGTAATACATTGAAGGTTCACAGAGAATCTGGCATCTAAACATGCTGTGAAAATGTTTCAAATGTGGTTTTCTTTTGTTTCACAAAAAAGACACAGACAGTGCGGCTGAAATTGCAAATATGGGTTTTGAAAGTGTTATATAAATCTTCATTAAAAGACAAATATGCAACTAGACATCATTGTAAGTGAGTGCATTTGATGTCAGGAGGTGGGACAAATGAGGGTATGATTATTGAAAAGGTTAATGCAGGGTAAGTTGTAGGAACCCTGTTGATATGCGTTTGCAAAAGAGTTGGAAATCTAACTTTTAAAAATGGATGCATACCTGCACTTTGTGTTGATAGATGCAGATGTGGATGAATCTGGGAGTAGAATTCTTGGAGAGTTTTAGAGTAGTGTTTAATGCAGGTGCTTGGGAATAACAAGAGACCTGTACTGTGAGTGTTTAAAAGTACATCTACAGTGTTGAACTCAGATGACAGAACTAGATGTAGAGTTCTTGGCTGTGATTAGTGCATGGGTATGTGACTGCTTAACAGTAGTCAATGAGGAAGTACTGAAAGATTGAAGTGGAAAGGGAAGAAGGGCTGCCCTCTGTTACGGGGTCAGTGGGCAGTGCGGTAGTCCGCAGACAGAGCGGGCCACATCCGGGTCTTTTCAGGATGCCTGGTATGGAAAGGGGACTCTGGGGATTAGCCAATTGGGCATTCTGGTTGTGCTTTATAGGAAGAGAGGGTAATAGTTGTTTACATTGCTGTGTGTAGTGAAGATGGCTGTGTATGGAGAAATGGAGAGACTCAGTGTGTGGATGGTGGGAGATTGTTTCATGACTAATCTGGAGAGGTATGCAGAGATAAGTGGCATTTCTGCCAACCTTGGATTGGAGAGAGTAGAGGCTTTGTGGTATGGTGTGCCTGGGAGACATTTGCAAGGTGTATTTGCACTTTGTCAAAATATGGCTGTTTTTAACACTCCAGATGCCCTTGTGGTGCAATGTGGAGGATTGTATTTGGGGTACATTAGTGCAGTAACTTTGCAGATTGCATTAAAGGAATTGCTAAAGAGAATAATGCAGCTCTTTCCATGTGCCAAGGTGATATTTCCTCATATACCACCTAGAGCACTATGGTCCTGCCCCAATATCTTCTGTCCTCAACAAGACGCAGGAAGGTGTCTTGTCAACAAAGGTATACATTGTTTTGTGCAATGTTGGGATGTCATCTTTTGAGAATGATAACATCAATTCTCAGGGTGTAATTATTTTTGCTGCGGATGGAATTTACTTTTCAAATATTGGAAATACAATGTTCCTTTATAATGTAAGAAATGCTTTGAAGAGGTTCCTGTAAGAAAAAAAAAAACAAAAGATAAAAGCAAAATAAAATGGTAAAAAAGGTGTTGTTTACAAGCCGCTTAAAAAAAACAAAAGGCTCTTTTCAGAGCCACCACTTAAGAGTAAATACTCTATCTTGCTTTTAATTTGTCTCCCCACCCCTTTGAATTGGACGATCTGTCTGCAGACACCTCAGTAGTTCGCAGACAGCACGTGCCACATCTGGGACTTTTCATGATGTCAGGCATAGAAATGGGATTGTGGAGCCCAGGGTATTGTTCAGTAAGGTTTCCTGGGTTTGGTGTGCAAGGAGAGAGTGTGGCAGAAGGTCTGTTTGCTGAGAGGAGTGCAGATGGCTATGGCTATGGTTTTGTCTTTGGGGCGGCTGAGTGTGTGGATTTTGGGGGACTCGTGGATCGATTGGATGCAGGTGTATACAGAGCAGAGTGGAGTGGCTGAACAACTTGGATTTCATCATGTTGATGTGAGGTGGTATGGAGTGCGTGACACAAAGTGGGTGGACTTGCTCCCATTTTGTGTCAATTTGGCCATGCCCCAACATCTGGACATTATCATTGTTCATTGTGGAGGGAACAGTTTAGGCCATGTCATTGGAATTTCCCTGCAGTTTGCAATGAAGGAGACATGTGGGAAAATGATGGACATGTTCCCGAACTCCCGACTAATATTTTATCATAGATGGATTTGGCTGCTCTCCAGTTAATTTGGTTCGCAAATGGAGAAAGTGAGGCGTAATGTCAACAAGACTGTTTGTACATTTTTAAGAGATGTTTGCATGACGTCTTTCAATAATGAAAATATGAAATTTGATAGCACTAATATTTTTCACAGAGATGGAGCACATCTTACTGATGCTGGTAATCAGCTTTTTCTGAACAATACTCAAAATACTTTAAAGCACTTTTTGTTAGTAGAGAAAGCTTTTTCCAGTAGGTGAAACAAAAAATGCATGGAAGGATGGTGAAAACAAAATGCCTATTGTTGTGCAAGTTGCACGGACACGTTTAGTTCAGTAGAATGCTGTTTAGTTTACTTTAAAACATGAAAAAAACTTTCCAAAAACAAAAAATACAAAAAGGCTCTTTTCAGAGCCACCACATTCTCACACAAATGAGTGCAATAGTTTAGATGCTGCCACCACCTACATCTTTTAGATGTCCATGTACTACTGTGCTGTCCATGGACTTTGCAGGCTGTTTAGGGGCCTGCACCTTTTTTGGGTATTTCTATTTCTGAAAGGTGGTTCTGAAAAGAACCTTTTTTTAAAATGTATTATGTTTTTCATAATTTTTTGGGCTTTTTTCACAGGAGACACAAGAGAGGGGAGAGTGCCACCAACCACAGGCACACAGGGGCAGGTGGAGAGAGGAAGATGTTGGGTGGGCCTAATTTAGGTAGGGGACAGTGTTTCTCGTGCTACTGGACCACAGCCTCGAAAGCAATTTTAAACTGCTCCCCCTCTACAGAGCGGTGTATCACAGTGAATACAGAGCACTGTCACCCTCAAAAGGTAAGCGTCGACTGCATCATGTATGGCCTTCAAAGCTTCCGCATGGATCCTCTCCCGCACAGGAAGGTCTCTTGTGGTGGTAGGAGCGGATGTTGAGGATATTGAGGATGTGACAGTGGTTGTCAACCTGCTCGCCCCTTCGAAATCTACGATTATTCAAATTGCTCACTTGTGATTCGACCTTAGGTGTCACCACATGGAGGTGGTCCCGTAGATATACAGATCCGGTTTTCCACGAATTAGTACAAATTTGCATGCAGTGCATCAAACATTATCTGCATACACCCTAGGTACCCACCAACAGTGGTAAATGCCTCCACACCCAAGATTCACGCTGCGAGCAGGTGACACAGATTTCCACTACCTCATCCTCTCCCTCTTAATCCACCTTTGTATCTCCACGCCTGTTCCCCTCTTCAGGCCCTCCAGATGGTGGTGGTGGAGGTGGTGGTGGTGGTGGTGAGGCAGCTGCAGAGGCCATGGATTACATGATCTCCAAGTACAATATAGTCCAAGTACAAAGTAGAGATCAAAAATATCCCAAATCTGCAGCAGGTGCTCACTCCTGGACAGCCAGAAACACAAGTAGAAACAGCAGTGGGTGTGTCCCTTTTGGGGTGCTGTCTGCGGACCGTGTGACTGAATGCAGACAGTTCGATCCACGGGTAGGGCTAAAAAAGTTACAAAAAGTTGCTAGATCAACTTTGGCATGGTCTATGACCTCTGTAAGGGTGAAGTCTCAGCTTTAAGCACCCTGGATTGGCCAAAAATCCAGTTTTAAACTGTCTGGGTGTATGGACAGTGTCCAAGGATACTCCCGATGTGCAGCACGGGTGTGGTCACATGATGATGTCCCCGGACGTCCACGGATAGGACAGCTGTCTTGCTGACACCTATTGGGCAGGATATGGTGTGCGCATGTGTCCAGTTGTTTGCAAGACAAGGGTGGGGCCCCCAAACGAATTAAAAGTGTGACACGTGTGAACGGACAGCTTCAGACAGGTGCAGTGTTCGGGGGCACAGCGAGATCAGATGCATATGCATCCAGGACAGGAGTGGGACCCCCAAACTATTTAAAAGTGCACCACAACTTTACAGACATCTTGCAGGGGGGCACACAAGTATTCCTCCCCCCGGAGGTTCTATTTCAGAATAAAATGTCCCGGGAGACTTCATTCTGAAATACAATCTCCGGGGGAGAGTTTATACGGGCGAGGGTTTATTTCTTGACACCAGCTCCCAACACTAATGTATGCATTCGGCAGGTGAGCACATCTTCCTCACATGCCTCACAGCCCCTCAAAAATGTGCAGGTCACCATTGTGAATAAGGTCCCCTGTGCATTTCTTATAGTGGCACAAGTAAAGAAAGCTCATCCTAAGTGTTTGTTTTTATTTGCTTGTGCCAGTTTATTCAAATCTGCCCCTAAGACATTACTCAGAGAATGTCCGTCCTTCTAATTAGCACAAAAGTCTTTTATGAGGAGGCATGCAATCCTGACCTCCCACGGCCACTCCTCCCATCTTCAAGAGATACTAACATAGGTGTGCATTGGTAAAACAATTAGGATTCACACTCTTTTATCATCATTTATTTGAAGGTACTTTGAGTCGTAATACATGAATATAATTGTGGCAATGTAAGCAGAGTTATGAATAATGGTGCTCAAGCAGTAGAAAACAAGTGAGTAACTACTGTCTATGTGTGCCAAATGTATTTTTCCCATCCTGATTGCAAGTGTTTAATTTGAAATGGAGTTTCTAAGATACTGAGCATAAAGGCCTAGTCGTTGTTTTCTCAGCATAGACCACAAACCCAATCTCACAATGTCACTTACATGTAACAACATTTTTCTTCTACGTAAGTCCTCTTTTGAGGCTAATGATCACTAGCATCAAACCTATAAATGCTTTGAATGATCAGCTGAAGAAAATCAAGGTCTTTCTCAAACATTTCCCTGATCACCCTTGTCAACATAATTTGCTCCTGAACTCTCATAGTATTAACTGTTTTTTCCCAGGCATATACAAGCACATGTGATATGAACATATAGGCAATACATTGTCAAAAGGATGACAAAGATCAGGACCGCATAGAATATAGAAGCTCCCAGCGACACAACAGAATTGTTCAGCCAGGTCAAAATGGACCATCTTGTATAACCATTCACTCTGGGCAGCATAGCCACATATTTTCAATTGTGTGAAACAATGTCAGTCAGTCTGTTCTCATAGTTTTGAATAAATATATAACAATATAATCCAGTTAAGGCACAGATGCTGAGAACAAGATAGTTGATGCTGCTCTGTAGTATCAACGAACACAGTACTTCGTACTCAGTAATGCTTGCATGAACGGAAAATGGAGGTGTAAATTGCCACTTCCTCGAGTAGCAAGGATAATTAAAGGATGTTATCACGGATCAGCTTAATGCCTACTCCGGGCATTACATAACCTATTCCTTCAACACATTTTTCACAACTAGATTCTTTAGTATCTCTTGGAGGTGATCGTCACTTATAAAAGTGTGTAATACAAGCCAAATATGGCAACATAACAACTCCCACCCAGCTGCAAAGATAACTAACTATAGGCTGAGATTCCACAGATAATATAGGTCCATTGTGGGCGACATAACAATACTTAGTAATCCTTTATGAAAAGAGAAAGAAACATTGTTTATATTAAAAATAGTGCTGGCGAATAGAGAACATCTTAATTTACTGATGTCCATAAACAGTCACCCATGTTAAGTGTAACATAGAAGGCCTGTGGCAGGAGATGATGGCCGAATTACAGCAGGTTTCTTCTGAAGCTGATCAGGAGGAAAATGTGGGAAGCCGGACAATCCCATCTTTGAATATTGAGCAAAATAAAGTGTAGCCTCATTGGATCTAAAAACCATTCTCAAATTTCTACAGATGTCTCCCCAATGAAGGGAGCTGGCGCCATAAGGAAGATTGAGTAAATATCATGTGGGAGATGGATGCATATTCAGCAGTTAGAAATATTCTCAATACAGGCTTATTTCCAAATGGAATGCTGAAAAGTATTCTTGCTGTTTATCCAATGATGTGAATTGGGGCCATGTGACTCGTGACAAGTAGTGTTAAATGCTCCAATAGGTGTGACACATGTTAGCATCAGTAAACATCAAAGATTAATTTTCATCATTCAGTGACAATTTGCTATAACCATAAAAGGTTCTTGATACAGATATCAGCTGAAGTTCAAAACTATGTAATGCCTATAACGGTTCTCACGAAGCTGGTATGGTGCATACAGATCAAGAAGCAAAAAAAGTTTGTGATCTGGTTGCACACTAAATGAGAGGGAAAAGTCAGAAGTGTTATGCATTGTTAGAAATGGCATACAAGTATCAGGATGGCAACTTTGAAAACAAATAATCCAGTGGCACAATTGAAGAAACAAAACCAGAAGATCTTTGAAGAACCACTTTCTTTGAAACTTTGTTGGCCGTTTCTTTCATGATCACCTTTTTCAAAAGGCAAAAAAAGTGCTTTGACTGTTGGTTATTTAATTGTATGACATGGCCAACAAATTAATATATATAATTTTCCTAAAAATCGCTTACTTGCATCTCCGTCCTCTGAGTGGATGGAGGAGGTACTTAGACTGGAAAGTGGATTCAAAACCTCAGAGAGCTGAAGCAGTTTGAGGCTGCTCCTCGTCCACTACCATGTCAGCACTCACTGATGATGAGCCTGCATCACTGACAGGAGCTTCCTGGGAAACAAGCATTCCTACTCTGACAAGGATCTAAGACATAGCACTTATCATAGTAGAGTCACACACAGATGCAGATTCAGATGCAGATGATACTGATGATGCAATCTCTCCAGAAGCAAAGAAATCAGGGGTTTCCAGAGATGTCATGGTCGACTCTGATGTTTCGAATGGATGCTGATTATTCTGGCAGTTGGGGTCATGCACCCACATCAGATGATGCATTGAATGCAGCCTGAGTGGTAAAACAAATCTGGAATGGCCCCACCGTAGAGGTTGCAGCATAGTCTTTCTCTGATGCACTTACAGGTATACATGTTGGTTGGGTTTAAGGGAATGGCAGGGCCCCTTAGGGCATTTTCTAGGGATTCCTTTCACCCACCAATAGAGACAGGACATCATGTATTTATTTATTTATTTATTTATTTATTTATTTATTTATTTATTTATTTATTTATGTATTTGTGACTTTATTTATTTATTTATTACATTTGTTAAACGCCCAAACCCTCCGGTATCACGGCGTTGTTACAGACATCTTGCAAAAACCTTCGACAGTATTCCAATTACTTCCAGAAAAACACTGGTACAAAAATACATGGGTTAAAAGTGGCATGGTCAGTTACAATATATACAAGTTCTGATGACAGTCAAACCTAGAGAGGCAGCTATCAGGGTCTACAACGGATACATATTTTGATTATATGAGGTTTAGCTAGTATTGGTTGAATAGCCAGGTTTTTAGAGCTTTTTATAAGCAGTGGAAGGAGGCTTCATTTTTAATGTTAAGTGGAAGCTCGTTCCAGAGTTTCAGGGTCATGAGTAAGAAACTGCTGCTTTTAAGTCCTTCATTAGGGACTTAAAATATATGAAGCCCCACTGCTTGCTGCCAAAGAAGGTGCTGTGCCCATGTACAGGGCGCCTAGTCAAAAGGTTGTGCTGTGACAACTCACGGTTCTTATTCAAATTATTGTGTATATTCAGCAAAAACAGTTGTAGTACTTCAGACCTTCAAAGGCCAGTCTCTTCACAAATTTCCTAAAGTCTATTTTTAATGTCTCCATTACAACAATCTCGGACTCGCTAGTTGAGCACATGAGCACAGGGAAAATGATGGGTGATCATCTCTAAACACATGCCCATGGAAATACACACCACTTTTACTGTGTACTACTACATGAAGATCGACTCAATGTATAAATATATTTTAGAAGGGAACTTCCTGTGCTGGAAGTGCAGAAGGCACATTCTTTAAAGCCTGACCCGTGTTACGGGCCAGGCAATGTGGTGCAGTCCCGGTTAACATCAGCAAGCATGACACATTTACCAGAATAAGCAAGAAAATTAGCCAGTTTGGCAGGATAAGGAAAACGCAGTGTGGGTGATACCAGCCATCCATCTGGAGAGCACCAAAGGGTAACAGAGTACAACTTACATTTCTTTCTGGACCAGTATTGCTTTTCATGCACTAGATCCTGCAGTACAGCCAGAATAGAAAGAGTTGCAATTGGTGATTTTGCCACAGAAACACAAAAATGGACATTGTGTGGAGCAAGAAGGCCTTGCAGGACTGCAGTTCACGCTGAATTGTCAGCTAGGGAATTACCATTCACTGTCACTGAACAAGTTATATGTGATTCTATCCCTCCACTATTTAAAGTACACAGGTTAACAAAAGAGCTTCCAATAGGGCAGAAACATAAACTCCATTGCATAGAGGGGTGCCCACTGATGTAGCCATGCTGATTCCAGAGTATCCCATGGTCCCGAACAATGCCATGGCAATATTGCACATATATTTAAATTGTGGCGGATTTACCTCTAGTTAGTAAGCATGCACAGGCAAAAGCAATCAATTGAGCAACCTGATCAGATGAAGACTTGGCAATTGATAAGCTTCCACAACCACATACTGTGTAACCTAAATAACCCGAAGAAATACTTCCCAGATGCTTGTCTTATCAACACCCATAAACCAACGAAAGCATTGTTTCCATCTCTCAAGATAATCGGCCGCAATCTGCCCCTTACTGTGTTAACAAGAATTGATATTGGTGCAGTCTGTTTTGATATGTGGTGCAGATTTCTATAATGTATGAAGTAGTCTGTCTATAAACTCTTTTAAATTATCCTTAGCAGATTCTTCCAATGGACAGTTACCTCTTTTCATCAATACATTGAAGGTAGCAGGAGGAATGGCAACTTATTAGGATCAGCAGAGGTTTGGTTATAGGAATAAATATTAACTTGTAACTCTAGTTAAAACTGTACAGGATCCTCACAGGGTTCAGGACATATGTGCACAATAGAATATAGATCAGTGGAACTCCATGGTGCATTCACAGTAAATATTGTGTATTAACTGCCCCGGAAACTGTCTAAATGGGAAAACTGCAGCATCATTTTAAGGGGATGTACTAGGGAACCCGGTGAAGGCTGAAAGTGGATTAGATGCAGGCGGAGTACAAAAAAGAGTAACAATTTGATATCTAGAATGCAGCGCATCAATGGCTGAAAGGCATGATGATGTAGAGACTTCCAATATCTATAAAGGAGTACCTTGACTATATCCCAGCAATTTAATGAGGGATAAATCTGTGCTCCGAAATTGATTCTACCCAACCAGTAATGATGGTGGGACAGATGGAGCAACTTGATGTTGATCTTGTACCTGATCATGTGCAGGGTACGATATGTCAGTATTATATGACTCTAACATTTCTTGTGGAATTTCCTTTAGTGGGGGTACAACTTCCAGTGCTGGATACAGCCACCAGTAACATTTAATGTTTTTAGGGGATGCCAAATTCACTCGCTCAGCGTTTAGTTCTTTGTCCTGCCTTTGGAGTTTCCCATGGTCAGCTTTCAGAGCTCTGGTCTTGGACACAGAACTGCTTTTAGTGGCCTCCTCAGACACTCAAAGAAAGAATCCCAGCTTTCTCTATAATTCCTCGTAAGAAAACAATCCTTTCAAAATCAAATGTATCCGTCTCAGCGAATAACCCATGTAAAATGGTGCCATTTATCCAGAAATGTACAGATCCTATGTGAATAATTGGTGTGCACAAAATGAGCTGAACTTCCCTTAAGGGGAAGTGGCACCTGCTTTGTTGCACCAATTCCCATTATCAGAGAGTTAAGATAAGGATTAGCTTGAAAGTAAGTCTGAGCTGCTTTTCACTATGCCACGCACTATAACGCTGAGTTGCCGCTAGACCTGGCATGGCTTATGACTACGGTTCATTAAGAACAATCCACACAGCAGTGTTGAGTTGCGGTCCATACCCACCATGAGTACCATTCACTCAGTAGCCATGCTCCACAAATTAACAACATTAGCGGTTCAGAGACAGGGTAGGGAAGGCAACAAGCCTAACACAAATGTGAGGGTGAAAACAGATAAGCCTGATCAGAATGTGTTGCTTTTCTTAGAAAGAACAGTCATTTAGAAATATGAACAGGATTAGCGCAGTTTCTACGTATCTGGTAACTCCTACAGAAAACATGGGAACTGAGGCAACTCGAGAAAAGGAAATACAGTCTTCACCAAAGGCACAATTGCCAAAGTATTTGTTCTATAGCTGCATGAATGAATCCGACTTGGGTGGATGCACAGGCAACAAACTCTTTCCTAGAAACCTTTTGGCACCATGCAGTTTTCCGTGAAAACAACCATAAAACTGCTTATTGCTGGCAATAATATCTTGTAGGACACATGGGAGAGGTACGCTGGTTGACTGTTGACTTTTAATTGTGCACACATCTTTTCTTTTCTTTACATTCCTTCAAAAATTGTTCATAAAACGATACTGTTTTCATACACTTACGGTGACGGCTTTTGAATCATGTATGGATTGAAATGCTTATACAACCAATTGCTGACTGTCCACAGGGCAGATGGGATTTTTAAGAATGCTCTTTCTAACAGATTCCATCCAACAGTTACCAGAAATAAACACAACAAACAAATGCAAACAATTATAATTTTAAATATAGAATGAGTGGAAAACTCGATGACTTCATGTAGGAGGATTTCACTCCTTCCCATTAGCACAATGTTATTCTATGAGGAGAAAGGCAACCCTGGCCTCCAACGGTCACTCCTTCTGTCTTCAAGAGATGCCAACATAGAAGCACATTTTTAATACAATAAATACTCACAATTTCTTACCACCATTCGTTTGAAGCTACTTCTCTTAGAAAAACATCAACAAACTTTTGGGAATGTATAGGCCTCATTACGAATCCGGCGGTAGCCTTGCCAGTAAAATCATCAGGCTGCCGCCGGACTCATGCATTTTTCTGGTGCCTGGCTCCATGGAAACACCGGGGGATTATGACCCTGGTGTTCCTGGAAGTCAGGCACCAGGAAAATGTAAATCCCCATTCCCATTGAGTCTCAAAGGACTCAGTGGGAATAGGGATGAGGGAAGCACCGGTACCGTTAATAACCGTGCCGGTGCTTCCCGGAAAGTCTGATAGTGGGTGCCGTTCCGCCCACCAGGTCTGACCTGGCGTGAGGGACGGCACCCGCCTGCAGACTCGTAATGTGCCAGTCCGGTAACAACGTTGCCGGTAGGCTTACCGGCACCGTTGTTACTGGACCAGCACACTTGTAATGAGACGTCTTCTAATGAATAAAGGTGCCAAGTGTCATGCAAATAAATTATGCATTCGTGATCCACATTTTTTTTCTCCATACAGATTGCAAGCTTATCATTCTAAATGGCATTTCCAAGTTACAATAGGAATGGACGCTGAATGTAAAGGTCTAGTCTATTTTGTATAAACATGATTTTCTCACTTTGATTTCAATTCACTTTCAATTGCATTTCCTAGCAACGCTCTCTCAGCAATCTCTTACATATAATTGCATTTTCCATCTAGTATTTGTATTTGAACTTATTTGAAGAAGAGGGATGTCAATTTTGAACAGAAATTACTTACAATAACAGTCCATGTACAATAGCATAAATATGAGGACACGTAGTGACCCGGTGAATGATGGTGTCAAATATTAAGACATATGCCAGGGTGAAAACAAAACTAACAGAAACACAATCTTTGCAAGAAAAGAGTTACTTACAAAGGTAAAATTAACGTAAGGGGGAAGTGCTCCATAGCTCCATAGTGGAAACAACCCCTACAAGTGATACTAATAAGAGTTGGCAATTTAATTCAGTTCATTTACTAGTCGATCCAGCAGCATCAGCAATGAAACTTCTGGGAAATCAAGCTGATTAAACACAAGTGGACCTCATTACGAGGTTGGATGTAGCCTTGCCGGTTTTACCGGAAAGGCTACCTCCATGCCGGCAAGAAAATCCAGCAGCCACGAATGGGCAATTACTGGGGTATTCCAGCTCCGCCGGACCCGGTAATTGCCCTTTCCTGGGTGCCGGTGCTGCTATATGCCCATTCCCATTTGAGCCCTATAGGCCTCAAATGGGAATGGGATGCCTGTAGCACCGGCACCGTTTATAACGGTGCCGGTGCTACAGGCTTGCTGTGCTCTCGGGTGCCTTTCATTCTGCCAGGGCAGACCTGGCGGAATGAAAGGCACCCGCGAGCACAACTCAGAGTTTGCCGGTCTGGATACTACGGTACCGGTAAGCTTACCGGTACTGTTGTATCCGGACCGGCAACCTTGTGATGAGGCCCAGACACAGTCAATTGCATCTGGGTGAAAGGCTTCACTTCCAGGCAAATTCTATCCAGGTCATGGCCACTGCTGGATAGATTACTTCCGGTTTACATTTCTTTCTATGGCCCTACCGACCCCTTTGTCTGTCAGTGTTATCAAATGCCCTCTCTTCTATGGCTGGAACGCAGTCACGTTCTTCTTGAGGCCAGCCGTCATGGCTATGCTGCAGCCCCAGGTTATGTGAATCCATCACCAGTATTAGTTATGGCAGCTGCTTAGCTGCTACCTTGTGCTTTGGATTTCCCTGCAACTCCTCCAAGGCTCTTTGGAAGCTAATCTATGGCCATGTGACCCCCCTGCCTACGACCAAGCCTCTCTATTAATTTGACTTGCAGCCAAGCATCTACTGTGCCCCCGTATGTTCCACAAAAATATCTTGTTACCGGTACCAGTTAGGTGAACACCATTAGGTAGAAAATTGCTTGTGTCTCACAAGTTGATAACGCTGTGACTGATAAAAACCCAGTCCTTGGCTCTTGGTGTATTTTTCCAAAGTCATGTTCAAACGGCATCTCAAGAGTACTACTGCCATGTGTGACCTCCCTACTAGGTGTGATCTCAGACCAAAGCAATCTGTTTTCCCCAGGATGGTAGCCAGTGCCAGTAAAGCCACTTTTATTTTTTGTAGTAACAGGCCTCTGCCTAGATCTGTCAGGTCGTTGCACCCCAGATGAATTACTACTATGTGAGGGGTGGGGTCCTAGGATATCCTTGAACTCACTAAACCCAATAATGAGTCCCATTTTATGCCTGCTGTACCCAACCATGTAATCATAGTTTCTTTGACACTGATGCTTTGGCCTTCCGGCCCTCTGCTAGATTGTAGCGCCACTCTAACAAAGTAAGAGCGTCCAATAACCAATATGCGCATCGTTTCTGAGTAGAAAAGCAGAGACACCCTTCAGTTTCAACTAAGAAAATCATTTTAATTACATCCCAGCACACTGTCGCTAAATGCCATGCAATTAATCACACGGCTAAATTACAAAGCCCTTCAACATACAAATTGATATTTGGAATACATTTATGAGCACACATAGCAGTCAAACATTCATCTACTATTGCTCATTATAATTCAGTTTGTGTAGATATAGCTTGATAGATTCGATCTCTATCTCCCAAACGTCTGAATGCCCTGCTCTAAACAATCACACACAAAGGCTGTTTTTGCAGCCTCTATCCTGAAGGAGTGGGGTGCAAATGATTTCGGCTCTAAGCCTGCTGCTGTCAATTGAATGCTAACAATTTACAGAATTGGAAATGTGTGAGGGGATGACCATCTAAGTGTTGAACGAAATAGCCAGCCCCCCCCTCGGGTCTTATCTGCATGAACTGTGCATACTTTTTCACTGGGCAATGATCACCGTCTCATAGGATGGATACTTGAAGTGTCCTCCTGCCTTTGGCTTCTTGGTCAGTCTTGGACCGTCTGACAGTGGTGCTCCAAACTAAAGAGGAGTACTAATTAAATATACAAAGATACGTTATTGAGTGTCACTGAAGGCAGCAGTGGTGTCAGGTATAGATGATGGGAGAGAGTGCAGAGAAATCTCTATCTTTTGCAAGTTAGTGAAATTTAAGCCAAGCTTTGAAGAGATCCGCATTTGGGCTGGATTTCATTGTTATGGACAGTGGGTTCCAGTGAAGTAGAGTGAGTAGGGAGAACAAGTGGAAGCAAGAGGAGGCACAGGACAGGGACATGGAGGTTGAGGGCAGAGGAGGATCTGAGGGAACGATATGGTGAGCAAACTAAGATACAATCAGATAGGTACTGAGGTAAAAGACCATTGATAGCTTTGTAGACTAGGAGAAGGAACTTTAAAAGAGTGTGGTTGTGCATGGAATGCCATCCAGCATGTTGTCGGTAGGCTAAGTGGGTGAGGATCTGGATAGGTTGTAGAAAGTGTGGCTAGTACAGATGAAGACTTTGTGTAGAGGGAGGAAGTAGTAGAGAGAAGACCAATGAGTAGGCTCAAGCAGCAGCCCAGTTTTCTGAGCCCAAGAGTGGATATAGGTGTCTTTGTAGTGTGGTTAGTAAGAAAGCATGACTATTCCTTAGGTTGAGATCGTTTATATGAGCAGCAGAAGTGGTATTGATGAATTGTTGCAGTGGTAGGTCTTTATCAAAGAGGACCCCAAGATTGCAAGCCTTGGGAGAGGGAGCGAGAAGGCCAGGCAGGAAGGAGATTGGAGAGGGTAGTTTAGGGATGGCATGGAACACTGGGAGAAAGATGAATTCCATTTTTTATGAATCAGCAGAGAGCCATCACATGGTCAGATTGTAGAATGTGCAATGTGTTGTTCATTATATGATGGATATGACCACTATGTTTACCTTGTGTGAGATCATAAGGTATTCTTGTAGAGAATATCTGTATACCCGATTGTTGCAATTACAAATATCCTATTCATGTTAGGGTTTCCTGTAGGGTCTCTTCTAATGCAAATGTGCTACATCCCCAATGTAAGAAAGTCTACTTCATCAAACTTAAGTGTCCTTACCAGAGGACATTATTCTTTTAGCTCGCAGAAACTTTAAATAAGGTACATTTTGCTTATGCAGATGAAAACGTTTTAATTGGGAGGACCCCACATGTCGTACAGATGCTTTTAGACACTTATTCAGACTTTATGGTAGAACTTGATCTGGAAATAACACTGGAAATCTGGAAATAAATGACTCAAAATCAGCAACTAAAACAATGTATTCTAAACACCAAACTGGGCAATCAAATACTCCAATGGAGAGTTATTTGGGCCACTCAAAGTTCATGACCGTTCATTAATAACAAGAACCCATTTTAATCTACTACCACTGAGGTGTGTTATTTCAAAATGGTCAGCTTCCAGACTAGATGCTAATGAAGTATGTGAACTTTCTAAGGAGGTGAATTACGATTTGCTCCATTTTTTGTTTTTCTGGAAAGACTATGATACGTCCGAAAACTGACATTGATATCTCTTCTGCAGAACTATAGGGCCTCATTACACGGTAGGCGGTGAGCCATGGCGCTCTTAGCGCCATGGCTCATGCTGGTAAAATACTGGCACCGCCTTGGCGGAAAGGGGATTTACCGCCCCATTACAAGGTTGGAGGGGCAGTAAATCCCCTTTCCGCCATTGCCCTTCCCCATTCCCATTTCTGCCCCATAGGGCTCTATGGAAATGGGGAAGGCGCTAATTACGGCACCGCAATTTTGCGGTGCCGTTATTAGCTCCGAGGTCCCTTAGCGGGTTGGATTTTAACGCCTGCAAGAAGCAGGCGTTAAATCCTCCAACCCGCAAAGGGACCTCGTAGTACGGTGGTAGGGGTTAACGGTCACCGTTGCCATTAACGGTGACCGTTAACCCTTACCGCCGTCCGTGTAATGAGGCCGATAACTTAATTCAGTGTAGGCCCACAATGTAGTTTATATTATCAGCAAATACTATGACTGTTCCATGGTCCTTACTTTCATACTTAATGTCAGCATTGAACATTAGGAAAAGACTGTTATTGGGTACCCGTTATTGACTTGTTTTAAGGTATATATTTTTGATAAAGTATACATTTGTGTTTTCATATTAATGATGCATTTGTATGTATTTGTTAGAAATATGAATTGTATGTTTTTTAGGAAGCAACTTCCAAAATAACAAAATTATGATGATGATTGCACATACAAATAAATGTACCACTATCGTGGCATTGGACAGTTTTTAAAAATGTTTTTTTCTTCTAACCATGTACAAAATATATCAAATCTGTCATGATTTATTAGTGTCAATTTTTTAGTATCCAATCCCATACCTGGATTCACTAGTGATGATGTAGTGGGCCACGTGACTAGGGGGATGGGTTTAGATAAGCTGTGGCTTTGAAGGTGTCTAAAACAGCCTACTTGATGGACTCATAACAGTTTGAAACATTGTGTGTTTTTGAACCACCCTTTAGCTGCATTTTGCATGTGACTTATGCATGTCACTTCCTAATTATATTGTCACAAAAGGGGTTGGTAGCGGTTACAGGTTATGGATTTCATGTATTCCTGAACAGTATGACACAAGGCATGTCTTTTGGGTTCACAACAGTTGGAACTGTGTCATCACTGTGGTTGTTTTGTGTCTTGTTGAGATTCAGGAGTGGTCTCCCTAGATAACGTTTGTTTCTGCTCCTCTTGCATTGAAGATATTATTTGTATGGTTGCTGAGACGGAAAGTGTTCCTGTTTAGATAATACACATTCATTGTGTTTGTCATGATTTTTGTAGTTTGATGAATGGAAAGACTCTGTTGCTAGTGCCCACGGACTATATGAACATTGTTGTTCCATTCATATGAAGATTCACAGAATAGTGATTCTACCTTGAAAAATAATTTATACAGTACATTACCCCTGAAGAATGTCAGGCAGTCAAGCATTGTGCTACAGAAACATGTTGGGTTTTTATGTATAATTTATGTATACATAAGCAGTTGGGTTGATGTCACAACTGTGTATTTCCTCTGTTGTTTTGAGAATAACAAGTTTTGACACTTCTGTGTTGAAATTATGTTTTGAGTCATGTAGTCTTGAACATATGTCCTGTCATGTATATCACTTTATAAACACATTTTAAATGTGTATTCAATAAATTCAATGTTTGTAACTCTTGGTTGGGACAAAAAATAAAGCATCCTTTGTTTGTTATAATGCTATAGGTGGTAGCCAATGAGGGTTAACATTGTAACTTATGTATGCATATTTTGTGGTTTTCTGCTATATAACTTGTAACGGCTTTGGATGTGGTGAGTTCCATGTCAGTTCAGTTCTATGGGACCGTCTGAGACATTTTTGCATTTAATATACCTTCTTTTCCCTTGCAAATTGGTGGAGTAATCTTTTGGTATGATGGATTATTTTTAGTCATTCAAGTTTGGGGTTATTAGTCTCTTTACACCCTCCTTGTAGAGAATGTTTCTCTTTTAAATAAAACATATTCAAAAGTATATTTAAATTCTTATGTGTGTAACATATCCCTATTAATCAACCAATTTTGTTCTGTGATTGATGCTGCTGAAGTACCTCTGACCAAAAATGTTACATTCAACTTCCAAAAATAAGACAGTCTTTTTGTTGATTAAGAAATAATCACCAATGTATATGCATTTATTTAATTTTCTTTGAATGGATTGTTTTATTTATAACATTGGGCTTCCAATTCACTGTACATGAGTGATTCACCCAGTTATTGAGTAAGTGCTTATTTTGCCCTGTGCCATATGTCCATCGTGCAGTGCTTGCTTTTTCAACATTATTTTGAAGGAAGCCTTTTACCCAAAGCTCTTTATCTGGTGATTCTGAAAAAACCTACTCTTCCTGCATCTGTCCGGACCTGCACACATTGTTCTATGCCTAATCACCCCAATGATTGGTATCATCTTTTGTCTCCTCAGATCACTATGCCCATTCATCTTGTGGAATAAACCTAGGAGCTCGCGGAACCCCACTTTTCCTTCTGCACCTATCACCATTGACCACTCACCCATTTCCGGGCTGCATGTCGGATGCACACTACACCACACACATCCTCCTTATTCACGGAAACTCTTGCCCTTATCTTGGGGTACCATTTGGAATCCCACTATACCCTTACCTCCTCACACATGGGATTTGTTTGCTTTATCCAGGGCATCCCCCACCCATTTCAAACCACAGTTGCCTCTAGTCCCCCACATGCTCACTTCTGGGACCTCCAGCCCAACTCCACGCACATAGTGTTCATAGCTTTTGGCCAATCCCCTTATCCCACGTGGTTCTTTCCCAAAGTTTGTGTTTGCCATCTCACCTTTTCTTCCACCACTTTGTACTCTAGTACCACACTTGTGCGTCCTCAGACTTCTTTCTCTTTCCGTTGTCCATCATTCAACTTTCACAACCATGGAGCCTTGTGCATTCACGCTGAATTGCCTTTATAGAGGACCCCACGTTCGGGAGGCATTGCTCACAAAGGTCACTGCAGACCACTTATTCACTCATTTCATTATCAGATCGATTCTAGAAATATCCAATGGCAAAGGCATATGCAGAATAATAACAGTGTGCCTCATTACAAGTTAGCCAGTCCGGATTTAATTGTGCTGGTAAAACCGTACCGGCACCGTTTCCGGACCAGCTAACTACGAGTTCTGTGGCCGGTGGTGTTACACCCGCCAGGTCTGACCTGGTGGGCGTAACGCCACCTGCTGCAGGCAGACGTGGAAACACTGGCACCATTACCGCATGGTGCAAGTGTTTCCACAGCCCCCATTCCGATGGAGTCCCACAGGAATAGGGAGTAATGGAATGCCGGCTCTGGAATTACCGGACCACCGGTACGCCAACACTGTGGCTGTAATGCCCCGGTAATTCTGGCAAATCCAGAGCCGGTAATTCATTCCAAGTCCGGCGTCAACCTGCTGGTTTTTCCGGCTCGGTTACCGCCAGACTTGGAATGAGGCCCAATGTCTTCGTACTATGTGCAACTTAAGTTTAATGCTATCTCATTGTTTATGTAGAGTTGTTTAGTAAAAGCAGTCCTTATGTATGATCTGTTAAAAATATACCTCATTATTGTATCATGTGGTCTAAGACTGTTCGAAGTGTTTTCATTGCGGGCATTTTACATATTGGAGTGTCATTATGAGTTTGGTGGTTAATCAGCAATAATTCCACTGATATATTACTGCAACCAAATATTGTTACCGCCACTCAGTCTCACAGGCTTACAGCGTGATTACAAGCGATAGTATGTTGGTATAAACCCCCATTGACTCTTCGGGAATTTTGGTGATTTCAACATGTAATGCCACATGGTAAATATACAGATTTTTGGTGTTAAAGTGGAGGATTTTCCTCTAACATCATGCAGGAGGTATATCCTCCACTTCAACGTGAAACTCGAAATTCAGTGGTGTGATAAAAGTGGTGGTAGTTCTGCTACCACCCAAAAATAAAACGTGCAATGAAGCCCAAGCGTTGGACAACCCCCACTATGGGATATTTTGTGGCAGCAGAGTAAGTAATGTGAGTACTACATTGCATGAGAGGTAGTCCAAAAAGGAGGCACTGGATGATGTTGATACTTGTCTGTTTTTGAGCAGAGCATGGAAGTAGCAAGATAATTGCCTGGGTTCAAGGGAAATGGGCCATCAAGGCTGGCAGATTAGATAGGCAACTGATCCATGATCCTCATGTTTAATGCATATATTTCTTGCCCGGAGAGTTGGTTTTTTGATAAATATTGTGCTGCTTGATGTTTTTTTTTAATCTTGTTCATCCTTGTTTGTGTGTTTTACTTGTTTCATTGGATTGCTGCAATACAGTGTTGTTGTTCTTCTTCGGTTCTTGTTGTTGCATTATGGTCTTGTAGCTGTGATCTTTCTCCAGTTCTTCCAGGTTAGAGGGTTTAATTTATTTCCGTTTATGTCTTCCTTCTGGTCATGTGTATTATAGTTTTGGGAGAAAAATACAGAAGCCTCAAGATAGAGACATCAAGGTTTCCCTGGATCTGAATTGGTTTGAATGCGTGGCGGGGCAATGCTGCAGTGTTCGACCCTGTGCCGGGACTCTCTAGCTCTTGTTTCCTGCTCTGGCCATGACCTCTGGGTTTAAGGCAACTCCACCAGCCCTGCAGCAGTGAAGCACATGGTGGGGCAAGGGTGCAGTGTTTGGCACTGTCCCGGGACTCTCTGTCTCCTGTTTCCAGCTCTGGCCATGTCCCCTCGGTTTAAGGTAGCTCCACCAGCCCTGCAGCAGTGAATATGCAGCGGGCAAGGGTGCAGTGTTCGGTGTTGTCCCGGGACTCTCTGTCTCCTGTTTCTTGCTCTGGCCATGGCCTTTGGACTTAAGGCAGCTCCACCAGCCCCGCAGCAGTGAAGCCTGCTGCGGGGCAAGGGTGCAGTGTTTGTTGCTGCAGTTGTTCGGCATAGCAGGTTGCACTGGTCTAGGTAGCACTGGGGTCATTTTGTAATACTTCCAGAAGCAATTGATTTGAAGATTTATGGTCCCTTTTTGGAAGTTCATCCCGATGCGATAGTAAGGAGAGCTACAGTTGGGTTGGGGGTCCATTGTTGCTGTCTGGCCAATGCTGGAACAATCTCAAATAGAGACGTCAGAGTACCCAGCAACCTCCTCTTACCCGCCACTCCTCTTCTGTTAACAGCTGGCCTTTAAGTGTATTTCACATGATGACCTAGAGCCAAAGTCCAAGCGTAAGTTACTAACTGTGAGGAGAAGCATGGGGGTCTGCCCGCCGGGCCACGGCAAGGAAGGTACTTCCGTCACTGAAACAATCTCTGCTTCCTTGGAAAACCCAGCACTACGATCACCACCATGGGGGTATTGTCTCATAAACAAGAGCCATCATTTCTTGGGACTTAACCAAGATTTCTTGGGGGGCAGCAACCACAACAGGTGATCAACCTGTTGGGGCAATTCCTGGTAATTCCAGTAGTCCAGATAATCTGGGTTGCCAGTCTGCTCCACATTCGGAGGAACGCACCACAGGTGGCAATAGAGATATGCTAGAAGGACGAAGCAGCACTGAGGGCAAATCTGTTTGCATGGACACCACCAAAGATGAAGCCCCTGCTAGCGAAAAAGATTCCCTGTTTCTAACCCCAGTCGCAACCCCCATGACCAGTGTTACCTCTGTTTTTCTAGCAGCCTCTGATGTGCCTATTTCACATTGCCCATTTGATTTGATATCCCTCAGGCTGAGAAAATACCAACAGCAGCAGCGGTCGGTGCAACATCTGCCCCCTTCTTCCACTATTCCACTTTGGCCCCTCTTTGTCTGCCCATGTTTGGAACTACCCAGGTTCATCCTTTGCCCATTTCTGCAACACATCCTCCCACCTTAATGGACACTGAGAAGGATAAGACGACAATAACTAAGTCCTCCCCCAGCCTTACCTGTAGCACTTGGAGGTAGAACATGTTGTCAATGCAATGAGGGTACAGTTCCTATCTCCGATTAACTACACTTGGGGTTCCTAAATTGTTTAATCATGGTATTCAATCTGCATCTGAACCACGTGCTAAGGAGGACCCCACTGTGAGGGGGTGTAACTGTGAATGGGCGCTTTTGGAACTCGCAGTTTTAAAAAACTGTTTTTAACCCTGATGGAGGCTCAGGGGAAGGGAGGAGGGAGTACCCAGGGGAGTCTTGCTGTATTGAACCTGCTGCTATGGAACCCCATAATTCATCACTGAAATGTGACACCAACCAGGTTACTACAGGCCATTGTTGCCTTAAGCCATAATCTCAACCATGCAAGACCCATCACGGTACTTGCCCCATGTCAGCCCAATGCCCATAATTATTCCCAGATGATGCACTCCAAGCCAGAGATGCCATTGCAGCCTAGCATGCCTGGCAAAGCCCTTGATCTTAACACAATGCCCTTTGTGGAATATTTTTATCCACACCAAATCTGCAAAACTGTGCATGGTGCATAAACCACAAAAGAGCTGCACACCCTGCCACACACACATGCAAAGTTGGCGTTAAATTCAGTCATTTTCCCTAGTGAATTATTAAAAGGAAAGTGTGCTGAAATCATTGATTCTCCAGGCAGTCAGAGGAATCCAGGCCTCCCAGCCTGACAGCTGCTTAAGGAAATTAGCTGTCAAACCCAGCTTAAAAGTGTTTCTGTTTCCTGATTAAAATGGCAAAATTCACCTATTTAAAGCATGTTTGTGAAGGGCTAATTCTTTTAAAACGTCCACATCCCTTATAAACTGTGCTTGTATTTTATATGTGAACTGAAAAGACTTTAATGTATAGGAACCCAGTCTGGGGCGAATCAACTATTTAATTCTGATCTGACAGCCCAGCCTGGGAAGATTCACATTTCAGCTTGACACTCAGTTGCTAAAGGAAGGCTTAAGTGATGTTAATGTTTCCCGCATAATGAAAACAAAGAAAGCCTCAGACATTCGTCTCCTGGCTGACCCAAGGACAGAGGAAGGCTTGCACACCCATCCTGCTAAAGGAGGTGCAGGATGTGGAGGAGGTTTCTCAGTGAACTTCAAAGGACTGGTCATTTGCTCTCTTGGGAAGCAAGTAAGAAAAAAAAAACCTGGGCTGGATTTTGAATGGAAATTACTTGTTTTTGCCTCAGAACTTTATGACATTTAACATGACAACCAACATAAGTAGTCAAGTGAAAAATACAAACCTATAAATCTGAACTCATGCTAGACAGTTGAAGATTTGGTAGGAGTTCTTACTACATAAGGAACCAAAGATACACCAAAACACTGATTGTGGCAAAACTATTAGTGTTGCAAGCTTAAAATTGTATGTACTTAAACCACTGATCCGCGCCCAGAGATGCATCAAATTAGAAATGATTAATCCAAACCGTTATGGTGAAAATTGATAAAAATCCGTAGAATGAGAAAGACAGCTCGCTCAAAGATGGGGATCGAATGTGGATGTAGACAATCAAATATGAAATATATTTGTCCAATTGTATTAGGGTACATAATGTTAGAAATGTACATGTGTGAAAGAGTTGTGTTTTGGTAAAAATCATGGTGGGAGTTCCTAAATCCTGTCATAATGATGACAGCTCTGTTCAGACTGGACAAAGCACATGCCTGTAGCCACTCACAGACATGGGGGTGTGTTCTTTAAGTTCTGCCCACACCATAAACTTTGTAATGTATAAATATAGGAGTTTTACTACACGTAGACACACACTGCTTCCAGAAGCCATCCAGATGTCCGCGTAGCGCCTTATTCCAGAACTCTTCATCTTGTAGCTGACTCCAGAATTCTTAGAAGATCCAGATTTCTTTGCAGAATCCAGACTTACCATTGCTGAAATATTTCTAGCTTGACCCAATTGCAAACCTCCAGAACTGAAAAGAATAATTCTGATTCAGCTGGGCTTGCTACCATTAAGGCTTGCCCGCTGAAACTTGCAACCTGCTATCTACCGTGTCCAGTAACCAGAAGGGGCCCTTCCAAATCCAGTCTGAGGTGCAGTCCAAAATTGACCAGAACCGCACTGCTGATCCGATCCCTTTTTTGAAGTGCTACAACCACGTAGGCTTTGTGTTTTTCTTCATGTTTTACGAATTTGGCTACATTTGTTTTTCCAGCACCAGCTCAATTTGTGATGTCATCTTTGATGTCCTGGGTGTTAGTGTTAGCAGTGCACGGTGGCACGAGCTATGGTTGCTTATCTTACCATAACTGCCATAACTGCTGAAATTTCAGGGGTTTTTCGGTTTTACTTTGAAACATAACGTCCCTTTAACAAAGTTTTTTTACTGAATTTGATAGGTTTTTAGTTGCGCAACCTAACCATAACCTCCCTTTTAACAAAGTTTTTTCATTGAATTTCATAGGTTTTTGTTAGCGCAACTTAACCATAACGTCCCTTTAACAAAGTTTTTTAACTGAATTTCATATGTTTTTAGTAGCACAACTTAACCATAATATCCCTGACTTTACATACATGTAACATAGAACATACTGAGCCCCTAGCTAGTGATTTCGATGTCTGCGGACTACCGCCATAGCCCGTTGACATATCGAAAATCTGAGCGTGGTGAATGTAAATTTAAATAGTGTGCCCCATTTCCCCTTTGAGGTTGGCTCTGAAAAGAGCCGTTTCTTTTGGGTTTTTTGCAGATGCTTGACAGACACCTGTTATTTTGTATTTTTCTTTTTTATTTCTTACTTTACTCCTAAAATCTTCACATAACCTTCTCCAAAGCAACCCTTACATTCCAAAATAGAATGGCATTTCCCATAAAAGATAAGGAAATGCCATCTTCTTTAAAATAAACAGCATTACTGGAATCAATATTCTCATTATTACAGAACAACATACCAGCTCTAAGCATGAAGGCACACGTGCCTCGGTGGATTACACACCTAGCATTGTTTTTCTGATCACAAAAAACTGAACTATTGTCCCTTATTGCCCTAGGTACTAATCCAGAAAAAAATACTTTGGCATTTGGAAGGATGTTCATTACTGCTTGAACCAAGTGTTCCAAATCTGCCAACAAAGTAAGGACACTGACATATCCCAAATGGAAAGCACCATAGTGCAAAACTACCACTTGGGGACTGTTCATCCTGCCCATATCTTCACAAACTTGTACAATTCCCTGTACATTGCAATCAGGCACAGTGCTCCACACCACCTCCACTCCTTTAACATCAAAATTCTTTGCAACATGCCTGCATTGAGCATACTGTTGTAAACCATGCACAAACACATCTCCAAGCACCAACACCCTGACTTTCTCCACTTCTACCATCTTCACTACACACAGTCTCTTTGAACACAAATCCACAACCTCAACATCTGATTGGCTGATCCCTACAGTCTTCTTTCCATGCTGGATTTGCTGGAAAACCCCGGATGTAGCACGCCCTGTCCGCGGACCGCGTAACTCTTAGACAGCCCTTCTACCATTTCCACTTCACTCTCTGTGCCATTCCCTCATTGGATACAGCTAAGCAGGCAAACAATATGGAGCACATCCTCAGAACACCCCCATTTTGTTTATTTTTGAACATTTCAGGACACCGCAAGTGTTTTTAGAACACTTTCAACTTGACACCGAATCCATTCTGTTTATTTAAGAACATTTCAGAACAGCCGTGTTGTCTGCAGACAAATCGAACACAACAAAAGCGTCTAGCACATAAAAAAAACAGAACATTGAACCTATCTCATACTCCCCCACCATCCCCAAACACTCCTACACACCATCACACTTCACTAAATACAATTTTTAATCCAAGTTTCACCACGCTGTCCGCGGTCGTCGGCGAATGCAAGATGGTGGGCGCCACAAAAAATCTGACGCGCTCCACGCCCCACGCCCCACGCCGTCCAATCAGCGAACACGTCGCATGTCCACGGACATCATGCAAGCCGCCCGGCCAATCAGGGCACTGTCCGCGGAGCGAACCGGACAGTCCGTCCGCGAAGTGAACGTAGATATCACTAATTTTTTTGCCTTACATTTTGGTAATTTTTAAAAAAACTACTGGACGGATTTACACTAAATTTGCAAAAGCACGCTTTCAGGAGCAAGCCCCCGCTCCTGCCACAAATTTGGTGTAAATCCGTCCAGCGGTTTGGGCTGCAGGCGTGCGCAAAGTTTTTTCCCATTATGTCTATGGGAAAAAACACAAGTTTGGGACCCCCGTATAACTTTGCCCCCCCTTGACCAAACCTCTCAAAACATTGCAAAAAAATTCAGAGTGGGCCATATACTTTCTTTGCAAGGTTTGGTGAGGATTCGTCCAGAGGGAGCAACGTTATAAGCCACCGAAAAAATGCTCTTCCTATGGAAACACCAATTTAACCATAACTGCATGGATGCTACTGCGTCCATGTGATATATATATATATATATATATATATATATATATATATATATATCAGTGAAAAAACTTAGTTAAAGGGACGTTATGGTTCCAAGTAAAACCGAAAAACCCCTGAAATTCGCCAGTTAGGGTAAGCTAAGCAACCATAACTCGCGCCACCACCGTGCACTGCTAAGACTAACACCCACGACATCAAAGATGACATCACAAATGTCATTGATGACACCACTGATGACATCACATGTCTGGCTCACTCTTTATTCCGGTTTATAGTCATTTGGTCGAAAACAAAAATGTCGAAAGTCGTAATGTAGAAAATAAAAAGTAAAAAAAAAAAGTCGCATTTTTTTCAATACGTTTTTTTTTCGAAATGTGGGGGTTACCCCCCATCCCCCCATCCCCCCTTTTTTATTTTACCCATTTTGTATACTCATCAAACCCAAAAATACATATAAATAAAAAAATAATAGATTCAACTTTTTTTTTTCGACATTTTTGGCATTCAACTTTTTATTTTCGACATTATGACTGCACACCCTTTATTCCTTTACTGAAAAATCTAGGGCACATGGTTTTATTCAGTAGCAGGCAGGAAATAACAATTGGAAAGGTACTATATTTATAGAGCTATCCCTCAAGTATGTTTTTACAGAAATTCTATTAGGGTCCAGTCATATCATAGGAACATTATACATAAGGGAAGACACAGGCTTGCAACACAGCAATCCTTTCTGTGCATGAACATAATCACTAGAGTTATCAGCACTTTCTGATAGTTCTATTGTTTTTTTTATTACTGTACTTTCCCTGTATATGCTCATATTTGTATACTTTGTACTCACACTACTTTCCTTAGGGTCCAGTCACATCATGTGATAAATATACATAGGGTAAATAGCAGCTTGAAACAGAGCAATCATTTATTTGCATAAAGATAATAAGTTAGGTTATACATTCTTTCTGCTACTACTTCTTGTTTTTTGCTTACTTCACTTTCCCTGTATATACCCATATTTGTATGTGTTATTGTCTCTTTGTGTTTTGTCTGTAATAATTCAATTATGTAGTATGTGGGTTTTATTTGCTATTTATTACATATTTCACAGTACACACAACTTTAATAAGAAAACAGTTATCATTTCATTATTCAACATAGCAACATTATGAATATTATACCTTTATTATTTATGCTGCACACAATGCCTATGTTTCTGCATGAATAGTTTAGTATACTGGATAGAACTTCATAATAGAATGCTAGTTATATCAATGCATTGCTTAATGCACTAATTAGCTCTTGATATTTATTCCAATGATCTTTGACACTTTTTTCTCACCATTATAATAAGAATCCCTTGTACAGACATTTCATGAAAAGTAATTGCATATGTGATGTCATCAGTGATGTCATCAATGACATTTGTGATGTCATCTTTGATGTTGTGGGTGTTAGTCTTAGCAGTGCACGGTGGTGGCGCGAGTTATGGTTGCTTAGCTTACCATAACTGTCGAATTTCAGGGGGTTTTTAGTTTTACTTGGAACCATAACGTCCCTTTAACAACGTTCTTTCACTGAATTTGATAGGTTTTTAGTAGTGCAACTTAATAATAATAACTCTGATTTTATGTACATGTAAAATTGAACATACTGAACCTCCTCTACTGAGTTTGATGTCCGCAAACTCTTTTAATGTCCGCGGACATGTTCGGACAACAGCACCACTACCTAAAAACTCTGGGGGGTATGTTTAATTGTTATACATAACATATGAACATTTTACAAATTCACAAACCAGCACAAATACACATTATATGTAGTAATACATAAGAAGTGTAACCCATATATGTAACGCACTAACCATTCATTGAAATACAATATGTTCTAAAAATGGAATATACCAAAAGAAGATAAATAGGCTTCCAACATAATTACCTCACAGACACTCCACAACCAAGAAGAATAACAGACCTACAGACTACTCAGAACACACCTTACCTGAAATAGTAAGTGTTCTGCATTTTACTCATATATTTATAAACTTTCTGTATTAGATTAAAAAGAATGATATTATGTTTTTTTTCTCACAGAAATGTCTACTACTCTGGAGTGGCTAGAAGAGCATTTCCCACATGAGGAAATGTCAGAAGATAGTGAAACTAACGATAGACAATTTACGATATAAACCATTTAATTATTAATTTTTTCTATACATTTAACATATATATATTTTATTGTGCAGAGCATACCAAAATAGAAAGTACTTCAGAAGAAGCTATTATGGATAAGATCCTTCACAGCATACCAGAAAAAATTGATCTATTGTTGGCTAATTTTAATAATTTGAAAACCTTTGTGGAAGATCATTTTAAACAAACAACTTCATACCATTGTCCCACATGTCCCTGTCCCCCCTCACCATATCCCAGTCAATTATCCGGAAACCCTCTCCATGATCAAAACATTTTGATGAGACTTCCATCCCTTCTTCACCTCATACAAATCCTGTTGAAACCCCTAAATTCTCCTGTTTTTGTTTCAGTTTCTGCCTCACCTTCTCTGTCATAAATTATTCTTATATGTTAAATAAAGTTACATTTTTATATTGTGTTCTAATTCATTTCATTTTTTTAAAAAAAAGCAATTTAGGTGTCCGCGGACACCGTGGGTGTCCGGAATGACTGTAAAGAAACAAAAATGGAGGTGTACTGAAGAACACTATACCTGTCCGTACTGTTCGCTAGCAAGTTGAAACTGTTCTAAGAACACACGCGGTGTCCTGTCCTGAAATGTTCATAAATAAACAAAATAGGGGTGTCCTGAGAACGGTATGCCTGTCCGTTTTGTTCGTAGGCAGGTTGAAACTGTTCTAAGAACACATCATGTGCCCGATAATGTTCATAAATAAACGAAATAGGGGTGTCCTTAGAAACTCTACCTCTCTGTAATATTTGCATGCAAGTTCAAACTGTTCTAAGAACACACACGGTGTCCTGAAATATTCGTAAATAAACAAAATAGGGGTGTCCTGAGAACGCTATGCCCGCCTGTATTATTCGCAACCAAATTGAAACTGTTCTAAGAACACATGTGGTGTCCTCAAATGTGCGTAAATAAACAAAATGGAGGTGTCCTGAGGATGCTATGTCTGTCCGTATTGTTCACAAGCAAGTTGAAACTGTTCTAAGAACAAACGCCTGTCCGTAACTGTTGGTTTGACATGTGACACACTTTTAATTACTTCAGGACCCAAACAGTGTCCGTAGAACATCAACGTGCATGCGCAAACCAATGTCCGTGCATTTGGTGTCCTGCGGACAGCCGTTTCCTTCGCGGACATGTTCACAAAGCGATCATGTGACCGCGCCCACGCTGATCGCGTGTTCTGAATGCGGACACTGTTTGTGTCCCCGAACAATTTAAAAGTAAATTTTCAAGTAATCCACAATATTTTTCAATAAAAATTCACCATAGCACAAGTCCCACATACTAATCCTGAGTTTCTACATACTTTTTGAAACTTTTTGAACCTTTTTTTTGTGTTCGATCTGTCCGCTGACAGCGCGCATGTCTGCGAACCGCATACAAGCACCCCTATAAAAGACCACGCCCTAGAGCTTATTCTCATTGTGTTTCTGGCTATTCTACAGAGCACAGCGATTTTTGCTGCCACCTGCAGATTTCCATCTTCAACCTGATGGCATCCATGGCTGCACTTCTGCCACCTGGTGCTGCATCTGCCTCAGCACCACCCCCACCCCCTCCACCAACACCACCTCCCCAAGGGCCAGAAGAGGGGAACAGGAGTGAGGATGCAGAGGAGGAAGAAGAGGGCAATGAGAATGAGGTAGTGGAAGTCCCTACTACCCGCACTCGGCATGAGTCTTGGGTGTGGTGGTTATTTACCATTCATGAGAATGGTCCTAAGGCTCGTACGAACCAAGTCACCTGCAATGTGTGCAAAATGGTACTCAGTCGCGGGAGGCATGGTTCGTACAGCTTTGGGACCACTACCATGAAGCGACACCTAAGGTCATTTCACTCTGGGGCCATTCGCAAGGTTGTACCTTGCGAGGAGTGTAGCAGGTTGACTTCCTCTACTTCATCCTCCGTTTCTGATCCTCTCACCACAAGGAACACTCCTGTGGGACAGCATATTCCTCAAGCTGCCTCACAGGCCATATGCAATGCTGATGACCCTTACCTTTCGAGGGTCACAGTTGTGTGTATGTACTGCAACGCAGTACTCTGCTGGGGGGAGCGACTTTGAAGTGCTTTTGAGACTATCGTCTCAGAGCACGAGAAGATCTGCCCACTACCCAAATAAAACCCACTCTACATCTTCCTCTCTCAGCTCGTCCTTTCTTATCCCTGTGGTTGGTATCCCCCCTTTACCCTCCTTTCCCCTCCTCTCCTAGTGTGTATTGTATAAAAAACCCCAAAAAAATAAAACAACAAAAATCAACAAAAAAAATAAGGCTCTTTTCAGAGCTGCCTTTCACAGTTAAAAAATGGAAGTGAAAATAAATGAAGCAGGGCCATGTGTGTTTTTTAGAAGTCTGCGGACAGTCCGTGGACATCTAAAATTTTGGGGTGCTGCCCTATCATAACCATTGCAATTTTCTCTGGGAGGAAGTGGTGGCTCTGAAAAGAGCCTTTTGGTGGTGTTTGTGTTTGAAAAATTATAAATATTCAACACCTACTACAAAATGGATGCTGTAATTCTAAAAAAGGTCGCAATGCATTTTGTATATTTCTCAGAAAAATCTGATTGCCAGCATAAGTAAGATGTACTCCATCTCTGCGACAAATGTATGTACTACGAAACATAATATTTTCATTGTGAAAAGAGGACATGCCAGAATCTCTTAGAAAGGCACAAACAGCCTTATTGACATTGCGCCTTGCTTTCTCCATTTGTGGACCAAATGAAGAAGAATGAAGCCACATTTGTCTCTGCGCAATCCGTGAAAAAATTACTTGAGAATTTGGGAACATGTCCATGACCTTCACAAGTCCTTCTTTCATTGCAAATTGCAAAGAAATTCCAGACACATGTCCTAAACTGTTCCCTCCACAATTAATTATAATTATATCTGGATGTTGCTCTGTCTCCAAAGTAGCACAGAGAGGTAGCAAGTCCAACCACTTCATTCCACGTACTCCATGCCAGTGTACTTCCACATGTGGGAATCCAAGATCTCCAGCTACTCCACAGCTTTCTGCATGCACCTTCAACCAATGTATCCACGAGTCTCCCAAAATCCAAACATTCTGTTTTCTGAAACACACAGCCATAGCTATCTATTCTTCTCTCAGCAACAAGAGTATCTGAGAAACTCTCTCCTGGCACAACACACCCACTAAACTTTCCTGACCCATCCCTTTCTATGCTCATTCTCATTTGCAAGGCTTCCCAACCCAAAAATACCCAGATGTAACACCCGATGTCCGCGAACTACTGCGATGTCCGCGGACATATCGTAACATGGACAGCCCTTCTACCATTTCCACTTCACTCTCTATGCCATTCCATCATTGGATGTAGCTAAGAAGTCACATGACCATCCACCAATCACATAGAAGATAGAAGACCTCTACATCTAACTGCATCATCATAGATCAGCACAGCAAATGTACTGTGAATCTCTCTGAGTACAAGTGTCATTTCATTGGAAAGCACCTTCTACAAGAAATACTGTACAAGTCTCTAAATGTCTACTTGCAGCTCCATGCATATCCATATGCATGAACACAAACTACAGGTATGCATATTTTCTGTAAAGTACATGTACGCATTTTGTGTTTCATATAAACAGATTAACTGACTTTTACCTTGTATAATCTGTAAAATGAACTTACTGTCTTTTTTTTCCATCTCCTAAAATCAACTGTCACTTACAAACCTTTATACTATTTAATTTCTTTTACACACGCATGTTCAAATCATGTAGAACTACCATTTTTTAAATAAAATATATAGACCACATATAGTCAAACAAAATTGCATGCACACACTTTGTTCAAATCTCAAACAACAATACTTGTACAATAACATAAACATTTTAATTTTATTTATTAAATTACTTATATTTATATAGGGCAAACAGCCCCTGACATTGAGGCACTATTACTTGCAAGAGCTTAGTTAAAGGAATAGTGGTATACAGTGGTACATTATGAACTTCACAAGGCATACTAAAGATATTTTGTTTGCTACAGTTAGTCATTGCAATACAGTTTATTCATTAACAACATATGATATGTATTCAACTGGTGCGACATATCTTATGTGAATAAGATAGTTTTAATGGTTTAGAGGAAGGTGCTGAAGATGTCAATTAAAAAAAATCAATGTCTAAATTAAAAACAGTGCCATATACAAACAAAATTACTAATTTGTTTCTTTTACAATTGCAGTGAAGACCATTCTCCTGAAAAGAAGCAGTCGAATTTGAAGTACAAAGAACAACTAAGAAGTAACCTGCTAATTTTAGAAAAAAAGTAAGTTGAATACCACCATAATATTTTTATTATTATTCAAACAACACTGTAAGGTTAATTCACGCTATTTCTGTCCCTAAAAATAGAGATTGTGCACCATTCTCTCCAAAAATACCCATTTCTTAAACAGCGATTTACAGCCAGAATGGTCCACAAATTCCTATTTTTCACACACAAATTACCCACTCAGCTGCTAGAATGTTGATGTTATAGAACAAACAACTGTTTTAATTGTATAGCATTAGATTTACTTTTTGTACTTCTCCACACCACTAGCTTACTTTTTTCTGTCATCTGAACCCCAGTTTAGTAGCACATTAATTCAAGAATACCTATCCCTACTAGTTGTAGTTGCCCAGTGCACAATCACACACCATTACATACATCTTTATCATCTTACTCAAACACTCATGCACACAGCACACATACATTGCGGAACACCCCAACCCATACCTTCTTTATTTTTTTCAACAGACCCTAAAGAATGCCTACCAAAAATCAAGTCCGTAGAAAGCAACGCAGAAGTAGAGCAAATGAAAATAAAAGTGTCCAACATAAGCATTCATCTCTAGCAGAATTTGTAAAAAAAAGTTGAAACAAAACAGCTAATACAGTCATTTAGTGAAACACAAGAAGTTTCAAGTACAAAAACGTTGCCTCCTCTATCAAAATGTAAAACAAACCAAAAAACAATTAATAGAAAATCAGCTATCACTACAGATAAAACTACTTTTTCAAATTTTAATATAGTGCAAAGTAAGCATACCAAGAAAAGTATTTTAGCCAAAATGTACCATCACAAAGTCCTTCAAAATCTTATAAAAACAGGAGAGAAATCAGGTTCAATGCTTAAAACCTGTCGTAGGAAATTAATCTTAGAAGCGTTGATGGACAGTGCAATTCTTCTCAAAAGAAAGTTATTTATTTTACTGTTAAACAAAATGAAACCACTAACAAAACTAATAACTAAATTACAAAAAAGACTTCTCAATAAGCAAAATGTCAACAGAAAGAACTTCTTAAGTATCTGCGGAGGTGAATGGAATCACACTACGAGCACAGAACCATATTTTAATGAAGAAGCATACAAACAAAAGCAAACAAATACAATTGCCATACATAGCAGTGGTCGAGGTTATGAAAAAGTGAATAATACCATAATGGAACAAGAAGTACTCCTTACAAAAATATGCCCTGAAAACTTAGAATTACCCCTCCATTCAACTGAATCAGAACGTCTAGTGTACAAATGGCCATGCACGTCAATGTGTAACATTCCCAAACAATGTTTCAAATCTTTATGCCAATTCCTCAATAAATATGTAAAAAGCAAAGACAAAATCAAAATTAAATTACTGCAAAATATGGATACCTGTCCAGTGCGCAAGTACACAGGACTACACGGACATTCATTGGCCTGCATTACAGGACCTACTTGTAAAACCACTTTCCATGATATCAAAAGGATATCAACACATCATTCAACTATAAGAAATCTAGTCTATAAACTGTATTATGCTAAAAGTCCTGCTTTAGCACTAGCAAAGTTAAATAGCATCCTTCTACATGGTACAACAAAAGACCTACTTGAAGAAATTCACTATATCCAGAAAAAATATTTTGGAAGTGAAAGCCATTTACAGAATGAAATAGCTTTAAACCAATTAAGCAACAATTCTACACATGGCAACCTTTTGCTAAACACATACAAAAAAGAAATACTAAAATTTAAAAGTACATCAGCTGAAGTACCAAACCATGGATGTGTATGTTGCCGTAGAACTTTTTATAAAAGTAACACAAACACTGTAGACATATCATACAAAATAGAAGACAATGAAGATTCTAAATGGTTTGAATTAGCTCTCTACCTTGTAGCAGAAAACAAATACGAAATAACTGAGCCTTAATACTTTGCAGTTACTACACTACAAAACTTGACAACAACCAAACTCCTTCATGTGCTATCACAAATAATTTGGAATTATACCCAGTACCAAAACCCCTACAACAACTTAATTTATATGAGAGCATCATAATTCAAACAGTACACCCATTTCAAGCAATAATACTCCTTCAACCAAAAACAGCAAAATTACCTCCTTCTGAATTGGTAAAAGGCATTCGTGGAAAAGTAGTTTATTTACCATTAGATCTAAAAGAAAATCTGCATACTCTAGGAGTGCAACGTCCAATGCAGCAATCTTTAATTATCTTAGTAAATGGAGTACCTACAAAAGACAACAAAATATGGCAACAGCTGGTAGATTTATATAAAGTTAGACAACCCTTCCAATATCTTAAAGAGAATAATGAATATTACAAAGAAATTAATATTGAAGAAATCTTGAAGGATACAACTGAAATAATTCAAGAGACCCAAGAAGCTGGTCAATTTGAGCTCCTAGAGCCTGCTACAATATCAAATACTTTAGACTATTATATAATTCATCCATTGCACTCTAATGACACCATAGAAGATGCACTGGAAACGTACCAAATTTGTCAAACAAAAGGATCGCCAATCAGCATATGGGAAAAAAGTATAGAAGCACGTGCTTTTCCTCTACTCTTTCCTACTGGCAAAGGAGGAAGGTACAATGACAGACCTATTCAAATATCAGCTTCAGAATACCGCTCATTACGGATGTATTCTGAAGATCCCAGATTTAGACAAAATGTGGAATACATATTCCACCTACTCTTTGAAAGTGAACTAGCAACTTTATGTTACGGAGTTGCACACACATTAAAATCAGGATCCCACTTTCAAAATATGACAGCTACACAATTATTAGAAAAAGTGCAACAAAAGGATGAGGTTTTACAAT
This sequence comes from Ambystoma mexicanum, assembly GCF_040938575.1. Taxonomy (NCBI): domain Eukaryota; kingdom Metazoa; phylum Chordata; class Amphibia; order Caudata; family Ambystomatidae; genus Ambystoma; species Ambystoma mexicanum. The sequence continues at coordinate 127,661,040 of NC_090941.1, forward strand.
CAAATATTACAAATCTATTTGCAAACATGCGGGGTACTAAAGAGTACTGGTTTCGACATCATGGAGATGTACATTGTATGATCAGAAACCTTGGCCCACCCACTTGGTTTGTTACATTAAGTTGTGCAGAATATGCATGGGAAGATTTACATGATTTCCTATGCATATCAAACAAAAACAAAACAAACATAGATATACTAACGCCTGGAGAACTTTGTTCTTTGGATACTGTTAATGTTTCAAGATATTTTCACCATCGCTTCATTGCTATGCTACATTTTATTTGTAATAAAACTGTTCTTCCCCTTGGAGAAGTGCAACACTTCTTTTGGAGAAAAGAATACCAAGCCAGAGGAGCACCACATATCCACATGCTTTTATGGATTAAAGATGCTCCTAAATTCGGTCAAGACATTGATGCCACTGTTTTACAGTTTATTGAAAAATATGTCACTTGTGAAATTCCATCAGAAGCCACAAATTGTGACCTTCATGCACAAATTTTACAATTTCAAAGACTCAAATGTGGCAAATATTGTCATCGCAAATACAAAAACAAAGGGAAATACTACACCAAATGCCGATTTGGTTTCCCTAGACCAGTTACAAATACAGGTCAAGTGAACAACCTCATGTCTTCAGTTAGACATAGTGTTAAAGGTAAGTCACCTAAAAATACACATTACATAAAAAGAACAGAAGAAGAAAAATATATCAATGATTACAATGCAATCATTGCCCACTTATGGAATGCAAACATAGATGTGCAGTACATTGCAGACAATTCTACTGCAGTTGCACGATATGTCACAGCATACTTAACCAAAGCAGAAAAGACAGAGCTCCAAGATCTCTGGAATGACCAGTCATCAGATAAAACAGTGTCTCAGAAATTATACAGCTTGGGCATAAAAATGCTCTCCCATAGAGAATGTGGATCCTATGAAGCAGCTGATCGTTTAACTGGTACTGCATTGTATTGTAAATCTGAAAATATAGTATGGCTAAGTTTTGGTCCAGCTGAATCTAGAAAAAGAGTTCTAAAATCATACAAAGTTATAGAAACAATAGCCAAACATGATCCCAACAGCCAAGACATTTTAAAAAACAATTTATTGGACACATACTACCCAAACAGAAGTAATACTTTGGAAACCATGTCTCTATACTACATAGCCCAAAACTTCACATACAAAAATAATATAAAACCAGATGAAAAAAAAGGTAAATACAGAGTGACAAACTGTGAAGGCAGCTTAGTAAAACTCACCAAACCAAATTTAATTAATCATATCAAATTGTCATTAACGACTCCTCAACATAAAGAAGTATATTACATGTCCCTGCTACAACTCTTTAAACCATGGATAAAAGAAGAAGAAATACTAGATAACTATGACTCATATGAAGACGCTTTCAAAGCAAATGAAAGCATTATAACTGATGTAAACTTTACACAGTACAAATCAATGTTGCACAATGAACAGCAACACGAAGAAGAACTCCAAGCCCAACTAGATAAGGACACTCCTGACAGTAGTCAACCTTCTGTTACAGGAAGCCAAGAACCACTGGGAGAACCACTAATAACAAATGAGGCAGAATTAGCTATGACAGAAGGAGAAAACACCATGTGTCAGTATGAAGATAAAGAAGACTTAACTATACTACAATCAAAACTAAACAATGAGCAACATACCATTTTCAAGAAGCAACAAAAGAAATTGCACATGGTGTACAACATGAAAACAAAGAATGCACCTGCCAAAATTACAAACCTATACTACTGTACGTCAGTGGTGAAGCTGGTTCTGGCAAAACATTCCTAATCAAAATCATCAGTAAGTTCCTTCAACAATTGACAAAAAACAAACTGTCAGCTGTTGTCACTGCTCCCACAGGTTTAGCTGCCTACAACATAAGCGTGTCACTTTACACCGATTACTACCCCTGCCAGTAGAACACCAAAACAAATTAGACTATTACAAACTTTCTACAGAAGCTCCAATGGAACTACGCAGAGTATTAAAACAAATGAAAATGCTACTAATAGATGACCTCAGATTACAATAAGTACTCAAAACAAATTATGAAGAGCTCTTTGCAGGAAAACACATTATTGTTTTCGGAGATCTTCTTCAATTGACACAAGTAAAAGGTGAGCCTATTTTTAAAACATTAGGACACAAACTCTGCTGTAAAACTGTTGGCAGCATTGGAAATGTCAACCGTTGGCAAGATTTCCAATGCAGAGAATTAACAGAAAACATGCGGCAATCTGCAGATCTCACTTATGCCAACATCTTAAAAAGTATTAAAGTTGGTATACTATCTAAAGAAGCACAATATTGTAAACCCAGCACGTATTGTAAACCCAGCACATTCATGCACTATTGTAAACCCAGCACATTCATGCACTTTATGGCGATAATGCATGTGCTACAGATGTTATGGAACAATTAGCCCATAAAAATGTAAATTGTATGGCCTTAATGCCAACTCTTGCAAGCTGTTTCAAATTCAATGAAACAATGCTAAATAAAGAAATGCAACCAATAATGGAAATTAGCGCCACAGACAAACTAGATGTACATGGTATGACACTACCCATGTGTGAGCAAGCCACAACAAGACTAAATAGTTTAGAAAATTCTATCTCCAACACAGCTGGGTTGGAAAAGATATTAAAATTATCCTTAAATTGCAGAGTAATGCTTAAACGTAATCTTGACGTGGACCAAGGACTAGTTAATGGAGCACTGGGTACAGTTGTTGGCTTTCAAACATACCCACGTGACAACAAAATTCAGTTTGTCAATATTCTCTTTGACAAACTTTCAGAAGTGAAAAGGATGGGATGCTCAACAGCTCGATTCCTTCTCTTCAAAGACATGTATGTACGCAGAGAACAATTTTCTGTAACTCTTGCATACGCAGTCACCATTCATAAATCACAAGGTCTTACCCTAGACAAAGCAATGATAGACATTGGTAACACAGTCTTTAAAGAAGGCATGAGCTACGTAGCACTATCACGCTTACGTGCACTTGACGGTCTATTTCTAATCAACTTTGATGCAAGTAAAGTAAACGCTGATATTCCTTGCATTTTAGAATACAATAGACTTTGCTCACTATACACCCCCATCTAAACATATATTCTGTTCCAAAAAATGTAAAACATTGTAAAAGAAAACTAAATCAAACAGAAATGCAACAGGATGTCACTGCAAATCCTCCAAAGAGAGTAAAAGAAACTAAAACTTCATCAAGTACCACAAACATAAAAGAACCAATTAGGGAAAGTAAACCAGGTACTTCGTCAAAGAAGGAAGACAAACGAAAAAAAATCAATCAGATACAGAACTACCTGGTCTATTTAAGCTCTGAAATATAGTTGGAGTAAGTTGCTACGCAAATGTAGCAATGAATTTTCTTTTTCAATTGCCACCAATTGTTGACAACATTTACTTACACAGTACAGACCAATTGTGTTTGCAAATGTTAGTACTTCACAGAAATGCAACAAACAATCCTGATAACACGTATACAGGGTAATTCATAGAATTTCGCAGAAAAGTGTCGCAAGAGTCTGGCGCAGAGTGTCCGCGTGCGATTGACTGCGCCAGGCACGTGCGCTAAAACCGATTTCCGCGCACAGCGTATTCATGGATTTCATGCTCCCAAACCAGCCGTGGCGCAGAGTATCGCAGCGACCCTGCAGCAGCGCCAGTAACGCCCCCAAGAACGCCCTCGCGCAAGGAAAAGCCATCAAAATCGCTAAATCATCGCAAAGGGCTGCGCTAACCCTGGACCAGTTTACAGGGCAGCCAAACAAGGAACGCAAAGCGGGTAACGTGCATATCAGGGGTACACGTGAAGTCATACACGCGATTAGCCAGGGTACGTGTATTACAGGGGTACGCGGGAAGTTCAACACGCGATTGGCCAGGGTACGTGTATTACAGGGGTACGCGGGAAGTTTAACACGCGATTAGCCAGGGTAAGTGTATTACAGGGGTACACGTGAAGTCATACACGCGATTAGCCAGGGTACGTGTATTACAGGGGTACGCGGGAAGTTTAACATGCGATTGGCCAGGGTACGTGTATTACAGGGGTACGCGGGAAGTTTAACACGCGATTAGCCAGGGTAAGTGTATTACAGGGGTACGCGGGAAGTTTAACACGCGATTAGCCAGGGTACGTGTATTACAGGGGTACGCGGGAAGTTCAACACGCGATTGGCCAGGGTACGTGTATTACAGGGGTACGCGTGAAGTTATACACGCGATTAGCCAGGGTACGTGTATTACAGGGGTACGCGGGAAGTTTAACACGCGATTGGCCAGGGTAGGTGTATTACAGGGGTACGCGGGAAGTTCAACACGCGATTGGCCAGGGTACGTGTATTACAGGGGTACGCAGGAAGTTTAACACGCGATTAGCCAGGGTAAGTGTATTACAGGGGTACGCGGGAAGTTTAACACGCGATTAGCCAGGGTACGTGTATTACAGGGGTACGCGGGAAGTTTAACACGCGATTAGCCAGGGTACGTGTATTACAGGGGTGCGTGGGAATCATCACACGCGGTTAGGCTGGGTGGGTCCTCACAGGTGTTCCCTGTACACCCTCCACGGCCCCTGCAGGCAGCCTACAAAACAGGGGACTACCCTGCACACCTGCTCATGTCCCCCTGCACCCCCACCCCCCAGCAGTGCAGGGGCAGCCTCCACCAGGCCCCCACTCATGTCTCCCACCACCCCCACCCTCCCGCCACCAGGGGCAGCCTCCACCAGGCCCCCACCCATGTCTCCCACCACCCCCACCCCCCGCCACCAGGGGCACTCTCCACCAAGCCCCCACCCATGTCTCCCACCACCCCCACCAGTGCAGGGGCACCCTCCACCAGGCCCCCACCCATGTCTCCCAACACCCCCACCCACCAGCACTGTGGGGCACGTGGCCAGCAGGCAGTCAGGCAGCAGCAGATGGCAGGTGGGAGCGTGCTCAGGGCTCTGGGGGGCAGTAATTTCGCCTCCTGGCGAGGAGCGTGGTCTCTCGTGTGTGAACGCGTGGACAGCCTGATAGGTAGTGAAATCCCACACGTCAGCAAAGGCCCTTAGCGCGTAAACCCGTCAACAGCATATGCACGCCTATAGTCACCAGCATATGCGCGCCTATAGTCACCTGCACGTGCAGGAAATTGTTGCGTGACACGTCCCAGTGTCAAAGCGTGTGATTGGTCAAAATGGATCTACACGCAGAAGTGACAAAGCATGTGAATGGTGAAAATGGATCTACACGCAGAAGTGACAAAGCGTGTGATTGGTGAAAATGGATCTACACGCAGGAGTGACAAAGCGTGTGATTGGTGAACGTACACGCCGCGTAAGTGACGCTGTACGTGTGGGCCTGTATATAAGGTACATGTAGAACACCATTTCCTTGTACGTGCTTTTCGTGGAGAGCGAGTGGGTGAAATCTGTACTTCTTGTCGTTTCACACGCAAATTACTTCACGGCGTTTCCAGTTCGTATTCCCTGTTACCTCTGACAGCTTTTTCTCTTTTTTCTCTTTTACTGGTTTACCTGGGCCTGTTCCCTCAAACAGTGTCCCCTTCTAGTGTTGTCCTGTCTTCTCAGACAGCGTACACATCTTCTTTTGGCGGGGGTTTAGCCAGCCAAACGCGCTCATTCTTCACGCTCTTTTACCTGGCAGACGGTGAGTCACGCACGTATCCAACTTCTGTGCTTGCCCCGTGTGTAGCCTACCCCTTCAGAGGTCATTCTAGGCTGCGTGTGACACGCATACGTTCATTCTTGTGTTACTGGGTGCCACAGCGTAGTGCAGGTTTTTCTTTCTGCACACGTGGTCTAGGAGGGGTTGCGTGCACGTCATCTCCCTTTTTTGGGCCTCCTGTGCGTTGCGTGACCCGTCATCTTTCCCCAGGGGTTACAATCAGCCGTGCTAGAGCACTAGGGTACAATTACCATCTGGTACCCAACCCCTTTGACCCCCAATTGCCCAGGACAATTGTCTACAGCCACTCCCATACGCACATTAATATCAGTGCCATGGCTGGGAGGCGAGGATTCCGTAAGGGTGGCAAAGGTGGAAGAGCCACAAGTGGTGGCCGTGGTGGATCCGGTAGGGGACGTGGTCGTAACTTGCAGGGTGAGCCTGTCCCCCCATGTGTGGAGGACCAGTCAAGGGCACCCATCATCCCCCCCGCCCCCCCCCCCTCCCCCCTCCCGTTGAGGCTGAAGTGGCTGACACCATCCATGCTCAGCCCTTGTTGGACCAGCCCATTGTGGCACCAGACCTGGCTGACTCCATGGCTGACTTCCAGGTCAGCAGGGCTACGACACGTGCGCTGGTGCACGTTGATGCCATCATGCCACGTGGATCTGGGGCAGCAAGGTCATCTGCTGCACCAAGGAGGCAGGGCGGAGTGGCTGCAGGGGCAGCTGCGGCTCCATCCACCCCAGCCCTCACACACCCAGCCAGGACAGTGTCGGTCCTAGTCCATGCTGCTGACATTCCCCCTGACACCATCACACTAGAGCCAATGCCTGCACCAACTCCCATGCTGAGTGTGCAATCCCACACTCCTGATACAGAGTCCACCAGGGCTCCTGCCCCTAGTGTCCAGAGCGGCGCAGGACACTCAGGATCACCACCACCTTCCAAGCGGAAGAGGAAGAGTGCTCGTCCGGCACAGGCTGATGCCCCAGACACGGCTACACAGTCCGGCCCGTCCAGGAAGCCCAGCTTCATGGATGACGAACTGAATGCACTTGTCGAGTATGTGTCCGGACATGACAACGAGATGGTCATTGTTGCAGGATCCAAGACCACACCTGCACAACGCCAGGCACACTGGCAGACCGTTGCGGACATCGTAAGTGCCCTTGGAATCGTGAGGCGCACAGCCAATGATTGCTATAAGCGCTGGAATGACCTAAAGCGCAGGGCAAAGAGTAAGCTGGCCTCAAGTCATGCCGCAACTCTAGTGACTGGAGGTGGGTCTCCAGTAGTAGACATGGAACTCACTCCACATGAGTCAGTCGCTGGGACCTACGTCACGGAGGAACAGATCCAAGGCGTGGGAGATCTGGCTGATTACGAGGCATTGTCCGGTGAGTGCACATGCATGTGTGTGTCATACATGTGCATGGTGTGTGTGTGAGGGCTTCTGTTTGGGTGCCAGGTGAGAGTGTGTGCGCCTCAGTCGTATGGGTCAGCCATGTGCTTCATGCAATACTTCCTGCGCAGCTGCATTTGGCCATAGCAGTATCCCTTCTGCCAACAGTAGACATCTAGCACAACTGCACGCCAGTTGCCCTTGAAGTGTCACCTTGACACAACAGATTAGCTTATTTTTCACTGTTCATTCAGTCAGTTTGTTTGCATTCCACCACTTTCACTAGGCATGTCGCTGTCCACTAGTCACATGTCTGACATGGGTATGGTAAAGGGGAGTGACTTTGTTACCTGGATATCATTTGTACAGACATGTCCCTGTGCAATTTGACCATTACAGACTGGCAGCTCCAGGTGAAAAATCTGACCTGTTAGAATCAGAAAAGCGATTACATGCGGGAACTGGACTGAATGAATAGGTGCTGCCCTCCTCTCCATCTTCACTCAATAGCAATGGTACATGCCATCTGTGTGATGGCATGCGTGTTTCACCTGCCAATCACAGGCCAATGTGTGATGCCACTGCCAGGCAGCATGCAGAAAATTTGTTCAGCTTCCATCTTGGTGTCATCAGTGTGTGCCGTTTGCCTGCACTTCATACGCAGTGAGGGTGCATGCATGGGAGGGTTTTAGTCATGTGGGACATGTCAATCAAGTACTGGTTCTCTTGCTTCTCAGCCCTCAATGTGTGCCATGGTGCTAATGCCTGTTTCCATTACTTTGTTTTCATGTCTTTGCAGGGGAAGACGCACCTGATACTGCTGGGGTTGTGGAGATGGTGCAGACCCAGGAGGTGTCCCAGGGCCGACCAACCACCAGTGAGGGACGTGGTGTGGTGGTGGGGGAGAACCCACAAGTGCTGCAGGTCGTGCTCTCAAGGGGTGTCTCTGGCTGCACCTCCCCCGAGCTGTACTCAGGTGTTGATTCGGATGAGACCTACGTGCCGTCGCTGGTGAGTGTTCCAGGGAGGGATTCTGTTCTGTCTCACCCACCTGCACCAGGGTCAGTACCCTCCATGGGGATGTCAGTGTTGGCAGCTACGCCTTCGGTGGTTACGGATGCAGGGTCACACTCCGCGACATCTGATCCTGTTCCTGGGCCAGCAGATCAGAGGGGGAATGCAGTCCTGCAGCCTCAGGCAGTGCCGGCACAGCAAGGCGCAGTTCGCCTTGCCCCAGACAGGTGTGGTGCCCGCCGACGTGGTGGCCGTACGCCACCGGCAATACCGCATGGGAGCAATCCATTTACGGTATGGCTACCCAACAGGCTGCATCATCCGAGATGATGGCTCAGGCCATGGATAGGGTGGCCACTTCCATTGTCCCCCCAGAAAGGCTGATGGAGCGACTAGAGCAGGCAACCGACTCCATCTGCCAGTCACACAGGGAGGACATGTTGGGGTCCAACAGGGACAGGCGGGCGGCACTGGCGACTCTGCAGGAGGCCATCTCCATTGAGTCCCAGGGCCACAGGGAAGCCCTGAGGCAGGAGCTCCTACACCTCAGGACGACTCTTGTTGAGCTTGAGGCTTCAACACACCAAAGGACAGAACAGCAGCTGGAGCGTCTCACCCGTACGCTCTCAGCTGAGATGCAGGCAACGAGGGCGGAGGTCTGGGCATCCCGTGAGTTGTTGCATGGGGACTTCCGCACACTCATCCTCCAGAACCAGACCTACCACACCCGCATGCTTGCAGCCATGGAGGAGCAGACTAGGGCCTTGCGTGGGCTGCCTCCCATAGTGCAACCACCTCCGGATGCAGCTGCACAGGGTGATAATAGCGACAGCAGTGACACTCCCACAATAGGGTAGCCGTGTGGGCCATGAGCCCATTGAGGTGTTTTATTTTCCCAGGATCCACGCAGGTGGGTTCTGGTGTGCATCCTGTCCTCGGACCTCCTGGGTGGCCTCCCCAACCCCCCCGGGCCCATCAATGGCCATTTTTGATTGTTTCTTATTTTTATTTTTATTTTGATTTCTTTTATTCCCAATTTTTTTGGGAGGATCTGTTGGCTCCGATCTGTTGGCTCCGATCTGTTGGCTCCGATCTGTTGGCTCCGATCTGTTGGCTCCGATCTGTTGGCTCTGATCTGTTGGCTCCGATCTGTTGGCTCCGATCTGTTGGCTCCGATCTGTTGGCTCTGATCTGTTGGCTCCGATCTGTTGGCTTCCGTGGTTCCTGTGGGCATACGCTGCATTGTGGCTGGGCACATGCAGGCTTGTAATGTATTTGGTTCAGATGCTTGGGTTTGAGTCACACACACCCCTCCTGCTTCCCGTTTCCATGGGCTTGCAAAGGGTGTGCCCAAGTGACAGTGAATTACACAGTGACGTTGGACTCCCATGAGCTGTGTGGCCAGTCTGTAGTCAATACTGTGTATACATTCATAGTGCATATTGCTGTTGTGTTGTACACTGCATGTTGCATTGATGTGTAACTCATCTTCTGTGTCTACCTCCCAATTTGCAGGTCCCTTCCTCAAGTCCACACAAGGACCTCTAGTCTTGCGAAGGGGACCATGTTGGCAGCAGTGCACCTACAACTCTACATGGCGCCAACACTGCACAGTTGGTAGTGGTGGGAGTGCAGGCATTTCCAGGTGGTGAGACTACTAATATGTAACCTTTTTGATGTCATGTTAATGGTACTACGTGCTCAAGTATGTTGTTGGTCCGGCATTGCTGTGAGCATTTCAGGTGTTGCAGGTTTCTAATAGGGACACTGTACATAGTGAGAGTGATGTCATGTTGTGGGGATTACTTTGTTTACCTGCAATTAGCATGACATGGCACGGTGTGTCGTGTGGCAGTGCTGGGGTTGGGTTGGCTGACATGGCACTGTCCTCTTGTTGCATTTTGCAAGTGGGTATTCATTTTAGCTGCTTCAATGTGTAACTTCACAAAACTGCATTGGTGGTGTCTGTGTGGGTAGGGATGCACACATTGTGACACTTCCAGGTGAACAATCTCAGGCTGACATGGAATTCCCGGTTCATTCTCCACACATTCAGGATCAGTGTCAGGTTGAGTCATCATTGATTGTCAGATGGAATGTGCCAGGGCAGTGTGCACTCCACAGGGGTGTGATTTCTATGTGAAGTAATTAGCCACTAGCTGTGTACGGGCTGCCTCCCCCCGTGCCCTTTCCCCTCCCATGCGCAGCGGCTGTGCATGTGGTTGGGGATGTGGGGCCACCACCATGTCCACGGCCAGGCCCCGGCGTGTTGCAACGTTGTGCAGGACACATGCTGCCACTATGATCCTGCACACTACTGGGGGAGCGTATAACAGCTGCCCGCCAGAACGGTCAAGGGAGCGAAAGCGTGACTTCAGCACTCCGAATGTGCGCTCCACTATGCCCCTGGTTGTAATGTGGGCTGTGTTAAATCTTACCTGGGGTGGCGTGGTGGGGTTCCGAATTGGCGTCATCATGTGGGGGCTGAGAGGGTAGGCACTGTCCCCTGTGGAGGTGGGGATTGGTATCATTGGTGAGGTTGTGACCTTGCTCAGTATCCAACATGCATGCATGTGCAGTGGCATACATACTCACCAAGCAGCCATGTATTGCCATGCCGCCCAGCTTCTAGGTCCCGGCTTAGGGTGGACATTCGGTAAATGAAGCTGTCGTGGGTGGAGCCGGGATAGTTGGCATATACTGAGGTGATGATTCCCTTGGCATTACATGCTACCTGCACGTTGATGGAATGCCAGTGCTTGCGGTTCCTATAGATGTGCTCAGATGCCCTGGGGGGACGTAGAGCCACATGGGTGCAGTCGATGGCACCTAGCACTTTGGGGAATCGTGCCACTGCGTAAAAATCCAGGGCGGCAGCATGCCTTTCTGCAGGTGTTCTGGGCAGGTATATGTGCCTGCGGACTGATGGGCGTGCAGTCATGATGTTCAAGACCTGGTGTAGGCAGCGTGACTGGGTGGCCTGTGACACCCCACCCACTATGGCACTTGTCCGCTGAAATGATCCAGTGGCTAAGAAGTGCAGTACATTGAGGACCTTCTCCAGGGGGCTGAGTGCTTGGGAGCACAGGGTGGGTGATGTGAGGTCATCCTCCCACTCACTCACCAGGTCCAGTATGATGTGTGGTGGAAACCTGTACCTCCCATACACCTGGTCATCAGGCATCCCGAAAAGGCTGGTTCTGGGTGTGAATATTCTGGCCCTGACTATCCTCCTCCTCCTCCTTTGGTAGCCCACTGCCACTGCTGCTAGGAACGGTATGTTCATCCTGGCGTCTGAGCTTGTTATTGTTAAAGTCCGCAATTTATGCTTAGCGCGTGTTCTAGGCGAGCGTGTGACCCGCGCACCCCTGGAATCCAGTTTCCAGTCCAATAGCGTGTGGAAATTCACACGCACCACGGGATACAGCGTGTGACCCGCGCACCCCTGGAATCCAGTTCCCAGTCCAATAGCGTGCGGAAATTCACACGCACCACGGGATACAGCGTGTGACCCGCGCACCCCTAGAATCCAGTTCCCAGTCCAATAGCGTGCGGAAATTCACACGCACCACGTGATACAGGTTCGCTGACGTACTTGCGTGTGTAAGTGGCCGCGCACCCATTAAATACACGTACATAGGCCAATCGCATGTACGCGCACTTTTGACCAATTACACGCGATGACACTCTGACGTGCAGTATCTCCACGTGTGCCCCGTCATCACGTGCTGAGTGGGGAACACCCGTGCGGGTCACGTCACAGACGCGCTTACGCGCTGAGGGACTCTGGTCCAATAGAATCGCGTATGCGTGCTGACGCGCTTACGCGCTAAGGGCCTTTCCTCGGATTTCACGCTGACGTGCAGGATTTTCACGTGCCAAATCACTCCGTATCAAGCTGGCCACGCGAAAACACACGGAAGCCCACGCTCCTGCCCAGAAGGCCGAGTTACTGCCCCCCAGTGCCCCGAGCAGCCTCCCACGTGCCATCTGCTGCTGCCTGCCTGCCTGCCTGCCTGCTGCCACCGTGCCCTGCCATTTGGTGCCTGCACATCAGCCATCTGTAGGGGTCCAGTTGCTGTGTGCACCCCTGCTGGAACAGAAGACTCCCGACTGGTATTACATCGCTCCACAGCCCAGCCCCAGGACCCAGTTGCCCACCCACACCTGCCTCTGGGGTTGCCATGTCGGGCACTTCCACATCTGGCACCAGTGGCAACCCCAGGCCAGAGGGGCAGAGGGGCACCAGCTTCACTGTCACCGAAGTTGGTGTCCTGGTGGAGCATGTCCTGGGGCAGTATGATGCCCTCTTTGGATCGTCCCGCGCCAGCAAGGAAGGACGGCAGAGGATCTGGGCCGACTGTGTGGTTGCCATCAACGCGGAGGGGGTGGCAACCCGCGACGTCCTGAAGATCAAGAAGCGCTGGGAGGACTTGAGGTCCAGGACCCTTGTGAAGGCCCGGCGCCTCGTGGAGGGGGGCCGGGGCCGCATGAGTTCCATCCAGATGAGGGTCCTGGAACGCGTACGCCCAGCGCTCCACGCCCAGATCCTTGAGAGGGAGGCCCGTCTGGAGTTGAGCGGTAAGTGTCCATGCATTACTGTGTGAGACAGGGCATGTTGCGGTGTGCTGGTTCTATGATACTTGCCTGTATGTGTGCCATAGGCCATGTATGCATGTATGTGTGCAGGGACATCATGGTAATGCATGTGCGACCAGTGATGTGTGATGCACATGGTTGTTGCATGTGTTGAAATGCCGCATGGGGAGCCCTATTCAGATTTTGAACATGAGAGCATGCCAGTCTCTGTACCTGGACATGGGTGGGGGTGAGGGATGGGTGCTGATGCCAGGTACATATATGGTAGCCATGTCTGTGTGCCTGACCTGCGAGTCTGTGACTTGTGCATGCCATGGATGCATGACACATGTGTGTGACAATGCAGAGATTCAGTAAAGCAGCCAAATTACCCTTGTAACCGCTGTGTTTGGTGTGTTTGGGGCCAGATGGATGTGACTGAGGTGAAGTGTGTGCATGTGATGGGCATGAGGCATGATGCATGTGAGTTACATATCATTGAATGTTTCAAGAGTCCATTGGACATGCATGGAAATGTCCATGGCATGCACCATGCCTGTTACTGTGTGTGTTTTGCCTGGACTGACCCATGTGTTGTGGAGGGACATGATGGAAGTGTACTTTGACAGTGGTGCTCATCTGCTATTGCTTCCTGTCTAGGGGACCATTGTACAGTGCCCTGATGCTTGTGTTCTTTGTCTCCCTCTACGCAGCGGCTAGTGAAGAAGAGGGCGGAGACGGCGCTGTGGAGCAAGGCGGCGGGGATGCCCCCACGGCTGCAGCGGAAGGGGTGGGTGAGCCCCCACAGGGGCCTGCTACGGTGGGAGACGGTGAGGAGCCATCCAGGTTGGTGGTTTGCACAGAGGAGGAGGAGGCCGCCACTGGGGCACACATGGGGCCTGGTGGGGGCATCCCTGCTGGTGCAAGTGGTGCAGTCCAGGGCCAGGGGCAGGAGGCAGCACAGGTCACCGTGGAGGGTCCTGTGCATGTCGCTGTCCCTGACCCTGTGAGTGCACCACCATGCACCAGCAGGGATGCCCCGTCCCAGGCCCGTCCGCAGGTAGAGGGGATGTCCATGTCACCTGACTCCCCTCCACCTGCGGACGTGGGAACCCCTGGCCGTGCGGAGAAGGTCCTGATTGGGGTCGCGATGCGCACGGCTGTGATTCGTGATGCCGTGCGTGCTTCCCGGGAGGAGCACGCACGTCATCACGAAGTGCACCGTGCCGACGTGGCCCAATTGGGATCGGCCATGTTCGGGGGTTTCCTGCATGTGTTGGCCAATGTGGCGGCCCTCTCCTCCTCTGTGCAGGCTATCCACCAGTCGTTCTCCTTGCCGTCTTCCAGCCCAGATGCCACCAGGGCCCCCTGTGGACCTGCCCCGACCAATGCAGCCAGCTCGGTGGGGATCCCATCCCTGCCACAGTCGGGAGTCAGAGATCCAGCAGGGGTGGACACCAGAGCAACTGGACCCCAGCAGATGGAGGATGTGACGGCATCATCGGGCAGGGCACGTGCACGACGGCGTCGGTGGTTTCCATCAGCCTGGATACCGTCGTGCTGGCACAGGCAGTTGCGTCGGAGGCAGCAGCAGGCTCAACGTGGGAGGCATCATGGCTCGGGGCCATCAACATCGGGGGTGCAGGCATCGGCCGGAGGGCAGGAGAACCCTGGAATGGGAGTGGCTTCCGTGTGGGAGAGGTTGTGCCAGCGGATAGGTGCGGAGCGGCAGCGGGCAGAGGAGGAACGGCTCATGATGGTCAGGGCGGAGGACTCCATGCGGAGGGCGCTGAGGCGGGCTGAGTGCCTCGAGGGTCTTCGCAGGGAGTTAGAGCTGGACACTGCGTTATCCCTGCGGGACCTCGGGGCCAGGGAACATGCCCGCCTCCAAGCCATTGACCAGGAGTTCGATGATGCCCTGGCCCATGACAACAACCAGTGAGCCGTCCGAATAGCCCGCTGCCTTTGTATATAGTTGTATAGTTAGGGTTAGGTTTCCTTTGTTTTTTTGAATTTTTTTTGGTTGCGATTGGACAATGCACCACTTTTTTGTATATAGTTCACTTTTTAGTTAGTAGTCAGTTAGGTTTTATTTGGTAGGGCTCATGGACCCAGGATGATCTTCTTAATTTCCTTATTTTAATAATTCAGAATTTTTTCTAGGACATTCATCTTGTTTAGTTTGATTTGCTTTGTGTTTTTTCTTGTTTGATGTTCAATACATGATATTTTTTTATTCTTCAATGTGTCGTATCATCTCATTGCTTTCAGGCATGTCATGTTGGGTGTTTTGTCATTCACTTGCAGCCATTGTGTGTGACAGACATGTGTTAAATTGCATTATTTACATTGGGGGTGTAACATGTAATTGCCTTTGATATGTGGGTGGGTGTGATAGTTGGTTGGGCCTTTTGGCAGGGGAGGATGGGCATTACGGACATGATTGGGGAATTTTGGGACCCAGGTGCAGGGGGGCATGGATTGGACATGGGTGGGGGCCTGCTGGCAGGTGCCCCACAGTGCTGGGGGGTGGGGGTGGTGGGAGACATGAGTGGGGGCCTGGTGGAGGGTGCCCCTGGTGGCTGGGGTGTGGGGGTGGTGGGAGACATGAGTTGGACATGGGTGGGGGCCTGCTGGCAGGTGCCCCACAGTGCTGGGGGGTGGGGGTGGTGGGAGACATGAGTTGGACATGGGTGGGGGCCTGCTGGCAGGTGCCCCACAGTGCTGGGGTGTGGGGGGGGGTGGGAGACATGAGTTGGACATGGGTGGGGGCCTGCTGGCAGGTGCCCCACAGTGCTGGGGGAGGGGGGGGTGGGGGACATGAGTTGGACATGGGTGGGGGCCTGCTGGCAGGTGCCCCACAGTGCTGGGGGGTGGGGGTGGTGGGAGACATGAGTGGGGGCCTGGTGGAGGGTGACCCTGCACTGCTGGGGGGTGGGGGTGGTGGGTGACATGAGTGGGGGCCTGGTGGAGGGTGCCCCTGGTGGCTGGGGTGTGGGGGTGGTGGGAGACATGAGTTGGACATGGGTGGGGGCCTGCTGGCAGGTGCCCCACAGTGCTGGGGGGGGTGGGGGACATGAGTTGGACATGGGTGGGGGCCTGCTGGCAGGTGCCCCACAGTGCTGGGGGGTGGGGGTGGTGGGAGACATGAGTGGGGGCCTGGTGGAGGGTGACCCTGCACTGCTGGGGGGTGGGGGTGGTGGGAGACATGAGTGGGGGCCTGGTGGAGGGTGACCCTGCACTGCTGGGGGGTGGGGGTGGTGGGAGACATGAGTGGGGGCCTGGTGGAGTGTGACCCTGCACTGCTGGGGGGTGGGGGTGGTGGGAGACATGAGTGGGGGCCTGGTGGAGGGTGACCCTGCACTGCTGGGGGGTGGGGGTGGTGGGAGACATGAGTGGGGGCCTGGTGGAGGGTGCCCCTGGTGGCTGGGGTGTGGGGGTGGTGGGAGACATGAGTTGGACATGGGTGGGGGCCTGCTGGCAGGTGCCCCACAGTGCTGGGGGGTGGGGGTGGTGGGAGACATGAGTTGGACATGGGTGGGGGCCTGCTGGCAGGTGCCCCACAGTGCTGGGGTGGGGGGGGGGGTGGGAGACATGAGTTGGACATCGGTGGGGGCCTGCTGGCAGGTGCCCCACAGTGCGGGGAGGGGGTGGGGGACATGAGTTGGACATGGGTGGGGGCCTGCTGGCAGGTGCCCCACAGTGCTGGGGGGTGGGGGTGGTGGGAGACATGAGTGGGGGCCTGGTGGAGGGTGACCCTGCACTGCTGGGGGGTGGGGGTGGTGGGTGACATGAGTGGGGGCCTGGTGGAGGGTGCCCCTGGTGGCTGGGGTGTGGGGGTGGTGGGAGACATGAGTTGGACATGGGTGGGGGCCTGCTGGCAGGTGCCCCACAGTGCTGGGGGGTGGGGGTGCAAGGGGACATGAGTTGGTGTTCATTAGTTCAAGGAGACATGTGCCTTTGCTGGGGGGCATGCCCATGGTGGGTGGGCTGCCTGCGGGACATGACCAGGGATGCAGGGTAGTCCCCTGTGGTGTGGGCTGCCTGCAGGGGCCGTGGAGGGTGTACAGGGTACACCTGGGAGGACCCACACTGTGAAATCACATGTGGAACTTCCCGCGCACCCCTGAAATACACGCGCCCAGGCTGTTCGCGTGTGGAACTTCCCGCGCACCCCTGCAATACACGCGCCCAGGCTGTTCGCGTGTGGAACTTCCCGCGCACCCCTGAAATACACGCGCCCAGGCTGTTCGCGTGTGGAACTTCCCCCGCACCCCTGAAATACACGCGCCCAGGCTGTTCGCGTGTGGAACTTCCCGCGCACCCCTGAAATACACGCGCCCAGGCTGTTCGCGTGTGGAACTTCCCCCGCACCCCTGAAATACACGCGCCCAGGCTGTTCGCGTGTGGAACTTCCCGCGCACCCCTGAAATACACGCGCCCAGGCTGTTCGCGTGTGGAACTTCCCGCGCACCCCTGAAATACACGCGCCCAGTCTGTTCGCGTGTGGAACTTCCCGCGCACCCCTGAAATACACGCGCCCAGGCTGTTCGCGTGTGGAACTTCCCGCGCACCCCTGAAATACACGCGCCCAGTCTGTTCGCGTGTGGAACTTCCCGCGCACCCCTGAAATACACGCGCCCAGGCTATTCGCGTGTGGAACTTCCCGCGCACCCCTGAAATACACGCGCCCAGCGCACCCCTGGAATACACGCGCCCAGCCTATTCGCGTGTGGAACTTCCCGCGCACCCCTGGAATACACGCGCCCAGCCTATTCGCGTGTGAAACTTCACGCGAACCCCTGTGATGCACGTACCCTGCTGAAATCGCGTGTTAGACTTCCCGCGCACACCGGTATACACGCACACGTATTTTTTGTCAGCGGGTGTCCGTGTTTGTGGGTACCCCTTTGCACGTCTTTGTTCCTGGAGGGCCACAGTATGGGACATTCATCATGGCAGTATATAGGTGCGATTAGTTGGCGCTCCTTTTGGCGCACATTTCTTACAGCCGCAGAGACGCTACCGCCTGCTTTCTTGTGGCGGTCGTGTTTGTGCCTGTGCGCTGGTTTGAGCGTGCGCTTTTTTGCCCTATTCTATTCCATGAATACGTGTTGTAAGCGAGCGTGTGGGCGTTCCGCGCACTTGTGCCCTGTACTTCCCCCGTGACGCCCACGTTTTGGCAAGTTGTTCCCCATTCCCAGTGTTACGCCCGTGTTCCGCCTACTTTTGTTGCGTGCGCCGCGCTATGTGCGATTTTCGCTGTGGCCTGTGCGATTTTCGCAGTGACCTGGCGCACGCTGTTAGATGGCCTGTGCGCCAACGTGCGCCGCGCACTTTTTATCGCACATCCGCTGGTTTTCTCGCGCACGGCCTTCCATGAATCGACGTGCGCTGCTTTTCGTGCGATTTTCGCAATTGCACTGCGATTTTCGCTATTCCACTGCGATTCGCACGTTTTTGCCCACTTGAGCCGCGCTAATTATTCCATGAATCGGCCTCATAGTGTTTATGGAATAAGACAACAATTGGACTACTGTGCTGGAATGGTTAAATTCACTATAAACTCACAGGAAGGTGAACAATAATTTTTAATGTACTTACTACAAGTACTGGAAAACAAAAACATACCTATAAATGATATCTTCCAGATTTCATACATGTGGAAACATACATGCACTCTCTGCAACAATGTGACACAAGAGCAAATCCCCAATGAACGCTTTGTCTATATATGTATCAATACCTAATTGTGAATCCATTCCATTTCAGCAACTTGTACAAAATGCAAACCATTTTAGATTATGTTCTACCTGCAATTCGGATAATCGCTCCACCTTAATAATACAAACACATAGTAAATATGTAATACTAATGCTTCTACGTTACAATGCAGATGGTACCAAAAACAACTGCAAGCTGACTGGATTCACACATGGTCAAGTATCACTTGGTAAGAAAACCTTCACAACAATAGGTATAATCTACCATGCAGGAGCCACAACCAATTCAGGTCACTACACTGCATATATAAAAAAGAAATGTGGATGGTTTGAATTTAATGATAGCACCAGTACTCTAAAGCAGGGATTACCAGCAAATCTTTCAAATGCTTATTTAATGTTCTTAAAACCAACATTTATTAACTAAACTGTACTTAAACCATAACTAAACTTGTAGTAAAAAAATATAAACTGTTACAATATTCCAACAGGTATCTAACTGCCCAAATATTCTACAACAACTAATCAGATAAATGAATACCACTAAATTAGAGCAAAAAATAGATAGTTAGAATACACCAACTGGTATCTAACTAACCCAAAATTTTACAATATCCAAACTGATAAATCAATACCACTAAATTATATCAACAAATAGACAGTTAGAATACGCCTACTGGTATCTAACTGCTCCAAAATTTTACAATATCCAAACAAATAAATGATATGTTACTGCTCCAAAAAACTGCAACAAGCCAATATGTACAGCATTAGCCAGAAACAAGTGAACACTTAAATTTAATCAAACAAACTGTAGCATAACAGAAAACGTTTTTTTTTTAATCCAACATGGATTTTTTTTTCTCCCACAGACCCAATGATTTTAGCAACAAACACAGAAACTGAGCAAATTGCACAGTACTCTGGTTTGTAATCTACTAAATATGAGGGTCCAAAAAAAATATTGATTATTCACAGAAATGAACAAGAAATACATGTACTCCAGTTACTAAACCAAACAGTGAGTATATTATAATAAGTACAACCATCGCAGCATATCACACCCATAGTGGCTTATAACCTTGTTCCTTATAAATTTGTTTTTGGATCCCAAAGTTATAAGCCACTATGGGTGTGATATGCTGCGGTGGTTGGTGCCAGGGCATAGAGTCTTGCTCCCACGACTCTATGCCCTGGCCACAACCACCGCAGCATATAACACCCATAGAGTCAAACATTTTAACTATGCCTTATGGGAACTTTTAATGTTCGCGGACATAATGAGTGTTCTTAGAACACTTTCAACTTGCCAGCGAACAATACGGACAGCGTCCTCAGGACACACCCATTTTGTTAATTTACGAACATTTCAAGACACCGCGAGTGTTCTTAGACCACATTCAACTTGCCAGCGAACAATACGGACAGCGTCCTCACGACACCCCCATTTTGTTTATTTACGAACATTTCAGGACACTGCAAGTGTTCTTAGAACACATTCAACTTGCTAGCAAACAATACGGACAGCGTCCTCAGGACACCCCCATTTTGTTAATTTACGAACTTTCAGCACACCGCGAGTGTTCTTAGAGCACATTCAACTTGCCAGCAAACAATACAGACAGCGTTCTCAGGACACCCCCCATTTTGTTTATTTACAAACATTTCAGGACACCGCGAGAGTTCTTAGAACACTTTCAACTTGCCAGCGAACAATATGGACAGCGTCCTCAGGACACCCCCATTTTGTTTATTTACGAACATTTCAGGAAACGGCGAGTGTTCTTAGAACACATTCAACTTGCCAGCGAACAATACGGACAGCGCCCTCAGGAAACTCCCATACTTGTTTACTTAAGGACATTCCAGGACACCGCAAGTGTTCTTAGAACAGTATCAGCTTGCTTTCGAACAACACAGACAAATATTGCATCCTCAGAACACCCCCATTTATTTTATTTAGAACATTTCAGAACAGCCGTGTTGTCCGCAGACAAATCAAACACAACAAGAGGGTCTACCGCATAAAAAAATACATTTAACCTATCTCATACTCTCCCACCCTCCCCAAACACTCTTACACACCAACACACTCTACTAAATACCATTTTAGCCCTATTTAACAAATATCTATACTGGCTCCTCACAACCAGGGGTTGAGCTTTTGTATCTAGGGAAACCTTGCTGCGTTGTCACAGAATGCTCAGCGAGGGTGACAACCCCATGATGACTCTATAAAACTAGACTTTCGGGATCAAAGTGTGGCCATAGGTGTCTTAGGCAGTTCGGGGAATTATGGTTGCATTGCAAAAAGGGGATTGTAATCAGCCCATACCCTCATCCTGTAAATGCTGGTTTACCCGGAAGTATGCTAACTAACCATGTTCTGTCGGGTGCGAACCTTACACCATTGGGGTGAGGGCCGACTGGAAGGCACTCTGGGTCTGAGCCTGTGGAGTCTTGAACTGTGCCTTCATTAAATAAGGGTCTTCCCTTACTTTCGAATTATTGTGCCCCAATTTCTTTTTTGTTATTTTCTGACTATTTCTTCCTGGTTTTTTCGTTGGATGTATTATGGAAATGTGAGGACATTTTTGTGTTAGGATGTACTTTGATGGCTTGTCGGTCGAATAAAGTTGTTTTGATTGATTGAATGTGTCATGGTTCTGTCAGCCTCTGTGGATTTAGACCTTTTTAATCTGAAAACTTTATAGTATGAAGCACGAGTTGAAATGCTTTGAATCTGCATCACAGGCTATTTGAGGCAATTTGCAGATTATTGCATCTTTCCTTTAATTCATAACATTAAATGTTCTGAAAGAGCTTTTTTTGTCAATACATTTAAGGAGGCTTTACTTTATTTAGTGTAGCAACTTCATCAGTCTTTTCATATTCTCGATTTGTACTGCATATGATATGATAGGTTATTTATAACGCGCTTAATACCCAGAGGTTTCTAAGCGTGGACCCGGGGATCGAAAAGGTGAGCATGTTGCCCCTGAGCTATCCTCCATAATGGAATTGTATGTGCCATAAGTAGAAAAAAATACTTTGCTTGTAGTTAACATTGAGATATGCAAATGAAACATGGTTTGCAGAAACCTTTCAAACATGGAACATTAAAAGTACACCACAAGCTCTGGAAGCACAAAATGAAGAGTAGGCACAGAAGACAATGTCATTTTTCATTGCAACTAGGGCCAAAAGTATGAATTCATTCATGATATAGCAAAAGTATGAGACCTCTTCCACTGTGGTTTAGGGGAGAGCGGGAAAGGGGATGAAGGAGTGTGGGGGGCGAGGGGAGAAGACAGAAATGAAACAAAAATCTGATGTATGGGAAACATTCCACATAATACTCCATACATGTTGACTATCGCTGTAGGGGGCCTTGTTAGTTGGTTTTCCCACTTATACCCTAGGATGAGTGATAGTGAACAGAACAGATCCAAGGGGCACATCATAGGATTTGTACTAGAAACTGAGCACTGATCAGCTCACTTTGTTAGCCAGGCAGGGGTCTCGAAGCTGTCATGGGGTACCCTTCTATGCCTTTAATGTGTCTATATAGGTCTCATATACTAAAAGTACTCCATGTTGTCCAGGGAAGACTGAATGGATTCCTAGAGCATTTTGTAAGTGGCAATGCTTCTCGTTTGTGACCCTGCTCCATATCTGGTGAGAGAAATGCACACCCAACATTCATAGAAATAATCCACGTGCACCCTACCAAATTTATGTTGTTGTCTTTAGGGACGTGAGTATCAGGAGGGCCGACAATTTCCCCTGGTGTGGAGTAAGATTGAATTTTAATAATCCTGATCTACAGATGGCAATAGAGAATTATTACAGCAGAGATTGGTGTTATACGTCTATTGCTGTGACAGTATGAGGATTTTGTGAGGGAAATAAGTGCCTTCCTCATTGCCTTGATGATGAGGGAGTGAAAAGTCCTGGGATTAAAGATGGCGAACACAAAGTTAGCAGAGGAGTTTTGGAGGGCCTTATTTTCCTTCACATTCAACCATATAGAGAATATCTTCTGGTAGTGTCTGGGTGGGTCAAACTAACTGAGCATGCTGTGGAACCCAAGTAAAGCCTCCTGATACCAAAACGAATTGAGATCTGATAACCAGCACTTTCAATTGGTGCTTTTAGTCTTGGGAGACTGAATGTTGGTCTGCTAACCTCCCATATAAATTCAGTTACCACGTCGTCAATTTGTTTAAAAGAAAGAGTCAATAAGAATGGTAGAGCAAACAGGTTGATGATGCACAAGATCTGAGGGACAGTTGCCTTTCTGAGGGGAACTACCCTGCCCCATAATGTGATATCAAGGCCATTTTTGTTTCACTGAAAGGAAATGTTCGCAAACCTCTTTGTGTTGTGTTTGATGCTTCCCTTCTATTAGTACTACGCATCCTTAGAAATGTTATCTCTCTTTTTCTCAAATTAATTCTACTATCACCCACCATGCCAGGATTGTAGTAACCATTATAGGGGACCAATTCCATCTTTGACATGTACAGGGAGTGAGCAGATATTACTGTGCAATTGCTTTCAGAATGTGTTTGATGGGACTTCTGAGATCTTCAGTATATGGGAAGAAATCACTGTCGTCTGCCCAGGATTTTGACTCAGTGTTTGCTATTGATAAGCTGAATATTGTTTAATTAGTCTTAAATGCTAGAAGCAATTCATTGAGTCCAAGCAAAACAGAAGAGGGGACAAACAAAGCCTTGCTTTGTGCCTTTGGTAAAATACACATATGATGAATTGTACCTATCAATGGAAGTGGATACCCTGGTTTAACATGAATAGATTTTGTTATAATAAAGTAAAATGTGTCCAATAGCGTTAAAGAGGAAGCCCCACAACCCATGACCATAGGTGTCTGTTGCATTGAGCACCATAAGACTTGTAACAGTCATGGAGCCCAACTCCTCCGTAATAGTGTGGTACAGCAGCCTGGCTTTGTCAATGGATATGATCCCAGAAGACTAACAACGTATTGGAACTCCCTTACACTGAGGACATTTGAAAAAAAAAACTGGTGGAAGCCGGTCCAACTCTTAGGAACACTCTCTGATGACCATGCAATAAGAAGCCAACCGATGTTGTTAAGGAGAGCAGTCTAATTCCAGAAGGTCTTACCAGATGAGGTCTAAACTAACAGATTCAAACTGGTAAGCGTGTGATATACCCTTATATCTTTGTGTTTTATCAGATATGTATTTCCTTTCTAGATAGAAACGGGCTAATATGTATAAACTATGTTGGAGTCAGGATTGTTTGATGTTATTACCAGTCTGTTTGCTGGACCCGCTGTCTCTATCCATGTCCCCCACCCCTACCTTCAATGATTGATTTGATTTTATTATTTTAAAGAACACTATTTTCATGGCAAATAATGTACACGAGAGACATGTGAAACAAAAATAAAAGTAAGCAGCACACAGGAAAATACCAGGGAGAAGACCACGCTCACAAGGCATAAGGATGGGAAAAGGGAAATTAAAACATGAAAGTAAACTAACCCATACTGAAGAATGGGACTTCCATTCAGTTGAGCCATCAGAAACCCACCACCTTTGAGGCAGTCAGAAAAACAAATGCATAGTTTCCTCACCACCCCAGCATAGTCTTTCCATTCACGTAGTCCAATAATGGGTTCTTATCTATGATGACAAAGGGGGTCATTACGAGTTCGGAGGTAGCCATGCCGCTATTAGCGCCATGGCTGCCACCGAAACCGGGTCCGGTCTGGCTGAATGGGGACTTACCGGGACATTCCGACCTATGCGGACCCGGTAAGTCCCCATTCAGTTTACCATTCCCCATTCCCTTTTGAGCCCCCGTAGGGTTCAATGGGAATGGGGATGGCGCTAATAACGGGCCCGCAAATTGTGGGCCCCTTATTAGCTCCAAGGTCCCTTAACGGGTCCCATAAAGAACGGCTGGTCAGACCAGCGTTCCTGCTGGGACCCGCTAAGGTGTTAAACGGGATATCATATTATGCCTCCTTTATTGTATATATTGGCCTAAGGCCAGTCGCTCTGCGAAGAAATCCGTGTTGCAAGGTTCTGACCTTAGATCGACCTAGCTGCCATTTTGGGAACATCTGCCATTTTAATTTCTGTTTCAAAGTCACTCTGTGTTCTAAAATGGTGGACAGTGTTCTTCTGCTCGTAACCTTAGCTGTTCTGACCTTTACATAAGTTAATGTCTGAACTGCCCATAGGGTAAAAGTTAGGACCGTGTAATGAGACCTTGCCCTATATTTGACCTGTAGATTAAAGGATTACTTGCGCAAACAAGTCCGATCCACGGACATACATTGACTACGATGTTGTTTAAATACTAAACGTGAACACTTGTTGAACTACATTGTAAAAGACGTGTACTTAGGCTTAATGTTAAATTCAAAGATACACTGTTGCCATTATGACTTGTTGTTGTACGAACTAGAAGTAATCCAAATGCATATAGTTGGACTAACTAGAGGCGAACTCGGCACGAACCCTAGACCGAGAATAATTAACCTACAGAGGGGCTGGACATTGCGATTGTAAACTGTATAAAAGATGTGAATATTTAGACGTCTAGTACCCTCTCACTTCTCACACCGAAAGGGCTGGTATTCTTTGTGATGTACTGAGGGCCAGATAGCTATCTGATACTTTGTTTCTTTGTAAACTGTACAGTTATAGAATAAAGATCTGTGAATCTTTATAAGCCCATGTTTGGTGTATTTCCTTTTGTGGTACTCAGCCTCGATATTTCTCTTTGCTTTTACAGATGGCGCCTGAATAGGTACCCTCAAGATTGATGCCAGCTTGTTGAAGGTTGACGCGGCTATCGGACTGGGATCGGACTGTGTAAAAGGGGGCCCCTTTCTTGGATGAGACACGACACCTCAGCAGCACTGCACGACCCAATCCCTGGACGGTGAGCCCGCAGTCCGAGTCGGCATCTTGATGAGGGTCCCTATATCGAGGCGGGCAGATTTGCCAAAATCACCAACCACGAGGGACCTTAATTAGAAAATGTGTATTCCGATCCGACCTCCTTAGGATTTGATCAGGTGAGTCGTGACCCGATTATTAAGCATCCTGATAATTAGTTTTGGCATATTACACTTGCAAGTGCAATTATTGACCAGGTAACACCAGTATTCTGATATGCCTGGGAAATTGTCTGCTTGCTTCAGGGCGTTATTCCGCAGTGACAGACAATCTTTGCAATTTGGCCGACCGGCACCAATGGAGGGGTCACCGTCGTGTACTGTGTACTGTAAGCACGGCATTGGTAGTATAGTATTTAAAGATATTTGGCACAGACAAACTAGACATGCTTCCGAACTTCAGTGGCCAATCAATGGTAGTTTTGAAATCCCTCGTATTGAATACTAAGAATCCATATTATTGAAGAAAAAGGCTAGACCTGCAGCATTCGATGTATTACAAAATTGGAAGAAAGAAGCTATGCAGCAGCTTAAGAGTAGAGAAAAGCACGCGCGCCGTCATATGACGAATGACGAAAAAGCGTTGTTATATGACCAGAGTAAACAGTCTGAGTCAGTTAGGAATATGGATAGGGCTTTTTCACTTGGTATCCAGAAAATGTATCCTTCTAAAGACTTTCATGTATCCGATGAACTTATCGATAAACTTTTAAATGAACGAAGGCCTGGTGCCATTGCGCCAACTCCGTATGTTCCTCTTCCTGCTGTTATTCCTCCTCCCGTTGCTCCTCCTGCTCCTCCTATTGCTCCTCTTAATGCTATTGTTCCTCCTCTTGTTGTTGCTCCTCCACCTTTGCTTGCTGCTACTGGTCCGGTGGGCTTGCCTGCCGCGCCAGTGATAGTACCTTTGTTTCCAGATGTTTGAAATGTGCCTATTCTCCCTCTTCCAAGTGGTTCTACACCGCTTGTAATAGATCAGGGAGCGGGTTCAAGGGTTGTAAGTCGTAATATTGTATCTTCAGAGAAAAAGCGTGATTTAACTGCGTGGGCTAAGCGTTGCATGGAGAAGGGTGACCAAGCTGATATTCTTGCCACCCTTCAAAATTTAGACAATTTTCCTGAGAAAAACGTTTTTATTGAGGGATTAGGAATTCATTTATGTGTAATGTGGAACAGACTAAGTGATACAGATCTCCCACAAGGGTTAAGGGATCTGAATACTTTAGCATTTTCTAGAGATACTGCGTAGAAGGTACAAGAGCATGTTGAGAGGGTTTTTGGGTATAGAAGGGAATTGGAAGGGCTAAAGAATGAAGATGTAGATGGCAATAGTTTGGATGTTATGTACGTACAGAAACAGTTTTCTTCTTGTCGAAAGTCGATAAATGAGGAGACACAAATTTGTACGAAAGATGCGATTAGGTGGATCTCAGATACATCGATAACTCCCGTTGAAGTGTATGACACGTATAGTCAGTATACGCTAGAAATGCAGAGGAAAGTGATACAGGTAATGGTAGAGTACCTACAGGATGAATGCGTAAAGAGAAAGATTTGTTGTCCCGCAGAGTTATTGAGTATTTATAAGAGAGCTTTTTCGTTTGACACTTCTTCAGCTGCTTTAGCGCATGATTTGGCTCTGTTGCTTAGTAAGCGTTCAGAGTTGCCTACTTCTCAGTTGCCTATGAGAGAGGTTCCTCCGACATTTGTCCCAAAAGTTGAGATTCCTGCTGATGCTGCAGCAGGTAAACCTGCTCACGATATTCCAGCACACTATGTGTCGCAGTTCATTCACATCCCGTTCGCGAGACAGGAAGTGAACACCATCAAACAATCTATTCCCGATATTAGGAAGAATCCGACAGGGTTCTACAAAGAAATAGAGTGTGTGTAACAATCCTCAGTATTCACCTTAAGTGATATTGATCTGTTGTTTCCCGTACTCCTGCCCGTTGATTTATGGAAACAGATTAGGACTGTAGATGATGTAGCGGGGTTAGGAGATTCATGGGATACTATGACTAGACTCGATAGAGAAAGACCAGCTGGTGAGAGACCACCACAGGTAATACTAACTTTACCTGATAGAATAGTTACAAAATTAAAGACTATAATTCCTGAAAGAAGGATTATTTGGGACAAGTTTACGGCCTGTGTCCAAGGGAAATCTGAGGGTGCTACTGAGTTCTTCAACCGGTTCTAGCAAGTATTTTCAGATTACAGTGGGCAAGACTTAAGCACAGAGTCTGGGAAAAGGTTATTCGTGGACACATTTGTGCATGGATTGCTGCCTGACATCCAGTCGCAAATCATGTCCTCTGAGAGCGTTTGGCAAGCGAAGTCTCAGTCAGAAGTACCGCCATGGCTCAGTACTATGAGAATCGTGTCAATAACGAAAAGGAAAGAGTTGAAAAGAGAAAAGGTGACTTAAAGACAAAAGTACTATTGCAGCAAATTGTTAGAGGCCCTAGAGGGGGTAATTCGCAATTTAGAGGTCAGTATGTTCCACAAGGAAATGCGCCATTGGGTCCCGTACAAATTAACCAGTGTGCTTTTTGCAGACAAGAGGGTCATTGGCATGTACAATGCCCGACCCTCCAGTAAAGGTCAAATAACACATTTGGGAATATGGGTAGACGACCCAGAGGCCGCCCAGGGGTTGGGGGTCCTGGTAGAGGTCAGTTTTCACAAAATTCACAGCAACCTTTTTTGCAGGACAATCAGGCATCGAGTGTGGATAATAGAAACATTTTGACCATCCTTCTGCTGCTTACCTCTCTGAACAACTTCCTTTAGATGACATTCTGTTTTGCTAGGATTGCCCGAAGCAGGGTTTGGAACCAACGCCTATTCCCATTAATCAAAAAGGTCCCTACATTGAGATGTTAGTGGGGAATAGGAAACATCTATTTTTGATAGATACAGGGGCACAGAAGTGTTCCATTAACCATTTGTGGGTTCCAAACATTCCACTGTCAGGGCAAACCAATGTTTCTGTAGGGTTTTCTGGCACACCAGTCGTCTGTCCGGTTTCTTCGCCGGTACCTATTTCTTTGGATTCATTTGCAGACCACTGTCCATTCCTTTTGACCACGAATTGTGGAGAGAATTTGTTGGGGTTGAATCTGTTGAAGGAATTAAATGCGATAATTCATTGTTCTTCTGACGGAGTGCCTTTGACGATTTCACCACAGCAACTTTCTGTCTCTCAATTCTTAACCAGACCATTGCCGCCAGAATTTAGAGATGTTCCGGGGTGTTTGTGGGTAATTGACGACAATGGTGTCGGTGTTTTGCAAATTGAGCCTGTTAAGATTATTTTGAAACATGGAATAAAGTTGCCACGTATTCCCCAGTATAAGATTTTGGTCGATGGTAAGGAAGCTTTGAAGTGCATCATCTCCGATTTTGTGGACCGAGTGGTGATTGAGGAAATTGCAGGTAGTTTGTGCAATAGACCGATTTTGCACGTGTTCAAAAAAGGCAATAATGCAATTCTCTTCAGTTTCATTATTGATTTACGTGCCATTAATAAGATCGTTGCTCCACAATTCCCTATTGTGCCTGATGGGACAACAATATTGACTATGATTCCGGCTTCAGCTACTCACTTTAGTGTTGTGGATCTAAAGAACGCCTTCTTTAGTATCCCTATATATAATGACAATAGATATTTGTTCGCGTTCACCTTAGGGGGACGCTCGTTTACCTTCACCCATGCACCACAAGGTTATACGGAAAGTCCTAGCATCTATAGTAGGGCTTTGAAATAGCAGCTCGATACCCTTGTGTTGCCCTCTACTTGTACACTGCTTCAATATGACGACGACCTGCTTTTAGCTGCTGACTCAGAGAGCGCTTGTAAGGAGGGCACTGTGTTGTTGCTTATTCACCTAGCACAACATGGACACAAAACTTTGCTTGAAAAA
This sequence comes from Ambystoma mexicanum, assembly GCF_040938575.1. Classification (NCBI taxonomy): domain Eukaryota; kingdom Metazoa; phylum Chordata; class Amphibia; order Caudata; family Ambystomatidae; genus Ambystoma; species Ambystoma mexicanum. The sequence goes on from NC_090941.1 coordinate 127,690,396, forward strand.
TGTCAATATTGTCGACAGGAGGTCATCTATTTAGGCTATCTCCTGTCAAAGGAGGGAAGAAGGTTGACGCCTGAACGGATAAAAACCATTTCTAGCATGTCTGTCCCAAATACACAGAAGAAAGTCAGAGCCTTGATAGGAATGGCTTCTTACTGTAGGCAGTGGATCCCAAATTTCTCCTTAGTGATTAAACCAATGTTGGCTTTGACGAAGAAGGGCATTTCTTCGCCATTGCTGTGGAACTTGGAACACCAGTGAGCATTTGATCTGCTCAAGACTGCATTGCGCTCGGCACCAGTTTTGGGCACACCAAACTATGAAAAGGTCTTTGTGTTGAATGTGCATGAATGTGATGGATGTGCTTTAGCTGTATTAATGCAGGAACATGGAGGGAAGAATAGGCCGTGCGGCTACTTTTCTTCTGCCCTTGATACTGTTGCATGCGCTTTGCCAAGATGTTTGAGAGCTGTCGCTGCTGCTGCTGCGTCTGTTAAACAGAGCGAGGGAATGGTCTTAGGCCATGCTTTAACCCTGATGGTACCTCACTCTGTAGATGTTCTAGTAAACAGAACACAAACGCAACACCTCACCTCCACACGATTAACGAGATACAAATTGATCCTGTTTACACCGCATATCCAAATTAAGAGGTGTTGTGTTCTTAATCTGGCTGAACTTTTACCTTTCCTGCAAGGTAATGCTTGCAGTGACGAAGAGTCACATGATTGCCTTTACACCACAGAGCAAGAGGCCAAAGGTAGAATCGATCTAAAAGACACTCCTTTGAACAATCCTTTTGGGGAGCTGTTTTGTGACGGCTCCTGTTTCAAACTTCCTAATGGTACATCCACAGCTGCTTATGCAATCACCACATTGAGCACGGTCGTGGAGACCAAAAGAATCACGCATAAGTCTGCGCAGGCCGAATAGATTATAGCATTGACCCGAGCATGTGAACTTTCCGAAGGGCTTATCGTAAACATATATACTGACAGTCAGTATGCCTTTGGGGTGGTTCACAACTTCGGCAGACTTTGGTCAGAGAGAGGGTTTTTGACCTCACATGGCACTAAAATACAACATGGCTCCTTGATAGTATGGTTACTCTCAGTGCTTGCACTCCCTACTCAGCTAGCTATTATAAAATTTGCAGCGCATCAGAAAATCATAGACAATGTAGGAAAAGGGAATGCTTTCGCTGACCAGATAGCCAAACAGACTGCCACTGATCTCTCTTCAGAAATATATACTTCAAGGGAATCCACAAATGCCTGTACTTTGGATGAGGGTATTGACTCCGTAAAAATATTCAAGCCAATGCCACGTTAGAAGAATCTAAGAAATGGGCTGAGGGCTTGGGAAAATTGGATGATGATGGGTGCTGGGTGGAAAAAGTTGAAGGGAAATGGCTATTGCCCGATGCGTATGTTATGATGATGGTTGTTATGGCTCATGGACCTACCCATATTTGTGCTTGTAAGGTCACTAAGATGTTGCAAAATGTGTGCGTAAATGACAAAATCCCTAAGGTAGCTGAACGCTTCGTTCAGGGGTGTATGATTTGTTTACAGCACAATGTGGGAAAGGGCACATCAACTCCTAGGGGTAGTTTTGGTCCACCTTCTGTCCCCTTTGAGGTGATTCATTTTGACTTTATTAAAATGGAGCGTTGTTATAACTTCAAATACGTATTAGTTTTCATCTGCGCCTTTAGTAAATGGGTTGAAGCTTTTCCCGTCAAAGATGCCATAGCTATGACCATGGCAAAGACCATGCTGAAGGACTATTTTCCAAGATTTGGTTTGCGAAGAGTCATCTGTTCGGACAATGGTCCACATTTTATCGCTGCTGTAATTCTGAAGATATGTGCAGGATTACAGATCGCTAAACGATTCCATTCGGCCAGACACGCACAGAGTGCTGGACTAGTAGAAAGACACAACAGCATCATCAAAAACAAGCTCGCTAAGACGTGTGCCGGCACCAAACTAAAATGGCTGGAAGCCTTACCGATCGTATTATTGTCCATGAGGACGACGCCTCAAACTAAGACTGGGCTCTCTCCCTTTGAGGTGGTCATGGGTAGGCCAGCTAATATTTGGAATATCCCAAGGCCCCGTTCTTTGCGCTAGGTTGATAATGTTTTTCTTTCTGACTACTGTGGCCAGTTAACAAAAAATCTGTATTTGATTTATTACCAGGTGCGAAAGGCTTTACCTGTAAAATACAAGGATCCCGGCCACAGCATACGGCCGGGTGACTGGGTCCTTACGAAGGCATTCGAGCGATCTTCTTGCCTCGCACCGCATTGGAGGGGCCCGCATCTGGTCCTCCTGGTCACTCAGACGGCAGTGTGGGTAGCAGGAAAAAAGGATTGGATCCACGCATCACATATCAAGAGGATTCTGCACCCTGTGCCACACGCTACAGAGGATACAGAACCCCTCACCAGTACTACAACCAATGATCATGAAGCAGTAATCAGCATCGAGAGTGCATCAGAGACTCTCCCTGAGCCTGTGGGGCCTGGGGAAGCAACCATTTCACCTCCACACTCTCCAACAGTGTTGTCTTTAAAATTTGTTCCGGATCTTGCATCAGATCTCGCTTTTGATTCGTCGCTTCCATCAGGAAGTGACAACACGTTCTTCACAGATCACTCAGTACCAGGGATCACAAGGTATGATCCGCGTCCGAGGAAATAGACCTACCGCACGGTTCGGCTGTGCCTTCGAAGAAAAGTCATCAAGGGCTTGTCTTTTTGGCCCGTTCATTTGTGTATAAGGGGATTTTGTTGGCTAGGGTTTGTAAAAAGGACTAAGAAGATGCTCGGCCTGGAGATCGCCAGCAAAAAAAACATTGGTGCAAATCGTTTGAAGAATAATGGCTGCAACCGCTCCCGCTCCTACAGAAAAGATAAGAGACTGTGTGACCACCTAAGGAAACGGACATTCAAATGCGTGGGCCCCGAAAACATATTGTTGTTTAGTGATAATGTTGATTGGTTTTGCAATAATCATTCCCTTAGGATTTTGGTATCTGGAAGAAGTACATCGGCTTGAAAATGTGTTACCCACTGAAAATGTACCCACTGTTTCTACTCTTTTCGTGCATCTGCACACTTTATCTCCTAGAGACTCTCAGCACAGACAGAGTTATCACAACAACACTCTATTGCTCATTTTGAACGCTACACATACCATTCTTAATAGGTCTAACTGTTGGGTTTGTTTACATCTACCGCAACACGGGGATTAGGGGCTGGGTTGGTATATCCATCCTTTACTTTTGACAGCTGCTTGCTATGCTTCTTTTAGAGCACTATTCTTTGGTCGATGGAATGATAGCATCTCAGGGAACTTCGATGGGACGAATATGAATGATTTTGAAAGACGTGTTCTGACGCCCCTGGGATGCTCACTCTTTGCGAATAGGAGCAAGCCAAATGTTGCTTCTATTAGGCCTTCTGACAGACTGTCCCTTTCAATCTTTGATCACTTTTAAGATGGCTCCTATAGGCAATGGGGATGCCACGCCTCCTTTTATACTGTTAACCACAGCCCCAATTCACTTTCTTTCTGCATACATTGTAATGGTACACCGTCAATGGGTGATTTTAAAGGTTGCGCCAATGTTGCGAATTTGACTAGTGAGGACAGACCTTTGTATGTAGGTGAACCTGTTTACTTTGTTTGCGGTAATGTAGCATTTCCCTGGTTACCCAGGGATTTGCAGGGAACCTTTTATTTAGGGATTCTGTTACCCGGGGTATTCATTGCCAGCACTGTAGAAATTCAATGGCTCGTCCACGACGGGACGAGAATGGTGATACTCCAGCACAAGTTCTGGGCGATGTAGCTAAATCCTTTGTGCCATTTTGGGGGCAAATACTGAACCTAGAAGATATTAGGCGACTAGCGAGAGTACTGGAGAGGACCATCAATCGGACCACTGACATACTCTATAATATAACGTTAGAACAAAAAGCAATAAGGTTGGTGGCACTTCAGAACCGGATGGCATTAGATGTTATCCTGGCTGAACGTGGTGGGGTATGTAAATTAGTGGGGTCCGCTTGTTGTGTTTTCGTGTCAGATTCCTCCCCAACAATCTTTAGGGTGATCCAAAATCTGCATGTTCTCAGTTCAGAAGTGCATGTTCCCGAGGGAAACTGGGATCTTAGCGCTTGGTTCTGGGACCTCCTACCATCTTGGGGATGGAAGCTACTTTCAGTCTTGCTGATTATTTTAGGTATTCTGTTGTTTCTTTGCTGCTGTATACAATGTCTTCCTGGTATATGTTCGATGTTAGGAGGATGTTGTACACAAGCGATGGGTGCATTAGGGCACAAAGTATACATCCCAGAGAAGATCTCCAATGAATTTGTGCTGAAAGAAATCTTAGTATCTGACCTCATGGCAATTGATATCTCCGATAGTGATTCAGGATGTATGGACATTGAGACGTGGAGTTACTCGTAAAGCGACTAGAAGTAGTTTAGTTCTTGGCTTAGGCCAAAAGGAGGGTTTGCTAAACGGGATATCATATTACACCTCCGTTATTGTATATATTGGCCTAAGCCCTTTCGCTCTGCGAAGAAATCCTCATTGCAAGGTTCCGACCTTAGATCGACCTAGCCACCATTTTGGGAACATCTGCCATTTTGATTTCTGTTTCAAAGTCACTCTGTGTTCTAAAATGGTGGACAGTGTTCTTCTGCTCGTAACCCTAGCTGTTCTGACTTTTACATAAGTTAATGCCTGAACTGCCCGTAGGCTAAAAGTTAGGACTGTGTAATGAGACCTTGCCCTATGTTTGACCTGTAGATTAAAGGATTACTCACACCAACAAGTCCTATCCATGGACATACATTGAATACAATGTTGTTTAAATACTAAACGTGAACACTTGTTGAACTACATTGTATAAGACGTGTACTAAGGCTTAATGTTAAATTCAAAGATACACTGTTGCCATTATGACTTGTTGTACGAACTAGAAGTAATCCAAATGCATATGGTTGGACTAACTAGAGAGGAACTCGGCACAAACCCTAGACCGAGAATAATTAATCTGCAGAGGGGCTGGACATTGCGATTGAAAACTGTATAAAAGATGTGAATATTTAGACGTCCAGTACCGTCTCACTTCTCTAACCCCTTCCTCTAGTCCATGTTTGTGTATTCCTCCTCTTGAAATGCATCTGCCTTATGCTCTACCTCCTTCTGCCCCTCCTCATTCAACCTCTCTTCCACCTCCTTGTATAACAATTGCTGCCCCTCCTCCTGCAATGCATCTGTCTCCTGTTATTCTAACTCCTCCTGTTGTTTGTCATGCACACTCATCCACAGGGGCATTCAGAGTCTCTTATCAGGCCTCACGGCTCACCCATGCTTACACGTTCTGTCAAACATCACGTACATCAGGGACCTGTACCTCCAGCTTGGGGTATGCATAGGAGATACTGGAGAGGACGCCAACGCTTGTATACTAAATGGAAACTTGCATGGCGCAGGTATACACGGATAAGCAGAGGCGTTTCCATGGAGATACAATGCAAGGAAAAGAGAAGGAACAGACAGGAAGCAGTGTCTCTGACTTTGCCACGCCCATCTTCACGCCCTCTAGTGTTCCACACTTCCCTGTCAACAAAACGACGGCTCCCGGCATGTGATGCTTGCATCCGGATCACGTGACACGGGTCCCGTCGCAACACCTTAAATCAGCTGTGATCCCACTGTTCAGCACTTCTAAACTGTTCTTTTCGGCATTTGGCGTTTGTGTTCTTCGATCCTGTTTACTGTGAATTTGAACATCGGACTACGTTTCTCTGACTCCCTTTGGCTTAATTACCTTGTCTATGAACCTCAGTCTTCGACCTTGGACCGCTCCACGGACTGCCTCTGGACTCCCCTTTTTGCTTCAAACCCATCGGAGCACAGACTCTGCTTTCAATTACGAACCAAGCTTTCCACGCTACGTTTTGTTAACTCCTCAGGTGTTTCCAGTGGTAGAAGTAATTCCTCGCTGCTTGCCCCACTGAGGGAACAGGTACCTACCCATGACCAGTCTGCCACACTCCAGGTTGCCTCCTAGTAGAATACACTACTCACCATGTCCTGGTATGTGACCCATCTTTTGTTACAACTGATCTTTTGCACTCAATCTGTACTGCATTCCATTAACCATGCATTCCATTTCAGTAGCCATCCGGACGACCTGTTGTTTCTGTTCCTGCATCTGTGGCCCTAATCCTCAAAGAGTGAGTACATTATATCTCGCTGTTGGTTGCCTAGGGACAGAGGTACTCATACTCTTCACGACTCTCAAGTCTTGACAGATCTTGACATTGTTTCCCCTTCTGTCTTGTATCTATTCCCTTGACTGCCATCATTTCATCATTCCTCATGCTCCACCTGCTGCTACCTAATAGCATTATTATGCTCCATTTCCTATTAATGCTACACTTGGTGCCTCATTTCCATCTTCTGTATGCTTGCCCTCGTCGAGCACCACATCCTCCTCTTCCTATTTCACTAACTCCTTTGCCTCCTCATGTTTCACCTCGCTCTCAATATCTGCCAATTTGTTTTTCAACACATGGCACTACATCTTCTCCTTTTCTTGTCCTGCATCGGCCTCATCATTTTTCTATCTACTGCTGCCTCTTATCGTCTGCCTGTTGCTACAACATCTTCTCAGGTGCTGCGGCCAACTCATTCTGCTCCAATTCCACCAAATGTTCCATAAAGTCCAAGATATGTGTGCACCTCCACCCACATCATTTAAGGGAGCTTCCAAAGTGACTGTGTGCTATGTTTGTGTCACTGCACTCTTTTCAGCTCCTCCTCTCACACTGTAGATACGCATTGATGATGGCCATCCATCTTCATCATTGCCCATGGCTGCCTGTCATGCACCAAGGCTTACAGCATTACATATCCCAGAAATCCTCAGTGTTACCTCTGAACACGCCCACCTGCATATCACATTCTGTACCTTCACAGCAGCAGGGGGAGGTCCGCCGGTGCTCCAGGGTGGTCCAGCAGGTTCAGCGTTGCAATAGCAAGCTGCGCCCGTTCCTCCATTGGCAACTACCCTGGTGCCTCTCACCGCGCATGAAGAGGGGAACTGTTACCATGGTACCATGTACCAACATTCGTCACATGACACTGAGAATCTGATCACGTGATCAGGTTCCCATGGTAACCCTTTAAATCATTGAGAATTGCGCCCTTCCGTGCTTCACAGCTGTGTATTTTGTGGTACTAGTGTTTTGACTCTTGACTTGTTATTGAATTACTCTTGACAATGGACCGTGTACACCGGATTGCCTTTGGATTATCCCCTTCTTTTGGTTGCCGCATTTCCAGCAGACTTCACAGGTACTTCAACCACGGCTTTGCTTAAAGGACTTCTTTTGAACTACATTTCTGCTATGGCGTCTTGGCATTATTTGTACATCTCAGGACTCAACGCTGAACTCAGGATTTGTTTTTGATTTACTGAATCCCGTCTAGGTCCGCCAAGTGAACACATCCCTCTACCATCTCTCCAGGGGTTTCCAGTGAGAGCAGGCCACCGCCTAATAGGCCATCCTTCTCCTCCTGCTACTGCTCTTCACTGAGGGTGCAGACTACGCAACCGGGAGGGGGCCTTCTTTTTTGTCACCCTTGGCTCCCTCCCAGTTATCTTACCCCAACACTTAGGTAAGGCTTCCCTTATTGTATCACTGTTCATACCCACCTTGTTCTGTGTGTCATCTCACCCATTACATGCTTGCCTGTTTCCTTTGTAGCTGTCTCAGGGTTTCCACCATTCCTATACCTGCCACCTGTGGCTCTAAAGACCAAACAGCGATTTAATATTACTTCACTGTTCGGTACTTAGGGTCGGAGGTCCTACAATCTACACGACGCTCAAGTCTTGACACTGCCTCACCAACATCTTTAAACAAGGTCTCAACCTCAGTCAAAATGGGCTACACATTCTTTCCAACCATATCTCAAACTCCAACTCCTCGTAATCTTTCAAGGATGACATTGTACCAAAGAGATTAAGTAGTTCCTTTCATTAACCATAGTATCCTGTCAGTGGTAATAAGGGAACGGGTGTCACAAAGGTCTTTTTTATCTTCTTCCAGTGGAAAGCAGAACTTTAAAGCAAAGGTTTCCAAATAACCACAAGGTGTCACAACGGTTGTGAATAAAGGTTTTCATAAAAGGTTTCTTTAGTCTGCTTTGATATTCAATGGAAGGAGTCATAGGGCCTCCTTACAACCCTGGCGTTGGACAATGGTGCTATTAGCACCATGGTCCATGCCGGATTCCGCCATGGTGGATGGCGGATTTACCGCCCCATTCCAAGGTTGGCGGGGCGGTAAATCCCCATTCACCATGGCCCCTTCCCCATTCCCATTTTTGGCCCATAGGGCTCAATGGGAATGGGGAAGGTGCTAATTACGGCACCGTAAATTACGGTGCGGTAATTAGCACCAAGGTCCCTTAGCGGGTTGGACTTTAACACCTGCAAAAAGCAGGCGTTAAAGTGTGAATCTGGCGTTAAGTGTTTAACGGCGCCGCTGCCTTTTACAGCGCCGTTAACCCCTTAACGCCAGGGTTGTAATGAGGCCCATAGTAAGCAAAATGGAATTACAAACTCTCTCAATGGGTATCACAAAGAATTTTTACAAGAGGTTTCTCAAAGAGTTTCTTTTTCATTGTATTTATTTTTAAATTTTGGTTTATTTATACATGCCTATGCAATTAGGTGAAGAGGGAATGTAAGAAAATGAGATTACAATTCAAAAATCTCAAAGGGTTTCTAAAAGTAGAAGTACAAATTGAAGGGATGTTACAGAGTTACACAATGAAAAATCAAAATGTCACTTCCAAAATCAAATGTCAAGAACCATAAAATGGTCTGCATGCCTGACGACAATGATCTCCTGCTCTCTCTTAGTGTGAATAAGACCTGTTCCACCCTGTCAGAGCCAAGCACTTCCCACAGAAAACCAGGAAGAAAGCTACATCTTTTAAATGGTCACCAAACCTCCCTAAAGATTCTAGCACTCTGACTGGCTCCTCAAATCTCTCTGAGAGTTTCAGGGGTTCTGAGTGGCCCACAAAACATGACCACATCAGACAAAGGCACTCATGGCAATTCTCACGGGCTCGTGCAAAAACGCTGAATTCCATATACGGCATTTGGTTTGAGTCTGATGGGCCAGCAATGTTACCAATATTTCCCGTGGGTCAAGAAACTTAACTCTGTACACATTTACATTCAAGTCCTATATTGAAGAGGCTTTTCACTGCCGTGGTGCATTTTGTCACAGCATTTGCATCAGCGCAAATATTATGCCAGCGCATAAATGCATTAAACAATGCATATGAACACACTAACGATTTTTGCCCCAGTGCAACTACCGCTAAAATGCACTTACTCAGGTGTAAAGTTTGTGTACTATTCCTCTTCCCTCAACTGTCTCTTTTCGATTAAACATGCACACTGCTCTCAAGCATGGATATGAAATGAAATAGCTGGTTTCTTAATGGCGGATCAACATTTAGGACACAGTCATGAAATAACATTTTTAGAGGCTAAATTGAACCCAGTCGAAAATGTTCGCTTAGATTGTCTTGTCTTTACTTCTTCAAACATCACCACTGTACTTTAAATGCACTGGTTGCCCTGCACTAGTCTGTGCGTGATCCAATCTGCACTGGACATATTATGATGTGGAAACTATTGTTTCTCTATTTGCCGCTATAAAACTTTCCTTTTGTAGCTTCAAATAGATCTACAAAATGTGTAGGTCCCCTGTGGTGCATTCATTTTTTTTTATGTTATTACTAAAACCATACTGTAATGAAAAGGATAAAGAGGTTTATCAGCAAATATGCATGGAAAACAGACACCCGCTGTGCATCATGTACAGAAGTAGCTTTTCTACAGAGTAGCATGATTGTTTTTCTTTCCAAAGTCAGTGCAGAGATTAGCGATGGCAGGGGATCAATTTAAATTGTGGTAGTAGAAGTCAAAATTGTTCTCAGTGTTCTGAAATAAACAATTAACAGGAGCATGCATCTGGCAAATAGGAAAAACGTTATATTTTATTTAAACAGCACTGGACCCTTAAATAGAAGGACTACGTGCATAGAATTCCAATTCATCTACTTTTATGTTTCTCAATTACATTACAGAGAAAGTCGTTTCTACCTTGAAGACAAATTAACAAATTAAACATCTGGTGTGTTGTCTAGTTTCCTAACCTTCAGACGTTGACTGTGGTTCACTGAACTCTGCTTTGGCTGCGGACAGCCACCTGGGTTTGGTGGCTAGGGGCGTGGAGCATGGACAGAATCTTAAGTCTGCATGGGGTCTTCCATGAGAAATAATGCAGCTTTCCCAGAGCCTGCAGCCCTGGAGGGAGCAGGGAATATTTCCAATGGTTCATTGAACTTGGGTAGGCAAGGTTTTTCTGGTTGAAGGTTGATCCATATTCACCCCAAAAGGGCGTTCAGTCCCACTTGAAAACAAAGTAGAGCGTACAAGTTAATTTGGGCAATGGTTGTGGTAAAAACACTGTTATTTGAAGGCTCCTGACTGAACTATCAATCATGTAATCAGGTCACCATAGGCAACATAAGTGACCATGTTATCCGAAAGAATGCATCATTCTTAATATTCTTAACTGGAGACACAATTAAGATGACCATTTACTGAGATCTACAGGGCTGTGAAGCCATCTTATTTTGATATTATTGTCAATTGTAGCTTGAACCAGAGGGCTTCCTTGCACTTCCTGTGATTCCCTACCAAGAACTGGAGCCACCATTTTGCCTTGGATGAACATGAGCTTCTTTTGAGGGGGGTGGGGTTCATGCCTTGAATCCTCTTCTGGACATAGATAATTTGGGTACCCTGGTGTTGGTCACATCCATAGGTCATGATCCCAGAACTCTCTGTGGGCATCTTGGAGCCTTCCGTTTTACTGCCTCATCATACAACAGACAAAGCTTTGTGCTCATCTAGGGACCTGATCAACTGTGTCCTCTGCTTGGTAATTATATGACTTGTTTGCAGAGGTTTTATTTACAGAACATACTCGAAAGACTTCCCCTGTAAAACTCCTTTCCAGGAATATAGCTGATTTTCAATCCAAATAAGAAGACCCTTATTGGCATTTATAGTTTGATGACTTTCTTGTCATTAGCCTGCAGGAAACCGAGGTGGATGGGGCTCCTTAAAAGCCTGCATACACTACTTATGCTGTTCCAGCCTTATCGGGGGATTGGAGAGGAACTAAAAATGACGTTTTACTTGGATTAAAATTGGCATCAGTGCTACAGTTGAGTCCATTGATTCAAAATGACTGTACATACACATTTTGAATATCAGTGTCCTAGATGGCCGCCAGATGTTACTATTTAAAGTTTATATGCGGCCCTATTGTATGACTTCAGCTCATATTGCAATTGCTTCACTCTCACACTGGTTGTGTATTTTGTCAGGTACTAGTTCTCAGGACAGGGCTGATATGATTATGGTAATTGGTGACCTTACTACCCAGCTAGACCCACAGAAATTGCTGAAGGATATACTGGAAGTCGAGATTGAGGCCCGGGACATTCCCAGTGCCCATGACAAGAACATGTTTATTTGCATGTATATGGCACTGCAAACCCTCAGGGATCTGAGCACTGCCCACAGTGTGTGGTGCGCATTTATCAACCTCAGAAGGATGAAAGGTTGAGTTTGACCCTGCTAGGATTCCAACATGCATTGGCAGGCTCTGCACAGATGTCAAAACGAGCACTCCAATCGCTGTGCTATCTGACCAGCTATGTTATGGCCATGCACAGGAGCTGGCTACTATCTTTGCAGAAACTGGTCTAAGAGTGCTAAGCGGGTGTTTGGAGGCAGATATCCTGGCTAAATGTACATTTAGTGCAGTGAATGCTGCTAGTCTGATTGACTATTGATTAACAAGAGTTTCGTGTTAGCTTCTATTTAAAACCGTACATGTCATAAATGCCTGGAACGCGATCATAATGCTCTTGTTTTTACCATGAATTATGATATAGAGAATAGATAAACTGTTCTCTATGCCCCAGATATAACTAGCTCAAATAATGCCAAAATATAAAATGGGATCCACTCAATAATGAACAACTGAGGAGCGAAATACTTGGGGGCAGTGATGTTGATTTCATCTGCAGTTGTTATTGAAACAACTTTATATGATCTAGAAAGCTTCGTTTCTATGACGAACGTGAAAGTATTATACACCCGACGAATTTTACCCAACCTATGTCTCAGTCCAGGGGCTGTATGAAGAGGAAATAGGATGAGGAATGTAGAATTGCAAAGAGTAACCTATTGTCAGTCATTAAATCTGACAATACCGATAAAGGCACTAGAGTAAATCAAATGAGGATTGATAACAAGGACATAATTAAGGCAATACAATAGGCAGACAGTGAAAATAGATGGAAATCTTTAACAATGCTACCCAAGAACCAGACTAAAAGAAGTTTTGTAATATTGTTACGCGTGGTGACTTAAATATGAATCTTAGTACCATTATGACTGTCCCTGCTCTGGTATGGCATGACCATTTTGAGCAACTCTAGAAGTCAGACTTAGCTGATTACCACACATCATCTGTTTTTGAGAACCAGAGGAATGCCACTGATCCCCCCTTGTTATTCTCTTCGGAAGTGGTGATCCTAGCTCTTAAAGCACAAAATAATAGTAAGGTGCCAGAGATGACGCCATTCCAATTGTTCTCTTTAAATCCGATCCCGCCTTTCGAGTCCCTATTTTATAAAAGTTCTTTAATTTGATTAATACATTTCACAAACCAGCAAATTCTTGGTAGTCGACTATGGTTGAATTAACAGAAGCATTCTGTGTTACAAAAGAGGTGAGACAGGGTGTGTAATGGGCCCTTGTGTTTTCACTCTTTCTGTGGTTTTATTGGTTTATCCATCTATGGCCATACATATTTTGCCATTTGGGGATGCTGCAGTTTTGGTGTCCACATCTCCCCAAGGCATAACAATTACCTTTAATTAATTTGGATCATCATGTAGGGAGAAAATGCTATGAATATTTTCAAGAAATTACTTTTGTCTGGTCCCAGTTCTCACGCAGAGGTAACAGACACTCCTGCCTCCCCTCAGGGGTTTTTGGTGCCTGAACTAGTACAAAACAGGTTTGCTGCAGCCCCTGCGGGGAAATATGGTAAGGGTCCACGGATTGGATAGGTAGGGGGTAGAGGGTAGTAGAGTAACCGGGTAGAGGGATAGGGGGTGGTTATGGATAGGTATGGGGAAAGTAGGGAAATATATGCTCCTTGCCTCTTGTTTTGTTCGGGTTGACTCTTTTTGGCATTCATGCACAGGGATGCCCAAAGAAATGCCAGAGGTTAAGATTTATCCTAAACCTTCCAGCCATCACCTCTTTTGTTTTGCTATTGTCACCCCTAGTGGGACGGGTATGCCCAGACGTGGGTCCTGTGCCTGCTGGGCCTAGAGACCCAAGCTACTCCTCACTGATGACGCCCAACAAGGCTGAAACATGTCTGGGGATGCTTGTGGTCTTGTGCAGAAGGGATGTGACTTAGCAGTTCGGGCTGGACTACCCCATTGGGGGTGGGACTAAGCCTGATTTGCATATGCGCTTTCCCCTTTTGTAATGGCTTGGCAGGTGCTTGGCAGGTGAAAAACAATGGTCTGGAGGGTTGCCCAAAGCAATGCCAGAGGTTACAATTTATTCTTAACCTTCCAGCCATCAGACTTCCAGCATTGCTCCTGCCCTGGCTGATTTCTGCAATCACTCCTTCGCCACCAGAGTCTTCCCATCCCCCCTCAAGCACTCCCTTGTGCACCCTCTTCTTAAGAAACCCTCTGCGGACCCCTCCTGCCCGGCTAACTATCGCCCAATCTCCATTACTCTCTTCCTGGGCAAGCCCCTGGAGAAACTGGCCATCTCCCAGCTTAATCTCCATACCAAATCTGTTGGTTGTCTTCATGACCATCAGTCTGGCTTCAGAGCTGCCAGAAGCATGGAAACTGCTCTCCTGAACATTCGTGAAGACCTGCTCTCCAATCTTAACTCTAACCCCCCTTGTGTCCTCATCTTGCTTGATCTCTCTTCTGCCTTTGACACTGTCAACCATGCCATCCTGCTCAACCATCTCCGTGATAACATGGGTATCACTGGTCAGGGTCTGGTGTGGCAGACTCCTTTCCTCTACAACCGACCCTCCCAGGTACAACTTGGGTCCCTCTTCTCCGATATCTTTTTCTCTACCAGTGGTGTCCCCCAGGGATCCAACCTCTATCCCTGGCTGTTCAACCAATACTTGGCACTCCTTGCCCACCGCATCGCCACTCTTTGCCCCAATTTTCAGTGCTATGCGGATGATACCCAGCTCATTTTCAGGCTACCTCGGCCTCCTCCTCTCCTTCCCTCATCTCTGACTTTCTGTCTGCTATCCAGGAGTGGTGTGCCGCCAATGACCTCTGCCTTAATGCCAGTAAGACTGAGATTCTACTCATCGGCACACCCACTCCCTGCTTCCCTGCAACTCTCTGGCTGGCCTCTCTGGGCCCTCTTCCTGCTCCCACCTGCAAGGCTACAATTCTTCGGGTCATCTTCGATTCCACACTCTCCTTCTCTCCTCACATATCTGACGTCTCTAAGAAGTCACACTACCAGTTGCACCACATCATAGGTATTCTTCCTTTCCTCTCCTTCCCCCAGAAGCTCACCGTCTACAGAGCCCTGGTTCTCTCTAGGCTGGACTATTGTAACAGCCTCTATCTAAATCTGTCTGCCTCTACGCTCCGCCCTCTGCAATTTATCCAGAACAGGACTGCGAGACTTATCCTTGGCCTCAAGCCCAGGGATCATATCTCTCCAGGACTGAAATCTCTGCACTGGATCCCAGTGGCTGCGAGGATTAAGTTCAAAACCCTCTGCATTGTCCACAAGGCCTTCTGGGGCCTGGGGCCGCAATACCTTCAACTCTCTCTTCCCAAATATCTTCCTTCTCGAGCTCTTCGCTAATCCGCCTCCAACTCTCTCAGGGTCAGTCGCTTCTCCAAGCAACAAGTTGGTGGTAGATCTCTCTCTTCAGCAGAGGCCTGCCTCTGGAACAGCCTTCCTGCCTCCCTGAAACTTGAGGAGAACCATCTCCGGGTTCCGGAACCACCTCAACACCTTCCTCTTTGCCTCTGCTTTCTCTCCCTCTCTCCCCTGCTGAATTCCTGGCTGAAACTGCACTGCCCAGACCCCACCAGTTGCACACCTGCACTGCCTCCCTGGCAACCCCCGGGGCTGTTTTCTGAATCCCTACAGTCCCCCTACCAGCACTTATGTCTGCACTTACCTCGCACTTGCCACCATCTGGCTGTTTTTATTATCTTATTTATTCTACTATCCCATGTACTGCACTTCCCCTCTCCCCTCCCCCACGCCCTTTTCCCTTTCCCCCTTCCCATGCACTTGCGCGATCTGAGTGACACCTGGCCTACTAAGATCGTTGTCTGTCCTCCCTTTGTTCCCCCTCCCTTGCCTCGTTGCGCCTTGAAACACTTGTGTATAGGTGCATTATAAATGCCATATCATAATATATCATAACTCTTTTGTTTTGCTATTGTCACCCCGAATGGGACGGGTATGCCCAGTCGTGGGTCCTGTGCCTGCTGGGCCAAGAGACCCAAGCTACTCCTCACTGATGACACCCAACAAGGATAAAACATGTGTGCGGATGCTTGTGCTCTTGTGCAGAAGCGATGTGATTTAGCAGTTTGGGCTGGACTACCCCTTTGCGGGTGGGACTAAGGTTTGATTTGCCTATAGTCTTTCCCCTTTTGTAATGGCTTGGCAGGCAAAGAACGATGGTCTGGAGGGTTGCCCAGAGCAATGCTAGAGGTTAAGATGTATTCTAAACCTTCCAGCCATCACCTCTTTTGTTTTGCTCGTATCACTCATACATGCAGGACACAACGCTATCCCTCAGTGCTGCACCTGCATCCACTCACACAAACATTGCATTGGGCTCATGACCTGTAACTCCCAATTCCTTCACTAGTTAATGCGTTCATCTCTTGGTCCCAGTTCCTGCACTGGGCAATGCTAGCTGAAGACCCAGTTAACTCACTGGGTATGTGACTCTTAGAACTACAGGTACCCCCTGCCACATTGGCAGAAACTATATTGGCAATTACAGGACTTGTGCTAAACCACAGAATGTGCCCAGAAGTGTTTACATATAAGAGAAAATACATTTAGCTTTGTAGTCCCCTTCCGTGCAATGCTCTGTGCTGTGTGCACTGTCTCTGGAAGCTGAGGGATGCATGAGCGGAACCGCTATGTTGGTGTCTGCATTCTATGAACACACACACAATTATGTCCAGTACAACAGACTGGAGGTATACACTGGTCTACGATGGCACACGTCAGCAATGCGAAGAAACTAGATGAGCTGGGTAATGATTTAATCTGGATATGGGTTAATTCGATATCCAAATTGTTCTGTTTCCAACTTCCAGAAGCGTGCAGGAGTTAATCCCCATGCAATTAGTATCGGTTTTCAATTAGCAGACGTAAGCGGCAAAGTCGCAGTACTTAGCTTGCCAGCTGTGGGGCCTGGGAGAGGATCAGGCAGGGCCTGGCCTCCTGGTTGGTGACCAGGAGAGCTGCTGGAGTGCGTCTGCCTGGCTGCAATTTCAAGCGCGAGCAAAGCCTTGCTATGCGCACATTCGCTTTGGAGCGGGCGGGTTTCAGGAAGGCTTTGTTCTGTATGTGTGTGTAGTGAGGGCTGCTGGGGAATGTAGTTTCTGCTCCAGCTCCCTCGAACCCTGCCTTGGTTGGCCAATATTCATGTTTGCCTTGATTGCTTCCCTTTTCAGTTTGTTGGCTTCTGCCTGTTCTGCCAATCTTGAATATCACACACCTGCACATGTGGTATTTTTTTATTTTTTTTTAAGTATTTTATTGGCATTTATATAAATACAACACAACCATCAAACGGTAACATAACAAACAAACTAAATCTAATTAACTAATTAACTACCACAGTCTTCGTAGCTCAATGTGTTGTTCGTAATTGTAGCGGGGGGGAGGGGTTGGTATGCGGCGCACCCAAGGTCACGAGGGCTGGGTTTTCAGATTGACCATTCTTGGGGGTAAGTCACAGGCATGTCTCTGATAAGGGTGAAAGCTCAAGGGGGTTTGTGGTCCGAGGCATATTGGATGTCGCGCACCAGGGATTTCCATGAGTCTAGAGTGTTGTTGGAGTCGTCATCGTTTGAGTGGATTCCATCCTGCCAGGCCCTGGTCTCTGCCTCCGTCCACTTTTCCAGGTCCTTAAGCCAACGTCCGTGCCTTGGGCCCCTTGGTGATTTCCATACCATTGCTATGGACCTTTTTGCGAGGATGCAGGCTAGGTCCATTAGTTTGACCAGGTGTTTGTGTTTGCTGAGTCTGGGATGGGCTCCCAGTAAGCATTCCTTTGGGTTCCACTCATATCTTGTGAGTCCCGCTTCGGTGCAGGTACGTTCCACCATGGATCAGAATTTCGCTGTTTTGGTGCAGGTCCAAAACATGTGGATCATGTTCGCCTTGTCATTTCCGCACCAGGGGCAGTTCGGCGGTGCTTGTTTGTTAAAGATAGCAACTCTTAGTGGGGTCATGTATGTTCTGTATAGCACGTTCAATTGAACTTGTTTGAATCTAATGTTCCTCGACACCTCTTTGGGGTATAGTAGTGTTCGCTCCCATTCACTGTCGGTTAGTGTGGTCCCTAATTCGGATTCCCATTTTTGTCTCAGGGACACTTTTTGGATTGGGTCTATCATTTAGTTTGGTGTACAAGCGGGAGACCGGTTTCCAACCGTCTGCTAAATCGTACATCTCCTGAAGGAGGGGGACCGGTGGGGGTTCTTCTGGCCAGACAGGCCACTGTGCCCTGGCTGTCCGTTTGAGGCGGTGGTACCACAGGAACTGGGTGTTCGGGATGCCTTCATTGGCTTGTAGCGATTCGAGTTCCCTGAACGTGCCGTCTTCAAACAGATCTCCCCATGTATAGATTCTGGCTCTCTCCCATTTCCTAGCTGTCGCTAAGTCTGCCTGAGTTTTGCATACATCCGCCAGGATGGGAGTATTGGGATTGTAGGGGTGTTTCAGTTGTCGAAGGAAGCCAATTCTGGCCCATATCTGCCTGCCCAGGGTAACAATCATGGGGACTCCAGAAGTTTGTTTCGTTGGGTTCCAAAGCATTTCTTTAGGGAACAGCTTAGGGGTCGGATGTAACAGGAGCCCCACTTCAGCTGACAGGTCGTCAGAGAGCCATTTCGTTGTGTGGCTGAGCTGCGCGGCTAGGTAGTATCTTTGCAGGTCGGGTAGTTGTATCCCACCTTCTTTGTACGGGAGCGTGAGTGTGGGCAAAGAGATCTTGCGTCTGGACGACCCCCATATGAAGTCCTTGATTAGAGAGTCTAGTTTTTTGAAGAAGGGAGGTCTGATGTAGAAGCATACATTCGTGAAGTGGTATAAGAAACGGGGGAGAACTATCATCTTGACTATTGCCGCTCTGCCCATTACTGCCAGTGGTAACTTCGACCAGAAGTTCATAGATTTGCGGAGGGCTCTTACTGCTTTTTCCGTGTTGTGTTCATGCGTGAGCGCTGGGCTATGACACACTTCGATTCCCAGGTATTTAAACTGCTCTGGTTGCCATTGTATCCCGACATCTGGGAGGTTGGGCTTATCCAGACCCCTGAGTCTGGCCAGTGGGAACGCACATGACTTTAGTTTGCTAAATGTTATCCCAGAGTATCGGGCATAGTTGTCGAGGATGTCCAACGCGACTTGTGCATTGAGCTGGGGGTTATTCAGATATAGGAGGACGTCATCCGCATACATGGATATTATGGCGTGATCACTGCCCAGCCCAATGCCCGCGTCGAAGTGTTGTTTCCTGAAACAAGCAGCCACTGGCTCCAGGCCCAGTATGTATAACATCGGGGATAGCGGGCATCCTTGCCGCGTGCCCCGCTGTATCGGCCAGGCTTCGGACACCGTTTTACCAGTCTTCACTCTCGCTGTCGGTGTGTTATACAATACCTCGACCCACTTTACAAAGCTCTCGCCAAAGCCGAATTCTTTTAGCGCTTCGATCAGCCACTCCCAGTAGATGGAATCAAAGGCTTTTATAGCATCCAAGGAGAGTACTGCTAGGTCCTCGTCTCGATCATAGGTCTCTGCCATGATGTGTTGGAGCCTCCTCAGGTTCGCAGTGGTGTTGCGTCCTCGCACAAAACCATTCTGGTCCTCATGAATCAGGGTTCCAATCACCCTCGCCAGCCTCTTAGCCATGATTGTGGTCAGGATCTTGCAGTCATAGTTTAGCATGGCGATTGGGCGGTATGATTCACAGTTGTCGGCGGGTTTGTTGGGTTTGAGTATAGGGATGATAATTGTCTCTTTCATGGAGTTGGGTAAGTGTCCGTTTTCGTATGCCTCCATATACACCTTGTGGAGTGTCGGGGCAAGGGTCGCTTCATACACTTTGTAGAATTCTGGTGGGAGCCCATCGCTCCCGGGGGTTTTGCAGGTGGTCAGCGATTTAATCGCGTCCGTCACGTCCTCTGTAGTGATTTCCGTGTCGAGTAACTCTCTTTGGGCCTACGTCAGTCTTGGGAGCTCAATCTCGGCCAGTGTGGCCTTTATGTCGTCCACTGGTATTTTGGTGTCGTGGGCGTACAATCTGGAGTAGAAGGCTGCAAAAGCTGAGTTAATGTCTTGCTGCGGCCTGTGAGTTATCCCCCTTTCATCGGTTATTTCAGTTGGGAGGTGTCTTGGGAACTTGCGCTTGCATAGCCAGGCCAACATTCTGCCAGGTTTATCTGCTTCTTTGTGCGCTCTGGCTATGTAGGTCGTATAGTCAAATTTGGAGAGTCTATTCCAGGCCAAAAGGCACTCCTCCCGGGTGCCCTTCAGTTCTGTTTCGGCGTCCGGCATGATGTTGATTTTGGATTCCAGGTGCGTGATCTTGCTCTCCAGTTCCTCCAGTTCCAGTCTCAGGTGCTTACGGATGCCACCAGCACCTGAAATAACTTCACCCCTTGTTACAACCTTCATGGCCTCCCATAGTGTGCTCCAGCTTGACACTGAGCCTTTGTTAGTGTCTAGGTATTCCTCAAGTTTGGTACCAAGTTCCTTCTTAAATGCGTGGTCTGTGAGTGCTGCGGGTTGCATTCTCCATAGCGGGATTGGCGGTCTGGGTCCTCTAGGAGCCCATTGCATGATCAGCGGTGAGTGATCGGATATGGTTCTGCCTAGGTACAATGTGTTGTCCACTTGTTGAGCCAGCTCACGATCTATGAACAGATAGTCTATTCTCGTGTGGACCTTGTGCGGGGCAGAATAATAGGAATAGCACCTCTCGGTGCGGTGTAGTTCCCTCCAGATGTCCACTAGGTCGAGCTGTTCTATTGCGGTGTTTAGCGCGTTAGATGCAGGGCTATTTGAGAGACGGGGGGGCCTGATCTGTCCACAGCTCCGTTCCTGATGGAGTTGAAGTCGCCACCCCATATGAAGGCACTCTCTCTCCGAGGGATCATTTTGGCACTGAGCATTGCGAGGTGTGAGGGTATTCCGTGTTGCGGAAAGTATGAGTTCACCAGGCAGATTGGCGTGGATTCAATGGTACCCCATAATATTAGGTATCTGCCCTCTTTGTCGGCTTCATAGCCCAGTAGGTGGAAGGGCACAGTCGGGCTCACCCACGTAAACACTCCTCTGGCGAATTTGGAGTATGGCGCCGCTTTCCCTATCCCTCCCCATCTTTCGGATAATTTGGCCGTGGTTTCTTCCATGAGGTGGGTTTCCTGAAGCATCGCTACTGACACCTTTTTCCTGCGCAGGTAGGAATGGATCCGGTTCCTTCTCAGATACGTGCCCATGCCCCTCACATTCCACGTCATCACCTTAATTTGGAGCGCCATTGGGCTTGTGTCTTGGTTTCATCTTTCCTGTCGCCCCTGTTTTCACGGGGCGGCCCTTCTCCAGGTGGTGCGGCTTTCCCTCTGGGTTCTGGTGTTTTCTCTTCCGCCGCCCCCAAGGGCCTCCGGTCCCATGTTTCCTCTCCGCTGATAATCTGAGGACTGTGGTGTGAACAAAAACAAGTAACAAAACTGTAACTGGTGCGCCCAGCAACGACAAGGTCTTGCTGGTGCTCAGGCGCTCTCGTACCGTCAGGACCCATCCGGGTGTCGGGCACGAGGGAGGTCGGTCAGGCAACTGGCCTGTCCTGTACTGTTCGTGGGGGGTGGGGCTCTGTGCTTGGCGTGGGCCGAGCGAGGGCCGCATCATCTTTGCTAACTGTTGGGTGATTTTACCTTCTCTTAGGTCATTTGCCTTACGTCCGGGTTGGGTTTATGAGTCATGGCTTCATCCATGTCTCAGCCGCGGGGAGTTCTTCAATTTTGGGTGGGTTGAGGATCCTTGTCCGCGGCTAGATTGTTGTCTTCTAGCCACATGTTTGCAGCTGCCGGAGATTCCAAGAAGATCACCCTCCCCTTGTGGATCACTTTCAGTCTGGAGGGGTATAGCAACATATACTTCAGGTTCAATTGCCTGAGTCGGGCTTTAATCGGCACAAATGAGTTCCTCTCCCGTTGGACTTTCGGGGTGTAATCGGGGTAGATCGTGATCTTCGAGCTCCCGCGTTCAATGGGGCCCTCCTCTCTGGAGTGCCGGAGGATGGTCTCTCTATCCTGGAACTTGAGAACTTTAGCAATTATAGGGCGAGGGTGTGAGCCCGGTGGGGGTCTCTTCTGTAGTGATCTGTGCGCCCTTTCAATCAAAAATCCTTGCGTCAGCTTTCCAGCGCCCACCTCCTGTTGTATTAGGGATTCTATATAGGCCGTCGGATTCGGACCCTCACTTCCCTCCGGTACCCCCAGTATTCTGATGTTGGCGCGTCTGGCCCGACCCTCGGCCTCCTCAGCCCTGGCCTCGAGTGTGAGCACCTTCCGTTCTAGGTCCAGCACCTTAGCTTTCAGCTCCGCTGTATCTCCCGACGTCTCCATTATGGTTGATTCGGCGGTGGTTACTCTTTCTGTCAGGTTGCGGGCATCCTGGCGCATGAGTTGTAGCTCAGATTTGAACTCCCCTATTCTGGAATCTATAAATGCGCGCAGTGATGCAATTGCCTCCAGCATTGAGCTTGATTTTCGGGAGAGTCTGCCGGTTTTGCTCGGGGAGGTTCGGGAGTGGAAGTGCATGGCTGCGGAGGAGTTTTTACTTTAGCGGACACATACGTGTCCATGGTGCTTGCCTTCGTCTTGTTCCTGGCCACCATGGTGAGGGAGGCCGCTTGGTCGTGTGGAGGTGGATGACGGTGGGCGAGGTTGGGGAGCTTATGGTTCCGGAAGCAGGGTGGTCCGGTTTACGCGGAGTCAGTGTTCAAGTTCTCGGAGGGATATACAACGGCACATGTTTGATCGGTTTATGCCTTCGCCCAGCGCTCTCCTCACCTCCACCTTCTTCTGCTGTCGATGGCAGGGCTCCCCGCACCGGTGCCGTAGTCCAGGGCACGGGCCCGGTCTACCCGGTCGGGAGCTCCCGGTTGGCTCCCCGGTCGGTAGCTGTCGCAGCGGAGGTTCGGACCCGGGTGGAGGGGGAGGCTCCTCTCCCTCGTTTCGGTCGCAGCAGCAGTTTATGGGTCGGTTTTGCTGCAAAGGCGGCTAGCATTCTCCTGCGACATCAGCTTCAGAAGATGGCCGCCATCTTGGGTCCCGCCAGGAGGGGGGGACCTTTATCGGGAAGAATCCGTGGGTTTGGAGGTCCGAATCCAGGGGAAGACCACAGTATCGTGTCTGGGGTCGGTTCCCCTTCCCTCGGAAACGGTTCTTTCCGTCTAAGGTGCAATTTTAGGCAGGCAAAAGGATCAAGATACGGCGTCTCGGCCGGAGCACGGCGACTCAGCTTCCACTCGCCATGAGCCCCAGGCCACGCCCCCCCTGCACATGTGGTATATATGACAACTGCTATGGCTAATGTGGAGTCTGCTATTACCCACAGGTTTGGTCCTTTGCCACTTTTCGCCAGGTGTTGGTACCGTCCCCCACAATACAGTGATCCCTGCCATTTTCTGTTTCTTGACAACTTCCATCTTTAGATATTGAATTGGATGGTGTCAAGATTGAAAATATAGAATGTTATGACTACGTGGGGGTCCATTTCAGCAACACTGTAACTCTCATCTCCAAAAAAGTCATTTACCAATGAACAGGTGTGCTGGTGATCTCCTAGGCGTCTTTGGAAAGTGTGTTTACATAGCCATTACATATACAATGGCAGCTACAGGGCTCGGGCCCCTTTCAGCTCTATTGTATGTCGTGGAACTCTGGGGGTTCTATGGTACCACCACTCTTAAGGTTAGCAAAAAGACATTCTTTCAAAGGTTTTTGGGCTTACCAACTGGCACCCTGAGTGTGGCAGTAAACCTGGAACTACATGCATTGCTTAGCATGCCCACTTAAAGCCATTTTAATTCTGCATAAAACTACGGACGCGTCCGGAAATGGAGGTGTACAGGAGGACAATGAAGGTCGTCTTAATAAATAATCATTTAAAACCTTGGGCGTAGTTAGAAACGTGTAAATTCAGTAGTATTGAAGATTGGGCTAAGTCTTTTTTGGTTCTCTCTGGAAATCTTAGTTGAAGATAATCTGCAGACATTACAGACTGCTTACTGATAATGGAGATTTCTGGATTTGTTGTGCAGTAATGAATCAAAAAGTATGTTTGCTACATATATATGCAACAAACCTACCCTTGGATTAGAACAATATGTTACCTGGATGACAAAATCAGCGGAAGAGACCCCTGTATATACAATGATGCTTGGGAGCGCTCCATTTAACCCAGTGTACAAAGAAATAGTCAGTGATGGCATCTGGTACTTGTCCCATGTCTGGTAGCACAAAGGAGGATTACATCCATTGTATGTTCTTTTGCCCATGCATGAGGAGCCTCAGACGGAAATGGCTTCTTCCTCTGGTTAAATAAAACAATGCTGATACTGTGCTTGGAGGGCTTGATTTCTGTAAAAGCTTGCATCTTAATAGAACATGAAAGTGTGGGAGCCAAAAAACAGGGATTTGTGCACCATTCTGACCGCAAATCCACGTTTGTTATGCAGGGATTTGCGGGCAGAATGGCGCACAAATCCCCGTTTTCCGGTGCAAATAATTCAATGAATCAGCGCCCACGGTCTCTCTGAGTTGATATGACTTACTCTTATCCCTGAAACCATTGGATTGCTAACGTCATACTTCTCACTCTAGACTGTTTGTATAACTGCAAAAAGTTCATACTCTGGGGCTGTTGACTCTATACATTATTTTTGTGAGAATCATTGTTGCTGTACATTACATTTTCCTGCACTATCATCTTCAATGGAGATTGTATTCTTTTTGTACGTTTTTTTGTGATCATTGTATCTGCACATGGCTTTTATGTTTTTTTGTCAATCGAAATAAAGCATTAAACTACTACTACTAAATGTCACCAGTAGACGCCAAGGCTTTCCTAGGTCATAAGGGTATCTCCATGAATTTATCTGGCCAATGTGGTAACATCTCATATGATTCAACGTCATAGATCTGTGACGTGACATAAATATCACTACCACTAAAGAGTAATCAAGGGTAAACCACGTTGGCCAAAACTGAAACACCCGCACTTTGAAAAGTTCGACCATGTTGACATTTTCAAAATTCGTCGGGAGTTTGTGAAAATCTAGTTTCAGCTGATTAAACATGTGCGTATGTTGTAGCCAAGGGGGGAACAGTTCCGAGGAGCTCAGGAAAAAACAGACAGATTCAAAGGCTAATTAATGCAATTTGTCGTTCTATTTGAAATGTGGTCTATGCAAGGACCTGTAATTTTTGAAAGTTTTCTTCAGGGTGCAAACATAATGAAAGATTTAAAGAAAGACATAAGGGGTTGATGTTTCTAAACGATTGGGTCAACTGCTGAACTGAACATCTGCGTGTTATTACTCGTCATAACTGACACTGTTCCGTATTGTTTAGTAAAAGTCAAATAGTAATCGGACCATAGATATCAAGGACACTTTGAAAAGGACACATAGTAGAGCAAATGAAGGCCCTGTTATAGAGGAATGTGCTGCCAACTGCGCAGCCGACGCCTTTTTTCACACATAAATTCGTACTGGAGGAGCCGCAAAGACTATGGAACTGTTATTTGCAACTGTTCATGTGCTTGCTCATACAGAAAGGAGCTTTAAGCTGCGCAGTAACCCTTCTTCGATCTGGGCAACTACATCTCTGCAAATAAGTAGTCTTGAGTTATGATCTTAACTTCTCAACTTCTGGGAACATATGTGTCACTTTTGCAGTGATGCACTTACTAAAAGCATGTTTAATTGTGCTTAGCACTGCAGAAACATGCGGTAAATAACTGCGGTAAAGCACAAGTCTAACTGTTTGAAGTCATAACCCAACAATGCTTGGTAGAGACTTCTGTTTATTGTTGTGTGTGCCTAATTTGTACTTTGTGCTACTTGTGGTTTATCAACATTGCTTTCCTTCCTACTACTCTATTTTAAGAAAGCTCAGTAGGTTAGCAGTCTGGCTGCAGATATCACTGGGCCTCCTGTCCATCACAGGTTTCTATGTGACCACTTAGATTTAGGCGCCGCACTTCTGAAGTAAATGAGTGCAGTACTATTGACTTAGAAATCCATTATAATACTATAAAATCCCCAAGGTACCCTTGCTGAGAAAAGTGCAAAAGTGAGGAGGATATGCTTACTACACCATCAAAACATCAGTGCCCCGCCTGGATTGTGAAACACCTACTCCTCACCCAGTGAACATATGTTGCTATCTCCGGCAATGTAATCTGACCTCCTGTCGTGAACTGAGGTCCCAGGTGAACCTATACCTCCCCCCCTCCCCCCAAGTATCAACCAGGAAGGGGAAATGTACTCCCTGGTCGTAAATTGGGACAAAATGTGAAACAGGAAGCAGCAATTTCAGGCACTCGGCAACTAAAAGAAAGAAATGGAACAGTTAACCACAAAAAATGTCTTATGTAAACCAAACCCCCTATATACGTGACATACCTGGTCCAGGGATAGGTACGCGGTGAAGAGATGTAAGACAGCCTGATATCACCAGGAGTACGTCCAATAAGGACACATTTATCCCTAACGGGACGATGACAGGGATTCCCAATGTTGCCGTTTAAATGTCTCACCAGGGTTCCAGGAGGAAAAGAGTTAAACAGAGTTCAAAGTACAAAATCCAGGGAAAATCCAATAGAGTTCCAGTGCAATGGAATTTAGGGTATAATTCAATAGCCAAAGATCCAAAGGTAAGCCAGTTCGCCAAATTCAACAGGGCAAAAATAGCAGCAATCCAGAAAGGGAGCCAAGGTCAAAGAGCCAAAAAAACAAAATACAAAAAATTCAAATACAAGAAAAGTAGCAAGACACTCACAGAACAGCTGAGAAGCGGTGACGCCTTGTTGCAAGGCGTTTAAAAGTCATTTCCTCGATTCAACATCACGTGACATGAGAGCATTGTGTGATCGTCCTGGCTCCATGTTGCTGTCGGTGTGCACGTTGGGCCGCGTCACCAAGGCACCCCGGTAGTCCCCAATGACGCCTCAGGAACCTTGCCGTCACTGAATCATGGAAGGGACATGCAGCTGGGACCGGCATGGGACCCCCGGTCGCATTGGAGACAACCGCTGCATATCGGGTGTGTGACACCTCCCTGACAATGTCAGATATCAGCAGCATCTGACATCCGCTGCCACACCTGCATGTTCCCTTTTCCTCAATTGCTGCTCCTGAGGCCAAACTCCTTGGATGCCTTATTGCTCCCCTCACATCCGGACCCTCCATAACAAAGTTAGGAAAAGTAAGGAAGGTAATATTTTCTGAAAAGGAGCTGCATGTACTGGCGGTTGGCATCATAGAGATGAAACACATGCCTTTAAGCTCACTCATAATGAAGACCAGCCTAAAATGATATCCACATCAACTGTGTGGCCTTCATCCCTGCAGTGCTGAGAGTCTCAAGAAAAGATGGAAGCACTAGACAAGCAGATCCACAGCAAGTTGGTAGAATAGTGAAGCAGGTCCTTTGCCACACATGGTGGCTCACCATGTATGTATGTATTTATTTAATGTTGATTCATAAGTTCTACGAGACACAGTCCCTTCGTGGCACCACATGTGGAAAGGGAAAGGAAGTGATCTTTGCAGACTGTCAACTTCTCACTGATGGATATAGGGAGAAGTGTGGGAACACATAGGAGCCTAATGAAACAGCAAGGAAAAGCGCAGATCAATCACCGGGTAAGTGCAGGGGCTACATACGCATAGCTGCCTCTTTGGGATGTGCAGGCCATGAAGAAGATCGAAATGGCTGGCTTCAAATGAGTTGGAACAAGTACGTAAGGTAGGTAGATGGGTGCCTGTGTACCACAACACCACACGTGTTAAAGAATGCATGCATGTACATGTATATGTATTTCATATAGTCAGTCACAACTCCACCAACCACATTGTTTCAGTTGCTGGTGGCAAACATTAAGACGATGCTGAGGATGAGGGTGGAAACAGTGTAGGCTCAACTCCCCAACATGATAAGTAAGATTGCTAGGAATGTGTGCCCGAACTCATAGTGCCCCCACCACTTACCTTTCAGGGTGCAAAGTTTACAGCATTATCTGTGGACTCGGAGGTCCTAGAGCACTTAAAGCCATAGGATGTATGGTAGCTCACAGCCTTTAGGATCATTACAAAATGCAAGTTTCTAGGTTTAACCATGAGAGATAACCCAGTGAATCTACACAACCAAAGGTCCAATAGATGACACAGAACCATCAATCGGATTGTACTTTTGGGTTTGTCTAGGTTTAACCATGAGAGATAACCCAGTGAATCTACACAACCAAAGGTCCAATAGATGACACAAAACCATCAATCGGATTGTACTTTTGGGTTTGTCTAGGTTTAACCATGAGAGATAACCCAGTGAATCTACACAACCAAAGGTCCAATAGATGACACAAAACCATCAATCGGATTGTACTTTTGGGTTTTCTTTTAAAAAAACACATGGTTATTTCTTCACATAAAAGTGCAAACGGTTCAATGAACCAGGAGGAAGTGAGAGGGATGTTCATGCCCTAGTCTAAAGATGAACATGGTCCTAAGTCAATGTGTCCTAGTCTACTAATGTTTAATGCCAGACTTGTATGACCTTTTCTAGTTAACACAAAGCCACCTAAAGTTCCTGGAGATTGTCACAGCCAAGGATCCTTCGATGTTGGTCTATAGGAAACATAGGCCCTCTTGAGTTTGCAAGCTGAGCCTCTAGATGAGAGGTGGTTTCTTCCCTAAGTGTATAAAATGGATTGACAGGCTACAATCACTAGTATCATGTCCCTAGCTGTGAATCCTATTCGAGTTTAAGGGTTGCTATATTTGCTTACCACTTTAGTCCAGGTACCTAGCACAAAGCAAGGCTTGCTCCAGTTTTCATTTTGTCTGAGCTCTGGCTTTGAGCTTTACTGTTAACTGGGGAATAACCCCTACAATTTGTGAGAACGGGGCGTGTTTGCCAATCTACCAACTAGGTTCTCTACCTCTGTCAGACTCACTTCATCTCTTCATTTATGGTTCCTTCTCTCCAACCTTTGCTCTCTCTCCCACTTTCATTCAACAGCGGCCTTCTACTCACTACTTTTCTTTTTGCATCAGCCTTTACCTTTCCAGCCTTTGACTCAAGCATCACCCTTGCACACCTTCCTTCCTCCTCCTTGATATATACCTCTCCCTTGCACTCCTTCTTTACTACTCCAGCCTCTACCTTATGCTTCTTCTTTCTTCCTTCTCCACCCTAACTTAGGTGGCCCAACTCCACTTTCCACTCACCCTCCAAATGTCCTTGCCTTGAAGCAGATTCTGCACCATGTCTGCGTGAATTCATGAGGAAACTGGGCCTCTCACGGTTTCACCAGGCCAGGACAGGTTGGCCCTATTGGAAGTGGGAGCATCTTATTGGTTTGCATATATTGGACCTTCCTTCTGAACATTTGTGATGAATATTTTTGGGGTTAAATGTAATGGACAGATGAGCTGCAACATGATGGCCATCCTTCAGATCCTCTTAGCCTTCACTTTGAATCACGCCTTACTCACAAGTGACTTCTTCCATTGGTCCTGCTATGGGGAAGAACTGATCAGGTTGCAATTGCATCAAGACCACACCCTGTTGTGACTGTTTCTCTGAGCTCTATAGTGAGCTTTCGGTCAGAGGTTACAGACTGCTCTCTTCCCCTATAGTTCTCAAAGTCTGAATCACCTAAGTTTGATATATCTGGGTGCATGCGTGTCTATGTGTATGTGGGCATGGTGAGCAGGCTGAGGGAGGTGAGTTTCTGGGGTCCACCCTGCACCCTGTATGTCGTCAATATAGCAGCATGGACAGTGTTCCAAGAGCCCCAGATAACCCGTTGCACCCCTTTACTCAGTTGCTCCATTGTGACCTCATCAGACAGGGCAACGTCCTTCAACATGAACCAGAGTTGGTCACAAACTAACAAGCTCACCCCCACACCGGCTTCCTTGTCTGATGTTGCTCACTGAGGTTGGTCTTTAGGAACGTGATTTCCAGCAATGAGGTGATGGAGGTCAGCCACCTACCGGTGTCTTCAAGTGGGTAAGCGCTTGTGATGGATTTCAAACAGGCATACTATGAATCTATGCAGCCAACAAACCTGGTGTTGTGACGTGAAGAAGTCAAGACGTGACTGAGGTATAAAAGGAGACTGTTGTTGCCAGTGCTACGTATGCCCAGAGTGGTGCAGAAACTGTTAACATGCAGGATCTGGCTGACGCCAACAAAGTCCATACCACAGCAGCTGCTGCACTGGAACAGTCATACACGTATGTGTCCTAGGCCTGGAAGCAATCCACAAACGTCCACTTCAATTTTGTTGAAGCAACACTCTTTGGTGTGTTTCAGTTGCCAACCTCATGCTTTTTTGTCTTTCTATTCCTGCCAATGTGGCACAGGCCCAGTCAACGGCCAACTTGACTGGGCCATTGGAGCAACACAGCAGTATCTTTCCCTTCTTACCACACACTTTGCGACTCATCACAGTTTTCTACACCTATACCCAAGAGGTATAATGATTTAACCTGTGGGTTCATTCTCATAGCACCTCCCCGTAAGTTTCACCTCTCAATATACATAGGTGAGGTGGCATGCCGACTCCTTGCAAATGACACTTGAGAATTGGGGTTAGGTTAGGGAACGCGAAGGTGTTGAGAATGAAAAAACAGGCACTTTTGGAGTTAAGAAGGGAGAAGGGTGTTGCAAATGAGACACTATGAAGTCTTGATGCTGAATCTCAGGGAAGTCAATTGTGGGTCACCAGGGGTAACAATTGCAAACCCTAGCAACTACTGTGCAATCCCTGGCTCTGCCGCTGCAACCCCTGTGGTCCTGCAGAGGCACGGAGAAACCGAAAGTAAAGACGGCACTCATACGAGAGCCCTCTTTACATTAATTTCTTAATTTAAGTCAGTCTGAGTTCAAAAGGAAATTATTTATGTTATGGTTTTAATTTCTTTGTGACATTAGACTGACTTCAAAAATAACCCTCTAACCCCCTGACCCTGCCTGAGGCTCTGTCTCCCCTGTTCTGCACATTACAGGAACCCGTCAGAGCTGGTTTCTTGCGTGCGTGGAGCATTGGAGACAGAGAAACCTGGCCTGCCTGCAGAGGAGTTTCTCAACAGAGCCGCAATGGATTTGGAAACGGTAAGAAAGAGGTTTTTTTGTAATGTGTGTGTGTGCGCGCCTGAAGAGGGGGTGTATGCATAGGTATATTATGTAAATGTGTGTGTGAGTGCATGATGCATTTGTGACTGGGAGTGTGCAAATGGTGTGTTTGTGTTCAATACCTAGATTACTACCTGTAATTTTCATTACTCCTAGTCCTACACTTCCTCGTCCCAGTACTTGCCTATGAAACACCTAGCCTCATACGTAAGTACAGGCACAAGGAAGAGCAGTGTGGAGGTAATGTCAAGGGGCTGAGTTTGTGGATGAAGGATGGAGGAGGAGGGTTAGTTGGATAGGGGACATGCCAGGAGGGTGGGTCAGGTAAGGGGGTGCGCTATCATGTAATTGGCATCCATGATAAAGCAGGCATGATATGTGCTATTAATGTCTAGACTTGCATTCTGGTACAGTGAGTCTAGTAATTTCTAAATGTGGCATGACAATTTTCAGGGCATCTATGATAAAGTAATCATGTACAGTGTTATTACCTGTCTAGACTTGCATTTGGGAGCAGCCAGTCCTTACTGAGACATTGTATATTTTTCTGGGCAGCTATGCTAAAGTAAGCATACGTGTTATTACTATTATTACGTGGTTAGATTGGCATTTTGGTCATGCCAGTCAATTTATGTCTTAGTGTGGTATGGCATTTTTTTTTCTGTGTATCAGCAAACATGATAAGTGTTATTACGTGCCTGGCCTACATTGTGCAGCCAGTTTTGACATGCTTTCGTATGCTGACATTTCATTTTTGATAGCAAAGAGGTAACATAGCTCAGCGGGTAGAGCACTCGCAGCTATGATCTGTGGTTGAACTGCAGGTTGCAGGTTCTAATCATGGCAAGGCTGACTCAGCCTTTTTTAAATTCTCTTGAGGTTGATGAATGAGTACCAACTTTGGTTGGGATGATAATTTGATGTACTTATGAGCTACATACAGCATTTTGGTGAAAGCTCTATATAAATAAATCATTATTTAAATCATTATTAGTATGTATTCCCTAGTTCAGGGAGAGGCTATTGTCACTGGCTCCCCAGTGTACGCTGTTACCCCATGGATGGGGGGATGATATTGCTAAACCTATATCGTCCTGTGAGCATCAAGTGCTTTCGATGGATTCCAGTACCGAGGTGTTCCCCGTACTACTGCTGAATACTCGCTCCTTGCTGGTGCACACAGCTGAAATTTATTTTCTGTTATCTGATCGCTGACCAGCCCTGTTGTTTCATACTGAAACTTGGCTCCAGGAAAGCTCAGCCCCGGCCCTTGCTCAGGCTATCCGCGATGGATATAAAGTGGTTCACGTGGACCGGCCTGCTCCTCAGCATGGGGTGGAGTAGTTACAATTTTTAAAACTGAATTGGCAATGACTCGGGTTCACTGTCCCTGCTCCCTGTCTGTGAATGTTTTACTGCTGAGGTGTGTGATCTCCCATACCTTCTCCTGCTATTCTTGATTTTATATCGTCGCCCTAGGACCAATATTACCTTACTTGAATCTTTGACGGACCTGATAACAGTGCTCCATTTTAAATACACACATTTAATTGTGTTAGGCGACCGGAATTTGAAGTTGAACTTGACTAGGGTGTTGAGTCATGATATATTCTTCCACAGTCTGTCCGAACTTGAACTTCACCAACATGTTATCGGGCCCACAAACAAATTGGGCAATACCCTTGATGTAGTACTGGCTAGTAAAGTTTTACTTAAATTTATATCTACAGAGCCCATCCTTTTTTCAGACCATTATTTGATGATCTGTTCGCTTTTACGGTGCAAGGACAGCAAAAGATCAGGCCAGCTAAAGTCTGGCAACATGCCTGGCGCTCAGTGAACTTATTAGATCTTACATTGCTTGTTAAAGCAAATTGTAGGGTAGCTACTGCTCCCTCCCTGTCGCTTTTCTAAACTGCTCTCCGAGCAGCAACGGATGTAGTCGCCCCACTTAGGCTGACTCAGCCCCGTAGGCTTCCTTCGGAGCCTTGGTTCTCGGAGCATTTAAAGTTAGCCCATTTGAAGCTGCAGCAAGCGGAACGGAAGTGGCGCCGAGATTATGACTCGGCTTTCAAAATCCAGTACAAGGTCTGTTCGGCAGCCTATTCAACTGCTATCTTAGCTGCAAAAAAATATTTTTTTCCCCAGAAAATTAAATCTGCTGTGTGTCAGCATAAGACACTATTTGCAGTGTTTGAATCTCTTTCTTCGCTGAAAAGCTGCACACCAAGTGTCGAACCAACTCAAATATTGTGTAACTCTCTTTCGGAGATTTTCATTAGAAAAATTGAAATTATTTGTGCTGATATATTAGCCAGCCCCGTGTCAGCCAACACTGCACCCACTTTTGGTAATGTCCTGTCTGATCCGGTTTTGGACACCGCGCATCCAGGCTGGTCCTCTTTCCCTCACTTTTCTGAAGAGTCAGTATTGAAGGCTATTCAGCAAATTAAATCCAGCGTGCCTTCTGATGTGGTGCCACTGAGAGTCCTGAAGGAGATCTCACACGACCTACTGGGAGCAATTACGGAGGCTTTTAATACCTCCTGTCAATCGGAACATATTCCACCTGAGCGTAAAGCAGCGACGGCTATCCCCCTTTTTAAAAACCATTGCTGGACCCTGCTTTACCCTCTAATTGTCGACCTATTCTCTTGTTCCTGCTCTGATGAAGCTTCTGGAATCACTAGTCTCTCCTCTTTTGTCTTCTTTTCTTGAGATGTCTGACTGCCTTGACCCAGCTCCGTCAGGTTTTCGGCCTGGCAGGGGCACTGAGAGCATCCTGGTTTCTGTCCAGGATGACTTGGCCAGGCTTGTGGATGCGGGGGTAGTCAGAGCACTTATCTTGTTAGATCTATCAGCGGCTTTCAACAAAGTAGATCATCTGACCCTCCTCATCCACCTGACCCAGATTGTTATATCTGGTCAGGTATTAGCCTGGTTTTCATCTTTTTTTGGCTGCCAGATCTCAATCTCTTCTGCTGTCACCTTAGTTGTGGTGTGCCTCAGGGCTCCGCCCTGTCCCCTATTCTTTTCAACATTTATACCTGGGCACTTTTGTGTCTCCTCTGCTCCCTCAGCATCAGGTGCTATTCTTTTGCCGAAGACACCCATATCCTGATCCGTTTAGATCTTGATCAGGCTGAGGTGTCGTCGTATTTACATTGGTGCCTTACGGCCGTGGAGGAGTGGATGGGCCTTAATTGGCTGAAACTGAATGGGGACAAAACTGAGCTACTGGTGGTGGGTTCCCCTCCAAATCCATCTCTTTGGATTGCTTCTTTTTGGTCTGTTTCTTTATGTTCTCTTCCGGGTCCCACGGCGAAGGTAAACAATGTAGGGGTGTTTATGACCGCTACCCTGTCTATGGATGCCCAGATATCGGCTGTATGCCAGACCGGGTTCTTTCATCTTAAATCTTAAAAAAGGTGCCCCATCTGATACCATCTGCCCTGCCCCCATCGGTTGTGGCAGCGATGGTGTGAAGCCAGGTGGATTATTGTAATTCTCTTTTTAAGGGACTGATTCGCTGGCTTCAGCGTTTGCAGAACTTTGTAGCTTGTGTGGCTACAGGTTCTCCTTATGGGGCTCACATTTCCCCTGTGCTGCTCCAGTTACATTGGCTCCCGGTTGCTCAGCGCATTGAATTCAAGGCACTGTGTATTGTACACCAGGCCCTGCATGATCAGGGGGCAGAGTATCTTTGCGTCAAATTTGTATGCTATGTCCCAAAGTGCACTTTGCGATCAGCAACTGCTGATGTGCTATGTATTCCACCTTTCCGTCGCGCCTGGGTTGGGGCACGCGCTTCCTCCATAGCCACAGCCCTGTTGTGGAATAAACTCCCAGTGATAATGATTTTTTTTTAACTATCTGATTTTCAGAAAAGCTCTTAAAATATATTTATTCTGAGTGATGACCTGCTGCTACTATTGTGCCCCCCCACCCCTCTCTCTCCAGCATCATGATGCACTTGGGCGGCTGTGCATTATACAAGAATTCAGTCATCATCTATCATTATCTTTATGATTAAAGCCTTAATGCTCCCATGCACTGAAAGTGTCCTGCATCTATTGGATATTTGGTGTTATTGCAGCACTTGGCAATGTAGGGAATCTCACTTTTCACGTAATGGCAATACCCGACATGCAGCTATAATTGGCATAATATGGAATTCACTGGCCACACAATGCTGAAGTGGAATATCTATGGCATGGCCTCAGCCAATTTTGTTTTGTGTGTTTAACACATTTTAATCATAAACTTCACAACTCTTAGTTCATTACAAGTGGCAATAAATTACTTCCAGCACAACATTCTAAAACAAAAATTACAGACATGAATTCATTCAATACAATATAATATCGTATTCTATATACCTATCAAGGCCTCCCTTTCCAATCCCCAAGATTACATTTTCCACCTCTCCAACAAATTACTCCCTTCCATACTCCATTATGTTGGACTAATCAAGAAAAACATGTACACCCAACTTTTTGTGTATCACTATTAAAATATTAATTAAAGCAATGGTCATTGAGATAGAGGATCCATGCAAGGGCCTAGCCCACTTGACTTCACTGTTTAAATCCTTTAATCTCCTCATGAAAGTTCCCAGCCATATTTTCCTCTGCTCTAGTGTTACGCTACAGCCAATCAGCCAATGTTTTAACATTTCTGCCTCCCCCAGCTTTTTACAGAGCTGACAATTTCACTTGTGCCAATGGATCCCTCCTATGGGACCCCACCTTTGTAGGGAGCCTAGTAAGTTAACACAAAAGCGCATATAAATGTAATGCCATTTCAGCCCTGGGAAGCTCATTGCAGAGGACTGCATCTCCTTATATGTCCTGTGGTTAGCTTGCTTTGTAGTGTATACAATGATATTCTCTGCATATCTTTCCCCATTTTACAATGTTCATTTTGTTGTACATCTTCACCCGGCTTTCCAGCTGTGTAAGCTTGTCTGATTCCATTTCAGCAAGAATCGGATCACAGCACTTCCCAAAATTGCTCAATGCTTTGTGATTTTTATTGCTTTAAGATATATTCAAAACTTCAAATAGTTAGTTGGAACCAATATTGCCTCAGCCTATATTGTACTATTAGGTCCAACCCTATTATATCATGACACAATCCATGGCATATGAAGACAGCACCCTTGTTAAAATGTGGTTGGTATCTAAAATATTCTTGCTGCTTCAGCACGTGTATGGTATTTTACATTTTTTACATGTGTTTACCTTTTTTAACTCCCGCAAGCCACTTTCGATAATGTCACCAGGGTTAAAGAGGAACTGATGACATCCAGGTCAAAGGTTATGTGGCATCACTTCCTGTGATGTCATCAGGTCTGTCATGTCACTTCCACTGCACCTGACTTTTTGCTAATTCGACGTCCATGCTGAAGGTCAGGAATTTTGAGAATGGTAGACTGGAAGCTTTTGGGGTTATGGTGTGGGTGGTTGTTAGAATAGGAACACAGTGGTCTTTTGGAATTAGGGAGGCGAAAGTAAGTTGGGAATGGGGCCTTTGGTGTAAGCAAGATTGATTGAAAACAAAACAAAACATGTGTGTGTGAAGATATTTACCCAAATTGTATGCCATGCATTCTCTTGTCAAAACCCCATTTTCATCAATCCCCATTTCACATATTAGCATGTTCTGTGCATTCTGCTTTATTTCCATTAAATTGTAGTCCCATTCTGCTGTCACTGGTGAATTGCATAGAATACCAATATTGAGTAGCATGCAATCCATGACAGTGATGTGGCACTCTTTATCAGGCAAGTAAAGAAGGGCGCCACATCCATGTACAGACTCTCAGAATGTATTATTCAGTACCCAAATTGTCCATTATATTGTGTTCTTGATCTGGAGATGTTAGTTGTTGTAGCACTGATGTTTGCTTGTGGCGGGTTGCCAGACCAGGTACATGAGCCAGAGTATAGGAAATCTTAGGGCCCGATTCATAAAGTTATTTGCTCTGTTCAAAGTCACTTTGAACTGCTGAAAAGTAACTTTGCACTGCCGACACAAACCCTGATTCATGGAACTGTGCAGTACAAAGTCAGTGCAAAGTGATTTTTGCAGTACAAAATTAACTTTGCACTGACTTTGCACTGCACAAATACACTTTGCACAGTTCCATGAGTCAGGGTTTGTGTCGGCACAGCAATTCACTTTTCAGCAGTGCAAAGTCAATTTGAATCGTGCAAAGAATTCCATGAATCCGGCCCTTAAAGGGAATGTGTATATGGGAAAACCTGGTCTACCCAGAACGATGATCACAGTTGCATCTAGTCTGTCTTGTACCTTTATTTTGAATGATTTGATGATGCTGGACCTTGTGAGGATGTGGGATGTGCTCCATTACCATGTGTTAGATTACTGTTGGTGAATGATACCTGGTAAGTGCACACTGTGATCTATTTGAGTATGCCATGGAGATACTAAATATGCACTCATATTGTCCTTTCCAGTACAATATCATTTCATTACCCAGGAACCATATGAAGGGGAACCACATCTCCATGATTATGAACACGCCGTTATTCCACAGGATCACTGAGTTCTGTGTTGATCTGGGAATCTTGGCAAAGGCATGCATTAACCAGTGAAAGCATCACTTACCATTTGGCTATTGATGCTTGCTTCATCTGCCAATTTCCAAACACCTGTTCTTGGTCCTTTAGTAGAGAGATTTGGCTACAGTCCAGCATACATGTGGGCCAAGCATGCAATTGAAAAAAAACGTACCCATAGGCCAGGCCAAGGGTGGTTTGGAATGTGCGTGAAATGGAGTACTGGGAGAAAATACAGATTGTGATGGGATGGAATATGGATGGTGGGATTAAGATTCATGCTTTCCTGGATGACCTTCCTGGTGACCTGGATGGTCATGGTCCAGCCTGGTTGTTTTAGGTTGCGTTTTCCTCTGTCTTTGCTGCAGTGTCCAAGAATGGGTAGGATGCCCACCTTGCCACACTTCTTTTATAAACTAACACAAAGACATCCTATTAAAATGCAAATGTTTAGCTTGTCCTTGTTTGAGGATGTGGCCCCTAGAAGGAAACAGTAATCTCACAAAAAAATTGAAATCCCCCCTATATGAATAACTAGAGACCATGCTATACCGCCCACTTCCTGGCAAAGGTTATGGAAAGGCTAGTGAATCGGCAACTGCTTGACGTTGGGGTATTCTGCTCCATGACATAACACCAGGCTTCTTTCCTTGTATAAGTACAGTGGTGACCCTGATAGACAGCAGAGAAAAACCTCTAAGTATTAAGAACGGCAGTCAACAGTCCATCCTCATTCCGCTCGAACTTTCAGAAGCAGAACACACTGTAGTGCACCTGTTCTGTGCTGTGACGATTCTAAATACTCACCAGAAAGTGATAGGTCTCCTCCTAAAAGACCAATCAGCAAGGTAGACAAGGCTCGTTCATCTTCACCCCAACCCCTTCATTCTGTGGTATGCCCCAATGATCGTCCATGCCTCTTAAGCCCTTCAATGCATGCATGTTAACTCATTACAACCATCATCAGAAAGTTAACCGTCCCCATCTTCCAACTGTATGCTAACATTATTAGTTGATGGGCAGAGTGCGTAAGAGCTCCAGGGGCAAGTGTTTCCTGACATAGCACCTAACTAAAATGCACACATGTATGGTCTTGAAAAAAACTATCTATCTATTGGCAAAACCACAAAGTATCCTATTCAACATTCCCATCCCCGCTCTCTTATAATAATAATTTAGCATTTATATAGCGCTACGAACCCTCAGGTATCTGAGCGCTGCTTATTAATGCAGACAATGCACGGAAATCCGGGCGTATTATCGACCTCGGAGGGATGAAAGGCTGAGTTTGGCCCTGCTACGATTCGAATCGAACCTGTGTCGGCAGGCTCTGCATGGATGTCAAAGCGAGTGCTCTACTCGCTGTGCTATCGGATCGGCTATGATTTAAATGGCCTAAAGCACTAGGGACTGTACCTCCACTGTCAGTTCTGCCAGAAATATATGGTTTACTTTTGCACAAATGAATGCTATGGCCCATGACACAAATGTCCATCCCATATGCCAAAAAGATCCTCCTACTCAAAATTATGATACACAAAATCAGTTTGTTCGAGCACTGATTTTACATCTGCTGGATACTGTACAATTTTTACTTTGACCTCCTCAAATAAATACTATCTCTCAGAGACCCACCTTACCTGCTTTGATTCCGGAGCCTTATCAGTGAAGAGATCAGGCCAGTTCCGCAAGCAGCCATGACTAACCCTGGAAATAAACCCAGAATCAGGAAGGTTCCATTAAGGGCTCAATGCCTAGGTAAAAACCTCCCAGGGTTGCAGGAAAAACCTCAAGAAGTAACAGAGGGTCCAAGGTAGCAGCAACTCTCCAGAAATGAACCAAGGCTAACCAACTGCAGAAGGAAGAATCCTGGAGTTCTCAATCAGGAAAGGGAGAATAGAACATAGAAAGGAATCAGGAGTCCCAGGAGAAGATGAAGGACACAGAAAGAAGAGCAATACAGGTAACCAAAGGTGAAGAAAATCGGTGCGGTACACGACTTGCACCAAAATGTTTTGACGTGGCTTCTTACAATCAGCTTGTGCTTTTATTTGGTCCTCAGCATCCTCCTGTGCATGCGGTGGCCATCTTGGTGATATCAGACACTAGCAAAAAGTACCCGCTCTCTGAACAGATTCTGTGGTCAGATATGACAACATCTCATCAATTGTTGAAAATCAATTATCCTGTAGGTCGCTGTTCCGATTCACTTATCGCTTCATGCGCCTTGCACTCTGAAGTAAACTGTGCTGAGACATTTGTGATGTTATCTTTGATGTCTTGGGTGTTAGTCTTAGCAGTGCACAGTAGTGACTCGAGTTATGGTTGCTTAGCTTACCATAACTCGCAAATTTCTGAGGTTTTTCGGTTTTACTAGTAACCATAACATCTCTTTAACAAAGTTTTTAATTGAATTATAATTATAATTGGTTATTTATAATGCGCTTAAACCCATAGGTGTCTAAGCGCCGACCCGGGGATCGACCTGCTTTGCTCCGTGTTGTCTTGCTTCCAAGGTAAGCACATAGCACCTGAGCTATCTTCCCAAGACACTGTCCACCCCTACTCCATATCACATTCATGGAGGACAGACCGCTAAGTAAGATGGCTTTTACCATTTTTCTCATGTTTTACATAGACTGCAATCAATTTCTTTGCAATTATGGCCCTGTTGCCTAAAGTGGTTTTCCTGGCCCATTTAGGGGATTGTCTCTCTAGGAAAACAATACGGGTTGCTCGGACCATGGTCTGTTTCAAACTAGACTATTAGTCAACATTTTTTCATACTTGACCTGTAACACCGTATGAAACCACTGGTGAGATATCTTTTTCCATATATACTGCTTTCCTTCTTTTTTTACATCAACACTATCAATTGGTAGTAATTATATATATGCTAATCTTTTCTTGACCACAATGCGGTCGAAACCATGCAAATAAGTTGCAATGAACACTATGGAATTTCAATCAAGACTCGAGGATTTGTTATTAGGTAAGGACTCCCTGATCCATAGTACACTTTATCCTACATTTATGTAAGTAGTGAAGTCCTGTCATAACTCAGGTGCTTCATGTATTTACAGATTTGCATTGACCTTTCAAAAGAAACAGAGGAGTACTTTTAGGGAGGATTGTCCCAATTTCCACATATGGTTCGAAATTTTAAATCATGAGGTGACTTACCAAGCCTACTATGAACTGATCTTGAGTACATTCTATGTGATAACAATGATTTGAAGAGTCTTTTGCTTATATTCGGTTTTCTTGATTATTTACAGAACCTGATTATATTTATACCCCCAATAAAGAGAATTCTCGAAACGCTTTGGGTCCTGTTGTGTTTGTTTGACATTATTAAAATTTGTACTGAATCCGATGCCAATAAGTATATTTTTTTATTTGGAATGACTATAATTTGTGAAATCTGTAAATATTCTCACTTAAACTCGTGTATATGTTTGCCATTGAATTGTTTGGCTTATTTAGCCCACAGACGGAGTGCAGAGGACAGGAGTTCCCAGAGACTGGAAACTTTTTTCCTTTTCATGTTTTTGTGCAGTTCATAAGCTAGGACAGTTTTTTCTCCCCTGCACCTTGACATACCTTTTACAGATGTTTTAGTTTATCAAAATGTTTAAGAATCCGATCTCTCTCTCTCTCTCTCTCTCTCTCTCTCTCTCTCTCTCTCTCTATATATATATATATATATTACATGGCCACAGTAGTGGCCATGTAGTTATGGTTAAGTTGGTGTTTCCCTAGGAAGAGCACTTTTTGGGCGGCTTATAACTTCGCTCTCCCTGGACAAATCCTCACCAAACTTTGCAAAAAAAAGTATTTGGGTCACTCTGAATTTTTTTGCAAAGTTTGGTGAGGATTCGTCCAGGGGGGGCAAAGTTATAGGGGGGTTCCCAAAACATTTTTTTTCCCATAGACATAATGGGAAAAAACTTTGCTCACGCCTACGGCCCAAACTGCTGGATGGATTTACACCAAATTTGCGGCAGGAGCGGCGGCTTGGTCCCGAAAGCGTGCTTTGCTTTATTTGGTGTAAATCCGTCCAGTAGTTTTTTAAAAAAATGACAAAAATGTAAGTGAAAAAAATTAGTGATATCTGTGTTCGCTTCGTGGACAGACTTCCCTGTTCGCTCCCCGGACAGGACGGTGATTGGGCAAGCAGCTTGCGTGATGTCCGCGGACATCTGACGTGCTCTCTCATTGGATGCGGTGAAAGCGGTCAGTGCGTCTGGCTTCAGAGACGCCCACCATCTTTGTTCCTCGCCGCCTGCACAGTAAGTCTTGTGTCTGTCTCCTGTTCCTCCCACCCCTGCTCATGCCCCGTGTGTCCTTCTTGTCCCCCTCACCCCCACTAATGCTTCGTGTCTCCCCTGTTCCTCCAGCCCCCCGCTCACGCCATCGGCACACGGTGGCCAGCGGAGGGCCGAGGAGCGGGATCTGCCGCCTGCACACGAACGCCGTGTGTATCTCTCCCTCCTCCCCACCACCCGCTCATGTCCCGTGTGTCTCTCTCCCTCCCCCACCCCCGCTCATGCCCCGTGTGTCTCTCACCGCTTCCCCCACCCCCCGCTCATGCCCCGTGTGTCTCTCTCCCTTTCCCCCACCCCCCGCTCATGCCCCGTGTGTCTCTCTACCTCACCCCCCACCCCCGCGTGTCTCTCTCCCTCCCCCCACCCCCGCTCATGCCCCGTGTGTCTCTCCCCCTCCTGCCCATCCCCTGCTCATCCCCCGTGTCTCTCTCCCCTTCCCCCCACCCCCCGCTCAGGCCCTGTGTGTCTCTCGACCTCCCGCCCACCCCCGCTCATGCCCCGTGTGTCTCTCTCCCTCCCGTCCACCCCCCCTCTTGCCCGTGTGTCTCTCTCCCACCCCTCCACCCCCGCTCATTGCCCTGTGTCTCTCTCCTTCCCCACCACCCCCGCTCATGCCACGTGTGTCTCTCTCCCTCCCCCCCAGCCCCGCTCATGCCCCCTGTGTCTCTCCCCCTCCCGCCCACCCCCCGCTCATGCCCCGTGTGTCTCTCTCCCCTTCCCCCACCCCCTGCTCACGCCCCGTGTGTCTCTCCGCCTCCCCCCCACTCCCGCTCATGCCCCGTGTGTCTCTCCCCCTCCTGACCACCCCCGCTCATGCCCCATGTGTCTCTCCCCCTCCCGCCCAACCCCCGCTCATGTCCCGTGTGTCTCTTCCCCTCCCCCCACCCCTGCTCATGCCCGTGTGTCTCTCCCCCTCCCGCCCAGCCCCCGCTCATGCCCCGCGTGTCTTTCCCCCTCCCACCCATCCCCCGTTCATGCCCCGTCTCTCTCTCCCCTTCCCCCACCCCCCGCTCATGCCCCGTGTGTCTCTCTCCCTCCCCCCCACCCCCGCTCATGCCCCGTGTGTCTCTCGAAACTCCCCCCCACCCCCGCTCATGCCCCGTGTGTCTCTCTCCCTCCCCCCCGCTCATGCCCCGTGTGTCTCTCTCCCCTTCCCCCCACCCCCCGCTCATGCCCCGTGTGTCTCTCTCCCTCTCTCCCTCCCCCCCACCCCCGCTCATGCCCCGTGTGTCACTCCCCCTCCCACCCACCCCCTGCTCATGTCCCTTGTGTCTCTCCCCCTCCCGCCCACCCCCTGCTCATGCCCCGTGTGTCTCTCCCCCTCCCGCCCACCCCTGATCATGCCCGTGTGTCTCTCACCCTCCTGCCCACCCCCGCTCATGCCCCGTGTGTCTCTCTCCCCTTCCATTCACCCCTCGCTCATGCCCCGTGTGTCTCTCTCCCTCCCCCACACCCCCGCTCATGCCCTGTGTGTCTCTCCCCCTCCCGCCCACCCCCCGCTCATGCCCCGTGTGTCTCTCTCAATCCCGCCCACCCCCCGCTCATGCCCTGTGTGTCTCTCTCCCTCCCGCCCACCCCCCGCTCATGCCCCGTGTGTCTCTCTCCCTCCCCCCACCCCTCGCTCATGCCCCGTGTGTCTCTCTCTCTCCCTCCACCCCCGCTCATGCCCCATGTGTCTCTCTCCCTCCCCCCACCCCCGCTCATGCCCCGTGTGTCTCTCTCCCCTTCCCCCCACCCCCCGCTCATGCCCCATGTCTGTCTCCTGTTCCCCCCACCCCCCGCTCATGCCCCGTATCTGTCTCCTGTTCCCCTCATGTGCCGTGTCTGTCTCCTGTTGCCCCCCACACCCCCCGCTCATGCCCCGTGTCTGTCTCCTGTTCTCCCCACCCCCCGCTCATGCCCCGTGTCTGTGTCCTGTTCCCCCCACCCCCGCTCATGCCCCGTGTCTATCTCCTGTTGCCCCCCACCCCCCGCTCATGCCCCGTGTCTGTCTCCTGTTCCCCCCACCCGCTCATGCCCCGTGTCTGTCTCCTGTTCCCCCCACCCGCTCATGCCCTGTGTCTCTCTCTTGTTGCCCCCCGCTCATGCCCCGTGTCTGTCTCCTGTTCTCCCCACCCCCTGCTCATGCCCCGTGTATGTCTCCTGTTCCTCCCACCCCCACTCATGCCCCATGTCTGTCTCCTGTTGCCCCCCACCCCCCTGCTCATGCCCCGTGTCTGTCTCCTGTTCTCCCCACCCCCGCTCATGCCCCGTATCTGTCTCCTGTTCCCCCATCCCCCGCTCATGCCCCGTGTCTGTCTCCTGTTCTCCCCACCCCCCGCTCATGCCCCGTGTCTCTCTCCTGTTGGCCCCACCCCACGCTCATGCCCCATGTCTGTCTCCTGGTGCCCCCCTCCCCCTGCTCATGCCCCGTGTCTCCCTCGTGTTCCCCCCACCCATGCCCCGTGTTTCCCTCGTGTTACCCCCCACCCCCTGCTCATGCCCCGTGTCTACCTCGTGTTCCCCCCACCCCCCGCTCATGCCCCGTGTCTCTCTCCTTTCCCCCCCACCCCCGCTCATGTCCCATGTGTGCCCTGTACCCCCTCCGCTCATGCCCGTGTCTCCGTCGTGTTCCTCCCCACCCCCAGCTCATACCCCGTGTCTCCCTCATGTTCCTCCCCATCTGCTGCTCATGCCCTGTGTCTCTCTCGTGTTCCCCCCACCACCGCTCATGCCCCATGTTTCCTTCCTTTTCCACTCCCTGCTCATGCCCCGTTTGTACCCTGTTC
This sequence comes from Ambystoma mexicanum, assembly GCF_040938575.1. Classification (NCBI taxonomy): domain Eukaryota; kingdom Metazoa; phylum Chordata; class Amphibia; order Caudata; family Ambystomatidae; genus Ambystoma; species Ambystoma mexicanum. Next base: position 127,734,996 of record NC_090941.1, read on the forward strand.
CCTCTCACCCCCCGCTCATGCCCATGTGTCTCCCCTGTGCCCCCCACCCCCTGCTCATGCCCTGTTGTGTTCTTTATACACCCCGCCTTCCCTTTCCATGGTGGCCCGGTGTAAGAAGGAAAATCTTTTTTTTTTTTTTACCACCCGGCGTTCCCACTTTGAGGACATAAGATGTTAGTGGTCTTCATCTATTGAAAAGGATGTTATGGTGACGTTGCACTAATAAAAACCTTTAAAATTTAGTTAAAAGAAATGTTACAGGGACGTTATGGTTAAGTTGCACTAATAAAAACCTATGAAATTCAATGAAAAAACGTTGTTAAAGGGACGTTATGGTTAAGTTGCGCTACTAAAAACCTATGAAATTCAGTGAAAAATCTTTGTTAAAGGGACGTTATGGTTAAGTTGCGCTACTAAAAACCTATGAAATTCAGTGAAAAATCTTTGTCAAAGGGACGTTATGGTTCCAAGTAAAACCGAAAAACCCTTGAAAATCGCCAGTTATGGTAAGCTAAGCAACCATAACTCACGCCACCACCGTGCACTGCTAAGACTAACACCCAGGACATCAAAGATGACATCACAAATGTCATTGATGACATCACTGATGTAACCAAGAGGGCTTCAGGTTTGTCTAGTTCAAACGCCTGACAATAAGTCCTTCAATGCAAAGACACATCTTAGTCAATCATCTCCTTAATATATCTCCTAAAAAAATAAATTGGGTGCACTGAAAAAGAAAATGGCTGCCTATATTTCACAAAGAATCATGCAATTAATAATGTTAGAAGGACAATTCATAACATGAGGTTATCGTTGGGGAGAATTTAATAAAAGGCTCCTTTTGCTGCTCAATTCGCAGGCTTGTGTTCTATCCTTTGGTCCAGCAACACTCTGGAAATTATGCATTCTTGGGTGCATATGAATTCAGTCTACTCATCCGGGACAGAGTATGCATGAGCAGGAATGATAATCCCTGGTGAAAGAAAAGGTGACACCTAGATGGGATAGATAAAATTATAGTGAATAATTAATGCGGCTGTATTAGACTTGCTTTTGGTGTATTTTGGGCAACGTAGAGGCAATGTGTATCACTGAAATGTCCATTTCTGATTAAAAAAGCCTTGCATCCAAATGTTGCTTTTATGTACAGTAGAAGAAAAGAAACAACACAGACCCTTTCAAAAGTCCGTAGTGGCAGTATATACTGATAACTCTGGTAAAATAACTCAGCGGGTTGAGCGCTCGCTGCTGCGATCTGAGCGTAATCTGCAGGTCGCAGGTTCAAATCCCGGCAAGGCCAACTCATACTTTCATCCTTCCGAGGTCGATAAATGAGTACCAATTTCGACTGGGTGATATTGTATGTAAATATGTGCTCTGTAAAATGTTTTTAATTAATGCGATATATAAATAACACATCATTAACTCATATAAATTTGAGCTTATTGACACAGGTCCTGCAATGGCTCTTTTTCTACCAATTTCTTACCAAATATTTCTTCAAATACTGAATAATCAAAACATGTGACTGCATGTGTAAATTGTACAAAAATATATGTTATTCAAGGTTGTCTAAATATTAAATAGTTATATCACCTACTCAAAGTGACATGTGCAGCCCCATAAAGTGACTTATGTAATGGCCAATAAATCTCACGTCGTTGAACAGTAACAATAAAAACATATACTGATGACGAATTTCAAAACAGGGTTTGTAGTTCGTAGTTCACAACTAAGTGCTGTGAATACTACAGTTTAAGGGCCCGATTCATGGACATTTTTGCACGTTTCAAAGTGACTTTGCACTGCCGACACAGACCCTGATTCAAGCAACTGTGCAAAGTGTATTTTTACAGCGCAACGTCATTTTTTAAGTCATTTTTGCAGTACAAAATGTCTTTGCACTGACTTTGCACTGCAAAAATACATTTTGCACAGTTCCATGAATCAGGGTTTGTGTCAGCAGTGCAAAGTCACTTTTCAGCAGTGAAGCGCCACTTCGCACTGTGCAATACATTCCATGAATCGGGCCCTTAGTCTCTTATTCTGTTAGGTACAATAGAGTAGCTCAAAAACACTTCCCAACATGTTTTGTTCCATCTAATATCAATATTCAACTATAGGAACTTCTTCAGTGAAACTGCATTAGCAACTTAAACCCAATAATCCAATATTCACACTATCTTCAGTCTGTCCACGCCATATTTGATTGGCACTTAAATCATTTATTTAAACAGACTCAAATTGCCTGTGTAATGACCTGCAACACAATGTAAACACACCCTGCATTAGTGTTGTTCAAATAATTCTTTTTACACTTTTCTGGAAATTAAATAACGAGAAGAGTGCTTACCACCATTTCTATCTTAATGCAGTTCAAGGGTGTCAAGTGCTTATTTATTTGTCGATATTCTGGGAACGAAACAAAACAAACATCCTTAGTCTAGTGGCAACTGAATGTCTCCTGGTTTCTCAGAACTACTGTCAATACATTGTAATACATATGTCTATAGACACTTACTTGCCCACTTCTAATGTCCTAATGGGCTTTTGCAGAAGGAGCCGAGGTTCGTCATCCCTTAATTTCCTGCCATGTATGTCAATACAAACTAAAACAAGGGAAGAGAAAAGGAAACATGGGACAACCCTTTATTTCCAGAAATCTGTGTTTTTCTCATCGTGGTGTGCTCGAAAATATTGAAGTGAGAATTGCCAAATCTCACCTTCACAACTCAGAAAGGTCCCTGCATGTGATTGATGGCTCTGTGTCCCTCCGAAATAAAATGTCAGACGAATGATCATTTAATACGGGTGTTTCACACTTTATGGAGCATCTGTAACCACAGGAGTCAGTAAATCATCTCTTTCCTTTGTGTCTGTCAATCTTTAATATGACGACGTCAATAGTATAAGAGTGAGAGGATACTACGGGGGTCGCACCTTGTGTGCGCAGTAGTATCCTCATAATGCGAATGCTGACAAATGATCAATGGGGCTATTAGCCGGTGCCAGTACCGTTACTTAAGACATACATTAAATACCTATGCAACGTGAAGTCATCACTTCCGTGTACGTATTCATTTACTAGCAATACGTGCTTATTGGCGGCCATCTTAAGGTGTGCAAGATTGCCTGTCTGTGTATTCATATACAGGGCTGACTATATATACCGTGCATGGCTCATAGTGAAAAAATCAGTCTACCATCAATTATTTACTAAACGCTACAATGTTAATTATTGAGGTCCCGTATGAGTTACACATGCTTATAGACCATCCAGTCACACCGGCACACCTCCATCCCTCCTCCCATCTAGCTCCACTAGATCTGTATATAGAATGTATATAATCTCCCTGCTGTATATCAATGTATGATTATGATGTACCCATGTTTGTTATCTGCATCACCCTGTAACCTCTGTACTCAAGCTTCTCATATTCCTGTAACTGCTGTGCCCTGATACGCCTGGGTCTGGAGCACATTACAAATGATTAAACAAAAAAACAAACAAACAAACAGCAACCAAGTGAAACATATGAGTAAAAACGAATAGTGGTCAACCTTTAAGAATCATTGTTTTATTTTCATTATTGCTGTGTCTTCTCTGTTGCAATATTACACCTAACAACCTGTCCATCTGGACTGCAAACAGCACATCCTATTAATATACAAAACAAAGGGGGGTCTGGGAGTCTCTCTACCAGCATGAACAGAGCCCATTGACCTGTTCTTGGGTGGATGGCCCCTGGGAGAGTCTCAACCAAGTCTTTAGCTCACGTGCCGGTAAAGAGTCTCCCGGAACCCTCTTTGTTTTGCATATTAAGTAACTTTGGGTCTCACACTAAGTTACCAGGGGAACCCAGACGTGGACCCCTTGCTCATTGTTCTCAGAAAGGCACAGCTCCACCTCACTGATGACTCCCAATAAGGCTGAAACACGCACATGGGGTTGCTGTTGGTACTCTTGTTCAGAGGAGAATTGCCTTGTATTTCGGTGCTGGACTGCCCCAGGGCAGGACAAAGACTGATATGCAGGGATATTTCTCCTCTGTGAAAGGTACAGTGAGCTAACGATTTGGTTGAGACTCTCCCGGGGGCCATCCACCCAAGAACAGGTCAATGGGCTGTATTCCTCCTGGTAGAATGTCTCCCAGAACCCCCTTTCTCTTAATATACAAGGTCATTATTATAGTATAGAAGGAATTCAAAGGCACAGTGGGCATGTATCAATATATACTGCCCACAATGTACTTTCAATAGGGTCTGTGTTGTTTCTTGTGTTTCTTTTGTGCATAAACAGGGTTGACACTTTCGATTAAGTGCCCTGGAGTCTCCCACTATTTGTCGTGGCTTTTATATACAGTACCATATCACCTTAACAAGCTATCATATCTTAGAAACAAAGTTCTACTATCAGCTGAGTTTTGGGGGGGATATCATTGACAGCAAATCAGTTTCAATGCCATAGGTAACTTTCACGATCTCAACTATCTTCTGAATATCTACTTCCTACTGTAATTACCTTCCTACCATTCACACACAGAAGATTATCCAACAGCAAACAATCCTTAATAGAGTGTGGCTCAATGTTAGACCTGAATGCCTTCTACCTCTTGCATCCCACTTGAATCCAATCTTGAAGTTAATGTGGGCCAAAGAATAAAACTACAATTACGTATACACATCAGATATTGAATTTACTGGTACTACAAAAATCAAACGTTACCACCCAGCTAAACCATTGAATTAGAAATTGGTGCACTGAATAAATCGCTTGCATCAAATTATTCAGACAGAAACTGGAATCCTGTAAGAGATAAAATGGTCCCACAGCGACTTTCTTGAAGGCTAGAGAGAGAGAGTTCTCAAATAATCCATTATAATAGCTAAACAAAGGACTTTTTTCTCAAAAATGTTCAATGCAACCAGCAAGGAGATGCCTATGAGTATCTCTCAGTTGCACCTGCAAATAGATACCGGATTCACAATGCCTAACACTAGAGCAAATCTGGAGCTGACTGAAGTGCTTTAAAATGCTCACATCCAAATGTGATTCACAAATACTTGCTCATGTGCATCTCGGATCCTCTTGGGGCATCTACAAATAGGCTCTCATTTTAGATTTTGTAAATCAGGTATAACATAGCAGGTGGACATCAGTGGTGCCCTTACATATCTACACATTTGCTGTAATCCACATCTATGAGAATCAGGCCCATACATATTATCCTCAGAAGATTGACGGGGATCATATAAACAGCAAAAGCACTCTTCCACACTCTGCTCCACAGATTTCCATCAAACTATCTTTCCAAGAAAGAGTGATGGCATCAGACATAGCATGCCAGCATTTACCATTCATTAAGAAACCTGCTCTATTAGTACAATTGATAGATACATACTGCTGTATTTTCCAATCTCCCACACGTAGGACATGTTCAGGAACACAACAGTTAAGCATTTCTGAATGCACCCTGAACAAAACTCACTTCTTGATTGATATGTGTCAAGAATCAGGTGTACCCATAGCATAGTATCTTCACTTTTAGCTATTGGGGAAGACATTTGAGATCAGCTTGGCTCATTCCAAGTAATGTACTTTCTGAGTGTGTTAAACATTGTCAGCCAACACATTAATATCAAGTGACTCAATACCTAGCACAGTTTATCAGCCAATGATATCGAAAAGATAAACACCTTCAAAAAAGAAGTCACAAAATGTTATACTCAGTTGTATGTCTTTTCAACCTCACTCTTGCTATTAGAGTTCCACAAGTATGTTTCATTTTCCCTCACTGTAGCCTATATGTGCCCACTGGCTGATCTTCAAGTTTCAGTTCGAAGGTCCCAATGTTGCAGTGACAAGCTGTATCCCCAAAGATCATTCAACACAGTCTCACTACATTGTCTACAAAAAAGCTTTAAGACGGGCCCTAAACTATCCAATGTTGGGTATATAACATCAAGGTGACCAGCAACAGGATTACACCTGTTATTCGTCTCTCTGGCCTTCAAAATCAAACATCCCAGTCTCATTTCTGACCCACTGAATTTAACATAAGTCCAACCAACTGCAAATTGAGCTAGGGATTTCAGGGTCGAATTAGATGACAATCTCTTTTGAACCAAGCAAATTAACTATCTTACTAAACCGTACTTACAACTGAAAAAATACAAAGAACATTTTTCTGTACCTACTAATCACCACCGAACATGTACACCACCGAGCATGCTTAATTACAGTCATCATTGTTTGCTGAGTAAAGTACAGAAACACTTCATACATTAATCATCCCCAAACATTAATATTCAGATTCCAAACTATCCAGAAATATGGCTGCCATGCCCATTTATAACATCAAATCAGAGGACAGTGTCTCAAACGGACTCAAGCAATTCCTCTGACTTCCTATCACTTCTAATATCATGTTCAAAATATAATGCATTGACAAACTCAAGAATGATCTGTCTTTTGAACTATGTGCTAAAGAGAAGCTCCTATCCTTACGAGTACCTCTAAAGGCCCATGTCTACATGCCACACTTCAGAATGTCATGCTTCCCATTCCTCCCATTCTACTCCATCCAGTCCTTGCTCTGTCTTCCCTTCCACACCTCTTACCTCCTGACCTCCCGCTTGTATCGACCCATAAATATTGTAATTGCGGGCCTTCATTGAGGGACATTCTGGTGATGCTGGCGTGCCGCACAACGCAGCAAGAAATAGATGGAGCCAGATCGCTTGTATCACACATCTTTATTTCTTCCTTTACCAGCACCTATTACTCCTGGCCCTTCCCTCCAATTGTCCCTTTCCTCCCTGCCTCCATCCTGCCCTCCTGCCCCAGAAAAGAACTGTCAACATCACATCCCCCCCAATTTAAACAGTTATCCAACAGGGGTCTAACAAGAACTTGAGATGTGGCTGATCAGCCCATTTCTTCAATGAGGCGTCAAGTCTTATTACTCGCTCTTTAAGGTCTGGAGTTTGCGGTTCCTGGCAAACACCTTTCCCCTGATCCAATTCTGTCTTCCCTACCGGAAGCATCCAAGTCCTCTTGATCTCCATGGTGCGGTTCATCCGAGAAGTATTCACCTGGTATCTCTACTCTTCCACTTAACCTCTGAGGACTGGTTAGGGGAAACCTTTTGAAATGCAAGAAGTTTCGGGAGGTGTGTCCATGGTCACCTTGGGGCGTAATCATCGAGCCTTTCTTTTCCATGATAATTAGTGGTTCTTCTTTGAAGAAAGAGGTGTGTTTGTGTGTCAGTGGTTTCTTCAGGGTCACCACTTCTCTCCTACCTCCAGCTTGGACTCTCTGGCTTTCCTTCGCACATAGGCGTACTCCTTCATCCTGAATTTGGTGGACCAGTACTGTGCTCTCAGTTCTGCATCAGCAGGTCACTCACCATCTTGGGGTTCATACTGAGGTAGCCTGGTACACACGTCCCTCCCAAACATTATTTCAGCCAGGCTTTTCCCTGTGGAGCTGGGAGGTGTACTCCTGTAGTCTCTCATCAATTGGTGAAGCACGTGTACATATGGCTTACCTGTGAGCCGGGCCATTTGCAGTGCCTGTTTGAGGTTGGCCATGAAGTGTTCGATCATGCCATTCGCCTGCAGCCAGAATGGCCTGACTTTATGGTGATGGAATCCTATATATTCACTGAACCGTGCAAAGTCTTGGCCAGTGAAAAGAGGCCCATTGGCTGTTTTCATCTTTTTGGGAATGCCATATGCGGTGAAGATGCAGTATATTACAGGGATGACATGATGGGCAGCAGTCGAGGACACCAGTTGAGCTTCCTGGTATCTGGAGTATTCGTCCATGATGGCCAACACATATCGCACCCCCTTTCGATCAGTCCTAAGAAGTCAGCAGCTACTGGGTCCCACACTCCTTCTGGTAGATCTGACATGCGTGGTGAATCAGGGTGCTTATTTGGTGTGATGAGACAGCAGGTGGGACACTCGCTCAGGATTTCGTCTACCAGAGAATCCAATTGGGGAAACCACACTTTTTGGTGCAGCATGCAGCATGCGTTTTGAAGAGATGAATCCCGGTGCCCTTCATGGGATAGCTCCGCCACTCTCCTTTTTAGAGAGGACAGAATCACCATTGTGTGACCTTTCAACAATATGTTGTCCTCAGAGAGAGCCAATTCCTCCTTCACTTGCAGGAGCCTGTCCACCTCCTTCCATATGTCCTCCGACTCAAGGCAACACATCGCTTTGGCTCTCCTCCACTGTCCCGATCTGAGCCCCTCGGATACTATCTGGCATACTGTGTCTGCCTCAATTTCCTGGGAGAGGTGAGCTGGCTTGATACCCTTTGGTATTGCTTGCTGGATGAGATACCGGAGGTAGCAGTCCACTACCAATGGATGTGGGGCACTGCCACTAATCGGATGCTGGGACATGAAGTCAGCAGTGTTCTCTTCCTTGCCAGGCCAGTGTACTATCTAAGATGAATAGTCCTGTAGTCTGAGCCCCCAACTGGCGATGCAGGGTGGCATTTTGCCTGGGGGTTACCATAAAGGAACAGTAGAGCCTGATGGCCGGTCACTACTTTAAAAGGCTTTCCATAAAGAAAAATATGGAAGTGTTTGCACACCCACACCACTGCAAGACTTTCCCTCTGCGCTTGCGAGTAGGCCTGCTCTGTAGTCGAGAGGCTTTGGCTGGCGTAAACAATGATGTTGGTGAGACTGGGGTCATCTGGGTCGATTTGAGCAAGAATTGCACCCAGCCCAAATGGGCTTGCATCCACTGTCAATTCCGTTTTGCAATTGGCGTCAAAGTAGGACTTGTTCGCAGCACAAGCTACTCTTTCTCTAATTGTTGCAAAGGCTTGTTGGCACTCTTCTGACCAGTTGAACACAGCATTTTGTTTAGTCAGTGCCCAAAGTGGTTATCTGACCATGGCGAAGTCTCTGATGTACTGAGTGCAGTAACTGGCGAGGCCCAGGAATGACCTTAGTTCAGAGACATTGGTAGGTGGTGGTGTCTAATTGAAAGCAGTGACTTTGTCCGGATCTGGAGTCATGCCATTTTCGAAGAATATGTGGCTGAAGAATTTCAATATGCCCATTCGGAATTCACACTTTTCTTGGTTGTGGACACCCTGGACAGAGTTTCGTCATGATTCCCTACTTCAGTCCTGAACCCTAGAATGTCATCACTGTAGTTTATACAGTTGGGTATGTGCTTGATGACATTATGAATCTCTGCCTGAAAGATTTCAGTGGCGGTGGACACGCCGAAGCTCAACCTTTTATATCTGTAGAGCCAAGGTGCGTGACAAAGGTGGTGATGTTCCGGCTTTCTGGGCTCAATATAAGTTGGTGGTATCCTTTTTGCAAATCCAGTTTGGAGAAGACTTTAGCTCCATTTAACAGATGCATCACGTCTGTGATATTTGGTGCCATGTGTCTCTGCCTTTTAATAGCCTGGTTGGGTCTCTTCATATCTACGCACAAGAGGATAGCATATGAACCCTTTTTGGGAACGGGAACGATGAGCGAAACCCATGTTGTGTGTCCTGTTTCCGGTTCTATTATGTTCTGTTCTATTAACTTGTGCAGTTCTTCCTCTACTTTCTGTTGGATATTAACTCGTATGCCCCTATAGTGTTGTGCCACAGGCGGGACGTCTTCATCAATGTGCAGTTTAATATGTTTGTTGCACAGCTTTCCCATTCCTTTGAAAAGGGTCGGGTGTAGTTCTTTAATCATGTGCACAGGCGCAATGTACTTGCGCACCATCAGTTTGTACAGCACATGTATTAGTCCCATGTCGACGGCTGTCCTGAAGCTGATTATGCATCAGCTTTCACTCTCTGTCGCAAGCACGTGTATGAGTATTTTCTTTGTTTGCACCTTGTTGCGGCATGTGCCTTCAAATTGTCCGAGACACTTAAGGGGAGATGTTGCTCCATACGGGTATGTATCGACTGTTACTGGTCTATGTCTCAGGTCTTGCAGTAGTCCTTGTAGATCTGCTCACTTGTTACATTTACCATAGTACCCATGTCTATTAAGAATACCGTTGGGCTTTCATTTAGCCCCATTAACAGTGTCGGGCTGTGTTCTGTCGCGGCCCAATCGCCCAATGCGTACACGTAACCCTTCTTCCGCTGTTCCACTTTCAATTAACTGATGTTGGTGTCTGAGGGAGACTGATCGACCAAATAATGCACATGGCGTCTTGATCTACGCTTTGGTTGTGGACTTGTGACATAGCTCCTTCTCTCCTTCCTGTCTCTCCAATATTTGTCATCCCCTGATTCTGTCTCCCTTGGTTCAGGGTCCTTGGGTCTTTGCTGAGCTTGAGCAGTCACACTGGATGCTTATGATGCTGTGAGGAGCGGTCATGTTCTGTATCGAGGCACAGAATCCCTCCCTCTCACTCGCCCTCTTTCTCTCGCTAGGCGACACACAGACTTCAAGTGTCCTACCTCCCCGCATGTGGACCACCTCTGCCCCTTCGCTAGATTTGTTCCCTCATGTGGGTACTCATACCCACACTGATAGCAAAAGGGCTCTTCCTGCCTTCTGTCATACTGTAGCCAGTGCACAGACTATGCAGGTCTGGTGGTGTTGAAGCTCTCGACCTGTGTGTCTACTGCCAGTTCTGCCCTTGTGAGCATTAGAATTTCATTGAGGGTGGGGGCCTTCTGGAGTAATTTGCATCTGAATGTCTGGGATTCACAGCCTGCAATGATTTGCGAATGCAGGGCTTCCATGTTTGAGCAATTTGCGAAATCACAATGCTTCATTTTGATCCACAAGCGCATGAAATAGCCGTCCATTGTTTCGCCCCTTTGCTTGCTTTGTGCTATGAAATTGGTGGCATTCATAGTCCACATTGGTGTGTGGGTTGAAATAAGCTGACAAAGCACCTTTCAGTTCCTGAATTGAGTCAATGGACATTGCCGTCATTTCATCGATGATGTCTTGTGTTGCAGGTCCCATCGCCAATTTGAGCAAACACTTTTGCCTTTCCTCATCAACAGGTCATGTGGCCCCATGTCAAAGTCTCTAATACATTTTGCCCATCTTGGCCCCATATTACATGTGTCAAAGACATCAAAAGCTCCTGGCAATTGTACTGCCAGCGAATCGGGAAGTCTACACAAAGCTGGGGCCTGTGGGGCATCAAGACCGTGTGCCTGCATGTCCTGGTTTGCTGCCTGGGAGGCTTCTTGATTAGACATGGTCCTGTTTGTGGCATCTGCTGGCCCTTTACATCACTGTAGGGTAGCCACATCTTTCACACGGCTGCCTAATAAGGCACTAGCACCATGAGTATTCCCAGTGGCTGCCTGAGAGTTTAGGGGGAAGAGGTGTGGCAGGGAATTGCTGCCGCGAGGCACAAGCACCATCCCACACCTCGCCCTCTCCTTCTTCCACTCACTGACCTGCACGGTTTCCACACCACCACGGCCCGGTCCTCCCAACCTCCGTTGTGCCTTTTATTCTAATTTTCTTTTCATTTGATGGGTTGGGCAACGGTGTCACTGTAACGTCCTGAGTGAACGCTTGCCTCCCGCTCTCTGCCGTAATCCAGTTTACCGCTGCTGCGCGGGTCCGTTTGCGCACCCTGCACAACCTCGTCGCCAGTGTAATGGCAGGCCTTCAGTGAGGGATGACCTGGTGATGCTGGTGTTCTGCAGAAAACAGCAAGAAATAGACAGAGCCAGGCCCTTCCCTCCCACCGTCACTTTCCCCACTGCCTCCCGTCCCACCCTCCGCCCCGGAACACAACTGGAAACATGACATCTCTGTTCTTCATTTTCAGCTCTCTTAAGCAGACCTTTTTCACAAGAGCATGCAACAAATATCCACAAATCAATACATGGGAAATTCTTACATTATATGGTCTTTACCCTTCTGTAATGGCATTCCAGTCTGAGAAATGATTGTCTACATATTTGCCAAGAAGAGAAAACCTTATGGTTATTGTTAATTCAAAACAGTCCAACTATCACCCATCAGATTTGTTTAAATCACGTCATGTTGGACTGGTATATCCTTACCAAGCAGTTTGGTCAGTTCTGCCTACCTGCTCATTATGGGGTGGGACCAATCCTGATTTTCACCTGGTTTCAAGTTGTGTGCCTACTTTTTTTGCAACATTGCCAAATAAATATATAATTGACTGACATACTCACTACCCACTGACTGGCTGACTGACTCACTCACGCACTCACGTTATTATCTAGCTTACTAAAATGTCTATTTTTATAAAATCCACATCGTCCATCAAATAGAAGACATATTTAACCTGGAATGTTGCAATGCTAAGTGTCATTTGCAGACTGTTCATGGGAACATTATATGGATTTCTTGTGCATTTGGGCCAATAAGATACGCCAATACAGATGGTAAACATTTGGCACAGGTACACTTTGGAAAGTAGTATTAACCTAACAATGCATGCAGGATACTATAGCATATCAGTCGACTTAGTAGACGTTCCCTAACCTACACCTGCCAGCATAGTATCTCTGTCGTTGTATTGACCGTGATTGCAATGTGGGTTGTTGTTGCATTTGTCAGTTGATAAATGAGTCACCCGGCTTTGAACATTTAAGACAGACTTAGGGTATGTTTCTACATGCACAGTAGCAATCGGAGCAGTGAAAATGCCCCAATTGCATGTGTTTTGCACTTGTGTTAATTGGGTTGCTCATGTGCAAATGTAGTTTGCGAATGTAAAAAGTACCATCAGTTGCCACGAGTTTGAAAGTTGGTGCAGCGTAAATTTTCGCGGGGTAATTGGGAGAGAGCGCGTGCAGCGCGCTAGCCCACCACGCCACCCAAAGTGGGAAGCGGGGGTGTGGGTTCTCCCCCAGCAAAAATTTCGAGGAAATGGCCTCCAAAATGTGCAATTCACTGTCCAAACCCACTGAAATATGACATGAAATGCATTAGGTTTTACATATAATGATGGTACATTATTCTTACGTGTGGAAGTGTGATGGTGCCCCTTTCTCTCATTCGCTACTGCCCAGAAACAGAAAACCAAGTACGGCGTACACCAAATACAGAGAATCGCGCCTTCAAACACTTGTGTATAGGCGCGTTATAAATGCCATCTCATATCAAATCCACACTCCACTGAAGAGCCCTCCTTTGACACCACACCACTATCTATAAACTGCCTTTTTCCCTCGGCCAGGGAAGACAAGGGTAGCGTAGTGTAGCGTAGTGACAACGTGCTCGTACGACGTAGAGCCACACAGGTTCAAATCATAGCTTAGAAACCTCTTCGGTATTAAGCGTGTTATAAAAAAACAAATAAATTATAATTATGTATGTTTGGTACTGCAGTAATTTGGTTATTTTTAACTGGAATCAAATTTATGGATCACCGGCATACCGTTCCAACAATCTTCCCATGAATATCATCACTCACAAAGCGTGCTGTTTTCCTAGATGACTGGGATTGGGTGACGTGTTACTCTTGAAACATTTGCAGTGGGCTTTCACCCTTAACTAAACTCCTCAAAACTATGTGTTGATTCGCATTTTATATAGTGCCTCGTGTTGAATCATGACACTTCTCAGCATGTTACTTTAGGGCGTCATTGTAATTCACTTCCCTGGGAAGGATGAAAGGCTGAGTTGGCGGCCCTGTGTCTGGGATGTTTGAGGCAAGGCTCATCGGCATGACCCATAGGAGTAGGCCTGGGTCTACGCTAATATGCTGGGATTGAGGCCCGCTGGCCGAGCCCGATGCAGCAAAAGCAGGAGGGTCCTGTGTATCAGTATTGAGGTGCATTGGCAGAGCTCTCTATGGGATAGCAGACGCTGCTTATTGTCAGGAATGGGGTGCATTGCAGCATTGAGAGTACTTTAAAGGGTGCTAGGTGTCAGGCTTGCGGTACATTGCCAGAGGTAAACGCACTCCACTATTGGAAGAGCAGGGGGTGATGAAGGTCATTATTGCACTACTTTGGCAAGGCTGTGTGGGGCACAGTACTGGCATATGAGTGAGTGTTGTAGGCAGTACGTGAAGTGTCCTGGCAAGGCTGCAATGCATGTGGGTTCCAGTATTCAAAGCGTAGCGGGGGTGCTGCAGGTCAGGAGTAGGATACGTGGCATAGTGTGTGGGTCACAGTACAGGAACAGCAAACTGAGGTGTATAGGCAGAGCCAGGAATGGAATAGCAGAGTAGGGGTGATGAAGGTCAGAACGCATGCACAGAAGCAGAGTTGCTTGAGTGTCACAGTTGGCAGCGGCCAGCCCAGTCCGAGTCAGGACAGGACTGGCCCCTGGAGACAGTGTCTTCCTGGGCTGACTGACTGCACAGTCAGTGCTCCTCCAAAGTTGCACAATGTGCAAACAAATGCATTTTTAACCAGCATTCACGGTAGCCTGCGGCATATGGTAGATCCAGAGAGGGGACGTTGGCGATGGCGAACAGCTGGCACCTCCAAGCCATCTCTGCCGTGTCCCCTCATCCCACATGCCGCAGCACTGTATACCCTCCAACCAATATGCCCAATCCGCGTCGCCTCCCTCCTCAAAGAAATGTTTTGCTACGTGGGAATATGAGGGATGTGCTGGAAACAGGATCTCTCTCAACCCGGACCCCCACCCCCTTCCTCAAGAGCTGTCTAACAGACTCCCAGTCCTGCCCACCGCCCACTGCCCGGCCTTCACCGGCAATCTGGTGATGGTGAAGGCCGGGCGGCGGGCCACGGGCACAACATGTGGTCATGAGAACACACAAGTATATATTTATCAGAACAAATCGAAAAACAGTACAAGAAGAGCTGAACCATATAAAATCTCTGCCTGTGCTGTACATCATCCCCTGCTGTCCCGACCTCCCTCTGTCCCATGTATTACACGCCGAGGTCCTCCCCGATCAGCCTTTGGGATCAGTGGCGTAACACAAAATGTGGGGGCCCCCCTGCGAGCCATGCTGAGGGGGCCCCCCAACTCGGCAACAAATCACGGGTTGCGCCACACTCTGGGCCGGCCTAGACTGTCACGCTTGCACAATACGCATGAACGTGCTGCTGAAGGGGTATGCCGCACACTGCACTAGGAAAAAGATATAAATATGTGTTTTAATGCAATATACAGCACACTTTCTGAGATAAATTGGCTATAAAGCCAGAGTGTTTGCAATTGTTTTGTAGGGTAACACAATCCAATACATGCAAGTCACCAACAGTGCACAGGAACATTAATGCTTCCAACTGGCTGCACAATGTAGACCAGTGTAAACACGTAATAACATTATAGTACAGAATGCCAGGCCACATTCAGACATACCTAGACTGTTTTCAGCAAAATGCCAGTCAAAGCAATAACACTCATCAAGAAGAGAGCACACAATAAAGCATGTGTCTCCATGGCCTCGAACAACACGGCCAAACTCTTTAAAATCTGCAAGGAACTGGTCAATCCTGTTGTGGTCTATACCTCTTCTGTTCCCTCCCATGCCCTCTGTACAGCTCTGGCCTCTCATTTCTCTGCTAAATCTCAGGACATCCTGTCCTCTATGTCCTCTTCCTCTCTCGGCCCATTTTGGCCATCTCTTCTCTCCTCCTCCTTTTTCCTCTTTCTCTCTGACAACACCTGAAGAGGTTTCTAGACAAGTCCGATCTATGAAAGTGTCGTCCAAACAGGTGCTCCGCTGCTCCTCCAGAACCATCAAAGCCCATATTGACACCCTCACTCCAGCCTTGGCCGATTTCTGTAATCACTCTTTCGCCACTGCAATGTTCCCCTCTCCCTTTGAGCACTCCCTTGTGCACCCACTCCTCAAGAAGCAGTCTGCTGATCCTACCTGCTGGAAAACTATCGCTCAATCTCCACCTTTCCTGAGCAAACTCTTGGAAAAGCTTGCCATCTCCCAGCTTACTCTCCACACTGAATCTGTTGGTTGTCTCCATGACCATCAGTCTGGCTTCAGAGCTGCCAGAGGCATGGAAACTGCTCTCCTTAACACCTGTGCTGCTCTCTAACCTTGATTCCAGCATTCCTTCTATTCTCATCCTTCATCTTTCCTCTGCTTTCGACAGGGTCAACATCGCCATCCTGATCAATCGACTCTGTGAGAACCTGGGCATCACAGATCAGACCCTAGAGTGACTGACCTACTTCCACTTGGACCGCCACTCCGCTCCCAGGTCGATCGTGGTCCCATTCTCTCCGCCACCTCTCTCTACCTGTGGCATTCCCCAGGGCTCTATCCTCTCACGCTGGTTTTTCAACCTCTACTTGGCCACTTTGGCCTCCCTGATCTCTACCTTATCCTCTAACTTTCAGTGTTGTGCGGATGACTCAGCTTTCCTTCAGGCTCCCCTCATCCTCCTCTCCTCTCTTGCTCATTCCTGACTGTCTATCCACGATTCAGGATTGGTGCGCCTCCAACAATCTCTGCCTTAATGCCAGTAAGACAGAGATCCTTCTCATTGGGACCCTTGCCACTGTGTTTCCTCTCTCACTATAGCAGACCACCTTGGGCCCTCTTCCTTTGCCTTCCTGCGAGGCAAAAAACCTTGGTGTCATCTTCAACGCCACACTCTCTTTCTCTCCTAACATCTCGGATATCACCAAGAAGTCCCACTACCAGCTGCTCCTCCTCAAAGGGACTCTTCCCTTTCTCACTCTCCACCAGAAGCTCACTGTCTCTAAGCTGGACTACTGCAACAGCCACTTTCTCAATCTGTCTTCCTCTAGTCTCCGTCATCTGCAAATAATCCAGAACAGGACTGCAAGACTTAGCCTTGGCCTCAAGCCCTGGGATTGTATTTCTCCAGCCCTGAAATCTCTCCACTGGCTGCAAGGATCAAGTTCAAGAACCTTTGCATTGCCCACAAGGCTTTCTGGGGCCAGTGCCAACACTAAATCCAATGCTCTCTTCCAAAATACCTTCTTTCTCTAACCCTTCACTCAGCTACCTCCAACTCTCTAAGGCTTAGACATTTCTCCAGGCAGAGAGTGGGGGTAGACCTCTCTCCTCTGCTGGTGCCTCCAACTGGAATGGCCTCCCTGCCCCTCTCAAACTTGAGGCGGACAACCTGAAGTTTCGGAAGCAGCTAAAAGCTTTCCTCTTCTCTGCTGCTTTCGCTCTCTCTCCCCCCTGCTGACCTACCTGACCTACCTGTCTGCTGTACTGACTGGCTGCTTGGCTACCCTCAGAGTCTCTCTGAGTCCAGGCTCTTTCTTGATTGGTCACCCTTGCACTGCCTCCGGGCCTACCATGCACTTAGGGGCTGTAACTGTAACCCTGCAGTCCATTGTTCTCCTTGCACAACCAATAGCTGCTCTGCCCTGGCTGCACTTACTGAGAGCATTGCTGCCCTGTTTTCCCCTCCCCTCTCACTTGCACTTCCCTGCTCCCTTTTCCCTTGCACTTCTCGTTCTCACAATGACACAAGGCCTAGTGAGATCGTTTGTCTTGTCCTCCCTCTATCATCCCTCCCTTGTGTACACTTGTGTACAGGCGCATTATAAATGACTTGAATCACATCATATCATTTTATCACAGATGCCCAAAAAAATATACAATGCCGCAGTAAGAAATGGCTAGACTGGCAGCACCCAAATGCCAATCTAGCCAGGTAATTAAAGTTAGCAGGACTACTTTATCAGAAATGTCCAGTTAAAAGAAAGTCATACCAAACTGAGGAATGACTAGACTGGCTAAATCAAAATGCCTCTCTAGCCACTAATACCACATATCATGCCTGCTTAGCCTGGACAACCATTATGATTTATCACACAATCCTGCCCCCCCACACATCCACTCTCCCTCCCACCCACCACCCCAACCTCCACAATCAGCTCCTTGGCCCAGAATTACCTCTGCGTCCCTCTTCCTTGTCCCAGAGCTTTCGTATGAGGCTCCTTGCCTCATAGGTAAGTACTGGGATGAGGAACAGTGGGACTAGGAGTGATGAAGATTACAGGTAGCTAAATCAGGCATTACCTCCATGTACCTCTACCTCTTCCCAGTACTTTTGTATGAGGCAGAGTGCCTCAAACACACGGCATTAAACACAAGTAGTAGCGCAACACCATTGAGTTGACTGGGCTTCAGCACTACCCCCCCTGACATTTTGGGCTATATTGACTCAACTTGGCTAACCTTTAGAGCAGTTGCCAGACCGAACAGGACACAGATTTTAAACGGCACCTGGTTTTTGCTGTTAACAAGAACCCAGCAATTACCAACGTAAAGCATTTCACTGTTAGTACCTGCATTCAAATGCCACATTGTTTAGGCGATTGAAATCGTGATGTGGGTTTAGTACTTGCATGCCAGGGGAGTGATTGGAAGGGTAGAGAGGGAACAGGAGACTTATAGGAGAGAGTTAACTGCTTGTAACATTGAATCTGCACTAGAATAGTCTCATTAAAATGCGTAAATAATTTGGATGCGCCCACACAAATAAGTTTCCCCCTCCCCACCGCATGTGAAGTTAGCGCCTCTCCCAACATTTGAAGGGTTAGCCCCCCGAAATGAAGGTTTTCTTGTGCCCCTGTACACAAGCACACACACCATTCACCTTATACACACCCAGTCATCCACACATTTAAGTGTGAACCCTTTCACCATACACTCACACAGGTAGCCACCTATACATTTATGTGTGCACCCTTTCACCATGCAGGCACACCCCCACAGCCACCCATACATTTAAGTGTGCACCCTTTCACCATACACACACAGGCAGCCGGCTATACATTTGAGTGTGCACCCTTTCACCATAGACTCATACACGCACACCTCATGGAGTTGAGGGGGGGCCCTATTACTTAAAAAAGAAATTGGGGCTCATTACGGGTCCAGCGGTAACCGTGCCGGTGCTACCGGCGGGTTGCCGCCAGACCCATAAAAAATTACTATGGCCTGACTTCCCGGTGCCACCGTGCTATTTCAAGTCCGGCGGCTGGGAAATCAGGTGCCGGTAATTTCGTTAAACCCCAGACTCCACGGGAATGGGGACACAGAAGCACCTGCACCATTGTTAACGGTGCCGGTGCTTCCGTGACAGGTCTGCCTACCGTGGCTGCTGTGCCTGGCAGGGTCAGACCTGTCGGGCACGGCAGCCCCACCAGGCAGACCTGTAATATGCCGGTCCGGAAACAACAGTGCCTGTAAGCTTACCAGCACCGTTGTTTCCGGACCGGCATGGTCAGAATGAGCCCCATTGTTTCTTTTTTAAGTCACTATAACTTCATTAAGAAACAATTTCTTTTTGAAGGCATAGGGTTCCCCACCCCCCCCCCACCCCATGACTTGGAGGCCTCCAGCCTAGGGTCTTCCATGTCATGGGGTACGGGGGCCCTCAGACTTCAAAAAGAAAGTTTCTTTTTGTAGTGTCTCTGCCTTCATAAAGAAATTATTTCTGTTACAGAAATGTTCTTTATGAATGCAGAGTGAATTTCAAAAGAAACTTTTTTTTTTTTAGAAAAAAATATATATATTTTTTTTGGTTTTTTTGTTTTGTTACTGGGGCCCCCTCCCAGCCATGTGCTGCGGGGGCCCCCCACACCGCGGTCCCCCCCGCACCGCGGGGGCTGCGGGGGCCCCTGTTACGCCAGTGTTTGGGCGGCAAGCCCCCTGATTATGGTCGGTGCCGCATGCGATCCACCCGTGAAACTGCACTGCACCTGGCCGCGGGACACTCGGCCTACATCACTGTGTGAGCTGCATCTCACACAGTGAGAGATGTAGGCCCAGTGTCCCACGGCCGCCATTAAGTTTTAGTTAAGGAAAGTCTTAGTCTTCTTCGCCAATGCGGCATGGAAGACTAAGAGTTTACTTAAGTAAGCCAAACAAACACAACTTAGATTAGGCGCTGACTCGCTCACTTAGCTGGGGCTGCAGCAGCACACGTCCATGGATTGGCCTTGTTCTGGGCAGCTGGGCCTAGCTCACTGCATTATGACATCTCCTAAATCCACCACCACACTAGCAACTGGAAAGAACGAGAAGAAGGTGACCCGACTCCACCCACACGGATTTCCATTGGCTGGTAAACAGCCAATGACAATCCAAACAAACTGTTGCTATGCTGCAAGGCCTGCAGTGCTAGCACAGGACTACAGGAGGTCTCCTCTACTACGCTGTTTGCGCAGAACACCAACTGTGAGGGGCCACCCGTCCAGCACCCCGACAGCCTCCCAAATGGGAGGACAGGATACGTAGAGTGCGTGGAGCTCTACGTATCCTCTACGTGCACTCTACATGGTGAAAATGAACGTAGATCCGGACGCGCCCCGCTGCTCTAGAGGTTGGGCAGAGCAGGCCTGGCAGCCCAACATAATGCAGAGCTGCAGATTAATAAATAAATAATTAATCTGCAGCTCTGCAAAAAAACATTGATTTCATGTTGCCGGCACAAAAAGAAAAGGAGTTGTCTCTTCTTCTTCTGTCTGTGGCGGGGAGAGGGGGTGGCGCCCCCCCGCCCTATGTAAGCGGCCGCCACTGTTCGCCACCACCCTTTTGACAGATCACGATCAGCAACATGTTTCTGAAGCAAATATCATCATATATAATGGGTCTGATTAATGCAACGTTTTCCTATGGGATGGCGCCATTATAAAACACTTCCACGAATCAGGCCCATAGTTGGATGCCTAAAGTTCTGAAAATTAAGTGAAAACTGGACTTTAAAAGGTTCTTCTTTGTAGAAAATTGAGTGCTTTTTTTCATACTGTTAAAAAATGTAGGCTTGCACAGGTTTTCTATTAGACGTAAAACTGATATATGGTCCTCCCTGTTAACAACCTGCACTCTGTGCTGGGAACATTACAGAATGATGATGTGTGTCCAAAGAGAGATGCCCTGGGGAGTAATTGTGAAATCATTTTAAGCAAACTGCCCCCATCAGAGATGCTGATGAGCAACTGAATGATATTGTTGCATGTTCAGTGCCTGCAGGCAAAATCTGCGCCATGCATCTAACCATTTTTATTTTAAGAGGGTTGCAAACATTACTGATAATAGCCCACTTCTTCTTTTACTGCATATATCCTTTATTGTGTTTGCTAGGAAGCCATCAGAACATCCCCTGACCTACTTCATTGATTTCAACCATAGCAAACAAAATGTGCTCTTCATGGTTTCTATGCGAATGCGCCAGCACCCATCGCTTATTCGTGAAATCTTCATTTTTTTTAATGCTAAACCCTTATTTTCTATGAACTATTCAAATCTTGACATTCTTCTTAATTTAAATTCAAGATAAACGCATATAGTATTGTGTTAAAACAGACTTTCAAAAAGGAACGGTTTTATGTATGTAGCAACAGTGGTTTTATAGGGCATTACAGCAAATCTGCTTTACAACATACATGACTGGAAAACAATGTAATTTTGGCTGACCATAAAAAGGCAAAAGCAAAACAGGCGGAAAAAAGAAGAGTTATGTAATCAGGATGATGTATACAAAACGAAAATGCGTGAATAAAATATATTTACGAACCATAAGCAAGGAATAGATGAAACGTTATCCATTGATATTAAAATGTAAAGAGAATTCATCTTCGAACCTCATTACTGTTGACGCTGGTAAGTTGTTTGGTTCTGGTAGATGGGACCAAACCAGTGGCTAGCAGGAGCTCATTGTCTTCTCTCCATGCACCTTTTCCTCTCGATTACTTCGCCCGTACCTCTCCTACCGAATTACCACCCATCCTTCATAGCGCCAACCCATCTTGGGCTCCTATCAACCTGTTTGCTCCTCATACTGCCAAAGACTTAGTCTCAATGAACTACCCTTATCTATCTTTAACCTCTCTCTATGCTGAACCTCTGTCTGCCTCCCACATATTTGCAACTGTACACTCCTTTTGAAACACTCTGCTGACCTAATGTGAACTATTGTCCAGTTTTCCTCCCTCCCATTATTCAAAGGTCCTTGAGTGGGTGGTCCTCAGCTGGATCACTAAGTACGGTGAGGATAATGACCTTTTAGATCCACTTCAATCCGGCTTGAAAAGTAAACACTCCACTGAGACTGCACCCAGGCATTTCTCCAATTTTCTAGCTGATTCTCACAATTCCAAATTCTCTTCTGTCAATCACTCCTCTGCTTCTCAATCTCAAGGATCTTAGGTCTTGTAAACTTCTCTTGCTTGAATCACCTCTTACCTTGAAGGTGACTCCTTTCCAATGTCATGGAACTCATAAAACCTCTCCATCACCCGTATAATTTTGAAATGAATCATAACTCTCTCACCACAATCCGTCACTGTTGGCTCTCTGCTGCCATTAGCTTAACTCTACTAAAATTGAAGACATCTTTTCTGTAGCTTCTAATGACATCCCATGGCAAATTATTCATTGAAACCATGGCATAGCACTCTTTATGGAACAGCTTGTTGTGATCTGAATTGGAGGACATGGATTTGAGGCAGTTGGTACCAGCAGGGAATGGAAGAACCCTTACTCCTGGTGAGCTCTCTACAAACTACGAGTTTCTGTATACTATCATTAAAAAAATAAGAACTGATCACAAACCTTGATCGTGGCCAACCTTATAATGGTGGTGACAACCTCAAAGTGCCGTAGAGAGCTTGACATTGAAGAGCTAGTCCAAAAGTACAGATGACACTGCTGCCTGCTGAAAGGACACCAATCCCAACCTGCAGACAGAGGAGGAAGCAGCCACCTCACAGGGGAGAAAGGCACAACACCGCTGGTGGGCAGATTGCCAGCAGCTGTTTTAGAAAGATCCTGCTCTGGTGCAGGAAGTGCTGTGGAACAGGAGGAGTGGAGAAGGTGCTGTGTGGACAGGAACAGGGAGTGAAGAAATGCCAGAGCAAGAAGTGGCTGAAGCCCATGCACTGGAGACAGATGAGCAGCTGTTGCTCGGATACCTGGGAGGTAGAGCGGAGTGAATGATGGTTGAAGTTTTTGCTTGGCTGTGAAAGGAACAGGCGCTGCTCAGATGACTGGGGTTCTGGTGGGCCTAGGGAGGCAGCGGAGCAGAGGGAATGCTGAATTGCCAAACCTGGACCAGGGCAACCGCATCCACATGGAGATGCACTCCGGCAGCAACTAGCATCCAACGTAACAGAGGGCAACGGACAGAGTGTGTGTCAGTGCATGCCTCAAAAAGAGAGATGGAAGGACTCCACTAAGCTACGCTGGAAACTCTAATAACAGCAGAGCCTTGTCTCAATGGAGGCACTGCCACTATTTAGCTGGATTAGAGGAAGTAAAGAACTGAAGGAACATTGTCTGATAACAACCAACAACAGTTTCTGCAGCGTCAGCCAAAACTTGGAAAATTCTTACCTAACCCAGGGGAACCCACGTTCAAATGGTAGACATGGCAGGAGGATTTTCAAGATTATGTATTTGCCATACAGCGCCCATCACACAATAAAGAGAGGAACAGGGCCCTCCTAATGTACTGATTGGGTTTTGAGGGGAGGAGGATCTTGAAAAGTTTATCAGAACTGGTCAGTGGTGCAGGTGGATAAGGTCAAGATTGTGGCAGGTGGGGACGAGGTGTTGATTGTGTATGAGGCTAAACTCAGAAAGTTGCACCCACATTTTGAAAATAAGAGAAAACGAATTCCCCAAAAGGTACTATTTTGGAATGTGCACGCAAGGTAAAGGAGAAAACAGTGGAGGACTTTGAGACTGCTCTGAGTGAATTAGCAAATAACTGCAATTTTGGTCAGTTGCATAGCGACTGGGTGGGAGACCAATTTATGCTTAAAATTGGGGACCACACAATGAAGGAAGAGATATGGAACAAAAGGGATCTCAGTCTGCATAATGTGTAGGATATAGCTAAATGCATGTAACACATGATTGAATGGGCCAAGGAATTGGAGAAAAATGAATTAAAGGTGAATAGAAAATAGTGTGCCTCAATTGGAGGCCTTAAACATGAAAGGCCACATTTTGGCTAACTGGTGAATGAAGGGGCAGACGATAGGAGAGATGGTGGACAGCTATGTCCCTACGGAGTAAAACAAGAGTATCAACATCTGCTTCTAATGCAGGACCACATTCCATTTTGTGAGTTCTGGGAGTTTTCTTGACTCCAGACTGGTTGCGGGAAATGTGAGAGGAAAGGGCGTTTTGCCAGTTGCTGTGAAATCTTCTCTAAGGGTGATGCTAAGGAAATCAACTTGGGAATGGGGTGGAGGTGGAGAATGGAAATGAGCGTGGCAATGATCTGAAAATGTAGGAGAAACATTACTTGCCAATGGGTTTGAACCTCATGCCACCTAGAGCTCTAGTCAATGCAGATGATGGGGCATAAGTTGACTTGAAAGCTGTGTTCCTGGCAATATTAGAATGCTGGGCACGGGTGGTGGTAGCAGATTCACTTGAGTCTAGGAAAAGGAGGAGTCCACTAGGCTGCTATGAGCAAAGTGACTTGAGTATCATATTGGACCCAAGCGTCCCTGGTTTCATAACAGTGGTTGATAGAGGCCTAGGGGCCAACCAGAGGGACATACACAGAGATGTGTTCAGGCCAGAATGTGGGTGCCTCAAGGGGTTTATCCACACGATTAGGTTGAAGGGGAAGGCTGTGCCAGTTGGGCCCAAGGTGAGAAGTGTACCAATATCCTTGACAGAAGAACGTACATCTAAACTCCAACAGCTGGAGCAGGAAGGTATCATTGAGGTTGTGAATCTTGACCACATCACATGTGTGTAAGGCGTAATGGCAGATCTGGTGGTGGACAGGTTTCCCCTACCTAATATCGGAGCGATGGTTAGTCTGGTGGTGGGAGCAAATGTATTTCGTACACTAGACTTCGCCTTGGCATACCACCAGGGAACGTTCCATCCCAGCTTGAGGAAATACACTACATTTGCCACACATGAGGTGACCTATAGGTTCAAAAAGATCCCATTTGGACTGGCCTGATCTGCCATTTTCTTTCAGAGTGTGATGCACAATTTACTCAACGGTATTACAGGTGTGGTTTGCTCCAGGGTGACATATTGATCACTTGGGGAAATGTGTTTATTTTTAGGGGGGTTAAAAGGTGTCTGCAGCTAAAAGGCATGCATGTGCTAGTCCCTGGTAGGGAATGGCTAAGAAATAGCTAAGAACGAAAATTCATAGCTTTAATGAAGAAAATGTGTTTTCAACTTTCGTCTAAATTCCATGACTTGCTCTAAGGCCCAAATATATCTATGTAAACTGTTATACAGCTTGATTTCTTGAACTTTGTCCGTTGGAAACGACTACTGGTAAGGATCTAAGAGAGCACAGATGGAATTTTGTGAGGCAGGCAATTATAATGAAATGTATGCTGAAGACACTTAGGGCCAGTTGCATGAAGGGTCATGAATACAAGAACAAGTGCCATGAACGTATGTGTGCATGACAGGCAACCAATGCAATTTCTTGAGGACTGGTGAACTACATGCTCTAAGTGGGGTAACTGTCAGAATTCTAGCTGTCCTATTATGGAAAATGTGGTCACTCTAGCACATATTGACGGGTCCTAGGAGCAATGAATTGCCATAATCAATCCTAGAGCCCATAATGGCTTGGGCTACACATTCTGAAATAAAAGGTGGCATTTTTATTAGTATAATCAAGTAATAGTTTGTTGAACTGACTATTTTGTTAACATGTTCCATAACAAGATGGGTGTCGAAGAAGTCTCCCAGATTGCACACAAATGTTTGAACTTTGATATTCGCTTTGTGCAGGAAAATCTCTTTCAAATACATTTGTGAGGATGAGCTTAAAGCTGTATTTAGACATTCTGATTTAGTTGCATTTAGGCTCAACCAGTTGGTATCCATGCAGTGTTCTCTCTTATTAAAGATGTTATCAATGAATTCTCGATTATTGTGTACATTTGCTGACTGAAGATGAAAAATCGATTGACTGTCGTCATCGTAATTTTGAAAACTGATGCTTTGGGATAAGTGCCAGACATGAAGTGGTTTGACATAAATATTAAAAATCTGTGTCAATGTACAGGTACTCTGCTGTCAACCCTAGGATCCTCTAACTCATGTATATGAAGTTTTGCTCTGGAAATTCTTCCTTTTAAGAATGAAAGAATTATTTTGGCAGCATTGTTTGAAATTGTGGCTATTTGTTTCAGTTTAGTCATGGAATGATCTAAGGTGTCAAAGGCTGCCAATACATCTAGGAGCATGAGCAGGGCGTAGAGCCCTGACGTTCAGGAGCTGGACATGTATATTGTTAAATGCTGTTTCCCTACTTCTGCCTGAACAAAAACCTGATTGGTAATCACCCAGCAATTGATTGAGTTCCATTTGTTTTTGTAATTTGATGGTCGCTGCCTTGTCTAACGTTTTCAAAAGGGAGGGGCAGTTTGAAATATGACGATAGTTCACTCTGTCCTGAGGGTCCATTGTTGCATTCTTTATCAGGGGAGTTATCCAGTTGGTTTTAAGGTTTGTGGGAATATAATTGTTAGGTTAGATTTTCATATTTATGCCAAATCACCTTCCCATGTGAGACCCCCAGCACTTTTTGCTGGATTTGGAGATTTTTTTTCTATGCTTCTGAGTGAGTGAGAACCCTTTTGCCCACTCACCCTTTCTTTTACTGTATCTATGGGAGTCATGTTTGTGTCTCTCCATACTTTATAATTGAAGTTATACATGCATATACCCTTCTGTGCAGTATTGTTGGGGAGCCACTTGGGCTTCCATTTTTTTCTCTGATTACTTTATGTGAACTAATAATGTTCCCAAGGGTAGAAGGATACTTTGTATCCTTTCGACAGTTCCCATAATGAGATCAGCACACCCACCTTATGTGGAGTGCTGAGGGGTTATATACTATTCCCTTTCTCACTGTTTCTGTAACTTTTCTGTTGCAGTCCTTTACCTACCTTGCCAGAAGACATGTTATCAAGGGTAGAGGTATATTTTGTATCCTCTCTACATTTCATATTGTGAGATCAGCACACCTCACCTTGTGTGGAGTGCTGAGGGGTTACACTTTATCCCCTTTCTCGCTGCTGCTGTAACATTTCTGTAACACTGACAAGCATGCCTGAATGGCTGGTGGCAGTGTACATGTTTTACCAACTTCTGTGTTTTTTCTTCTTGTAGGCTGTGTTCACAGCCATGATAATACAAAGAAGGGTCACGATTGACCCGAAACGGTAGCTGTATTCTTTTTTCACCATTTTGTGTGTGATTGTCCTTTCTTGGTGCTGCAACTGCTGAGCTAGGAGGGGGAGATACTGGTTCTACTTTTGTCCTCGGCGGGATTTCTTTTTGAAGCCCCCCAAGGTTCCAGGGTGTCAGTTAAGACAGGAAATGAGGCAGGAAATGAGGCCAAAACCTCTCTGCTCTTTATCTTCTGGCATACCGGCCTGGAAACATTTCAAACTTGGGGGCAGGCTGTCCTAACAGCACAGCAACCCCTCAAAGTTTGAATCTAGCATGTGTGCTGATTGGCTGGGTTTCTGGATAAATGGCCTGGATCTGGAAGCTGAAGACAAGCCGAAAACGGGAGCTGAATCCGATGAGGAAGAAGAAGAGCATACACCTGTAGCTACTCCAGCAACCGCAGATGCCTGCTGAGTAACCAATGCCTATGCCTTCTTCCATGCTACAGAGTAGTCCTGAAGATGACAACTTCAACTCTTGGACTGGTGGGACCAATCAGTCTTAAGAATACCTGCATTTTGAGCCATCCCCCAATGAGCTGTGACCTTCCTGGGCTGCAAACCGCCAATACCCTTGCACCTCGGACCTCGAGGCTGAGTACTGTCCATCATCTTCTAAAAAACTAATCTCTCTAAAAGTTTGGTGGACGCCTGTTGGACCTCCAGAAGCAAGATTCCACTCCTTGAAGTTCCCTCACCAGATTCATGGACTGAGATAGCCAGTTGAATCATTCGGACGACAACCGTTCTTCATCTGGTGTCTTGAAAAGGGCACCAAAACCACACAGTCATGAGAAATGGAGAAGACTACTTTTCCGGGAGCCTTTCTACTGGACTGCTGCAGAGAAATCCCATCCAGTGTCCTTTCTTTTGTCACCACAACCAAGAATCCAGTGGCCAGGTCCTGCAGCTGCTGCATCAAGAGGGCATCCACATGCATCACATTTTTCATTGCTGAGGTACTGTGTGGCTTGCAGTAAAACTTACCTAAATGTGTTGTGTTGGTGTTGTGTTGCTCCTGTGTTGCTAGGGTGGTAATTTGCATGTTTGTGTGTTCACCCATAGCATTTGCCCAGGCCTAATGGTAGAACGCATTCACAGAGCCTTCTACGAAGTCCCTGAACCCTTTACCAACTATACAGTTTGATACTTGTTAGAGACTAAATCCTCTGGAACTCTGAATTTCCTACAGTTGCCTGATCCTGTTCTACCTACTGCTGGCCACTTGGCCACCAGTGTCCCGTTCTGCCTCTGAGAACACTCATGCCCTAGATTAGGGAAGAACTGCTATGCATAAGACTTTGTGGAGAAACTCTTACAAGTGTAATCAAGTACTTACGTGCTATTGTGAATGTTTTAACTGCAAAGTACTTACCTGCTACTAAGGGTAGTGTAACTATATTCCTGAAACGGAATAAGTTACTTAGGGGGTCATTACAGTTTTGGTGTGGTGCAATGGGAATACTTTTCTATCACCATAGACTACGTTCAAGTAATTGGTCACTTTTAAATGCTGCTGACAGCAGTTACTTTGCCACTATTTTTACTATATTATGATTAGCTCTCTCGCGTTTACTGTATTTGGTTACTAACTGTGGCTAGTGTCCTAACATGGCCGTGCCACAAGGATTTTCATTTGTTATTTGGCCATGTTGCCTTTTAGCCTTCTTCCTGCCTTGCAGGTCAGGCATTTCCTTTTATGGTCATGCATTTGCCTGGGAGAGCTGTGGTTTACATGGACTAGTGCAGGCCATGTCTGCTGCAAGCCAGGAAGTGGGTTGGGATTATCTGTTCCCAAACGACAAACTGTATGTCTGGAGTGTATGCATGAGTATCACTAACAGTGGTCCCTGATTGCACCACTTCTGGGATGTCTGTGAGGGGCAGATCTTCCATTGATTGGGCTGAGTTTCTGTGTTCAGCTGAGTTTTTCCGATAAGAAGATGAGTCCTGAAGCCATTCCCGAGAGATCTGAAGAGGAGCCAATTATCCTGCATTGCCATGAAGACTTCAGAAGAACCCTGGACCAATCCTGAGAAGGCCTGGTGACCAACCTTTGCTGCAGTCCCGGTGGAACTCTGTCTGGCTACTGATCTTAGAAGGACCTTGTCGGTGCGCCAACCTTTTTGTGGTTATAGGAACAACCATTCACAAAGTCTTCTTGGTGCCGTGCAATTTGAAGTCTTCGGAAGCGTTCCTGGGCCATTCGGTGGACAGACACACTCCAGTTTGGGCCACCTCCATGGAAGCATCGCTATTGCTCGTTTTGACTCAGAACTTCAGGGGTTTTCAGCCTGTCCTGTAAGTAGCCAATGTGAAATGTCGGCATCCCAGCATCCAAGGGTTCAGAAATAGAAGGTTTTCTTCAACCGTGAAATCTGTGATGCCAACTGTTGCTGTGCATCAATGACCATCTGGGAAACTGGCTTTCCTGCATCTAGTCAAGGATCCTGAAGAGTCCTGCAGTGGTGCCTGCTGTATTGTTCCAAGAGAAGAGGTTCCATGCAGCTCCTGGACACAACCCGAATTCTTCTTGCACACGCAGCTCCTGTGCTTCTTCGACCAGAACTAATGGTGGGAATATCATACTGTTGTGACCCTCCAATTACCTGCCACATCTGAGGTAAAATGGGAGTACAGGGGGTTTGTCACAACTGTACTTACCTGCACCCCTTCTCCACCCTTTAAAAGGTTTGATTAGTGTCACAGCTGTTGGCTTTACCAACACTTGTTCCTAAGGCCCTCCAAAAGATAGAAAAAGGTGTTAATCAACAGTGAACTTCTGCATCTGTCTTCTGGAACCTTTTTCACATCAACCGGACCCTCCTCTTAAATTTTTACCACTCCCTTAAACTCTTAGGAAACTGTGAACTTTTGGGCACCAGGCCCCATACAACTTACTGTTGGACTTTTCAAGTCAGGGTTATTATTCCCGTGGACTGTTGGTACATTGACACATTACTTACCTTCCCTTACAGGCAATGGAGGGTGAATTGTTTATTTTACACTAACTCATTGTGATTGTATATATGTATTTTACCATTAGTGTTGTGTGATAATATTGCCGGTTCTTACTCATGTTCATAGTGCATTCTTGGCCATAAATACATGCAGTATCTTTTATAACTAGTGTTCTAGGTGTAATCCTTGTTGCTCACTTTGTGCACTGATTGTGGACCTCTGACACCACTCACTTTCTCCTAAAGACTTAGCGTTGACCACTCTCCATGCTACAATTATTGGTTTGACTATGGCTCCCAGAGTTTCCTTGTTCACTAAACTAGAGTGGCCTTCTAAACATCTGTTTACCAGACCAGAGTTACGATATCCAGTCTTACATTGATGATGGAAGATGAATGTGTGTGGAAAACAGGAAGATTGATTCCTCTGAAAAGGGTACAGAAAAATTATATTTGATGTGACACACAAAACTCCCCATGGCACAATCAAGATAAAAGGGAGCATAAGAAAGTGATTATTGGTGGCCAAAGATGGATACGAAAGTGGAGTAAATGGTGAAGATGTTTCTGCTGTGTGGGAAAGCTGATAAGATCTTCTAGAATTATGCCCAACTGCTTAGACCTCAGGAGTTTCCCACTCATCCTCAGGAATTTGTACCATTACATGTGTTGAGACATATTGAGAGAGAGAGGGGAAGGTGGAAAATGGTGTTAGTCCTCTTGGTTATGGTTATAATGGTCCTGGTGGTATAATGGGTAGAGGTGAAAGTTGCACAGGAGGCAAAGCTATGATAGGTTTTCTTAATAAAGTATTTCAAAGAGAGGATTTTCAGAAGCAAGTGCTGATGAATAATGGGGTTCAGTTAACCTCAAGGATGTTTTAAGCTTACCTGGAATGTATGGGGATGTCAAACCACAAGACATCATGATATCGTCCCAAGACAAACAGAGCAGGTGAGAGGTTCAACCACACCCTTGCCTCGCAGTAAGGATGGCCAGAGACACAGGAATTACCTCGAAGGACATTTTGAAGCAAACTGTGTGTTCATACTGATTAGTACAAAGCCAATTCTTCCTTGCCAGGAGCACTCCTTTGCGTAAATTAACCTTTGTTTGTTGTTAAAATAAGTAATACAGTGTGGGGGAGAAAAAACAAATCTCTTCATTATGTATAATGAGTTGTTTTCATCATGTTGCATTTTATACAATTATATTTCAAGCATCAATGATTTTCAACAAGATGATATGCTTTCAGATTCTCAAATTAACAATCCATAAAATCCTATGCTCAATTCAATTCCCTTCTTCAGGAGCTAATCTTCAATATATTCTTGCCTCTGGTGCATGCTGTTGTACTGTACAAAAAAGATAAAAAATATCTCTATTTAATAAGGATTTTCTATTCATTCACATTTCTCAAAAATATCTATCATATGATTATATCCTTTATATTCACCTGGTGTCGGTCTGGTAATCACAGTCCAAGTTGTATTAAATTCTCCACCAAGCCCACAGGCTCTTTTTCAAGTAGTTTTTCCAATGTATCTTTGTATGGTTGTATGTAATAAGGAATGGATCAATCATTTATATCTCATATGGTGTATTAACACTAAGCTTGTCAATAGGATGTTCTGTCCTCACCTTCTTTTGGGGACAGGGCTTCAAATGGTGTCACGAATCCTTCTGTTAAGGCAATGTATCCCATAATGATTATTCTGGAGGGCAAAAAAAAAAAAGATGGCAACACATTCTTAACAAATGTACATTGGATCTGATTTTACGAACGATAGAGGAGTTTTCAAAGTCAGTGACACATTTCGACACTGAGATAAAGGAACTAATGGAACAGCAAGCAGCATTTAAAGGCAATGACAAACTAAAAGTTATCCTTGATGTGTCAATGCCTCCTTGGAGGGATATGAAAAGGATATAGGGCAGAGAAAAGTGAGAAGGTTTAGGAGGGATACACTTGACTATTACCAAGACATCGTCTACACTTGGCAGGAGCATTACCAAAATACTAGACCAACTCCAAATACTAGACCACAATCCTGCATTCCTAAACGAAATGAAAGTAATACACCTGCCAGTGGAGAGGAGACAAGATCTAGCACAGACACCGGGAATACCACCAGTGTAACTACCACAGACACCACGCCAGAGACATTAACAATTATCTATCATTCATCACAGCCAGCATCTACCTCAAAGACCCTACCAGTCTCTTTTTTAGAAAATATATGACATGAAGAGGCCACAACAAACCTAAGATCATGGAACAAACAGAATAAGTAGTGGTTAATATTTCTTCAAAACCTTTGTCTAAAAGTCAATATGATGTGTTAAATTTCGGACTATCATACACTCCCACACAGAATTGCAATCTACTGGGAGAAAAAAATAATCTTTTTAGACTAGTTCGTAAAATAAGGCTTAATGTTTTCTTTGATTTGCAATCACCTCGAGAGGAAGTTTCAGAGGCATTTGATTATTTAGCAATAATACCAAAGAGTAATTTCGACCCACAGGTCAGTCACAGGGCCATTAAACTGTTTGAAAAACAAATGTTGAATGATTTAGGCAGAGTCGATTTTTAAGAAATCTACTCAACAGAACATCAGCTTATTAAGGACCTAGGAGATGACTGCACACATACGCTCAAACCAGCAGATAAAGGTGGGGCGATCACTATCATGGACACCAATTTTTATGACTCACAATGCATGCTATTATTGAATGACAATAATATCAGGACCCAACTAAATCTATTGCATTCATACTACAGGATACCTTAGAGAAGGCTTTAGAGAATGAATGGATTAATGAAAAAATGAAGAGATTCCTGACTAAAGATCACCCTGTCACACCAGTATTTTACAGTTTGCCCAAGATACTCAAAAATGCTAAATCTCCTCCGCTTAGACTAATTGTAGCAGGAACAGAAAGATGTTTTGATCCCATGGCAATTTATGTCGATAGAGTGCTCCAACCAATAGTGCAAAGAACAGAAACATACCTGAGGGATACTACTGACTTCATCAATACCCTGGAAAAAATAGAAGGCCTATGAGAAGGGGATATACTGGTATCTTTTGATGTGAAAATCCTATACACATCCATCCCCAATCAAGATGGGCTGGAGGCACTTGAATGGACATTATTGAGGGAAGAGAATTGAAAAGCTCACAAGATCTTCACACTAGAACTGACCAAAATCATATTGAATAACAACTATTTTCACTCTATAGCACAATTTTACTTATAATCATCGGGTACATCTATGGGCTCATCCATGGCCCCGGCTTATGCAAACTTGTTCATGTAAAACCTGGAATCGCAACATGTACTTGGTCATGAATATTGGGCAACTAAATTGAGAACCTGGAAACGATACATAGATGGCATGTTTGTCATCTCGAAGGGAACTATGATGGAACAAGTTGAGTTTCTAACTTACTTGAATTGAGTACATGACCACATTCAGTTCACTATGGAAGCCAAAGCTCTGAGACTGCACTTCCTGGATGTATAATTGGAATTAAAGGACCATGTCCGCAGAACCAACATACTCCATAAACCAACAGATGTAAATAATTCCTTACATTGGGCCTCATTACGACCCTGGCGGTAAGGGGTTAACGCCAGCGTTAGCTGCGCCGACCACTTACCGCCAATTACGAGGTCCCCTAGCGCCATGGTGCTTTTAACACCTGCTTTTAGCAGGTGTTAAAATCCATGGCGCTAAGGGACCATGGAGTTAATTACGCCACCGTAATTTACGGTGGCGTAATTAACGCCTTCCCCACTCCCATTATGCCCTATGGGGCAAAAATGGGAATGGGGAAGGGTAAATGGGGATTGGGGACTTACCGCCCCGCCTAGGTCGGAATGGGGCGGTAAGTCCGCCAACCACCATGGCGTAAACGTAGTTTACGCCATGGTGGTAAAATCACGGCCCAGGCGGTAACTTACCGCCTGGGTCGTAATGAGGCCCATTATCATAGTCACCATCCTCTACATCTTAAAAATAACTCCCCTATAGTCAGTTCTTAAGATTGAAACGCACCGTGTCTGAAGAAGAAACCTTACTTACAAAGAATGCTGAAATGACTGAAAAATACATTAGGTGAGTATACCCAGACAAAATTGTAGGAACAGCCCAGACTAAAGCAAGTCAAGCCAAAAGAGAAGATCTCTGCTCTCCTACACTAAGGAAAAAGTGGATACAATTGTTATATGCTCTAAGATGTTCAGGTCAGAGCCATCATGTGACAACATTGATTAAACAAATTGGAGACAAATACAACTGCAGTCTCTATTGCCAAAATATCCAATAATTTCATCTAAGAGAGGACGCGACTTTCGTGATCAACTAGTAAAGGCTGAAATACCTACAGTTGATAAGCAACAAACACTACAGAAGAAAAAAAACGGGCATTTCCCCCTGTCTGAACTGCAATAACTGTAATAATATCATGACAGACAGTTAAGTTAGACATGCACGCACAAGCATAGAAATTAAACTTATGGACTTTGCAACTTGTGACACACACTCAATCATTTATGGACTTAGTTGTCCATGTGGGATTTTCTATGTAGGACAAACAACGAGAAAATCAAAACATGCTGGAATGTGCATAAAAGTAATATAAGAACCAACAATGTGTATTCATCGGTATAACTTTGTTGAGAAAAAACATACTGTAGCACAACTGAAAGTCATCATACTAGAAGTAGTGCGAACATCATAGAGAAGAGGAAATCTGAGCGGAAAATTAGATGGGAGGGATCTAATGTGGATCGAAAAACTAGGCAGTTTGTCACCAGACAAAATTAATGAGGATTTCTATCTAGAAGTCTTTCTGTGAAATTATTGAAATGTTGAAATGTCTGATTACACATTATTATTGACATTTGACTAGAATATAGAAGCACTTTTGGAAGCAAGACACTCCACACATGACTAACAAACAGTAGATATAAGGATGGTGATCTTGGTTGACATGAATGGATAGAATTGTAAAGTTACTGATGGAAACTACTTATGGTGATTAGATACCCACACCGATAGCCAAAATAAACATCCTATTCATATGTAGCAAGTGTCACAAGGATGAAACATTAGAAATGATAAGAGGGAAGAAATTGAACATATATTTCCGTGTGGACATTGCCAATAAAGGTATTCCTCCACAGTAGGGTATGATGAAACTTATAATCGTAGATAATCACAAGATATATATGACACAGTGTCATAAAAAGTTAATTGAGGATATATTGCATATACACTACATCATGTATACGTGGTATACAAAGGGGAGGAGGATGACAGTAGAGTGTTCATTAGATTGGAAGCATGGAGTTTATACTATTACACCTGGAGAAGTTTTTTTTTTATCAGATAAATCTCCTTACAAACATATGGGGAAATATGAGACTGTGAAATACTCTGCATCTGGCAGAGATAAGCTAGGAGTTCATGGTTTGAACTAGTGATACATTGACTGTGAAATACTCTGAACCTGGGGAGGTAAGCTATGGGACCACGGTACGTAAAAGGGGTATTTTGACCCCGTTATAAGCAATAATTTACACCAAGACACCTGTTTCTTTTTGAAAGGGGAATTTAGTAACATAATGATGGATGATGAGTTACGATTTCGTACTTTCATTTACAGAATTGAATTGGCTTATAAATTGTTCATAACATGTTCATATCATGGATACATTGAATGTGTGGAGTTACAACCTTTCTATACCCTCTATTAAGGCATTGGGCAAGTCGAGATTACATGTTCTGTATATTCTGCTGTTGAGTAAATGTGACATCGGTTGTGAGGGGGGCAAGAAGAGTTTGGTACTTTTGGTACTTTTGCTACCGAGAAGGGGTACGTCAAAATTTCAGACTGTGTTAGGAGAAAGAATCGAAACACTTGCAATTTCCTATACTAAATCGAGTATCATTGGGTTTGACTTGCAGATTGGCGGAAGACTTTAAGGACTTCAGAATATTTCACACATTTAGAGTGAGGGTTGCCTGAGGCTGATCCATATCCACTTGAACCTGGGTAAGACATTTCAACATTGGCCTATATGTAACTCCACGGGTACTGTGTGGGAAGCACTTCTATATAGTATTCTTTATTACATATTACCATGCAGACTTAAATCGGAAAAACCTGAACAGGAGCCTGTGGGCTTGCTGGAGAATCTAATACAGCTTGGACTGTGATTACCAGACTGACATCAGGTGAATATGAAGGATACAATCATACGATAGACATTATTGAGAAATCTGAATGAACAGAACATCCTTATTAAAGAGAGACACTCTTTATCTTTTTGGTACAGTACAGCAGCATACACCAGAGGCAAGTAATATTGAGGATTAACTCCTGAAGAAGGCAATTGAATTCCCAAAACGCGTAAAGCATGACATTTTATGGATTGTTGATTTGAGAATCTGAAAGCATACTATTGTTGAAAATGAATGATGCTTGAAATACAATTGTGTAAAATGTAACATGATTAAAATAACTGAGTATACATAATGAAAAGTTTTGATATATAAATAAATCACCAAGCACAATCATTGTTTATTTAACTGTTAATACGAAAACATTTCATAACACCGTTTGACCATCTTTATGATTCAGTATTTTGATTGTATTACAATAGATTTTGGTGTGCAGGGGACGGGAGTGTTCCACAAATGTGTGGACACCTGTTTGTTTTTTCATACTGATTAGTACCCCATGCCACCATGGGATTTATCCACATGGAAGTGCTGCAAAGGAGAAAGCCACACACAGAGGTCTGTTCTTCATGATTGGGATGGATACATGTTGTAGAGAGGGATGGGTTCTGTGGTAGCGTGCAGGCTAGAGGGAGAAGATGAAGGTGAGTTGCAACATTCTAAAAATAGAGGAATAGGAGGAATTTCAGGAGTATTATATGGTTCAAATGAGAAAACATGGGTTGGTCCCTAAGAGACAAAGTAAATTCTGGGGACCGCAGTGAGTAGAGAAAGTGCTGGATGATGCGATTGTCACTGATGATCGGAGAGTGTGGAACAAAGGGAAGGTAGCGAGGAGTAAACAGAACTTGTGTAGTGTGACCAAATAAATTAGGTTGTCTGGGCGTGTTGCAAGGGATGTGTGTTATATGTTATGATGTAATGATCATTAGCACCCGGGTGGGGAGGAGCCAGCCAATCAAATGGCTCGGAACGCAGGCTTGAACCTCTGGTACAAGTCTGCGTTCCAAGCTTGCTGACGGCCGGCTCCCCCACCGCCATTTTACCCCATCCTGCTTCTAATTTCTTATCCCCCAACCCCGTACCAACCTTATTGAGATGCCTCGGCAACCGCCGCCGCCACATCCGCTCCTATAATTCCATACAGAGCCCCAACTTCCCTTCCCACGGTGGCCATCTTGGAAAATGTTTTCCTTCCTACAGTGGGACACTGCACGCGTCCCATTGTAGGAAGTATCATCCTTTTTTTTTTCAGCAGCCGGGTTACCACTTTGTAGACTGGGGGAGCTAATGGCCTTCATCCCCCGGTCCAGGTGCTGGATTCAGAGATAGCGGTCTGGAGCCCTCGTTATCTGCCCTCGTTTCGCTCGGGCTGATAATTTGGGCTGCCGAGCCATTATCTACCATTCCAGCCCCTGGAGCGGAGGATTGATGCCACAATAGTTGGCAGAATTATTCCTTGGAACCATGGCATAACATTATTTATGGAACAGCTTGTTGTGATCTGAATGCAGACAGCGGGATTCCAAGTAGTTGGTATCAGCAGAGAATGGAACAGCACTGACTCCCGGGAGTCTCTACCCACAACCTACTTCTGTAACTGATCACGAACCTTATATGTGGCCTACCTTGTAGTATGTTGCTTCCTTCCCCTCAGCTTCCCTTTTATCTTCAAATCTGGCATCTTTCTCCATGACCCAAGGCCTGCAACCTTGGGGTCCACTTTTATAGTGACCACCAACTGCACCAATTCATAATTTCCACCACCTCTGCTGCTCTTATTAACTGTTTTAACAATTGGAAAATGTATCTATCTCTTACTCACCACTCTACAAACACTCTAATCTCCATTATCATACTGGATAATCTCTACTTCTTCTTGAGCCTACTCTTTATCCTTCCTATCTACACCTTCCCCACTCCATACAAAGTCATCAGCTGCGCTTCCTGCGCTATCTACAACCTATCCAGATACTCCCCCATTTCTACCTACAAACACCAAACTGATTGGCTCAACATGCACAACCACTCTTTTTTGCGTTCCTTCTCCTTTCAATGGTGTTGCTTTACAGTACCTGTCTGATTGTTTCTCCATTCAACCACCATCTCATCCTATTCACTCCCCCTCTGCTCTCAACCTCACTGTCCCATGTGCTCCCATACCTTATCTCACTCCCGATCTTTCTTCCTAATATCCTCACTTCATTGGAACCCATTTCTCATCACAATCAAAATCTGGTCAACTGTCGATCCCTTGAAAGCTTGCTTAAATTTCTCTTACTTAGCAAAACTTCTCTTACTCTTCTTGCCTCTCCCCATTTTCCCTACCACACCACACCACTCCCTCCAGTGATGCATAACACTGCCATTTTGTTATTTATACAATACTCCTCATTTATTTGAGGTTTTCTCCCCCTAACTTAATTTTATCTTTGTAGGTCTTTGTTTTATTCTGTACATGGTCTATGTCTCTCCTTGGTCACATCCTTAAAAACTGGCTCACCACTCTCCCTCATCTTTGTGATATTGAATAACCACCCTTTTTGGACTGCCTGAACCTTGTTTAAATGTGTTATTGTAAGTCATTTCTGATCAAAATCGACATATTTTCTCTTCACACAAATACATATAGAAAGGCAAAGTGGGCTAACTGCTGATTGCAATCAGACTGCACCATGGCACACATGTTCCTTGGTAGAAAAAAAGGTCCTAGTTACAAGTCTGGTGGTATCCCGCCGGGAAACCTGGCAGGATACCAACCGACAGAATTACTGCCACTTGGTCTGTCAGAATCTGCAGCAGATTGCAAGTGGCGGTAAGTGTATGGAAGTCCCCCTTTCATGGAGTCTGACAGAGAATTGCTGGTAAAACCAGAATTTATTGGTTGTGGGGTGCCACAATTACCGACAGCTCAGAACTGCAGGTAAATCTGGCCACCCCACCACCATACCTGTAGTGTGCCAGTGCGGTAACATGCCGGAATGTGGAAAATACTGGCACATTATTACCGCACCAGCACTCGCTCGTAATGAGGCCCGTTAATAGGTATGTAACTGGAAAGCAGGCTAATGATGGGACGGTGGCCATGTCAGAAAGGAAATGCAGTGGTTTCATAGTCATATAGGTACAGTAGATGTCATTGATGTTTGGAATATTTACTATAACATGATGTACCATTTGCCATGGAAAAATAGCCACATCTGAGCAAGCCAGCTCTTGCACATTTATTTCTTTATTCCCCTGTACGATATGCCAAAAAGATATCTGCGTCTCACCAATCTCTGCATGGTGTGCTACTAGATTCATTGCAGAGTTCTAATTGGGAATGTTTTAGACATACCATACATAGATGTTCTAGCCATACAGAACACTGATAGTCTAAAGAATTAGACGTGCTTGTAAAAAAGGGAACAGCCTAGTAAGCTGGGTCAGTATCTGCCTGCCATTGCTCTTCCTTTTTTTTCTTTTCATTGTTTACCATAAAACAGACAAAAACTTAGGTAGGAAGCCTGTGGTCTTTGATAGTGTTGTAGTTTTGAGGAATGGAACAGTGAAAGCAAATGAATTAGCCTCATGATCTAGGTTCAAACATCTGTGCCAGTGCTGTACTATGTTTTTTAAGAAATTTGAAACAGTTATGGCCTACATTTTCCAAAATATATTTCAAATAGGGGCTAAATTACAGGAACAATATAAAGGGGAGAAGGTCATTTTTTTTTAAATATACTCTTCTAACTAATATGGCCTACCAATAAACCAGAACATTTTAAATAAAAGATGAATTACATAGAAGTGCTAAATGTGAGCAACCATTAGAGATGAGTATTAAACTCTCCACTAGACCTCAACTGATGTTTGCACATTTATAAGGTCTGGCTCCATGTTATGAGGGTTTTATTGGATTATTTCAGGGTGGGGTTTGCTTACAGGGATACGTTTCTCCTATATCATTGTTATACTGACAGGCATGCCTGCAACATATTCCCAGTAGCACTTTGACATACCAGAATTTCAGTCAAACTCATGGGCTATGATGTTCCACATGTGTGTAGAGTTCAATTTCAGTCTTAGGTAACTTTCAAGTGCAGGATATTGTTGATGGAAGCAGGTGCAGGACCTCTAGAAAAGAGTTATCAAAAATGGAGAGGAGGTACAGTGGTTCAATAGAAAACCGGTAGGTAGAGTTAACATGTTACTGGGGACTCAGAAAGATTTTTAAGAGCAAGTTTTATGTTGTATAACACATTCAGCTATTTACGTGGTTGGGCAATAATGTGCTACCTGGAGAGTGTAAAGTGACGAATCCCAGGATGTTGTCACTGCTTCTATGGGAAAGTACCTTTTATGAGGCCAGGGAGGTGAGGCCGCTACCCGGTAGTCCCTCTGGGGGTGGTACTCAGCAGGAGGATCTTGCGGGAAGGGAAATCTTCTGTGGAATGAGGGGCAACACCTTTGGAGATATACAGAATTATTTCTCTACTCCCCAACCTTCCTCACCTTTTAACCCCGCACAAGACATAACACCACAAACATCCATGTATTTCTGCAAAGTAGACAATGTCACTTCTCCAAGAAATACTGGGATGAGGAAGAGCAACAACATAGTGAGGAACGAAGGCCTTGCTACTGGCACATGGAAGAGTAACAACAACCTAGTGAGGAATATAGAGCTCACTACTCGGAAGAGGAAGAGTGCTGCAGAACAAAGTTATGTGGACTAGATGCCATAACATGGCTAATGCTGATCTTCTAATAAAAAGGGAAGATGGTCTGACAAAAGAGAGTGGCTCCCCCAGGAGGAAGCGGGAGATTCGAATGCTGACACCTGTAGATGAGACGGAACGCTGAGAGCACCCAGAACAGTATGCTTACTCGCTGGTAACAGAAATACTTCCACAAGAGGCAGAAACCTTAGCTCCCATCCAGTCAGGGAGCCTGGAGCACATGGGGAAGCCGAGATGTGCGCTGTAGAGTTCAGGAGTCAGTGTGGAGGAGCAGGAAGCTGTGGAAGCAGCAAAGGGAAGCCGTGAAAGCCAAAGCACCTGCAATCGACTAAGAAGCACGAGTAAGAACTCCGGAGTGGTCGGGGAGATCGGCAGGAAGGCTAGGAGAAGGCAGAATCACAAAAGTAAGTCTGGGATCTGCACTCATATATCGAGTCACAGCCTCCATATCAATCATCATATTCAAAGTATCTGGCAGGAGAGTACACCAGGTTGGCTGTGACCAAAGAATAAGTAGTAGTAGTAGTAGTAGTAGAAGCAAAACAAGAAGACCTTACGGCATGAAGAAAGAGCCAAAGCAATCTTCACACCCACAGTACCTGGCAGGAGAGCACACCAGGTTTGCTGTGACCAAGAAGATCACGAATAAAGCCAAGGCGAGGCTGAGACTCGCACCCACATGAAGAAAGAGCCAAAGCAATCTTCATATTCACAGCACCTGGCAGGAGAGTATACCAGGTTGTCTGTGAACATTAAAGCAAAAGTAATCCAGCAAGAAAACACAATTGGAAAATACAAAGAGAGGCAATGCACTCATTATATTTGGCAGGATATGGTACCAGGTGGGCTGTGAAACCAAGGAGAAGGATAGAGGAAAATACCCTCAATGACCATTGAGATGGCAAAACAACCTGAGAGTAAGGTTGTCCTTCTTTTTTGGAGTTTATTTATTGCACCATTTTGGAACTTTGTTTTGCGAGTGGAACAGTACTTTGAGACTACAGATACACCCCTTTTCACATTAGTTTAAGTTCTTAGTGTGAGGGCTGTAAATAGGAATTTTGGACATGCCACTGGACTAGTTTATTTGGACTATCCTGAAAAACTCCTTAGGATATTATTTCATGGCAGGGAAACCCCTCTTACTATTAGGGTCAGAAAGGTTTTTCTCCAAACCTTATTTGTTTAATAGATCAGGTTGAGTTAATACAAACCGGGGACTCTAGAATGTACCAAGTTAACTGAAAGAACCATCCCCGGCTACTCATGAGTCAATTGTCTTTGATTTGACTAGCAGCCGAGAGCTGACTACACCTCCATGCCCAAGACAACTCATACCTACGGGCTGAGTTTTATCCCCCCCAAAAGGCACATACATTCGCCTGACATCAAAATCTGGATAGCTTGGAAACATGGGCTAGATGTCCTACCAGTAGTCATTGATCCTGATAAAAGGGTGATATCCGCCCCTACCCTTTTAAGAAAGGAGACAAGGTGACCCAAGGGATTTTAGAAAAAGCAGTATTCCCTGATATAGTGGAAGTGCCAGAAAAATAACCAAAAGATGGAGGAGAAAAGAGGTTTGGATAAGCTGACATTGTGACAGACCCAAAGTAAAAGCCATCACTCCTTGAGTAGACACAGAAGAGGTGAAGATAATGCCTGACTTGACATTCGCTCAGTGCAATGATCCAATGCTTGTTGAGGCCCACCACAAATCTATTCCAGAGGAAGAAAGTAGGAAGAAAGGCTGTTTCTTTTTCTTCATTACACAAGGGTTGTTATATCGAGGGAAAGTAACTAATAAAGGGGTATCTAGGTCACAGAGTCTGGTCCCAAGGAGTCACCGCCAAGTGGTCCTTCGAGATAGCCCACGCTCACCTTACTTCAGGGCACGTACGAACAGCCAAAACCCAGGATGAGATAATGAGCCAATTTTATAGGTCAGGTATCTTTGGAGACATAAACATTTTTGTGTTAACCTGCCCTTTGTGCTAAAAGAAAGACACACATAAACCTCCTCCTGAACCTTTGCAGCCATTACCGATAATAGATGCCCCCTTTTCCCATATCAGGATGGATATTGTAGGACCTGTAGAACCCTCTTGACTTGGGAACCAATATATATTGGTTATTTTATAGTATGCTACACAATACCCAGAGGCATTTCCTGTGCGAAAGAATACATCTCAGCAAAAATGAAAGCATCTCATTCCATTATTGTCTCATATAGTGTTCCCAAAGGAAATAATCACAGTTCAAGGCACGACATTCATGAGTAAGTTTACGGCTAAAGTGAAGGAAATCATTCAAATCAAAACACTCAGGACGTCTGTGTACCATCCCGAGATGGACAGCCTGGTTGAAATTTTCAACATGACCCTTAACACTATCTTAAAAAGGCAAGTTGAGGAGGATGGATGAAATTGGGACCTGATGATTCCCAGTGCCCTATTCACCATCCAAAAAGCCCCTAAAGCTTTGCTGGGGTTTTCACCATTCAAATGCCTATATGGACGAGAACCCTGGATGAATTAGATATGCTCAAAGAGACGTGGAATGAATCAGAGGAAGCTATGTTGCCCTTGTCCCTGACAGCACAGAGAATTAAA
Organism: Ambystoma mexicanum; assembly: GCF_040938575.1. Taxonomy (NCBI): domain Eukaryota; kingdom Metazoa; phylum Chordata; class Amphibia; order Caudata; family Ambystomatidae; genus Ambystoma; species Ambystoma mexicanum. The sequence continues at coordinate 127,778,670 of NC_090941.1, forward strand.
GAGCATATGGAGCTTGTTAGAGATATAGTACATTCTAATCTGGCCAAAGCTCAAGGACATCAAAAAAAGCCAATATGAATAAAAAAAAGGTACAGTGATTTTTTGCCATCGGAAACAAGGTCCTTTTGCTCCTGCCCATGTCAGAACATAAAATGCTGTATCACTGGCATGCCCCGTACGAAATAGTACAGCAGACTGGTCCATGTAATGACCGGGTATCCCAACCTGATAGAAAACTCAAGTCACACATTTTTCACATAAACCACTTAAAGGAGTGGAAGAAAGATACTGCAGAGTCACTCAAGACCTCAACTTAATCCCAGCCAATCTCCCAGCACCACAGCTGAAAGACAGCCAAGAACTTTTGAATCGAATCCCTGATGTTTTTAGTGACCCTATAGGATCTTAGAAGCTTGCAGGGAAATAATCCACCAAGAGGTGGAGAAGATGATAACAGCTGATGTAATAGAACCGTCTTAGAGCCTCTTTTAATGAGGCCAGGGAGGTGGGGCCCTTACCTGATAGTACCCCTGGAGACGGTACTCAGCGGGCGGATCTCAAGGGGAGGGAAAACCCCCATGGGATGAGGGGTGACACCTTTGAAAATAAACACTATTATTCCCCCACACTCCAAGCCCCTCAACTTTTTTACCCTGCACAAGATATAACCCTACCCACTTCCATGTATGTTTCAAAGTAGACAATGGGCCTCATTACAAGTCTGGAGGTAACCCTGCCGGTGCTCCCGGCGGCTTGCCGCTGGACTTGCAATATTTATTGGCACCTGGCTTGCCGGAATCACTGGGGATTACGACCCCAGCGTTCCGGGAAGTCAGGCGCCTGGTAAATGTTAATCTCCATTACCATTTCAGTCCCATAGGACTCAATAGGAATGGGGACCACGGAAGCACTGGCTCCGTTAATAACGGTGCCGGTGCTTCTGTGAAACGGGTGAGTGCCGTTCCGCCTGCCAGGTCTGACACTGCCAGGCGGGACATCACCCACCCGCATAGCGATACTATGCACGTCTGCTAACAATGGTGCCGTTAGGCTTACCGGCACCGTTGTTACAGGACCGGCATACTTAGAATGAGGCCCAATGTCACTTCTTTAAGAAATACTGTGACGAGGAAGAGCAGCAACAACATAGTGAGAAATGAAGACATTACTACTTGGACTAGGAAGAGCCCTGGAGCCACTTGACAGGTGCTGCAGAACCACATTATACACACTAGATGCCATAGAACAGCTAATGCCATTCATATAATAAAATGTGAAGAATGACTGCCAAAAGAGACCATCCTAGGAAGAAGTGGGAGATTTGAATGCTGACATGTGTAGACGAGACGAGGCATGGAGAACACTGGGAATGAGATGCTTACCAATTGGTAATAGTGTACCTGGAAGCTCAGTCGCTGACAGGGTTCTGTGAGAGGCGGAAGCCTAAGCTTCCTTCCATCCAGGAAGCCGGGAGCGCGGAGGGAAGTCAAGATGTGCAGCACAGAGGTTGGGATTCAGCGCAGCGCCGGCAGATGCTGTGGAAGAAGTAAAGGGGATGCGTGCAAGATTGAAGCACGAGCAAACGACTAAGAAGTAGCAGTAAACTCTCCAGAGAGTTCAGGGGGACTGAGAGAGTTGGCCAGAATGTGAGGAGAAGACAGAATCTCAAAGGCAAGTCTGTGACCTGCACCCATATATCGAGTCACTGCCTCCACATAAATCTTCACAGTCACAGTACCTAGCAGGAGAGTACACCAGTTTCGCTGTGACCATAGAAGAAGTAGTAGTAGTGGTAGTAGTAGTAGTAGTAGAATCAAACAAAGAAGATCTTATCACGTGAAGAAAGAGTCAAAGCAATCTTCATGAGTAAAGGGAGCAGTACAAGAGGTTACACACAGGACTAGCAATCACAGTGGTTCAAACAAACACTTACTTCAGGTTTCTTGGTAAAAGAATATACATTTATTTACACAGTCATTTGGAAAACATTCCACTAGCAAAAGAAGCTCAACATCACAATCTAATATACTACAATACACAACCAATCAGTTTCTGAACAAGTTCAGCTCCCCTGAAGTGGGAGCAAAATGGCACTTCAGTTACTTTAAAAAGGGGTAAAAGACAAGGTTAACAGAATTAAAAGCACACATAATTTCAGAGGGAGGGCAAATAGTTTCAGTTCACTATAACCAGCAATTCAATTCAATAGGCCTGGCCAAAGTCAATAGTTCAGAGTCTTGGATAGGATAGCACAGTTCTGGTAGTAAATGGTTTAGTCTTTGCCACGATTTGTAGAAGTAGTTGGTCAGAAGAAAAGTTAGATGTTGGTTTAGAGAGGACAAGCCTTCAAAGTTGGGAAAGTTTCACAAACTTTCACTGTGGTCGAACGGAATTCTTGACCACACTTGCACAGTAACTTTTAAATGAAGAAGAGCTGTAGGTGAGGCAGTTGTTCCTGGCAATTCCTGCAGATCTTGCTGTTCCTGAGCTTCAGTTGTGGGGACAAGAAGGAGGATGTCTGGAGGTTCCTGCACTGCCCAGTGAAGAGGCCCCAAGTTTGGCAAAGCATCGGTTTAATGTGTGAGTGCCTTAAAGACCACAAACTGGTATCCTTCCCACTGGCTATACGGTTTTCAACAGCACTCTGAAGACAATTAGACCAGTATAGGGACGATGTCCAGGTGACTTGTGAGTTGGATGTTCCCACCAAACTCAAGGGGAGAAGTTAACCTGGAAGGGCTTCTCTGTCGATGGAGTTTCAGGCAATTCGGACCTGAAGCAGGGCTTCGCCGGTGGACAAAGAGTTGCAGCGGTCGTCTTCCTTCAGCTCGTCTTCGGTTCTTTCGTTCCAGTGGTCGACTCTGCTTTCCAATTCCCAGAGGCCTGCTTTTAAATATTTTTCCCCCATTCATTCCAGCCTGTCTGTCACTCAAATAGCAGGGTGGTGGTCCTGGCCGGACAGCCCGCCGGCCAATCACACCAGAGTGCATTCAGGTCTCCAAGGAGACTAAGCACAGGGAGTTTCAGGCACCTCCTTCACATCCTGTCCACCCCAGACCCTCAGGCGCCAGAGCAGGGCTTCAACACGAAAGCCGCCAAAGGCCAAGGAACACAAGAAAGACCGTGGGGTCATTACGACCTGGGCGGTAAGGGATACCGGGCACCGGTAAGGAGACTGGTGCCGGTAATCCTTTACTGCCCTATTCCAAGGTCCCTTGGCGGGGACCGTAAGGAATGTGTGGTCTGACCACACGTCCTTTACGGGCCCGGCTAAGGGACCAGGGCGCTTATAAAGGGCTTGCAAGTCGCGAGCCCTTTATTTGCGCCCTCCCCATTCCCATTGAGCCCTATGAGAGCTCAATGGGAATGGGGAATGGTAAGTTCATGTTCAATGGGGACTTACCGGTCCTGCCAGGGTCGAACTACAACGGTAAGTCCCCATTGAACGAGACCAGTTACTCCTGTTACTCTTGTTACTCCTGATGAAGACGTCACTACACTAAAGTATATACGTCGAAACCGGTCGAGTTTGGACTAAGATGAGGTCGTGGTCAGAAAACTCTGGGACCCATCTTAATTGCCTAGGCCACTGATGTCATCTGCTGTGGCCCGTCAAATTGATTTCATGTTCTTTCTATAAATCTTTCAGATAAATTAATTATGATGAATTTTCTTATAGATTTTATGTCATATATTGATTGGTGTTTAGTATGAATGGTTTGTCTAAATGGATGGATGAGGTTGTATGCTTGGATGATTGAATAAGATGATTTTTATTATATAGATGTGTCTTTTTTAATAAAAGTTGTTTCCTGCTATGTAAATTGTTATTACAAGTGCAGATTTAATCATGATTTGTTTGATATATTAAATTAGTATCAGGTTTAATAAAATCCTTGATACCTTTATTTTTTAATTGTTTCCTTTGGATGTCTTTCCGCTATCTAAATCTTAATTAATACTCCAATCCAAAGCGTGGGGTTTCCTGTGTCTTTCAGAGAATACGGTATGGGAGGCAGCCATGGAGCTAATAGCTCCATGGCTACCACCCATCTCGTAATGAGGCCCCTTTCCTAAAAGAAACAGCAAAAAAAGTCGACCAGAGTCTGTTTTTAAAGATAGGTCTTGGGTGCCATATTGAAAAAGATGGCTGACGCGATTTTTAGCTACCAGTGTTCGCGTTCAGGAAAAATCATGGTATTTTTAAAAAAACACTGCCACCAGCCATTTCTAGTAGAAAAGGGTAAGATTTGACTGTTACATGAGTGTTTAGACTCAGGGGTTGCTAGGCAACCCCTCCAGCACTCTGTTACGCTTAACTGATCTCCGCGGGGGTGTTGGGGCTCGGTTGGGGCCCTCCCTGGAGTTGGCTCCCCTGGATCTGGATCTATCCTCAGCTGCTGTAGGGTGGACTGCTCAGGTCGCTTGTAAAGCCCTTGGGAGAAGGTGAGAGGCAGTGAAAATGCAGCGGTTGGATTGCGATCCCCCTCGAACTCCTCTTGCCAGAATCAGAGAAGTATGCGTTTCCCCATAAACTCTCACCTGTTGTTTAGTAACAATGAGCTCTCCGTCCTGCTTCTCTTCAGCAGGGGTGCTGTAGATAGACCTAGTTGCTTCACTGGTCCATATACGTGATGGTCCAGACCGGCTGCAACCAATCCCCTTTTTGAGGTAAGTGTTCGTAATAATGATTATTGTTAGTGCATTTTTGCAATGTCTTTTTCCACGGTTCTGGCTCGTAATATTAATAATGTCTTTCCTTTTCCCAATAGATGTGAAGATGGCCCCGCAGAGTCTCAGTGTTGGGAATGAGCCTGCATGGTGTCAGAGGGGTGAAGAAGTAGTCCCACTGGCGAGTAATTTGGGTTTTAGGTGAAACGCAAGGCTTAGGTATTGTGTGGCCAAGCGTTAAGTGTTTATGCAGTTTCTAACCTTGTGAGTTCCTTTTCTCTTGCAGGGATAATCTGGCGTCGAATGGTGGAGAGCGGCGGTCCGAAAACCTGTCAGCGGCTGGTAGATGGAAGATCCCTGAAGATCCTGGACGAGAAGAAGACTCCCGCGTGGGCGCGCTCGGACAGGTGAGGATGAGATGAGCTGCAAGCGATGCATTTGCAGGAACAGGTAAGGTGTGCACTGCGTTGAGAGCGATGGTATGGCTGGATTCAGATAAGATGCGCGCTGTGCTGTGAGCGATCGTAGACCTGGATTCAGGCGAGGTGCGCGCGGCGCTGTGAGTGATGATATGACTGGATTCAGGTAAGGTGCGCACTGCGTTGGGAGCAATGGTATGGCTGGATTCAGATGAGACGCACGTGTTACAGATGATGTGCAGGCCGAGCGTGCAGAATTGGAAGCAGGTAAAAGCTGCAAACGGCGGTGAGCATTACGCTGCCCAGGGTAGATTAACACAAAGCCTCTACATGCGGGTGGGGCTGGCTTAAATAGCCTGGCTCCAGCCACTCCCCTTTAGCCCCGCCTTGTGGCCCCACCTCACCACTCCCATAGCATCCTGCACCTGCCTGCCGATGTCTTCTAATGACCACGCCCGGCCTGAGTGCACGTGCCTTGGATTCAAAGTGTGCAGAGCACACTTTCTTATGAGCCTGGCACCAAAGGCACCAGGACAGGGTCCACTTGGACCCTTTAGAGGATGAAAGTGTTGGCCCTGGGTTGGCGGCCATGACACACTCTATAGGAAGATAGTGTGTGCTGGGTCTGTAAATTTAAAAAGACTAGTAAAGTCAACTTAACTTTACATGCTTTGGGAGACAGTAGTAGGTCCCAGAGAAGGTATGTAAACCTTGGGGAGTCTGGAAACACCCATGTGCCACTGCACTGAAGGTGCTGTGTGACACACAAGAAAAAGATGATTCCTATGGAGTTGTTTTAAAACTCCATATCCAAAGAACACAAAAGTAAAACACAAATCAAAATACATGAAAGAGTGGGGAAGTGTCCAAGTAAAAATGAAAATCCCAGAAATCCAGCAAAGTTGCTGGGGGTCTCAAAAGGTAAGGGAAATTAGAACATTCGTGAGAATTCTCACTAACACTCGTCCTCCCCAGACTAAGGGACAGGAGGATTTAATCCACTCCTGGATGAATCTCCTTATCCTGTCGGTCAAACATCCTGGAGAGACCATCAGCATTTTGAGAGTGACACCCAGACCTGTGTTCAATGGTAAAATCAAACCCTTGCAGCCTGATTGACCATCTCAATAGTTTAGGGTGTTCCCCTTTCATTTGCATCAACCATCTCAGGGATTGATGGTCAGTCTGAATCACAAAAGTAGATATATACAAGTATGGTCTAAACTTCTTCAGTGACCACACAATAGCAAAACATTCTCTTTCAAAGGTTGCCCACCTTGTTTCAGGTTCCTTCAGCTTCCTGCTGATAAAGCAATTGGGGTGTCCCCTACCTTTCTCATCCACCTGACTCAGAACTACACCCATACCTGTATTTGAAGCATCTGTTTGCACAATGAAGGTGTGTTTATAGTCAGGAGCTGTAAGGACTGGAGCTTGACAAAGGGCTTTCTTTAGGCCTTCAAATGCTTGAGTGCACTCCTGTTTCCACCTGACCTTTTTAGGAAATGTGGGTGAGGACACCACATTCAAGGGAGAAGCTATGGTCCCCTAGTTCTCTATGAAGTTACTATAGTAACCAGTGAGGCCTAGGAAGGCTCTCACCTGGGTTTGAGTAGTAGGGGTAGCACAGTTGTGTACAGCTTAGACTTTGCTAGGCGATGGCCTGATTTCACCTCCTCCTACCTCATGCCCAAGGTAGACCACTTACTCTGACCAATTTGGCACTTACTCGCCTTTATGGTCAGATGGGCCTGCTCAAGAGCCTTTCAAACATATCCAAGGTGTCCAATATGTTCTTTCCAAGTAGGGCTGAACACTGCAATGTCATCCAAGTATGCCATGCAGAAGTCCCCCATCCCATTCAGAACCTGATTAACCATCCTTTGGAATGTTTCAGGTGCATTCTTTAGTCCAAAAGATATTATCTTAAACTGGTAGAGGCCTGCTTGGGTTGAGAATGCAGTGTTCTCCTTGTCATGGTGTGTCAGTGCTATTTGCCAATAGCCTGAAGTGAGATCAAATGTACTGAGGTACTTGGCGGAACCAAGTTTGTCCACCAGTTCATCTGTCCTGGGTAAAGGGTGGGCATCAATCTTTGTGACTGCATTAAGAGCTCTATAGTCCACACAGAATCTCAACTCCTTGGGTCCTGCCTTTGGCACTGGTACAACTTGACTAGACCATGGACTGGTAGAGGGCTCTATTACCCTCAGATCAATCATCTTGTTGACCTCCTCCTTTATGTGGGTTCTTACATGATCTGACATCCTGTAACCTCTGCTTTTAACAGGTAAACAGTCACCAGTGAGAATATAATTCTGGCCCTAAGGGGACAAGCCTGGTGATAGTGAAAACAGGGAAGCAAACTGATTTAACAGAAACTTGCACTCCTCCTGTTGTTCAGGTGTCAAATTAGAAGAGAGTTTGACTCCTTCTATCTTTTCATCTAAAGGCTGTCCTCTGAGTAGGTCAGGTAGCGGTTCACTCTTCTCCTCTTGAGCTGAAGCTAGAAGCAAAGCTCCTACTTCTGGACTTGAGACATATGCTTTTAGACGGTTGGTGTGAAAGACTCTGGGATCCTCCTTAGGATTGTCTAAGTCCACCAAAGAGTTGACCTCTCCTAGTTTGCTCACAACCTTGAAGGGTCCTATCCATTTGTCCTGAAAGGCCCTCTGCCTTGTAGGTACCATAACTAGAACGCGCTGGTCTTGAGTAACCTCAACCATGTTGGCCTTCTGGTCATCCCAATGCTTCACCAGAGCCTGACCTGCTTTCAAGTTATCTGATGCTTCTGCCATCATGTGTGACATTCTCCTCCAGAGACCTATCACATAGTCATTGATTCTCACTGGCTTGGGGGAAGGAGCACTCTCTAACCCCTCCTTAATCTGGGCCAAGGGGCCCCTAACTGGATGGCCATAGAGAAGCTCAAAGGGACTAAATCCAACTCCCTCCTGAGGGAATGTTCTATAAGCAAATAAAAGGCAAGGCAGTAGGAGGTCCCACTTTCTTCTAAAGGGTTCCTCTAAAGTACCTATCATGCTCTTCATTGTACGGTTAAACCTCGCCACACATCCATTTGTCTGTGGATGGTAGGCAGTTGAGAACTTGTAAATTACTCCACAGTTTTTCCACATGGCCTGCATGTAGTGGGACATAAAATTGGACCCCATGTCATAGATAACCTCCTTAGGAAAACCTACCCTGGTAAAAATACCAAGTAGGGCCTTTGCAAGAGCCTGAGCTGTGACAGTCCTCAGAGGTATTGCTTTGGGATACCTAGTAGCAAGGTCTACTACAACCAGGATTAACCTGTTTCCTGAATAGGTTGGAGGGTCTAAGGACCAACAATGTTGATTCCTTCACTCTCAAAAGGGACTCCCACCACTGGGAGAGGTACCAAAGGTGCCACATGCTTGGCTCCACTCTTGCCAGAGGTTTGGCAAGTGTGACAGCACCTACAGAACCTATCTACATCAGACCTCCACTTAGGCCAGTAGAAATAAATATAAAGAGAACCTTTCCTTGGTCTTCTTGAAACTCAAGTGACCAGCCCAAGGTATCTCATGGACTAACTGTAGGAACTGGAGTCTGCTTTCTAGAGGCACTACAAGTCTTCTGTTGTTCCCTGGGATAGATACAGTTGGTTCACTGTAGAAGAGGCCATCTTCCCAGTACAACCTATGCTTCGCTGGCTCTTGCCCATCCAGCTGGGAAGCTGCCAGTTGGTGAAGACCTTCAAGTGTAGGACTCTCTCTTTGACATCTGCTGAAGTCTGCCCTACAGGGTTAACCTTCTGCCAGTAAAGACTGCAGCTCAGGATGGTCTGCAGGATCCAGATCTCCAACAGGAGCAAGGTCCTCTTCCAGCTCCGAATCCACAGCAGCAGATTCAACCACACTAGGTTGTTCCACACACTCAGCCTCAGCTGGTGGAGGAGTCACAGGTGTGACTTTGGACAGTCATCTCGGGGATGTCCTTGTATGTTGCACAGGAGTGCTGGATACTTTCTTCCCAGAGGTTTTATGTTTCTCCTTTTCCTCCTTTCTCTTAGAGATTGAAGTCAGTACATCCTGTGGACTGGGGGTTATAGTTTCCTCTATAATCTCCCCTTGAGAGCCCCTTAAGCTACTCTCTCTGCCCTTCCTAGTTTGCTCCTGTTTCCTTTTGCTGGGAGGCCTGGCGGTGCTTGATACAACTCCAAGAGTGTTTAAGTCATTCCCCAACAGGAATCTCCCAGGTACTTCACTGTGCACACTTAAAGGTGCATTGACAGTCGTGTCATTGCACTGGATGAGAGCTGGTAACTGTGGAAGCATTTGGACAGGGACTCCAGCAAGCTTAGTGAGGTATATGTGTGCCTTAGCAACATCCTCTACCATGAAAAAAGATCCATCATCTACAGTAATGCTGGCCCCAGTGTCTCTGATGGCAGGGGTCTCCTGACCATTTACATGAATACTGTCTTTGTAATACTCTTTAGTATTGTCTGGAATGGAATTGTAGACATCTAGGTTCTGCTGTTCCACAGACCCAGGGACACTAAAGAAACACTGGCTGAAACGTTCATGGGTTCCTCAGCCAGTAAGTGAAAGTTTCCACTGGCCATTGGTACTTCTTCCTCTGGGGAGAAGGCTAAGGAGACAGTGTAGATCCCTGAAGGTTTACACTTACATCTCGGATCCCCTTTCATATGGTCAGTTGACCCACAGGCATAACATTTTCCAAATGTCTTTATGAAAGGGGGGTTGTTGTGACCTCCTTCTGATTTAGTACCAGGAGGTACACTAGCCTGATTCGGTTTCCCTTGTGGCTTACCCTTGTTATATTTGATGTCCTCTTTTGGATTGGAGGTATTAGAATTGTCTTTGTTATCTTTCTTGTGCTGCTTTTCCTCATCCTTCTTCTGAGCTGCCCCAGAATCCTGTGAGTAGCCCTGTTGGCAACCCACAAGTCAGAAGCCCTTGCAAACATCTCTGGATCAATTTCCTCAGAGTCAGCCAAGTGCTGTCTCAGCTTAAGAGAGCAGGCATCATAAATAGATTCCAACATAAACATATTTCTCATACCTTCATAAGTGCTAACATTCACTCACCTAGGTAGCTCAAGGGGTACCATCATACTTTTTGAGGGTTCTAAACCTCTTAAGAGACTGGGAAGGGGTCTTCCCAAACCTAGCTATCAAAGCTAGTTTCACACTTTCATACTCCATTCTATCTATTTCTCCCATCTCCATTACAGCATGAGATGCAACTGGGGGTAGCCTGGAAAAAAGCCAAGGAATCAGCTGATTCCCTGTAATGTTCTGAATCCCATGGTTATATTCAAAAGTAGCCAACCAATCCAAAATATCAAGTTTAACCTCATACATACTTACTGCATCTTTGGGCATGCAAGGCCTCTTAGGACTGGAAGACCTAGAAGACTCTGGGAGAGAACCATTCAAGAAGGAGGACATCGGGAGGTTCCTGCACTGCCCAGGGAAGAGGCCACAAGCTTGGCTAAATGTTGGTTTAAGGTGTGAGTGCCTTAAAGACCACAAACTGGTATCCTTCTCACTGGCTAACTGGTTTTCAACAGCACTCTGAAGAAAATTCGACCAGTATAGAGATGGTCTCCAGGTGACTTGTGAGTTGGTTGTTCCCACCAAACTCCAGGGAAGAAGTTAACCTTGAAGGGCTTTTCTGTCGATGGAGTTTCAGGCAATTCGGACCTGCAGCAGGGCTTCACCGGGGGACCAGGAATTGGAGCAGTCATCTTCCTTCAGCTCGTTTTCGGTTCTTTCGTTTCAGTGGTCGAATCTGTTTTCTAAGTCCCAGAGGCCTGCTTTTATACAGGTTTGCCCCATTCATTCCAGCCTAGCTGTCACTCATCCAGCAGTGTGGCTGTCATTGCCGGACAGCCAGCTGGCCAATCACACCAGAGTGCATTCAGGTCCCCTGGTAGACTAAGCACAGGGAGCTTCGGGCACCTGCCTCACATCCTGTCCACCCCAGACACTCAGGCGCCAGAGGAGGGCTTCAGCACTGAAGCCTGTCAAGGCCAACAAACAAAGGGACCAAACCGGGTTTGACACGCAGAGACAAACACTAGAAGGACCTTTTCTAAAAGAAATGCCGAAAAAAGATAGGTATTGGGTGCCATATTAAAAAACATGGCTGACCCGATTTTTAGCTACCGGTGTTCGCGGTCGGGAAAAATCATGGTAGTTTGTTCTAAAGTACTGCCACCAGCCATTTCAAGAGGGAAAGGGTAACATTTCACTGTCACATGAGTGTTTAGACTCAGGGTATGCTCGGCAACCCCTACAGCACTCTCTAGGAAGATACTGTTTGCTGGGTCTGTAAATTTAAAAAGACTAGTAAAGTCAATTTAACTTTACATGCTCTGAGAGATAGTAGTCAGTCCCAGAGAAGGGATTTAAACCTTTGGAAGTCTGAAAGACATCCCTGTGCCACTGCACTGAAGGTGTTGTGTGACACACAAGAAAACGATGATGCCTATGGAGTTCTTTTAAAACTCCATATACAAAGAACACAAAAGTAAAACACACATCAAAATACATAAAAGAGTAGGGGAAAAAAACGTGCACTCTTTCCAGGTAAAAAATTAAAGTCCTAGAAATCCAGCAAAGTTGCTGGGGGTCTCAAAAGGTAAGGGAAATTAGCACATTCTTGAGAATTCTCCCTAACAAGGACATAGTCTTGTCTGAAGAGGTAGGGTTGATGTTGAGGGAGAGTAAAAAGTAAGTTGGGTATGTCGTTGCTGCATCCTCGAGAATTGAAAGAGCATATTCGTGCCCTGATGATGCATAGTTATCGGGAGTGGACAAAGGACAAATCATGTTCATCTAAGCAAGGGGGTAAGAAGAAAACTAATTACGTTCAACCTTTCTGAAGAACAAATACATATTAATAATTTAGGGGTTTATTCTGGAATCTGGTGACACCATTGTAACCCATTCTTGATACTCAATGTATTTATCTCTGGAGGAAGGGCTATGCATGCTCGACTAAGTTTTCAAAACCATGTCACAGGACAAAGGTGTTACCCGGGGCTCAAGGGGTTAACACTCATGAGCCCCCTCCGTTGGAAAGGCGGAGTTTTGACTGGGCAAGGGGGTTATGGGGCACGTGCGCAGCAAGTGCCAGTTCCTGCTTGGTTGTAAGAGAATAAAGAAGTTCCTCCTATCTCTCCGTGTGTGCGTCCTTCATTGGGCCTAGATCCCTAGGCAACATTTGGCGACGAGGATTTCTCCCGCACACTGGAGTCCTCCTCCTGCAGCAGTCCGCTCGTGGTGGGCAACCCAGCGAACCTCCTCCTCCTGCTCCACCTCCGCGCAACGCGGCACTCCGCCGGATCCACCTCGCCGGACCTCCTCCACCGAAGCTCTGCGGAAGCGATCCCGCCCGCGCCTCCATCCTGTACCCTGCCCGTCGACGCCTGGCCGTAGAAGAGGCCTGAATCGGCAAAAGCAGCGGACCCCCTTTGCCGGGCGCCGGGTGCACGTAGGCTCGTCCTAGGCCCGACTACCTCGCCCCACGCGTCGCCTACGCACGTGCGGGCCTCGTCTCCCAGGCGCCATGAGCACCTCCAATCCTGGGTCCAGCCAGGGCTCTCCTCAACTGCCGCGGGTGGCAAAGTCGATACAACTACGCCTGCCCCCGCCGTTCACCATGACTCCTCAAGCCACCAAAGGCCCCAGGTGGACCGATTGGATGGATGATTTTCGTCATTTCGTGAGAGGATCCGGCGATGGGGACTCCCCCAACATGAGAGACATTTTCCTCAACCTGGTAGGGGGGGGAAATCAAAACGGTTGTCAAGGCTATTCCGGCCGCAGACCAAGATACGTTTCCCAAGTTTATTGGTGCTTTGGACAAACTGCTGATCATTGAGGTCAACCGGGACTATGAAAGATATTTGTTCAACCAGTGCACCCAACTCCCGCAAGAGACTGTCGACGAATTCATCACACGTCTACGAGTGAAAGGGGCGAACTGCCAATTTGATGCGTTCTCGCTAGAGGAAGCCATTCGGCTGAGGGTGATCGAAGGGTGCCTCTCCCCCGCACTCAAGAAACAGCTACTCAAAAAACCGCTCACCATGCCCGAGGTCAGCGAACTTGCTCGCATCCATGAGAGAGTGGATGCAGAGGCCTCAGCCATGGGACACTCCAACAACCCTAAAGCAGACACGGGGGAACTTGTGGCCGCCATACTGCCCCCCCGTCAAGGCGACAGGGGCCCCCAGCCATACAGACCGCCGACAACCTCTTCGACGTCCATCCCGCGTCTACAAAGACAGTGCTACCGCTGCGGGATGTCTTTCCCCCATTCGGGGTCCTGCCCAGCCCTGTCCCAGCGCTGTACCAACTGCGGGAGAGAAGGACATTTTCACTCCGTCTGCAGGGAGGGCGTACCTTTTCCCCCGATGCGACCCCAGGCGGCCCCCAGAATGCTCTTCCGGCCGCAGCCCCTGCAGTACAGTCAGCCAAGACCATACCAACAGGGCCTCGGGCAGAGGCGTTACGTTCGAGCGATGGATGAATACCAAGCGGCAGGATATGCCCCACCGTATGACCAGGCTGAACAGCCTAGACATTTCACGGACGAATATGACAACCCTCCTGCAGACTACAGGCCTGAGACCCTCGACCAAGAAGACCAGGCGATGGCCTACTACGCACCGCAGGACCAATACGACCATGACGAGTTTGTGAACCTTATACTCGATAACAAAGAGGCCAGGGAGGCCCCGCAAATCCCGCTCAAGATGGCGAACTGCCAATTTCAATTTATGATTGACTCGGGGGCCACAGTGAACATCATGGGTGAACAAGACTATGACCGTATACCGTGCCCACCACAGCTTAATCCGTCCCGTTCCAGAATTTTCCAGTGGGGAGCTGCCACCCCGTTACAGACGGTGGGCCAATTCACCCAATGCCTTCTCCTGAATGGGCGGCAAGTGGATGCGACCATTCACGTGATACGGTCTCTCGCCAGGAGTCGATGCCTCCTCAGCTACCACACGGCGTCGCATCTGGGGCTGATCGAGATCCACGTGAATGTGGGAGACGTAATCACCGCCGCAGCGGCCAACCCCAGCCCGGGGTACGCTGTAGGATCGCTAGCTTCTCATCAGACTCAATCGCTCGTCTCACAAGAAGACATCGTGGGTGCCTTCCCCAAGCTATGCGAGGGGCTAGGAAAGCTCCGGGGACCCCCCATCAGGCTCCACATCGACCCCGATGTACGACCAGTGCCGCAGCATCCCAGAAGGGTTGGTTTCCATCTCCAGGAGACAGTTTCGGAGGCACTCCAGCAACTGCTCCGCGACGGCATCATCGAACCGGCGGCGGGGCCGACGCCGTGGGTGTCCCCCCTTGTGGTGGTACCCAAGGAAGGGGGAAAGATCCGGTTGTGTGTGGACATGAGGATGGCCAACACGGCGATTCAACGGGAGAGACACCCGGGACCATGTATCGAGGACATGATTGTGCTGCTGAACAGTGCCCAAATGTTCTCAAAACTGGACCTAAATCAGGGATACCATCAGTTGGAGCTCCACCCTGATTCCCGGCCCATAACCACGTTTGCGACACACGATGGGCTCTTCAGATACCGGAGACTGAACTTTGGAATCTCATCGGCCGCTGAGATTTTCCAGGAAGCAATACGCCAGATCATCCGACCTATAAAAGGGGCTCTCAACTACAGCGACGACATTCTCGTCTTTGGATCGTCCAAGGAAGCCCATGACAGGGGACTACACGACACTTGCGAAGCCCTTCAGAGAGCCGGCCTCACGCTTAACATCTTGAAGTGCCGGTTCAGTAAAACGAAACTCAAGTTCTTTGGACACATCTTCTCCAAGGATGGCATGATGCCTGACCCCGAGAAGGTCGAGACGATCGCCAACCTCGGCGAGCCCCGGCAAGTGGCGGACGTCCGCTCGTTCCTCGGCATGGCAGGATACTGTGCGAGGTACATCCCCCACTACGCCTCCATCACAGACCCGCTGAGGAAACTGCTGCAGAAGGAGTCGTCGTTCGAATGGACACCGGCCTGCCAACAGGCCTTTGCGGACATCAAGCAAGCCCTTGCGGAGGCTCACCGTCTCGCGTATTTTAACCCACTGTGGCACACCGAGGTGATAGTGGATGCCAGCCCCGTAGGCCTCGGTGCCATCCTGGCCCAAACCAGTGGCGCGGATGTTAACCCCAGACACGTGATTGCATACGCGAGCCGAGCGCTGTCGACGCCTGAACTAGCCTACTCCCAGGCCGAGAAGGAGAGCTTGGCAGCGGTCTGGGCGTGTGAGCACTTCCACAACTTCATAATCGGCAAAAGGTTCACGCTGATCACCGACCACCAGGCACTTCTGTCACTGTTCGGGAACCCGCATACCAAGATGCCACCGAGGATTGAGAGGTGGGGCATCCGCCTCCAGGAATATGATTATGACATTGTAGACCGCCCGGGGGGCGACCTCAACCCCGCAGACTACCTCTCCCGACACCCCGTAGTGGCCCCGCTCGCACGGAAGGGTGACGTCGCGTATGTGCAGTATGTGGCAGCCCAGGCGCTGCCTCCGGCGCTGTCCCTTGAAAGGGTAGCGGCCGCATCGGCAGCCGACCCGACGACAGCCCTGGCGATTAGCCTCACGACGGCCAGCAAATGGAAAGATCACCACAGAGCCATCCTAGCTCACCCGGGGGTGAACAAACAAGAAATCGAACGGCTAGCCCGTGTACATGGTGAACTTGCGGTGAAGGACAATAATATCCTGCTCAGAGGGTGCAGGATCGTCATCCCCGCCACACTCAGGAGCGAGGTGGTCAGCATAGCGCACGAAGGTCACAGAGGAGCCGAGAACACGAAGAAGCAGCTCAGGTGCCACGTGTGGTTCCCTCTCCTGGATGCAGCCGTTGACGAGTGGGTAAGGAACTGCCACGCCTGTCAGTGCACAGCCCCTGCAGAACGTCCGCCCCCACTCCAACATACTCAAATACCTGATCACCCATGGGAACGAGTAGCCATGGATTTCTACGGGCCGACCGAAGCGGGTGACTACATCTTACTCTTCATAGATGAGCACTCAAGGTTCCCGATTGCCAAGGTGGTCAATTCCACGGCGTTCACTCAAGTGGCGGCGACGATAGAAGAGGTCTTTAGCGAGTGGGGGATCCCCAAGTGGGTCAAGTCCGACAACGGACCACCATTCTGTGGACACGAGTTTGGGACACTGGCAGAGCACCTGGGGTTCAGGCACATGAAGATCACACCGCGCCACCCCCAGGCAAATGGAATGGCGGAGCGCTTCATGGCGTCGATCAAGAAGACTATACAGAGGGCACGGCTTGACGCAGTCGATACACACCAAGCGCTATGCCGCCTGTTAAGAGACTACAGGAACACTCCTCATGAGGTCACAAATAAGACGCCCGCCGAGCTCATTTTCCGATATGAGGTGCGAACCCGCATCCCGAGAAGTACGGGGCAGGCAGAGCCGGCCGACCATGATCTGCTCCAGAGAGACGCGGCGGCAAAGGAAAACGCGAGGCTCCGTACCGATGCACGGAGAGGAGCGATGCCGCCAGAGTTCCAGGTAGGAGATGAAGTTCTGGTGCAACAGCCGATAAACAGAAAGACAGACCCGCGGTTTGCTCCGAGCCCCATGAGGATTGTTGCAGTGAAAGGTACGATGGTGACGGCTGAAGACCAGAATAGGACCGTCACCAGAAACTGTCAGCAGTTCAGGCAATACGCAAGAAGAGAAAACACAGAAGGACCTCAGAGGGCATTCTCACCAGAACCAAGGATGCAGAGGGATGATGGGTGGTTTCCCCCGGAAGGAGATCCCGAGGACATGGGCCAGAGTGGAGCGACTGAAGAGGAGCCAGATCTTGGGACTCGAGGTGAGAGGCCGAGACGACTCATAAAGAAGCCGATGAGACTTGTTGAAGAGTGCTGAGTTATTGTTTGGACACAGAGTGTCAAGTTGATGTTTGGACATATTGTCCGGGGGTAGTGTTACTCGGGGCTCAAGGGGTTAACACTCATGAGCCCCCTCCGTTGGAAAGGCGGAGTTTTGACTGGGCAAGGGGGTTATGGGGCACGTGCGCAGCAAGTGCCAGTTCCTGCTTGGTTGTAAGAGAATAAAGAAGTTCCTCCTATCTCTCCGTGTGTGCGTCCTTCATTGGGCCTAGATCCCTAGGCAACAAAAGGTTTGTTCCCAAGGAGTATGTGTTGCCCTTTAGCTATCGTTTCAGCATATGTGCAGTGCTGTACCCTCATATCAATATCATCCAAGGCCGTTGTATGCATACTCATTTTAAGTAGGCTCTGAAAGAATCAAATTGTACAACAAAGTCATGTATCTTCATTCAGAGAAAGTTGCCCTTGTCCTTTTCAGGTAATACTCAGGTCAATGATTTGTTATGCAAGCTTATTCACATCCTAGCACTCGTCTATCAATGGTAATGAGCTGATAACATGGCATTGTCTGTCTACTGCAGAATTTGTTGTCCTCTGTTGAAAGATTTGTGCTGTGAACACACCATGTCTTGCAAATATACTGTTCTGAACCTCTAGCAATGGCTGTATTTGAAATGTCTCTAATTCTAAGCACTTACAGGACCATTGCCAAATAATTATTATCCTTATCATGCAAATGCTTACATTTTAGATTCTTGAAGCGCCTGCTTGGTTCATAGAGTTACTGAGAGCGTGCATCTTAACACCACGCAGGGGAGGCATTCCTGTACACCTGGGATGCAACTCAATCAAGGGTAGTCTTGATGGCCGTGATAAGGTATCTGTGAACAAAGCCCTGGGCAGTGCCTCTGGTGTCACGGAGGGAGAATTTCAATGTTAGTGGCCACCTTCACTGAAGGAGTTATTGCTGATTCAACAGCAACATACTGTGCAGATAGCTTTCTAGGCATTCTTCCTTTGCTGTTTGTCTGAGATACATCGCAAGAACAACGTGTCATTGTAGGTGAACACTGAAGAGAAGGTGTAAGGGGTAAAAAGATAAAATCAAAAGACTGGCAGTTTCTGAAAAGAAGCCAGTTGCAATGTGAATCAGTGCCTCATCACCACAAAACTTGAAGTTGTATAAATGTCAACACAATCACATTTTCCTCCATTTCCCATTTCACTGCATCTTGCTGTGGTGTTTAATGGGGGGCAGCCACTATTGGCCTCCACCTTCCATCCTACTACTTCCTGTAACCCCCAAGTCTCCTATTTCAGCCTCTATCCCCTCCCTTACACCACATTGTACCACAATGAGATGTTCCAGAGTAATATTTTGAGATTTTGGTACATGGTTGTGGGAAAAAAGGGTTGACATCTTCCAAACATTTCCCAAAGGAAAATAACATTAATTATTATTATTATTATTATTATTATTATTATTATTATTATTATTATTATTATTATTATTATTATTATTAGGCTGAGAAGTACAGTTGCATGAATAGCTCCATCTCGATGGGCAGAAGCATGAATGTAAATCATTGGGTGTCTACAATGCCTGATTTGCCATTTCGTTTAGTAGCTCTGGTTGCCCTGGGGAGGATGGAACTGGGCACAGGGTAAACATGTGCGGTTAGCCTTATTCAGTCCCCTTAAGTATCAGTGCCGTGGCTGAACCTGGACATCAGATGTTAAGTGCCTACTGTATATTTAATGTTTAGGAAAAAACAGCATTCATATTAATTGAACCTTTATTCTATTTATTGTTGTGAAGTTCGGCGGAATAAACATTTCAATCATTCAAATGGCTTAGTTTGTGCTGGCAGAATGTGGCATGCCAGAGTACATTTGAATCTACTATCAGCCAAAGACACGTGTGCACATAGTGGACTGAGCATCCATGTACAAGCCTTACTGGATGATAAGTGGACGCCCAGTTGCAACATCATAGCATCTTGTACAGCAGCATCAGCTGTGCAACAGGGTTATTTTGAGGCCAAAATAGTGGTGATATGCAACAGTACAATGGCTGTTTTGGCAGGAAAATCTAGAGACATGTCTCAATGTGTCTCTCAAGTACAGGACAACCCACAACGCAAGCCTGCACACAGGAATAAATAGACAGCCGTGATGTGTCAGAGAGTGACAAAGGATTGGTACGACTGGCTCTCTAGCAGAACTGGCTATTGGTGGCCACCTTACAGTATACTCAGGGATGATTCTTGATCATTACAAGATATATTAAGGTAAGTGGAGGGGTTGGAATGTTGTTGTACCTATAGAGATCCATGTTATGTTATGTTATGTTATGTTAGCATTATTTATAGAGCGCACGTTCACCCAGGAGTATCTTGGCGCTGAGAGGAGGGAAGCTACAGGCAGTGGAAACCCAGTCAAAAAACAATATACCTAGAAGAGATAGGTCTTTAGAGCCTTCCGAAAGACAAGGTGATTGGACAGTGACTTCAGATATAATGGGGGACTGTTCCATAACTGAGATGCAGTGACAGAGAAAGCTCGACCACCCAGACATGAACGGCGATAAGGGGGCACTGATAGATACCAGCTGAAGCTGAGCGCAATGGACGGTTAGGAATATACTGCTCAAATTTAGCACAAAGATACTCTTCCCCTTGGCCAAATTGAGCCCGGTGGAAAATGCACAGCGAATTAAATTGAACACGCTGTGCCACCGGAAGGCAATGAAGAGAGCGGAGTACTGGGGATATATAAGACCCACATGGAGTGCCTGTTGCCAGCCTGGCTGCCAGGTTCTGAAGGCTCTGCAGTCTACCGGTCAGTCCCTTGTGCTGAGCGAGGTAGAGAGAGTTGCAGTAATCAAGTCTGCTAAGAACCATTGCTGCAACTACAGGTTGATGCAGCAGGGGAGGGATCAGATGGAGCACTTTCCTAAGAATTTTCAATTGGAAATGCCCCTGCTGAATTACTACGGCGACTTCAGGGCCTAAAGACAGATTGGCTGACATGATAAGATTATTTACCTTAGGGAAGGAGCCGGGAGAGGGCCCAGAGAAGAAGGCCAAAAAGAGGAAATCCACAGTGAAGGATTGGGGGAGAACCCACCACAAATACCTCAGTCTTGTCCCCATTCAATTTCAGCCAATTTTGGCCCATCCACTGTCCTACGGCCGTCAAGCACTTGTGCAGACATACCGACAGCTCAGCCTGATCCAGATCTAGACGAATCAGTAGCTGGGTATCGTCAGCGTACGAATAGCACCTGATGCCGTAGGAGCGGATGAGGCAGATCAGCAAAAAGATGTAAATGTTTAATAGAATAGGGGACAGAGCAGAGCCTTGCGGAACACCACAGCAGAGGTGAGAAGATTTAGACAAAAAAGGGGGAAGTGAGACAGTTTGGGATCTGTCTTCCAAAAAAGAGCCAAACCAGGCCAATACTTGACCAGAGATACCGATCCGGTCCAGGCGGGCGAGCATAGTGGTATGATTCACGGTGTCGAATGCCGCTAACAGATCTAAAAGAATCAGGGTGCAGAATGCAGAATGCAGAACTTGCACCACGTTCACATGACAACCCACACACCCATGCACACTCACACATAGTCACACACACGCTCTTACAAGTGCAGGCATATGTGAAAATCCATGTATATGTGCACAAATCTGGATATCTGCATATACATGCAGCACACATGTAAATGCTTCAATGAGGCAGTTTCTTTTTTTGTTTGCAATGATATTCCAATGAACATCCTGTGACCTCTTTCCACCAGGTGCATGTGCTATGGTGTGTTTGTTTAAGCACGTCCTCTGTTAACCTCTAGGTTAAACTGTGATCATGGTTGAAGGCCACCAGTGTCACATTTGACAAACTCACCAGGTAGGATGTGGGCAACTAAATGCATAGGTTCTTATTTACAGAAGATATTTTAATTGTATTGATTTAGGAGCATAATAATAATAGTAATACAAATATTATTAACAATAATAATACCAATGACAATATTAATAATAATATATTTTATATTAATATTATATTACAATTATAAGTATTGGCATTATTATGCATGACAGACTATAGTGCCTACATTAAAGCCTGTTAATTACTGTCTTATTACAGGCTAGTTGTGATACCACTACTGACCTGTAATAAGTATATGACATCACTAGTGTTCTGTAATTATTTATCACGTTTCGGTTCTGATGTCAGAATGCATCCTGCTTGGGGGGCTGTTCACCAGTCTAGAAAATGGCTGCTTTGCTCTGAGCTCCGTATCACCCACGACTGAAAGCGGTACCACAGAACCGAAAACGGGACAAAAAACAGGTGCAGTGCATTTCAGAGGGTGCCAGAGGAGCTGGAGCGCAAACTGCCCAACTTGGGGGCTGTGAGCCCAACACAGCGGCGACATTGACGGCCAGACCTGAAGCGGCCTGGGTGCTTCTCTCCTGCAGGAGAATAACGCTCACCCCAGCGCCCAGAGGAAAGAGACCATTAACTGGGGTCAATGCTTGCTGCGCCGGGTCAAACTTGCAGCTGCCAACCGCCAGAAACGAGACCCACAGCATTCTGAAACACTGGCAGCCTGGTGGCTGCAACGGCAGGGAGCCGGCCACGCCGCTGGGCAGAACCAACATTGCCCTAGGAATACTGTGAATGCCAAGGATTCCAGGCCAGCACAGACTCCACACCATGCAGAGAGTGGCACACAGAGGCCAGAGCACACCACATGAACAGCATGCTGCATTCTACAGTGAGTTCTGTGCAGGGAACCTGAAAGGCCAGAACACTCGCTCCCTCATAACACTGGGACTTGCCTGGGGGAGAGGTGATACCCCTTGGTTTGCATGAAAGGAGATTAAAGACTGGCCATCAACCACCGACCCCCAGGATCTGGGAGTGGCATTGGGGACAGGATACAAGGCTGGACACGGTGCAACACCACCAGTAGGGGGCAGGTTTCCATGACCCAGACCCCGCCTCTGTCTCCTGCTGTATCGATTCAGAGGGGTCCCGGGGCACTGGGAGCCGGACTCCGCACAAGGGACCGCCACACCAGTCACCTCTATGATACTGATCGGACATCTGAGAGCCTGGAGATAGCAGCCCCCCACCCAAGTGTGCAACCAGAACTAAGACTGGGAGGAATATCAGCTCCCCCACTGTGACCATGATGAAGGGCAGTCGGACACATAAAAAACAGTGCAATATTGAACCCTTCATGAGGCAAGTTGCCAAAGCGGCTGTGGGCAATAACAGAGCCTCAGACGTTAGGGTGGAGATAATGACCCGAGCCATGCCGACCTACACCAGATAATGGACAGCATGCAGATGGGTTTTTCAACTATGAATGGCAAGATTGACAACATTGACACCAGTGCCAAAATAGAGAGGGAGATTGCCTATGTGACAGAGGCGGTGACCTGGATTGGAACAGCGGAAGATGATGTTATGGAACTGAAAACCCAAGTAACCTCCATGTCCAAAGACTTTAAGCTTGCCCTACAGAAATGCGATGATCTGGAATCCCGCGCCAGGTGGAACAACATCTGCAACATAGGAGTTTGCCAGAGACGTGGGAATAGTTGGGGGTTAAAAAAATGTAAAAAAAGTGTTTTGGCAGACACAATAGGGCAGGGAAGGGATGCTTGCTAAAACAGGACATTTGGGACAGCGGTCACTATAATTTGGTGGGATCTCACAAAGTAATCTCATGAAGGGGATTAACTTGATGAGTTGGAATGTCAGGGGCCTGGGAAACCACACAAAGGTCCACCAAGTGATGGCCTATCCCACGAGACACCGGGTTAATGTCCTGTTCTTCCAAGAAACACACTCAACTGTGGCTACAAACCTCCAGATTGCACGCACGTGGGGTCCAAACAGATTCTTCACAGTGTACACAACCCAGTCCCGCTGGGTTATCATACTGATACATAAAACACTCAAGTTTGTGCTCAAAGGGACCCGCATTGACCAGGAGGGCAGATATGTGATAGTGCACGGGGCGCTGGAGGGTGTAGATTTGGTGATGCTTAATACATATGACTAAATGTGGACTCACATGACTTCTACACGGCTATAGCAGACACTATCAGCGCATACCCACTGATTCTGGTGTTATGGGCAGGGGATATGAACTGCATAATAAACCACTGTCTAGACGTAGCCGCAGCCTTGTTGAGCAAATTGGGAAGCTTGACTTAAGGGACATTTGCAGGGTAATAGACCCACACGTCCACCAGTACACATTCTACTCATCCGTCCATGACATGGCCTCTGGTATAGACCTCATACTAATCCCAAAACACTAGATGGGTAAAGTATCCAGCTGTAGCATCATGTCTTGCATGCTCTCAGACCACTCCCCTGTTATCATGTCACTCTCGCTGGGACAGGAGGCTAACACCACTTCATGCTAGGCGATTTAAGTCAGAGGCTCTCAAAGACGCATTCAAAGCAGACATTCAGGGGGACATACGCACCTACTTGCACCATAATACACTTGGGGAAACATCATATGGTACGATGTGGCAAGCGTTATAGGCCTATATTAGGGGAATGGCAATAGCTAATTAATTTGGGGGCTTACAAACAATTAGACAGGAAGTGACCAACTGTGAGCTCCGACTCAAAGTACTTGAAAGCACCTATACATCCAACCCAGACCCTACAACCATGTCCAACATACACTTGTTATTAGAGGAATGTAAGTACCTTGCACTCAGAGAGGTTAGATACTTTACAATACCAACAGTGGACAGATGATACAGGGAGGGCGAAAGGCATGGCAGGGTGCTAGCTGGACTGGTACAGGCAGAGAAGAAACCCCCATATGTTGAGGAAATCCTAACTGAACAGTGGGTAAGCAAGCACTTGGACCAAGAGATCCTAAAAGTGTTTGAGAAATTCTATGCAAAACTGTATAAGGCGGGCCTGAAATGGGGGACGCAAGTCATCGAAGCAATACTTGAAGGAATACCTGTTTCCAGATTATCCGAGAGGGCCAGGGAAGAAATTAACATCCCATTCACGGCAGAGGAAATAATTAAGGTAATAGGTGAACTCTCAAGGGGCAAGGCCCCGGGACCGGACGGCCCAACGGACAAATTCTACTAAGAGAAGCGACCATAATACTTCTTCTGAAGCCTGGCAAACCGGCTAACGAGTGCGGGTCATACAGACCCCTATCACAAATCAGTCTGGATAAGAAAATCTTCGCCAAAATCATTGCAAACAGAATCCTTCCCCTTATGCAGCACTGAGTACACAGTGATCAGGCAGGATTTATACCAGACAGGTCCACAGCTTTGAACATCCGCCGCCTGCTCAATATAGTGGCACGTATCAAATCGGATACTGCAGTGGTAGCAGTGACTCTAGATGTGCAAAAGGCCATTGACATGGTCTCCTGGAAATACATGTTCATTATCCTAGAGAAATGCGGCCTAGGTGGAAATATGATTAAATTAATCAAACTCCTATACACAAACCCAACGGCCAGGGTGGCAGTGAATACACAACTCTCATGGATACTGTAATTAGAGAGGTGTACCCACCAGGGCTGCCCCCTGTTGACCCTTATATTAGCTCTAATTATTGAGACAGTGATATCAGACTACTAGGCCCTCCAGACATCATCTTACTCTACGCTGATGATGCCTTACTGTGCATAAAAGAACCCAGCATAAACCTAAACCTGATTTGGGACCTCCTCTGGCTTTACAATTAATTACATTTAATTGGAAATATTCCACCTCACAGAACAAACAGGCAGGCCCACGGGGACATAGCCAGTAAAGTGGTCACCTGACGGGATTCGGTACCTGGGGATCCTTGCAACCAGGGATAAAAAATATTTACTAAACCACAACTACACAGCACACGAAACCTATGTGGCGGACAGGGTCTCTCGGTGGAGGAAGGGTCACTCTCAGTGGCGGGCAAACTAGCATTGGTCAAAATGATACTCCTATCCAAACTACTGTACCTGTTTGCAAATGTACCCATATGGCCGGTCAAGGAGTACTTCACCAGACTCCACGGCATACTTGTGGAGTTTCTATGGCATGCAGGGGCAGTCCGTAAGAAATGGGTGGATATGGCCCTCCCGTATGAAAAGGGGGTATTTACTGCACCCAATCTGGAAGCAAACTGGGTAGCTGTCCAAGCACAATAATCGACATACTGGTACAGAACTGAGGACGTGCCCCTGGATGTCCGGCTGGAACGTAAGGCAGCTGGCAGGGCCGATATTAGAACCCTACTGCTAGAAGGGAAATACACAGATGACTGCCCCTTTGACCCAGTACAAACCACACTGCATGCATGGCGTGGTATATTCATACGCACAGGGGCCACTCACCCTTACTACAAGTGGCTGCCACTGGCGAGGTTTCTGGGCTTTAGGCCCAGCTGGGACAACACATTTAAGGGAAGATGGGGAGGACTGGTGTACCAGGTGACCTATTCCTGGAGGGACAGTTTATCAGAACGCAGACGTGGAAGCAAGGTACCACGAACACCACAACTGATACCCTACAGTTGCATCAGATTCGAGCGGCAGTTGCCAAACTATGGGACACTCACCCACATCAGCCGGTAGAAAATGAATTCCCAGCATATATATGCAACTCAGAGGGATGCCGCAGAGTGTTAGGAACACTGTACAGGTTGATGATGGACAAGGTGGTGGGGAAGGTGCCTCCCGCTACAGTTCAATGGTCAGAGGAGATGAATGTTGAAATTACAGAGATGCAATGACATAGAATGTGCTCACTTACTAAAACCGTGTCCCTTAACTCCAAGTTCCAACTCATTCAATATAAAACCCTGAATCGTCTCTACTACACACATGGCAAACTCCGTAAAATATACCTGGACCAAACAAGTGGGTGCCCTTGATGCAAAAACAATGAGGCTGGTTATCTACACATGATGTGTACCTACACCAAGCTACAGAACTTTTCGAAACATATACCTGACACACTGTCAGAGACAGTGCAGCACCCACTGACATACTCCGCTATGGAGGCACTATTAGGACTGTGCGAGACCATCCTGGAAAAGAGTACCCAAGCACTGCTAAACAAGGGGTGCCTCATAGCCAAACGTTCCATACTGCAAAACTGGAAGAAGGCCAAGCCGCCCACGCAACAGGAACCGCTTTCCAGCATGATCTGGTCAGGTGAGTGTGAGGAACCATACATATTCACCATGCCTAGCACGTCCAGGCCAAAAGACATATGGTGCGATTTTCGTTCCTAAGTTGGCAACCTGCAGAAGGACCAGCCGGTCCCGACAACAAAGTACCTCCATGTTGATAGTGGGGAGGGCTGGAAGGGGTCTGGCTACGCCTGATACACGGTGAAATGCTGTCTGCTGTGCTAATGTACCTGATCTCTATACTCCAATGCTGGTACAACTTGATTGAGGGTGCCGTGGCGCACTCCACTCCCTCCTACTTGTAAAACTATACTATGATATGCATATGCCTATCTGTTTTTGTTCTGCCGAATACAAATTTTAAAAAAAAGTTTTGGAGAACAAAAAAGAATGTATCCTGCGTGTGCCGACACAGAGCAGAATACCTGTGTGCACTGCTGTATTAAATTCAAGCTGGGACAGGTTTCTTCAAACTTATTTCTTGTTAAATAACCAATGACTGATAAGGATCTGTTTATGGTAGTGTGCTTATTCTGTGATCTGCTGGAGTTTACCAATGAGAGCAAGGCTAGGCATGTTATTACTTATGTTAAATCTAATACAAAAACCTTTCCAGATGTGCTTTTCTAAACTGCTGAAGTTGAACAGAATAGAAGCTGCAGATTAGTTCTCTTTAAAAAAAAAAATTAAAAAAAAAATCTACCAGATTCTACATTGACGATATGTGTCAGCAACTGGAAGCTCTCACACATAAAGGACTGGGCCAGCTATTAAAGTTCACGACAGTGTATGGCCATGTGCTGTAAGGCACAATATATCCATTACCCTAAAAAACAAGTCATCTTGTTATTCCCTGAGTGTACAAAGGTACTCGCCCATCAGTCGCATCCCTGCGACGGGCCTCAGAACTCCTCGGCGACTTGCAAGATCCTTATAACACAGTCGTTTGTACTTTATGCCATACATGTGTATTATTATAAACAAAGTGTGTCCCCTGTTTGAAATGCACCAATATAATGTATTTGTAATTACTCAAGTAATGTTAAAAGCAAGATCAGTCACAACAGATTTTTGATAATTGGCTCTTCGTTAATGTTTTCAAATGTGTTCCAAAGATCCATGGAATAACATATCTCACAAGCAAAACAGATTATTTTAAAGGCTCTCATGTTCCTTCAAGTGGATTAGCACCAGAGGGAGTGCCTACAAGTATTGACTAGTTATTGAAGTTCACACTCTGCCATGGCACTTTAGGTTTTGGGAAAGAACCAAACAAAACAGGACCTGGAGAGCCAGAAACTGCAAATTGCCGTTTAGGGCTATGAGTTCTTTAAGAAGATGATTTTCTGAGAATATGTTTTCAGATTTTGGAACACAAATTCAGACAGCTTGCTGCCTTCACGGGGACACCTCTGCCAACATCACCTCACACTTACTGCAGCAAATGCAACATATCAGAGTGACAAGAATGCTTTGCTTCAAAGCTGTACATGCACAGAATTGCTTTTTGGGAACAAGCTTCATATTTCTGTTGTGCTTGTCTGATAGGGTTCTGCCTGCTGACATTTTCCATAATCAAGTGGACAGTTCCATCACAAAATCTGTCCAATAAATATCCTGTAGAAAGTGACTTTTTTAGTCACTTGCTCTTAGCGGCGTAATAATTCAGCTGAAATGTTTCAAGTGATGGAGTGCTGCTTCGAGGTCCGCAAATTGTGTACTTCAAGCTAAGAAGTACTGGCTTAAGTATTTCTAGTGTATTTTAGTAATGTGTACTGGGGTCTTACACGTGAATAGGTCCTAACTAAGGCTGGACCAACTTCTCAAAGTGGCATGTGAATATTCAATGGCCACAGGGCTAAAAGTTATATTTCCGGCAAATATGTGCGATTCAATTTGGGATTGCAAACCTGCCACCTTGCACCTCTTAAGCTTATCCTGATACCTCCCTCCAGCCCCGCCGCTCTTAATTGCCTCTGCCCCGTGCCAGCACTACAGCACTAAAATACTAAATGAATCCATTTTATGGCAATGTGGCATGTTATAAGGCCATGTAAGTCATAGCATCAGTCTTCCCTTCCTTGCAGGACCCTCCAACTTTCCTTGAGGAAAGTTGTAAAAGCTGAAAGGATCCAGAAACACCCCAAATTTAACTGATGCAGTGACCCACGAAGCATCTCCACCCAGCACTAGTTATGACGAGTATCTCATCCTTCCTACTCTTGCATAATCAAGTTGCACCTCAGCAACACAGCTTGATGGGGCAGAGACTCTCTGAGGTGTTTTTAATGTGCCATTGAGCAGCAAGGGTAAAGCCTAACATGGCTGATTTTCATTGAGTTGATCATCTTCTCTATTGGCACAAATTAGCTATCTAGAGAGAATGCTATTTATAAAGGCAATTGTTCCATTGATTAAGAAGTGGCGTGCCAAGCATTTCTATCTTGTTGAAATATTATAGCAACTCACAATTTTAAGGCCAGTACAATAGTCACAAAGCAAGCATCCAAACGCAAAGCTCGGTTTGATGCCACAATTTGTCGAGCCAGCTTTGACATTTTAGCAATTTCATTCTTTTAGCAACGTTTTATTCCAGATGGGATCATATATACACTAAGAAACTTTACCCCCAATGTTGACTTAATTTTAAGATATTTTTTCATGAATTAATTTTATTGAGGGTATTTATTGTCTTTTGCTATTTTATTGTTTTATCGTTTGATAATTATCGATTTTATTCAACACATGTTAAATTGGTCTTAATCTTTAGATTATAAATTGTCATGTTATGTTTTTTTCTGTCAATGTTTGTAATGGACTATGTCTGCCAATCACTTTTTAAAATGCGTAAAGGTTTATATTAACCATCAACACAAATACATTAATAGTTTTAGCTATGCAACAAATAGGGGGAGGATGTTTGCACTTAAGAGTGTTTTAAGATATCGAGTATGACCTAAACACCTGTTGGCAATGTCTTTTTTTAAAAGGCATCACCTGCTATTCAACTTTTTCGATGAAACATTTGAGGCTTTATCAAAGAGTTTATTTTTAAAATTGTTTAAAATCACATTTGTAAAGTGCACAAAAATCCAGAGGTGTCACGGCGCTGTGGATATAGAGGCATGGTAACAGGTATGTACAAGTCAGGTCTGAGCAAGCAGCTCCAGGTCAGTGTGGTCAGTTACTTAAACAGGAATGATTTACGTTTACTTCTTTAGATAGTCAGAGAGTTCTCCATTCTGAGGTGGGGTGGGGGGAGTTCCAGAGGGTGGTGGCTTGAGCGGGGAAGCTGGAGACTCCGGCTCTGGTTCTTCTGAACTTGGGTGGGTGCAGGAGGCTGGCATAGGCAGTTCTGGAGGGTCTGGAGGAGGTTGGTTTGAAGGTACATTCTAAGAGGTATTGGGGCAGTGTTATTGATGTAATATTGGGTCATGGAGAAGACTTTGAAGATGGGCAGCAGGTGCAAGTGGATCTAAGGCAATCTGCTGCGGTCTGCAGCTGCCGGCTATGTTGTTGGCTATTATATTGCTCTACTCCCACACTTCAGTGCTGTGATTGTTGTTTTTAAGTGCAACCCTCGCTATTGAAATGCCTTATTTCGTTGTATGGCAAGCAGAACTGACTGTTTTCTATCCTTTTTCGTGCTGGCTTGTAAAATAAATGGCAATAAGAAAGGCATGCACTCCCCCTGGTGGGATTAACTTTATACGATGGGTGGCAAGGATTAGCCCTTCAGATCTGTTTTTGAAACATGCCCTGTAGAACGGGGATCAGTTTGTACCACATCTGTTCCAACCCTACCCCCAGTGCTCGCCCACTCACTACCAGGCCTTGGATAAATTAATGAAGCCACCAACAATTCTGATAAACAAGTGAACGTTTCAAACTCTGCAATTATTAATGAGGGTAATTCAGAAACGTGCGTCATCTTCCGACGTTGCTATCGTCCCAGAGGTGATTGCTATGACTGAACCTACGGTCATGGCGGCAGCTAAACTCACTAATGTTAAAAGGATGTGGGCAGGAACACGTCTAATTCTTCAATTTGTCTGCTGCTACTGAATGAAGTGATGTAATTGCACCAACATGCAATAATATTATACAGGGCACAGTTAACAGCAAGAGAATGACTAAGGAAGCATCAATATCTGTTATCGAGGCAATTAAAGCAGCATCTGTTCAAAGTCTATAGAAACCAGGAGCGTTTGCTTCCGATTCTAAAACTGCTCCAAGTTGTTTTCTGCAGAACATTTAAAAATGCCATTCGGTCATGTATTAGGCGATGTGTAGTGGGTTACCTCTGGACTTGACAGTTAATGTACCGGCTTATTTCTCTTTTAATGACTCCCGTTGACCAATTAGCTGCCGTGGAAGCAATGGTAACTAGGATCTCAAAGACTTCGCACTAGTCATTGCTTTCCGATTAATATGCCCAAAGCAGAGGGAGTTCCTCAATTGCCAAACAAAGAGTGAACACAATTAAAATTAGTTAATCGTCTTGAATGTAAATATGTTGATTATTTTTCAAATGCTGTACAAAAAGGTACAGCAGGCTATATTTTAGTAATTAATTAAATAAATAAATACATATAAACACATTATTTCCCAGTTCACCATCCTTGCATGGAAAATGCAGGGATTGGGCAAGGTATGTGGAGTTGATGAAGAAACATAGTTCAAAATGATGCAGGCCAATTAAAGGAAGACTCTTCACCATCGAACCTAATATTGACTGCTGTTGTTTACACTTATTTATAATAGTGCATCATTATGGAAATAACATGGTAATCCGTCATCTAATGTACTGAATACACTGCCTGCTATTGTTTTAGACTGATACGTTGGCGGTTGTTATGACGCTGATGCCTGTTTTGACCGCTGGCTCTATAGAGCCCACTGTTTTACTGATTAACAAAGTTACCCACTGGCTTATTGGGCATTTGATTGGTCCTCCAATTAAGGCTAGACTGGTAAGGCTGAATTGACAAGTCCAATAAATTGGCCCTTTGGCAAAGTCCTCGGATGGTTGGATGATGATGGTGTCGTTTTTTTGTCTAGCTCTGGTATTGTTCAAATATTGCTCAACCCCAATTTAGCCTGTGCAAGTAGAGATGAGAATGTTATTTTAGTAGAGCTGAGGTTTTATATTAAGCACATGGGTCCCCTATAAATTGAAGTTTCCTGCTAAAATTGCCAGTAGATTTCGGACCAAAAAGTCATTTTGATCCAATCACAAACCTGAACGAAGTCGATTGACTGATTAGGATTGACAATCCAAAAATGAAACCAACACGTAATAAGTAGGTTATCCCAATGGAAATCTTGTATTCTCTTTGATTGATGAGCTGGACACCTTGATTAACCCCAGAAGAGTGTCCAACATACTATTTTTGAAAATGGCTTGTATGACAAATATCATTTTATAATCCTGACCCAAAGGCTGAATGGAGAAAGTATGCCATTTTATGTTTGCAACAAAATTGATTGTCTGACCCTATGCTCTTTGATGGTCATACATCAATCTTTTTAAAGCCTCCCCACGTTCGAGTACTAGGTGGACATGGGTGGGATATCTACACTGATTAAATCTCTTTGCATATTGAGTGCATTTTTTAAATCACTGGAGAACTTCATTGGCAAAGCTGTACTTATTGAAAAGCAAATAATGTGGTGATCATTTTTATGTTATTATTCTTTTCTGGTAAAAATAGAACAATTAAAGAAATATTTTGAATGGATAAATCTGTCTCTCTTTACAGAATTGAATTTGTATTCTTCATTATGTGTACTTGTGGTGACCCGAGGTCAAAGATTTGGTCAGTCTACTAGTTGTGACCTTTTAGATGTAGAGGAAGAACATTGCCTGAAAAAAAAGATTCTACGTTAGGTTAATTATGCCATTATTGTTTTTTTGACTGTTTCAGATGGTCTTTGGCTGTTTAATTATACTATTGAGTGCACCTTTAAGTAGTTAATGCCCCCTCAGCAGGTAATTTAACTATTCATGTCAGTCTTGGCTGGTCTGCATTTGACTTGTTTTTTGTTAGTACTGGTTATTAACCCATTCTTGAATTCCCCTTCTTCATCATAATTTGATTGCCAAGATATTAGTGACATGATTCCGTCCATTACTGAAGCTGTTTCTTTTTAAACACCGGACATAGGGCCTCATTATGAGTTAGGCGTAAATTCAGCGGTAAATCCGCCTGATTACAAGTGGTGGTGGCGGTGTAATTCCCCATTTATTTTGGGTTAATTGGAACCAATGTGGCTTTTTTTGTGGCATTACCATGGCAGAATTACCACTGCAGTAATTCCACCAATTCTGCCGATTTATCGGTGTTGAGTGGGAAGATTTACCTCCAGGGTTCTCCACTCAAAACCCAACCTCATAATTTGGCGTAGTGGGAAAATTGGCAGTAACTAAGTTACCGCAAATTTCACAACATACCGCCTAACTTGCAATGAAGCTGACAGTATTAAGTGAAATCAGAATGTACATAGAGCTCTTGTGGAGGACATTTTAGTAACAAATTAGTACAAATCCATTCTTGTTTAACCTTTGAGTTTACCTCACCTGATCTAATACATCATTGTAATGTCTTATTGACAAACACTGGTCTACATTTGAGTTTGAATTGCTAACCCTCTAATCACATTTATAGAAAAATCGGATTGAGCAAATCTTAAGAAAAATATTTTGGCACCCTTGATATACTGTAATCTGTAAATAAAATAAGGCAATTATACATACCCTAATCAAATATAAAATAAGGCAATTATACAAGAAGGAATTAAAGATTTGTAATGTACAGTGCTTGGCAGCAACTTGAGAAGCATTATGTAATGCAGAGATAGATTCTAACTCAAGGTGCTGATTGGTGTTGCTAGTAATTGGGCCAAAGTCAGAAAGACACCTAGCTCCTGAGACTTATGTGCAAGCGCATATATAGATTGCTTATTTTAGTATGGTATACTTTTGTAGTAATAGCAATCCTGATGGTGTACATAACATTTGTATACCTAGTGACTTAAATTCAACAGAAAATTGACGTTTTCAATTGTTTAGCAATAGAATAGGTTACAAGAGGTTGGCGCGACAGCGGGGGATTGAGGCACAGGTGGGGTGGGAAGGTGCTGTGGGCAATATGCATCACAACAGGTTTTTGATGCTACACTCCCCTGAGAATGAATGGAGGGAGGACAAGAAAAAAAGATCGAGATTGTGGGGGATACTCTTCAACATGTGGTCTTGTGTAACATTGCTCTTTTTTTGCTGTGTATCGACCCTGTTCTCACACATGCCACAGAAGGAACCGCAGCAAAAGTCTGGTACAGAAGGGGCTGCACCTGCCTGGATACTATAGGGGACGTGCCGGGAGACAGAATTATTGGGTGGCCCTCATGTACATAGGCGCCAGTCATTGTAATGCTCCCATAAAGACCGTTCCCACATACTTCCAAGTACCTTCCCTCTGTACAACAGTGCATTGCAGTAAATGCACAATACAATACCCTTTGCCGGGTAAGGGTCTGTAGCACGGCATATGGTTTGCAAAGGTTGTTTTACAGCTCCGCTGCCCTACAGGAGTGCCCCTCTTGTTGCCCGCAGCAGATGTGGGAAATGCTGTGCATGAAAGTACCCTATGTAATTGTTGGAAGGGCAGTAGCCTGCCCACTCATCCCTTTTGCTTTCATTCCAGTTGTTGTCACATGCAGTACAAACACTTTATGCTATGCCATTAGTGTTAAGGGTAGCATTAACAGATATACATACATTGTGGAATACAAGAATGTTTACAACAACATGAAACACAGCTTAATTACATGCAGCAGGAAGACATTTATTCTGTGCGATCCATGCAGCTACAGAGCTTTTCTAACCATCACTGAGGTTGTTTGCGCTCTGCATATTCTGCTGTTTCCTTACTTGCCTTTACATGCTCTAGTATGTGCGTGAGGAAGGTGCAACAGCTTTGCCATTTTTTAGACTTAGTACAAACGGCCCCCTTGCAGTTACATGTTTTCTTTAACTGTACGACCGGCAGGCGACCTCTTGATACTTTCTGTCACACTGCTGAGTGCAGACACAATGTATCTGTTTCACGGGTCATGGAAAGGCAAGCAGCAGATAAATCAAAGTAATGCGAGATTTAACACTGCCACGTGACACTGCAGGTTGCTGTTCCTTGTTTACCAGTGGCCGTTATACAGTTAGGAGTACTTTAGCCACACATTGGTAGGTTTGCAGAGCCACCCACAAAGTCGGCAGCAGTACTTTAAATGCAGTAGCCTACTGCATGGATCCGTAGAGCTGGCGACAGGGGCGGTGTTACCAGCATATAGTGGATGACCTATGCATGGGTGTAGTTGTCGAACAGAAGCTTCCACAACTACTTAAAAGTGCATTTGAAGATGCGGACATGCAGCCACTAATGGAGTTCTACAGAAGGTTGCAGTGTTATTGGACATACGTGAACCAGGTGCAGCGTCCCTAGGAAATGTCCATATTGTTCATCTGTAGTCATCTCGGCCAGTAGTGTGCGGCACAGATTTATCATGCACTGTTAACACAAAAAGAGAGCCTCCTGACACACTAAACAACATTTACTTTGTACATCTGGAATTGGTACGATACACCAACATTATTCGAAAAAGTAAAGGGTAGCGCAAATGGATACATACACCAGACAATTTGCCCTTTCCACACGTTTATCATGAGGGCAGCCAAGGAATTAGTAACAAACCATTGTTAATGGGACGTTATGGTCATGTTGCAGTACCAAATACCTATCCTCTTTACAGAAAACGCTATGCTAAAGCAACATTCTGCTTACAGTACCCTACTAAAAACCTATGAAATTCACTAACAAAAACATTGTTAAAGGGACGTTATGGTTAAGTTTCACTAGCAACAACCTATGAAGTTCAATGGAAAAATGTTGTTACAGGGACGTTATGGTTACAGATAAAACCGAAAAAAACCAGAAATTCGACCTTTATGGTAAGCTAAGCAACCATAACTTGTGCCACGAGTGTGGACTGCAAGGACTAACACACATGACATCAAAGATGCCATCACATATCTCATTCATGACATCATGACATCACTGATGATATCACATGTCATAAAAAGCGATCCCCCACTATGGGGTGCTGCATTGCACATCTTATTTAGTCACATTGGCAGATATGGAAAGTTACCATTATCCTGGAAAGCGAGTAATATTCTGACGGTACACAAGAGGGTGCTTGGGATAATCCTTCTAACTTCAGAATGCTTGCAATGTTAGATTCTGCATTTAAAGTGTTTACCAAGGTATTACTTTATGAATTGAACTCTTGGATTGATACCCAAAAGATCCTTCCACTCAACCAGTTTTCGACCCAAGTCAAGTACCTCACATAACCTTATTATTCTAAGTTCGGCAATTGAACATTCTTGGGAGCAGCAGAACCTTTAATGTTTCTTGTGCTTTTATTGATTTCTCCGCTGCGTTTGACACGATATGTAGGAATCAGCTGTGGCACAAATTGACAGAATGGAGGATTCCGAGTGGTTTGCTTCGTATGTTGATTCGACTTCATGCAGACACATCAGTTAGCATTCGTCTTAACGCTTTGGGTAAATTATCAAAATCTATGTGCTCCAAATGCGGTGTAAAATAGGGTTGTATGATAGCTGCAACGCTATTTAATTTATATCTCGCCGACATGATTGTTTCTTTCAACACCCATGCTGCCAACCCCATTAAAATAAGGAATGTGACCGTAGGCTGGCTTGCCTATGCAGATGACCTCTTACTTCTTGACTATACTCCAGCTGGGCTACAACTTATGTTGAATGCATTAGCCAAATATGCATCTAACAATGGCCTCATAATCAATAACCAAAAAAGTAAAATCATGGTTTTTACCAAGAAGTTAAGGCCGAGGCGTTTACATTGGTCCATATCTGATGGCCCATTAGAACAAGTGTCTTCCTACAAATATTTAGGGATTGTCATTGATGATAAGCTGAAGTGGGACCTTCAACTGGCCGAGGTAAAGTTGAAATGTGAGACCTCTATTAACATTTTATGTGCATTTATTGGTAGGAACAATGGTTACAGTGCAGCGGCTGTTATATCCATATATAAATCGAAAATAACTGCAATGCTGTCTTATGCAATAGCGATTTGGGGCCATACATTTAAAATAGCTCTTATTAGATTTGAAGCCAAATTATTGAGGAGATTGTTTCGACTTCCCAAAAGTATAAGTATTGAATATTTGTACCTTGAGTTTGAACTAAAGGGTATCTGGAATGTCCATTTATCACAATGTGTCATGTTCTTCCAGCGTTTGACTACCGTCACAACTGATAGAATAATTGTTCCTTACATACAGGCCTTTTATCCTTGGAGGCCGCTATACCAGTAGGCACAATTGGTATTTTAAAGTGTACTCATAGCCAGTGGCTTTATGAAGGTAGTAATCGATATATAATTGGTGACATTAAACAGTGGCTTAAGAAGAAATTAGCTGTATCTGCTTTTCAGCATAATATGCTCCATCTTGAACCCCTGGCATCTGCTACAGAATATTGTAAATATAGAGGAGCTCAAAAAAGCTACCCCGAAATATATATCTGCATTTCCAAGTCCAAATATATTTCGGGTATATCT
The DNA here is from genome assembly GCF_040938575.1 of Ambystoma mexicanum. Lineage (NCBI taxonomy): Eukaryota > Metazoa > Chordata > Amphibia > Caudata > Ambystomatidae > Ambystoma > Ambystoma mexicanum. The sequence goes on from NC_090941.1 coordinate 127,815,565, forward strand.
TCTATTGAAATTTAATGTATCAGTGGCGTTATCACCAAAAAACTGGTTGAACAAAGTTGAATATAACCATAAATATTGTAGACTATGTGGCAATTTGTTGGAAGAAACATTGTTTCATCTCTCAACTGAATGTGAAAGCTTGAATTGTCTTCGTCTGAATTATATTAAATCATATAATAATGCTTCTAATATGCTAGATATTCCTTGACTATGGTATGAATTTTTACAGGGTGATGATATTAATCTAACATATTTTATTGTTAGATTTTATATGCATATTGCAGAGATTTTTTAAATGTCTTTTATGAGTATATTTGTAATAATTGATGAAAATGTATTTTATGATGATTGAAAATGATGTGTTTTATTTGTCTAGTTTGTACTGAGCGATTTTCTTTTTTAAATTTTGCTAAAATCAAATGTTATACAAAGTCTTGTGCTATACGTATATTCAATAAACAATTTCAATGATATAGTAAAAAAAAATCACATGTGTGGCTCCCTTTGTTTTGTTCACTATCATAAGTAGGGCAGGTGCTTTTCTTCACAGTCAGGAAGAAACAATACAAAAGGTTCTACATTTGTGTATGGCACCATTCTCATATGTTCTTACACTCACATCATATGAAATACATACATATACGGGAAGAGGAAGAGGAACGCATAAAACACAGCACTGGTTTTTGGGCTCCCTTGCACTTTTTTCCAGTTGCACCCCAACATTCACTCTGCAATTTCTGTTTGGGGAAAACATTTGCAACTGTTCCTCTCCAATGCTTTTTCATTCCGCAACAGTTTGTGGTCAGGTACAGCTCCCGTCCACCCCACTTTGCCTTCATGCCTGCTGCCAACCTCTTTGACAGCTATATATATAAAGTGTATGGGGTGTGTGGAAATAAATAGAATTAGGCTATTAGTAACAACAGCAACTGCGATGGCGAAGTTTTATCTCAGAAATGTCTCAATGGTCGGTTAGAATTGTATCCACAAATTGTTCTCCTGCATTAGCAACTATTTGTGTCTATGTTCCAGCATATGCAAACATTTCAAGACACAACACTGTGTTGGATTTCTGAAAAAGGAGAAGATGTGTCTTAATCAGTGAAATAGGTAATGATAGTATTCAAGAAGCTTGGAAATCTGGCCAGTCAACCGCACAATCTTGCTTCCTTCAATGTCCTGCTCTTTGTTCACTGACACACTCATTCACTCACTGACTGACGCTGTGCTGGTATGGTGTTCAAAGAACCATTTTTGGTGTAATCTTAGTTAGAGCCCTCTAATCTATTTGAGGCATGACACACAGGTCCTGGACATTTCATAAAGCAGTCCTATTACATGTGTGTCCTGTTTCAGAGGAGTAACATTTATGGCACATGTTTCAATCAACTACATTTTCATTCATATTCTATTGAGCCTCTTTTGATGAAAGACCCCCTCTGGTATTCAGTTAGCCCCGTAAACATACGTTTGTGAACGGTACTAAATAGAAGTACAATTGGAGTGCTGCAGAGTACTGCAGTTTGTGGCAGGAACATTCTGAGTGTGTGTATCATTCCTGGAGGACACATTTGGCTGCAGCACTGGCAAGCGGAAAGCATTGGCAAACAAAAAAGATACAATAATAGACATCAGTACCGGGGCAATTGAAAACATCTTAAAAAAATTGAAAGATTCGAGAGCCCCGGGGCCTGATGGGCTGACAAACACAACACTAAAAAATAATCCATGTGAATGGGCAAAATTCCTACACCATTTGTTCAAATACATATTACTAACAGAAAAAATTCCGGACTCCTGGAGAAAAGCAGTAGTGGTGCCAATCTTTAAAAAGGGTCTTAGAACATCATCAGACAATTATAGACTGATTGCACTACTGGATGTGGTGGGGAAGGTCTTTGCGTCCACACTACTGAAAGCGTTAGACCGTTGGGCACAGCCAAGTGGAAGACGTGATCCTTGGCAGTCGGGTTTTGTGAGTGGGAGAGGCACGGCACTGAACATCTTCCTGATTAATCTAATGAAAGCAAGAACACAAAGGAATAAAAACCATGACATCTACATAGCCTTTGTAGATTTGTCGACAGCTTTTGACACAATAAAAAGAGCCAAGTTATGGGAGAAACTGGAGAGCTGGGAATGTCCGCAATCACTGGTGCAGAACATCAAAGACTTGTACACAGATACAAGCATCAGAGTTAGACTGGACATAGCGGGAACACTAACAGAAAAAATCCAGATAAGAATGGGCCTAAAACAAGGATGCCCATTGGCACCGGAACTGTACAACCTGTTTACATCAGACCTTGAAGATTCATTTGAGTTCACCCGCTGCTTTCCACCAAAAATAGCAGGAACGCCGATAGGGAGACTGCTATACGCAGACGACATCGTCCTGATGGACCAAACCCAAATCGGTTTGCAAAGACAGCTCACAACATTACAATCGTATGTGGACGCAAATGACCTGGTAATAAATCCAGAAAAGTCAAGAATTTTGAAGTTATGCCCAGGAGGTAGGAAAAACAGATGTAAAAAATCAGGATGGACACTGAAAAACAAAAAAATCTTGGAGGTGGAATCATTCACATACTTGGTAGCCTGCATAGACAACATGAAAAACAACGTGCCAAGAATAGCGGGGCTAAAAAGAAAAGCAACTAATTTAGCTGCCCAAGGGAAAATCTTGCACAAAAGATACTGCAGATTTACCTTACTACCTCTAGTAACATTTTACAGGATGAAAGTGGTGCCCATATTAACATATGGTGTTGAATCACCAATGCCCTTATCATCTCAAACATGGTCAATTCTGGAGGGCCTGTTTTGGCGGAAAGTACTACAGCTGCCCAAATCGGTTCCAATACAGCAAATAAGGAGAGAGCTTGCACTAACGTCACTCAAAACAATAGCGGTATGGAAGATGCTAAGCTTCTACCGAAAATGCCTCGATGAAAATACAACGGGAGGATTAAGTGTGCTGAAAAAAGCCCTAAAAGAACAATCCGACACAATCTTAACAGAGTGGCAAAAGACGTGTCGAGCGATCCTAGTGAACCTCAATGAGTCAGAGGAAGACTTATGGAGCAACCCAGACAAAACCAAAAAGAAACTATATATGGCAGATTGGATTGAAACCCAAGAAAATAACTGCAAATACAAAGGCTATGACGACTTTTGGGCACAACCACGAAAATTGAACCGGATCCCGAGTTACCTGACCTTATTCCCTAACTGGTACTTCCGAGACCTTTTCCTGAGATTCAGATTGAACATTTTACCAACGGGAGAAATACTGCAAAGAAGAAAAAGGTTGGACACTCTCGAAAGCTGTAGAATGTGTAAGATAAAAGGAGAGAAAGAATCCCTGAAACATCTTATTCTACAGTGTACCGGACTAAGGGAAGACCGTGAGCAGTGCTTGGGGAACATCCTTAGAAGCTTTATGACAAGGAACGTTGATCAGTGGTGGAGGACTCTTGTAGAAGGAGAAAACACGAAATTGACATTAGCACTCATAAGACTAGTGATTCTAACACTCAAGAAACTAGAGGGGTTCAAAAGCATGATTCAGGCCCAGTAAGGGACCACCAAGCACTGCAAACTGGACCTACACACTAAACTGGAGATAAATTACGGAAAAATGGATACGATGAGGTTAAAGGTTTCAAATATGGAAACCATATAATCTGTATAAATAATAATAAAAAAAAAAATATTCAAACCCCCCGTGCATAGCGGAGCACTGCAGAGTGCTGCGGAGTACTGCAGTTTGTGGCAAGAACTTTGTGGACATGCTTACCATTTCTGCATGATACATTTTTCTGTAGCATTGGTTAATCGGATTATTCAAAATCCCTGAACATAACGGTGCACTGCAGAGTGTTTCAGAGTACTGCAGTTTGTGGAAGGTACTTTCAGGGCATGCTTTCTGTTTCTGCAGGAGACCTTTGGCTGCAGCACTTGCTCACTGCATTATTCAAAAACCGTACAAATAGCGTAGTGCTGTGTGGTGCTGCAGAGTACTGCAGTTTGTGGCAGGAAATTTCTGGACACACTTCGATTTCTGGAGGACACCTTTGGATGCAGCACCTCTCGCTGGATTATTAAAAAAAAACATGCATAATAGAGCACTGCCGAGTACTGCAGTTTGTGACAGTTTGTGGCACTCAAGGAAGGCTGAGACTATTAGGCAACTACTCAACGTAAATGACAGTTAAGGGCAGTAAATACAATTTACAAATTAAATCTGACTGTGCTTTTTATGTATAAAACTCTGTTGAAATCCGGACTAACCATTCTGGTGACTTCTCAGAGCTACATTTTACATATATGGCAGAACACATCCGTGAGGTGTGGGTTGTTGAGGCCACCCTAGACACTCATTATTCTAAGCACAAAAAGGACAAAAACAAGGCAAGGGGAAGAGTGCAAAATCATAGTAATCATACTACTACTCCTTGTGGGAAAGAGAATTGCTGTCTTTGCCCCCCTTCAGGGACAAGTACAGAGATTAGACTAGTACTGGCTAGGAGCCCTGAACCTCCTGAATCTAACATTATGAATTATCTTTGCATGCTGGAATTGGATGCAATGGTTGTAATGACTGATTCTGTCAAAGGTCTACCCTTTAATCCCAATAATTCAGAACATGCAAACTCAAAGTTGCTACCTGAAGAAGGAAGAAATACGACCCGGTAGCTTCACGGTCGGCCATGCTCTCAATGTTAACAGAATTATTATCGGATGAATCTGATAGCCTAGATTCGACTGAGTCTGGGACTAATGATGCCACTCTGAAACGACATCCTGCATTGAGGGATGAGGATGAAAAGATAACACTGAGCTTGCACACCATATCAGCACTAAATGTAGTTCTAATTCTGTTTGGCACTCTTTTATGATACTATCAGAGATTAAGGGATGTCCTGTATGCAGGGCCTAAGCAAAATAAAACTCATGTTGCAAACCTGAAATCTACCATCTACAAACCTGCTGTCTTCAATGTCTGGGGGTGACCAAAATAGTAACATTCAGCATAAAGAAAATAGTGGGCAAATAGGTTATGAAATCTCTGTAGAGGTATATACAGAAAAGGAACAGGCAAACAACATTGTTAAAGACCTTAATATTGAGGGAAATGTAAATGATACTGAGGTGATGGACACCCTAATTAATGCAGGAACGGAACATTGCATTGTTCAATGTGCATTTGGAGCCCCTCAAATTATTTGATAGACCTGATTATTCAGGAGTTCAGGATACTAATAGAACGCTATAAATGTGAGACACCAGCTGGGGGCATAGTAGTAGCAGGGGACTTACATTCTACGTGCCTAGTGTTGCTGGGAGAGGGAAATACCAACTGGACATGGGACAGTTGTCATGATAACTTCATAGAAATTGCATGGTAATGTGAGGAATAATTTTACTAAAGAATAGGGACTTCAAATGTCGAAGGTAATGTCAAGGGAGATATCCTGAGTAAACCCACTTGGCAGAACTGTGCCAGTCACTCAATGATAGACTACATCCTTATGACAGACTACATTTTTCGTAGCTGCAGATATTTCTTTATTTAAAAAAAAATAATTTAAGTGATCATCATATGCTAAAAGCCATGTTATGTTTAAAGAATGTCACATTGTGATCTAATGTCTTAATGAAAGTAGATATTCATTATAGAAAACACTGAATAATTTGGAGACCAAAGATGATTAATGTTTTTAATGGAAGAATTACAGACTTCTATAATAATACTACACTTAGCCAAAAGATGGAGGTGATGACAGCAGGTAATGTTACTAGCATTGTGAAGAATGAAATAGGTGGTCTATCAGTGAGTGCACCCAATTAGAGATGACCATATACCTTTATTGAGATAGTACAAACAAGAAAAAACATAATATGCAGTTAGATTAGCACAACTAAACAACTTAAACTTGAGCCATTGGAGAAACTGGAAAAGATAAGATTATACAAAACAAAAGTACAACAATTGGTTAAAAGCTTATAAGCACTCACACTTTCAAAAAGATGGGGAGAGTATCTTGAAAGCCATCCTCAAAAACAATAGTGTTACATTTTGGCTATCTGTACAGAATCAAAACGAGGCACATAATCAAAGGGATACCCATTCTAATCCTATATTGGTAGAGAACTGGGTAAACCACATAGCTGTTCTGTACAAATACGACAGAGAAGGCAATTGTAATAGTATTGTGGATGAAGCATCAAACATTAATTTAAACTCTGATGAGATCCTGGGGCTACAAATGTAATGAGTAATATTGTGTTTAAGGGGGCATCTGAATTGTTGGCTACTAGCTTACTATTACTTTTTAGCAACATACTAACATCAAAGACAAAGACAATACCTGGAAACAAATCTTACATTACACCTATTTTTTAAAATGGAGACCATACTAATCTGTTTAATTATCACCCGGTTAAATTGCTCAATGCAGACAGTAAAATGTTTGCATCGTTAATTCTTAAAAAAATCAAAGAATGGGCATCTTTAATTGACAGACTTTCTAAATTTCAGACAGGATTTAGGAAAGGAGTCAATACCTCTCTGGTGTCAGTACCATTGTATGTCGCTTGCACAGACTGTACAGGCTTTTGGCATGGTGAATCCAGCACGATTGTGGTTGAAGTTAAAGACTTGACAGCTACTTGACAGTATATTAAACATCTTGACAAACTTGCACAACGAAACCAACCTCAGAGTTAGAATGGACCTGAATGGGACATTGTCTAAGAAACTACAAGCAACCAAGGGACTGAGACAGAGATATGATATGGTATGGTATTTATAACGCGCCTATACCCAAGTGTTTCAAGGCACGACTTTCACATCATATCATATCATAAGTAGGTCTGCCATATCTCATCACGGTATTTCAAATACTCACTGATGTCAATGAAATACAAATCTATTCAACTAAAACTAATATATTCGATTTCTCCTGGTCGAAAAGGGGTGCAGGTTTTTGCTGGAACCTGGAGGATGAGAAACTGGACGTTGTGAGTGAGATAAAATACCTGGGATTGTATCTAGCCAATACAGCCCACAGGTCTGCACTGCTTTGTAAACTAAACAGTTTTGGGCTAAGATTAAATGTATTGCCAGGAAAAACTGCAGATAAAATGTTACTAGCAAATATGTATGGCCTTGAGATCTGCTCTCTGTCAGATGATATACAATGTACACTCTTATCTGGCAAAATATGCCATAAAGTGCTCCCGCTTCCAAATAGCGTGTCCAATATGATTTTAAAATATTAACTCGGCCTTTTCTGGGTCTTTTCTTAATGTATGATTTTTATGGTTTAACTCCCTTTAAGAAATATTATAGTATGTACTGAAAATGTATTATATTATGACGTGTTATGACTAATGGAGACTCCTTACCCAGGTATAATGAAACTTTTTAAAGTAAAGTGTTGTAAAATATTGGCCATTTTAAGAGTAATAGAGATGATTTAACTGTAAATCCGTCTGAAGTTAAAAAAAAAAATGGTCTGAGTGGGACTGGTGTATGGGAGGCAAGGTCCTTGAGACCCCCTCCCCTCCATTTTAACCCCACGTGCGGATTATGATTTGTCCACCAGCCACCTATGCGCCTGTGGCCAGGGATGCGGGAGGGTGCGGGACGACCCATATGTATGCACACATGGACCAGATCCATCTCCACAAACATGCCCGTCCCCTTGCAGACCCCACATTTATGACATACGCTGTGCATGACCCCCCAACCTTGTGCTCCTTTTGAAGTAACAGATATAGATTCTACGCCTGTGTGCCACCCTGGTTCATATTACTAATCCCTCTGTGAAGGTTATAAATCCTCTCATGTAGGTGTGTATTAAGGGGCCAAATTCAGAAAATGAAACAAGAAGATCCTATTTTTAATGCACATGAAGTTATTGGTCATATGTCTAAGTCCCATACTGTTGAACGAATCTTGTCTTTTGAAAAACACTCACACTAATGTATGACATGTTGATTTACTAGTTCGATATAATACAAGGTACACAATCCGGATGTTCACTGGCTATTCATATACACATGTGTGCACAAAATATGCTCAATTTACATACTGGTCCAAATGTACATAATGCAAGACGGTAACATTACGAGACTGTTGTAGATAGAATTTACTGTATAACATGGTACTCATGAAAAACGTAAACGTGTAACCTATACAATGTTCATAAACTTGCATATTGTTCGATGTACCTATAACCACACTGGCCTAATCCTACCTGGAATTATAAATGATGTGCATGTAACCCCACAAAGTAGACGAGCTAGAAGCCACAGGGCCCTCTATCCCTTTTCCTTCAGTGCCGCATACTCAGCCCCCACCTTCCTCCCGACTCAGGTCGGGCTGACATCTAAAGACCCTTATTTCATTGATGATGTGATGCTGTAATTGAAACCTCTCACCCCTCCTCTAAGCCTGCACCAAGTATCCACCCTCCCCTAAGCCCCCAGACCCACTATAGCACCATAAAACTTGTTCCACACCCAAGACCTTGGTTAAAAGCAATATAGGCAACAAGCCTCTCATCCCACTGCCATTTTGATGTACCAGCTATGTGCCCTCTGACCAGACAGTATCCAAGCTCACCCCAACCCCGACTGACCATGGTCGCAGTATATTTACTCTTGCACTAACATACTATAAAGATGTCCCCCACTAGATCTAACAAAGCAGACTGATAGAGGCATCCCTGACATGTGCCCCCTGACAAGGCACCTGAACTCATGAAGCAGTCCCTTTGTTGTATAGCGTGTTTTATGATGATGAAATTAGAGCAGTTAGAGGTATGTGTTATTTCTCTTGTGATGTTAGATTAACAACGTGTAGGATTTACAGGGCATTATCAATTATAGTTAACACTGAATGAGTATGTGTGGCCATAAAGGCAAATGTTAGTGCAGCCAAGATGCATCAATCCAGATATCTCCTGATCCGGCACTCTACCCCGATGAGCTCAGCAGACCTACAAGCATCACCATGACCCGACGTGGAGCCTCACCAATCCTGGAGCTTCAACCCTATAGAGTCCATACTGCTTTTCCCCTTTGCCCAATCTCCTCGATTCATGTAATCCCTAGCTGCCACGTCATAGGTGACGTGGTTTTGTAACAAAATGTAGATGCTTTCTGATGTCTGGCAGAGCGCTCTCGGAGTTTGCAGAGTTCTCTGCTTGCCCTATTTTGTTTTTTGGATAAACTTACTTTTTACCTTCACCCGCACTTGGTCTTGGTCTCATTCCCTCCTGGGGTGTGTCCATTATTGACTCTCATTGGGGAGTGTTTTGATGTATATTTGGGGACGCTCACTTTCACTGGTATAAAAGAGATCAATACAAATTATTTAAAGAAATTGCACTAGAAAATATGATACATGGTGCCATTCCAAGATACTGGGAGAAATGGCCAGATGGATGCTATTGACATATTTTTCTGAGATTGAGATTAAAAGGCCAATGCAAAGAATACAGCGCAGAAAGAGCGCACGTGCCTGGCGCAGAGAGGGAGCATGTGCCATGCGTGCGCCAGGCACAGCGCAAAACAGCATTATGACGCACCGTGTATTCATGGATTTCTTGAGCCATTTGCAGCTGTGGTGCAGCAAAAATCCAGCAGCGCCAGTAACGCCCCCATGAATGCCCCTTGTGCCAGAAAAAGCCATAGAAATCCCCCAATATAGAGCAAAGGGCCGCTCTAACCCTACAAAACATAGAGCCCCCCTACACCGTATTTGTGCGAAAAACAGCACGTACACTGCTCGCGACAGCCAAATCGTGTGAAAAGGGCCTGCAAAACCCCACAAAATTTCGTTCCAGGTTAGCGCCAGCAAAATCATGTGAAAATCTGCTTGCGCACCCCCTTGAATACGCATACCCCACTCGCCCCATCAAAATCGCGTTAAAAAGGCCTACCGTAACCCCTTCAATACGTGTACCCCGCTCGCGACAACCAAATCGGTGAAAAGGGCCTACCGTAACCCTGCAAATACACGTACCCCGCTCATGCCAGCCAAATTGCGTGAAAACTCATTGCGCACCCTGTTGAATATGTGAAACCCGCTCGCGCCAGCCAAATCGCATGAAAAGGGTCTACCGTAACCCTGTGAATGCGCGTACCCCGCTCACGCCAGCCAAATCGCGTGAAAACTCCTCAGGCACCCCCTTGAATCCGCATACCACGCTTGCGCCAGCCAAAACGCTTGAAAATCTACCCACGCACCCCCTTTAATACACGTACGCCACTCGCGCCAGCCAAAACATGTGAAAATCTACCCGCGCACCCCCTTGAATATGCGTGAAAAGTGCCTTGCGTATGCCTGTGAACTCGCGTACCCTGCTCATGCTTGCCGAATCGTGTGAAAAATGCCTCGCGTACTGGTAGCACCCGCAAACAGACACTGCATGCAGCCCACACAAAGGGACCCCCCCATCACCCATGACCATGGCCGCAGGCAGCCCACACCACAAGGGACCCCCCATCACCCGTGACCATGCCTGAAGTCAGCCCCATGGCACCATACACCGCATGCAGGCCCTGACTCATGTCTTCCCACCCCACCACTGACAGCAACCTGCAGACAGGCCCCAACTCATTTCCCCCCTCCAGTGACAGGAACCTGCAAGCTGGCCCCGAGTCTTGTCCCCCAACCCCACCAGTGACGGGAACCTGCAGGTAGGCCCCGACTCATGTCCCCCCACCCCACCAGTGACGGGAACCTGAAAGCAAGTGCCGACTCATATCCCCCACCCACCAGTGATGGGAACCTGCAAGCAGGCCCCAACTCATGTCCCCCCACCCACCAGTGACGGGAACCTGCAAGCAGGCCCTGACTCATGTTCCCCCAACAAACACATTGTCATAACATACAATCATGCAGTAAATGTCCACACTACGCTGCCCCTCCACAGTGCAACTTCACACCCATCCATTGGCCCCACTTCCCAGTACAGGCCCTAGGCATGCTATTCACAAAAGCACATATGCATGCACCCAAAGACATGCCCAACATGGCCCCACAGCAGTGACACATGACTGAGCCAATGACGATTGCCACATGCCCAAAACAAATGAGAGCAGACAACACATAGATTGAACTGCATGAAAATGTATTAACAAAAGTAAAATGCACCAAATGAAAATCAAACAGGAGAATGAAAATGAAATGAATGCAAAGATAAATGAAATCCAAAACCAAATCCAAAAAGAAAATCCAAAAACGTGAAAATCCATAAAGTGGTCCTTGTCCAAAGTAATGTTTTCCGTTCCAAACGTAAACCATAAAAAAATTACTCCATGTGAACAAAAAAATCAAAAGAATCAAACAAAGCCCAACTATATACAATGAAAGGAGGAAGGGTTCATGATCCCAAAAGTTTGAATAATGCATGAAAAAACACCACAAAAAACAAACTATATACAAAAAATGGAGCAATATTCATGGACTCCAAAGAAAAAAGAAAAAGAAAGGAAACCTAACACTAAAGTTACTATTTACAATGGCGGCGGGCTAGTCCTACGGCTCACCATTGTTACCAAGAGTGTTGGCCAGGGCATCACTGAACTCTGTGTCTATAGCCCGGAGGCGGGACTGTGCTCTATCCTCGAGGGCTCACAGGGATGCCACCATGCTCTCCACCAACTCCATGCTAGTCTCCTTGAGGAACTCCACCCGCCTCAATGCCTGCTAGATGGAGTTCTCTGCCCTGACCATGGTGTGCCATGCCCTCTCTGCCTACCGCTGCTCTGCATCTATTTTCTGGCCTATCCGCTACCACACGGAAGACACACTTTGACCAGGGTCCTCCTGCCCTTTGGCCGATGCCTGCCCCTGTGATGTAGTTGGTTGCGAGTCCTGATGCCTCCTACGTCGAGCCTGCTGCTGCCTTGATGCCATCTGCCTGTGCCACCATCACTGCCTCTTGGAAGATGCCAACCCCAGGGGCGTTGTGCACGTACCCTGCTTGAAGATGCCTGCACAACCTCCATTGCTAGGGGTCCTATTGCTGGGGTGACCACCTCAGCTGAACTTCCGACTCCCGACTGTGGCAGGGATGGGATCTCCGCCAGCCTGGCTGCGGTGGCTGGGGCAGGTCCACAGGGGGCCCTGGTGGCATCTAGGCCAGAAGATGGGATGAAGGACGACTGGTGCACAGTGGGTGAAGAGGAGGAGGGGGTCGCAAGAGCGCCCAGCACATGGAGGAAACCCCCAAGAATGAGCCATCCTAGCCAGTTCAGGATGGCACACATGACGTGCATGGTCCTGCCAGGAAGCACGCACATCATGAATGACGTGTGTGCGCATCACCCTGTCACGGATTGCCTCGTCCGCTGGTAGAAGAATGTCAGTTGCCTTGGACTCCTCCCCTACCTATGAACGGGCCTGGACTATGGCATCCGTGCTGGTGCACAATGATGCAGTCTCAGGGACAGGATTAGGCACAGGCCCCTCTGCAGTGACCTGCGCTGCCTCCTGCCCCTGCCCCAGGACTGCACCACTTGCACCGGTGGCATCACCCCTCCAGGCCCCATGTGTGGGTCTGATGCAGCTTCCTCCCCCTCCTCAACCACCACCAACCTGGATGTCTCTGCACCGTCTTCCTCACTGTCCTGCCCCTGTGGGCACTCACATGCCCCTTCCACTGCCGAGGAGCCCACTTCCAACCTCGCCATCTTGGGCATCCCCTTGGCAGCTGCGGCTGTAGTCGCTGACGTGGCACCAGTGCCCTCACTCCTGGAAAATGAACTAACCTGGGAGGGTGACTGGGCCTTGCGTCTCTGCCCTCTTCCTCAATCGCTGCTGTAGATAGGGAGACATTGAACACAAGCATCAGGGTACTGAAAAATAGTCTGCTAGACACAAAGCAAATGTACATGAGAGGCACTGTCAAGTGTCACAACCATCATCACTCACTGTCCACAACACACGGGTCAGTGCAAGCAACACACATGCACAAACAAGCATCGCATGTGCAACAGACATTTGCATCCATTTCCAAGGCACTATTGGAACATCAGAAGGGGGGCTGAATGTCACATGCATCATGTGACATGCAGATCACAAGCACACACACAACCGGACAGTCATGCATCTGGCCATGTCTACCTCCTGTCACAGAACACACATTGGCAACTGTGCCGCAGCAGTCAATCAGGAATCGAGATGGCCATGTGTCATGCATCCTTGGCGATTCCCAGTCACGGACTCACCACTCAGACACACGCACATGTACACCATGCACGTCCATGAAGGTGACATAAGAATCCATGTCTCACACCCCAAACATGGCCGAGTACAGACACAGACATGCAAACATGTGTGCGTCGTCACATGCAGGTGCACATCATGTATTGCAACACAGACACCATTGTTTTGGAACTCGCTTGACTGGACTCACATGCATCACCGTCATGTACCTGCACAAAGACAACCATGCTTTTCGTGGAGACCGGCGCGTGTGTTTCTTCTTCTTGTGGGTTCACACACGATATCTTCACTACGTACTTCTTGTTTTGGTGGGGGAGTTGCCTATGCGCACAAGTGCGTGTGTTTTTCTTTTCCATGCAAGACAGACGGTGAGTCGAGTACACTTATTTTTCCCATTGTGGTTCCCCCTGTGTGTTGCCTACCCCATTTTTGAGGTCAGAGTAGCCTGTGTGTTCCACACATACACATTTTTTGTGTCCCTGTGTGCCACGGCGTACTGCGGGAGTTTTATTCCACGCACGTGGGCTACCAGGGGTTGCAGGCATGTTTTTTTTTTTTTTTTTTTTGGGGTGCCTGAGCATTGCGTGACACTTTATTTTTCACCAGGGGTAACACAACCTCGCAGGAGCACAGCAGTGCATCTACAATCACGTACCCTGCCCCCTTCACCCCAATTGCCCAGGACAATTGTTGTGTGCACCTCCCATTGGCAATAGTCCATCTGCGCCATGGTTGGGAGGCCACCAAAATGTAAGGGTGGCAAAGCTGGGCAACCTCCCAGTGCTGGGTGTGGTGGGGCACGTGGCCAAGGTGGTCAGGCAGTCCAGGGAGTCCAGGGATGCCAAGGTGGATGCGGATGGGGACGTGGCCAGGGTGTTCCACTTGCTGGGACAGCCATGCCACCACCCCCAGCAGCTCAGGGAGATGCTGCTGCTGCAGACATCCCCGGCGTACATCTGCCCCCACAGCCAGTGTTATCTGCTGGCATGGTCCACCAGGTAGTGGAAGCTGCAGGTGCAGCTGTGGCAACCACCACCCAGGCTCGGGGTCAGCCACCGCAGGCTGCCTTGGCACAGGAGGTCTCCAAGGCATATTATCAGGTCAGGAAGACCAAGCCACGTGTGTCTAAGGTTGCTGTGACCAAGGCACGTGTATCTGGGGCAGTGGTGAAATCTGCTGCCCGAGCAGCCGGGTGGTGGGAGCTGCAGGGGCAGATTCAGGCAACACCACCCCGGCAGTGAGTCTGCCAGCCAGGACTGTGTCGGTCACAGCCCTTGGCACTGAGGCAGTTGTGCCGCTGGGTCCTGGCAACAGCACCCAGCAGCCAATGACACAATTCAGGCCTTCCGTCCTCATTCCATTGACTACTGCCGTTGGCCAGTCCACCAGCGCCACTGCCCCTATTGAGCAGAGTGGCATTAGTCACTCAGGGTCCGCACAACCGGCCAAGAGAAGGAAGTGTGTTTCTGCGCAAGGGGCTGGGACCCCAGACACGGCTCCGGCCTCTGGCATGTTGAGGACGAAGTCTTTCAATAAAGAGGAACTGGACTTCCTTGTGGGCTACGTGTCGGCACACAACCACGATATGCTGGTGGGCCCAGGATGCCACACTATGCCTGCCCAGCGTCAGGTCCACTGGCAGTGCATTGCGGAAAGTGTCAGTGCTATGGGATTTGAGAGGCGCACAGCTCATGATTGCTGCAAGCGTTGGACTGACCTCTGTCGCTGTGCAAAACAAAAGCGGGCCTCTAATTATGCCTTGACTCTGGTGACTGGCAATGGGCCACCACCAGAGGAGGATGAACTAACTACGCACGAGGAAATCGCTGCAGAGTTCTTCGATGAGGGACTAATCCAGGGAGTGGGAGAGATGCCGGATTATGATGCAATGTCCGGTGAATGTTGATGCGTGTGTGTCCAGCCCATGTGTGCTTTGCTTGTGTGATGTGTTGTGATTGACTGCCAGTGTAGGCTATTTATTCATGAGTACCACGTGTGACACATGCAGTACTTGACTGATGTGTGCTTGTTGTGATGCAGTCTGCATGCAGGCCATGTGCTGCACACGGGGGAATTTCTCATCACCACACATGCACCCTACTTACATGCAAGTCACTCTGCAGCCTCTCCTGTGCATGTTAAAGCTCACTGACATGTTTGCACATAGCCTGTGGTGTTGTTCCACTCAACACTCGGCCTATGTTGTCACATGACTGACGGCTATGTGAGGTCACCCTGCAAGCTGCTCCTCCTCACGGGCATGCTTCCTTGCCTCTCCACCACCCTGCAGCTCACTGTCTCATTGGTACTGGTGATTTCCGTGTTGGACTACTGCAGTGGCATGTTCCCCATTCCTGTGTACATGCACACTTCCCTCTGCAACCCTGCCAAACCTGTACTATGGGGTACATCCTTTGTCCTTGATGCAGGGTGTCTCACTTGGACTGTGCAGATGCACAGGCTCAGAGTGGACATGAGTGTTCATTCATGGACCATGTGCATTCCCTGCAAGCCCCTATGGGTTCATGGCAGGCTACTCATTGTACTACATTTCTGGTATTTTATCCATCTCCTGGTATTTGGTCATCCATTTCATGCTCATTCAGGGTCACTTCCTCATCACACACATTTTTATGGTGTCCTTGTCTGTGCCGTGCACAGGCCTCCCTCTGTTACAGTCACCCTGCCTCTAGGCAACTGGTGTTGTAGCTTCTGCGTGTTTGGGTGTACTTCTGATGGTTCCTCATGTGTGCTGCTTTCTGTCCCCCTCTCATCTGCTGTAGTCTCACTTGACTGAGATGATACAATTGACATCTGCCAACACTGTCAGCAACTACACAGTACTCTGGTCAGCCATTCAGAGCCATGCACTGCCTCCCTGTCCTTTCCCGGAGGGGGTGTGTGGTTCACTGTATCCCTATAACCCAGTGCCAACACTTTGCACATGATGACTGCACTTGCCCTTACACTGGCATCATGTCACGAGATAGACATCACTACTTTTTTGTTCATGTTGATAGTTGAGGCCGTACACATGTACTGCACTGCACCCATGCACTTTTTAGCCATGTTTCATCCTTCAACATGCCTATTCACTTGTGTGATGTCAAAGTGACTCGGCATGTATGTATCCATGTGCCTCCCTTCACTGTATTTCAATGCACTTGTGTTGTTGCATCCTGTGACACGTGTACTTTTTTGATATTTATTTTCTTTTAGTGCATGTTGACATGCATTTTACATGTGTCATGGACAGTTCTATTTAACTTACTGCTTTGGCTATTTGGGAATTCTGCCATGGCTATGCTATGTGCCATCTCTTTTTTGCCATCTGTCATTTTCAGCTAAGATCTATGCCTCCCAGAAGGTTGTGTGTGATGCAGGTGATGTGCAACATGCAGTACATGTGTGGGCTTCACATTTGACATGCATCTATGCCTGCTTTCAGGGTCCCCTTCAATTTCAATGCCACTGCATGCATGGCAGAGTTTGTGTTGTGTGTGACACGGCTTTTTCATGTTTTGGCTGTCAATATTGTGCCTATGTGTGTGATATGTGCTGCTGACATGTGCGCTCATGTGTTTTTATAAAATTTTGTTACAGGTGATGAGGCACTAGAAGCAGAGGAAGAGGAAGAGGAGGAGATGGCAGAGAGGGTGGAGGGTTCAGGTCAAAAACCATGCACCACTGGAGGTCGTGGTGTGGTAGGCCGCGAACATCCATTGGTGCTCCAGGCCATCATTTCCAGGGCTGCCTCTGGGTCCTTCTCTGAGGATCTCTTTGACTCTGATGTTGAATGGGATGCTCGTCAATCCATGCCATCGGCGGTGAGTGATTCTGCAGTGGACGCTGTTCTGTCCGCCGCACCTGCCGTGGGGGTAGACCCCTCAAGGGGCCAGTCAGTGTTGGAATGTCCACTTGTGGTGATTATGGGTGCAGGGTCACACTCCACACCAGGTGCTCCTGTTCCTGGGGCCGCAGATCGACAGAGGAATGCAGTCTTTCAGCCACAGACAGTGCTAGCACAGCAAGGACCACACCTCCTTGGGCCCAACAGGTGTGGTGTCCAGCAACATGGTGGCCGTGCACCACCGGGGAATACTGGGTGGGAGAATGCCATGTATGCCATTGCACAGCAACAGGGGGGAGCGAATGAGATGTTGGCTGAAGGCATGGAATGTATGGCCGATTATATTCTTCCCCTGATAGGCAGATGGAGCTCCAGCAGCAGGCAACGCAGTTCACGTGCCGCTCACTCAGGCTGGGCACGGTGGCCTCCAATAGGGCCCGCCGGGCTGAACTGGTGGCTCTGTGCACAGCTATTGCTGCTGAGCCACAGGCCCACAGGGATGACCTGAGTGAAGATAACACCTCCCTCAGAACTACTCTGGCTGCACTCATGATGAGCCAGGGGACACGGGCAGAACAGAGGATGGAGCAGCTGGAACGCACCATCTCGGCTGAACTCCATGCAAGCTGGGAGGAAGTCCATCTGTCTCGTGAGGGCTTGCAGGCAGAACTCTGTGCTACACGCGAGACCTTGCAGGAGGAACTCTGTGTTTCACGTGAGGTGCTGCATGGGGTTCTCTGTGCCATATTCCTGCAGAACCAGGCTTACCAGGCCCACATGCTTGCTGCCATGGAGGGGCTTGCTGGGGCTATGCGTGGTCAGGCACCTGTACCACGCGCATCTCCTGATGTACAACCAGAGGGTGACAACAATGACAAATCTCTCACTCAGGTCGGGCCGTGCAGACCATGAGCCCATCGAGGATTTTTTTTTGTCTCAACATCAACGCATGTGGGTGTTGAGGTGCACCCTGCACCCTCCCCACCAGCCCCCGTGCCCCCTCCCCCTCGGTTGACTATGGCCATTTTTATTTTAAAATGTGTTTGTCTATTGTGCATTCATGTCACAGTGTGGTGCTTTGTGGCATCCGATGGCATCCACTGTGTGTTCTGGCTGGGCCCATACATGCTTGTCTATTGTTTGTGTTTGTGGCTTGGGGTCTGGACACATATGCCACTCCTGCTTTCCCTTTCTATGGGCTTGCAAGGATGGCACCATGTGACAGTAACTTACACAGAGGCATTGGGCTTCCATCATATCTGTGGCCAGTCTGAAGTCCAACATGTGTATACACCCCTAGTGGGGATTCATGATGGTTTCTACAGTGCATGGTTGGACTGCATTTTGGTGAGTATATTGTTGACTGTGCATGATTTCATGTTGCTTATTCATGTATTCCTTTGACTGTATACATTGTTGATGCACTTCATGCTGTATGCGGTCCCATGCTCCCTTTAGCTGCTGAAGCCACTCTCATGATGGAAGGTGGACGTGTGGTGTCAATGTCACATTCAGGCACTTGTGCTATCGTGATTCGTCACTGTCTGACATTGTCACTGTTGTCTTCTGTGTTCATGATATGTTATGCTGGTAAATTAATAGTCCTGTGTTGGTTTTGCTAATGATGTGTCACAGAATCGGCAATATGTTTCCGTTGCAGATGTGTCCACAACGGAGTAGTTCACATGGAAAATGTACGCAACACTGAAGATGCATGCATCTCCCATGCTAACATGCATTGATTAGCCCTACAAACACATCCCCACAACACACACAACACACCCCTAGCCCCACCCCAACACCACCCCAACATCCCCATACGCATACACTACTTCCCTTCTGAGACATGCTGTGTCCCTGCTGCACAAGTTCACTTTGTCTTTCGTGATGATGTACTGGCACCACTGGCTCTTTTTTTGCTTTGTTTTTTTTTTATCCAGCTGCAGGGGTTTCCAGGCTGCAAACACCACTCACTGTACTGTATTGTGTAGTGAGCAGAGTGTTGTGGGGGACACCCCTGCAGCACACACATTTTCTTTTCTTTTTTGGGATTCCCTGAAATGCATGCAACAAAAGGTTTGAGTTTTTGGTGTTCACACCTTTGGTTGCATGCATTTACATCCTTTTAGTATAGGTTGGATATTTTTGCTCACTCTTTTCTTTAGAGTCCGTGTCTGAGGGGATTGTCTGTGGCCTGTTTCCATTTGTGACGGTGCATTTTTTGACAGTTGTGTCATGTGTGTCGATTTCTTATTGAAGTGTTCACATTGCATGCCATGGCATTGTGTGTCGGGTGGGTGACATGGGGTTGAGGGAGGTTTAGTTGACATACCAGCATTTGGATGTGCTGTTTTGCATGGGGGGGTGGAGTCTGGAGCTTAGATGTGTGCCTTTTGGTCACACGGGATTGTGTTTGTTTAAGTGGATAGGGATGCACACAATGCTGC
Organism: Ambystoma mexicanum; assembly: GCF_040938575.1. NCBI lineage: Eukaryota > Metazoa > Chordata > Amphibia > Caudata > Ambystomatidae > Ambystoma > Ambystoma mexicanum. Next base: position 127,835,114 of record NC_090941.1, read on the forward strand.
AATTCCAAGGACACATTCTCAGGGTGTTAAGGTTGTGACAGTTGACTGTCCCTTTGTCATCATCGATTGTCACCTGGAATGTGCCAGGTCTGTGTGTACTCCGCAGGGGGAGGGAGTTTAGGTGAAAAATGTAGCCACAAGCTGGGCACGGGCTGCCTCACCACGTGCCCTTTCCCCTCCCGTGTGCAGCGGGCGTGCATGTGGTTGGGGATGTGGGGGCACCACCATGTCCACCAGTACGCCCCACCGGGTTGCAACATTGTGCAGGACACATGCTGTCACAATGATCCTGCACACTTCTGGGGGCGCATATAGTAGCTTGCCACCAGAGTGGTCAAGGGAGCAGAAAAGTGACTTGAACACTTCGAATGTGCACTCCACTGTGCCCCTGGTTGCAATATGGGCTGCGTTGTATCTTACCTGGAGTGGTGTGGTGGGGTTCTGTATTGGCATCATCATGTAGGTGCTCAGAGGGAAGGCACTGTATCCTGGGGAGGTGATCATGGTTGTCATTAGTTGGGTTTATGTATTTGTCTGTGTGTTACATGCATGCATTGTACTCACTTTGATGAGCCATGTTTTGCCATGCCTCCCAGCTTCCAGGTCTGGGTGTAGGGCAGACATTCTGAATATAACACTGTCATGGGTGGACCCGGGATAGTTTGCATAGACAGAGGTGATGATTCCCTTGGCATCGCATACAACCTGCACGTTGATGGAATGCCAGTGCTTGCGGTTGCGATAGATGTGCTCAGTTGCACCAAGGACTTTGGGGAAGTGTGCCACCATGTGAAAGTCCTGGACCCAGGCCTGCCTATCTGCAGGTGTTCTGGGCATGTATATGTGCGTGCGGACTGAGGTGCGTGCAATCATGATTTCCAACACCTGGTGTAGGCAGCGTGACTGCATAGCCTGTGAGACACCCCCAACTATGGCAGTTGTCTGCTGAAATGACCCAGTGGCCAAAAAATACAGATCATGAGCACCTTTTCCAAGGGGCTCAGTGCTTGAGAGCACAAGATGGGTGACGTGAGGTCATCCTTCCACTCAGTGACCAGGTCTAAGATGATATCAGCTGGAAACATATACCTGCCATAGACCTTGTCATCAGGCATCCCAGAAAGGCTGGTCCTGGGTAACAACATGCATGTCCTGGCTATGCTCCTCCTCATGCGGTGTCCCATGATCACTGCTGCGAGAAATGGGGCATTCATCGTAGCTGTATATGCTTGTTTGTTGTTTGAACGCACTTTTATGCTGCACGGGGGCGCTTCCACTTGCTTTCGCGTGGCAGACGTGTTTCCGGCTTTGCGCCTCTTTTGGCATGCGTGGGTTTGCCCTGTTCAATTCCATGAATACGTGTTTTAGCACGCGCGTGGGCGTTGAGAGGATTTTGCTGCTGAACTTCCCCTGTTACGCCCACATTTTCACGTGGTGTTCCCCATTCTGCGTGTTCTGCCCCTTTTAGGTGTGTGCGCTGGACGTTGGGCGACTTGTGCGTTCAGGATGTCACAGTGATATGTGCACCACGCGCGGATTCGACGCAGGTGCCAGCTAAGCCACGTGCAATGCCTTCCATGAATCAGGAAACAGGCGCTTGCGTGCGTTTCGCATGCATGAGCTGCGTTATTCACACTTGCGCCACACATTTCGGCACACAATGATTTCATGAATCACCCCATATATCTCATTCTGACAAGAGAAATGGTGCACATCAAGAACATCACTGAAGCAAATACCTGTAGATTCTGTGCAAAAGCATCATAGGTGGAGACTCTGTATCAATTTATAATAAAATTCCCTGCCCTGCAAATGCAGAAACAGGAAATGGTTACAAGATTTGTTTATGAGGAAACTGGTTGAATACAGATGAATTTTGGAGATGGTTGTATAATGGAAGGAACACTGCACTCACTATAGCTGTAGTGGAATATTTAAGTATGTTAAATCCGATATTTAAGGAACATTGACAATGTCATCTGTTTTTTAAAAAAAATGAAATAGTATTTGTATAATCTGATTTTTGAGGAAGGAATGTAATTGTCTGTATAATAGTATATAGAGTATGTGTATTGAATATATACTTTTTGTTTATGAAAATATACATTTTTGTATAAGGTTTTTATAAACCAGTACAATATGAAATAGCATGTAAATACAAGTATATAATTAATATTTTATACACTAACTATTAGACTAGTCTACTCAAATGAATATGAGGGATGTAAAAGAATACTATCAGGAAATGGATTTCCCACATCGGTTTGTTAGGTGATATTTTATAACCAATGTACAACATTAGCACGCTAATCCAATTTTTGCTTAAAGGTCTCTAATCAAAATGTACTGACCATGGTAACATTTTTAAAAAGAGCTATGCTCCAGAAAGTAATGAAGGACTTACATCACACATAGGGGAATCAGAGTCCAGCATACTATGCTTTAAACAAACATCTTGCAGCCATTACATCATTAGTAAATTACATCACAATCTTTGCAGAACACGAATGAATTAGTGACTTGATGGGATGATTAGGTAGTTTGATAAATGAATGAGAGTTAAAATGCTACAGCATAGTAGCCCATGTGGAACCTGGTGCTGACTCGGTGATGGGCAGGATCCTTACAGATGTCTGATAGGGGTGCTTCATTCAGCAGGCTCATAAACCCACTAAGCTATCTTTCCAAAAATGGTACCAGGAATTTGATAGATTTGCATCATATTAATAGTGAACAATACAATTGAATAATCATTAGGTGGCTTCAGTAATAGGTGCTATAGTTACACAACTCACTTTGTACTCTTTTTAATAGCAACAGGTCAATGGGAGGTTTGATATTCCGTGTCAGATACACATGTATCCCACAAGTTATAAACAGTCCCCTGCAGATGGGAAATAAATTCACCCTCCGACCCAAAAGACTGCTACATTTCTTAGTAAAACATTTGCAAATTATTGATATTATAGTCTGTTTCTAATCACTCCAAACATCGTTTTAAAAATATAAAACACGTTTGTATGCGTTTTACAAAATAGGATTTGCTTGTTAAAAGGGGGGTTATGTTTGGGTACTGGGGGGAGTTTTATGAGGTTGTTGTGCTGCACTATCCTCCGCTTCCTGTCTATGATTCTGACATTGTGCAAGGCTTTTTTCTGTTAATGAAACCTGAAATTAATAAAAAATACTTTTGACAAAACAAATTGTATACATTTTGTCTTTCAAATTGTTAATAGTTTAAATAGGCATTCATAATACAATGCACATAAAACAAACTTGTTTGGCTGGATTTATCAAACATGATATATAACCATTAAAATATTTTTAAAAAGCAGATCGAAATTGTCTTATTGTCAAACACAGAATTCTTAGTTTTCCCGTTTTCCCCATTCACAAGGAAAAATACTGCCTGTGGGAAACAGATTTTGCACCCATAATTCCATCTGGTGCTTCTGGGTAAAACTCGAAACCCAATGCATCCAATCATATGCTGTGCTTAATTATTGCTTGATTATCAATCCATGTGCCTCTGATTCTCGCAAATGTAATTAAGAGAAGCAAATGCTTTTTCTGGTCAAAATATTTTAGAATAATGTCCATGCAGTTTTGGGATGTAGGCAATGAGGGTTCATGAGAGGAGCACTTTAAAGTGGATTGCAATGCCCCCTTTCATATTACTCTTCACTCTGTAACTGAAATCCCTTGTCAAATGAAAGAGGCAGGGGAAAGTGGAATTCTGTCATGGGTCTCTACAGCATTACCCCGAAAAGAAGACAAATATACATGTGTTGCCTCAGCATTTCAGAGTATTTTCTTTCAAGTGCCTGTTTCCTTAGCCCTTGGATAACCCCAACAGCTCTGCCAACTATAGGATTGTGCTCCTTCCTCCCCACTTATCCAGAATCTGGGACCAGATGTTGACAACAGGATAACCAGGTATTTAGAGGTTAATATTCTCTCTGACCGTCACCGGTCAAGATCCCTTAATCATTACTCCACAGAAACACCTTTGACCACTATTACAAACTCTCATGAATCCGTATCCTTCTTGCCCCATAACAATGTAAACCAACTTGCTCACATTCTCACCCTCTCCAACCTCAGAATCAACTGCACACACCAGGATAGTTTCTATATTTCTGATCACTCTTTTTCTGTCTCCTCAGACATGGAGATCACCACTCCATCTTCCTTTAAGCATCCCCCAAAACTGGCATTCGAGAACATTCCCTTGAAAGGACACGAGCCTTCCGTCCCAGGTACCTGGGACCTTACCCCATCAAAGGCATCATTAACCCTGCTGCCATGAAATTGGATTTACCATCTAATATCCAGATCCATCCTGTGTTCCATGTTTCTCTCTTGAAACCAATGAAACCAGATACTCGGATTGAGACACCACCCGAGCCCGACATCATAGAAGAAGAACCGAAATACAAAGTCAAAACCATTCTGGATTCCAAGATAGTGTGATCTAAACTGTACTACCTTGTAGGCTGGAAAGGTTATGGACCTCAAGACCGTACATGGGAACCTAGTGAATTTGTCCATGCCCCACGACTAATGAGACAATTCCATCATAACAACCCCACCAAGCCAGGACCAGGAGGAAGAGCTCCAGTGAGAGGGGTCTTGAGGGGGAGTGCTGTCATGGCCACAGGGCAAGATCCACAAGCTCCACTACATAAAGCGTCCAGTTGGACCCATTCCTTGTGCCTTTGGTGCCAGGCTCATGAGAAAGTGTGCTCTGCACACTTTTATTCTGGTGCTTGTGCTATTTTCTCCCCTGCAGGGCCTCCACGTGCCTCCAGGCTAGGCGTGGCCATAGGAGTGCATTGGGCTGCACGAGCAGCATCTTCTGGGAGTGGCAGGGTGGGACCACAAGTCAGAACAAATGGGTGTGGCCGGGACCAGGCTATTTAAGCATTCCCCTGCCCGCATGCAAGCGCTTCGTGTTAGTCTGCTTATAGCAGCGTAACGCTCACTGCCGCCTGAAGCGCATTTTACCTGATTCCAGCAATGACCATTCCCTGAAGAGCATCCTTACCTGATTCCAGCAGCAGCCGCAGTCGGAGTGCATCCTTACCTGATTACAGCAGCAACCACAGTCAGATGGCATCCTTACATGATTCCAGCAGCAACCGCAGTCGGAGCGCATCCTTACCTGATTCCAGCAGCAACCGTAGTCGGCGCTCATCCTTACCTGATTCCAGTAGCAACCGTAGTCGGAGCGCATCCTTACCTGATTCCAGCAGCAACCGCAGTCGGAGCACATCCTGACTTCCAGCCTCAACACTTGCTCGGGAGTCCATCTTCGGCCAGCATCATTGCTGATCCAGGCATCGTTCACCCGCTGGCAGATCTTTGAATAACAGCATCCCAGTCTGAATTCGCCAGGCCATCCCTGCAAGAGAAAAGGACAAACAAGGTTAGAAAAATTATAAAGACATTACGCTAAGGTCGTGCTCAAACCTAAGAACCAAACTTACCACCCATTGGGACATCGTAAACTCTCTTTTTCTCCATTGGGGCTCGTTTCTTGCACCGCAATTCGACTGGGCCTCATATCACCTATTAGGAAGAAAGAAAGACATTACAAGAGATACAGAATAATCAATGAAAAAGACATTACAAAAGAATACGGACAATAATCATTATCGAAGGATACTTACCTTTGAAGTGGTTGAGCCACAGCCGGGCTGCCACGCACATGGACCAGTGAAGAAACTCGGTCTGTCTAAAAGCGCCCCTGCAGTGAGAAGCAGGACGGAGAGCTTGCCATCATAATGAAACAGGTGAGACTATATGGGTAGGCACATGCTCACCACATTTTGGGAAGGAGGGTTAGTGGAAGACCACAGTCATTTCATAGCATTCTCACAGCCTCTCGTATTCTCGCTGGGGCAGTACCAACAGCCAGCGCAGTCCACAACACGGGAGCAGGGGAAGAAGCCTAACCAAGGGGAGTCGGTTCCAGGGAGAGCTGCAACCGTGCCCCAACATCCCCGCAGAGACCAGGTTAGCGTAACACAAACTGGTTTTTAAGTCATTTATATACGTGGTAACAGCGATCATGGTTTGGATTCGTTCTTCGGGAATGATGGGCATGGGATCGGAAGTTGTAAAGGCCTCTTTTCTTCACTCATACGTGATAGTGCGTCTGCTTTCCCATTACGTACTCCGGGTCTATAGGTGATAATAACGTTGTATTCTGTGAAAAAGAGCGCCCAACGAAGTTGACGTGAAGATTGTGCATTTGCAGTCTTCAAGTATTGTACGTTTCGGTGGTCCATGATAATGATGATTGTGTGTCTTTCCCCAAGAAGATAGTGTCTCCATGCCTTGAATGCTGCCTTGATCGCCAATAGTCCTTTATCCATGATCATGTAGTTCAATTTGGGGGCAGAAAGTTTGCGGGACAGAATGCGACGGGATGTAACTGTCCTGTTTCCGGGTCCCTTTGGGACAACACCACTCCCATGGCTATGTTTGAAGTGTCTGTTTCAGCTACGTATGGATGGTCTGGTTGAGGATGTCGAAGAACAGGTGCTGTGGTAAATGCAAGTTTCAGCTTCTGAAAGGCTTCTTCAGCTTCTGTGGACCAATGGAATGTCTTGTTCTTCCTCAGCAAGGAAGTGATTGGGTGAACGATTTGTGAGAACCCAGGTATAAATCGGCGATAGAAATCAGCGAAGCCAAGCACACTTTATACTCCTTTCATGGATGTTGGTGAGGGCCATTGGAGGATTGCGTCCATCTTCCGTGTGTCCATATGTAGGGCCTGTGGAGTGAGCATGAAACCGAGAAACTTGACTTCGGTCACATGGAATTTTTCTTTCTCCAGTTTGGCATACAACTGGTGTTGTCGAAGTTTCTCTAAGACTGCTTGGACATGGCCGACATGTTCTTCCTAGGAATTTGAGTAGATGAGAATGTCATCTATGTAGACAAGTGTGCAAACGTCCAATAACTCACAGAGCACATCATTCATAAAGAATTGGAACGCCGCAGGGAAGTTACATTACCCGAAAGGCTTGACCTGGTATTTGAAGAGGCCATACTTCGTGCGAAAAGCCGTCTTCCACTCGTCTCCTTTGTTGACTCTCACAAGATGGTAGGCCCCTGGCAAATCCAACTTTGAATAAATATGAGCGTGTTTCACCTGATCCAGGAGCTCTGGTATGAGTGGTAAGGGGTATTGGTTCTTTAATGTGATCTGATTGATTGCTCTGTAGTCAAAACAGGTCCTTAAGTCCCCCTCCTTCTTAGACACGAAGAAGAGGGGCGAGCAAGCAGGGGACTCGGATTGGCGGAAAAAGCTGTTTGCCAGGTACTGGTCTAGGTAGGTTTTAAGATGTTGCTTTTCTTGCTCAGTTAGAGCGTAAATACGGCTGCAGGGAATTTGGGCTCTGGGCACGAGGTCAATTTGGCAATCATAGGATCTATGCGGGGGCAAAACGTTGGCTTGTTCTTTTTGGAAGACATCCTGGTAATCTCGATATTCAGGTGGTAAAGAGCCCGTGAAGCCCAGCACGATACCTTTCTTGGGTTTCAGGTTGATGATGTCTTTGTTGTAACAGGTGTCGGCACAGTCTTGAGAAAAGGTCAAAACTCATTTTCGCCAGTCGATCCTAGGGTTATGGGTCTCCAGTCAAGGCAATCCCAATATCATCTGGAACTAAGGAGCACTGATGAGATCAAAGGTAATGTCCTTGTGATGCCTGTCCTGCAACAGAAGCTTGATTTTCTCGGTGTGCTGTGTACCCGGGCCGGATGATAACTGGGATCCATCCACTGTAAGTGACATTTCCCGATTTCTGCTTTTGTTGAAGAGGAAGGCCCATGTAGTTTCCCACTGCCCCACTGTCAATGTATGCTTCCAAAGCATGTATCATTGACGGCTGCTTGTGATTCACCAAAAGTACCGGAAGGACTTGGTGTGAGGTCTGTATGCATTCCTTTTCCCGCTCGACAAGTGGACCCCTACACTTGCCAGGCATTGGAGTGTCCTGAGTCCTGTACTTCTTCTTCCTTGTTGTTTTTGTCCATTGCCCCAACCATTTTCTTAGGAGGTTTCACCGGACAATCACGGAGGAAATTACCTGCTTTACCACAATATGAGCAGAGTTGTTGCTGTCTTCTCTTCTCTCTTTCCGCCTTGGTCAGAGGGCTCCATAACCCACCGATTTGCATTGGTTCCGATTGTTCATTTGGTTTAGAGTGGGTCTCACGGGATCGCACAAACACTGTCCTTCCTTCTGTTCTGGCTCGGACCATTTTCCTATTCTGCAACCTTTGATTGAGTTGCACTGTTAGGTCTATGTAGTCTGCACACCCCTGTGGTGGGTTCACACCTTGAGCCAACAGATCCTTCAGTTCCCCACGTAACCCTCAATAAAAGAGCACAGATCTTTTCTCTTCTGGCCAGTTGGTTTGGGCTACGAGGCGGTTGAAGGCTGCAATGTAGGTTAATAGATCTTGATTCCCCTGTCTGAGTGACAATAACTCATTGTCCAAAGCTTGTCCTTGCGTATGTCGGGCAAACAATTTCTCCATCTTATGTTGGAAATCCCCAAAGTTCCGAAGCAAAGGGTCATCTTGGGTTACTAACGGTATTGACCAGTCTGCCGCATTATAGGTATGAGAGTACGAATGCATCTTTGGCATGATCATTAGGAAAGACTCCTAGTCTGCATAAGAAATGCAAGCAACACTGGTTCATGAATATGGCAAACTTGTTTGGATTGCGTTTGAAGCGTTCGGGCGGGGCTAGAGGCAATGCCCCTGGAAGAACCACCTGAACCGTTGTTGATTGCTGTGGCGGAGAAGCGTGGGCTATCCCAGGCAAGGGAACCTGTCCTGCTTGTGCCTGTAGCATCTGTCTTGCCAAGTCATCAGTTCTTTCTCGAGTTACAATAAGATCTCTCCTTAATGCACTGGTCCCCTGTCTGGAAGCATGTACTTCAGCCCGTAATTCCCCCAGTAGTTGGGCCAACAGATCTGTCTCTGATGTTTCCATGACGCCCAGGCAGAGAGTTGTAGAGGCTTTGCGTTCTGTTACGCTCACCTGGTCTCTGCGGAGGCGTTGGGGCACGTTGCAGCCCTCCCAGTGGTTAGATCACCCCCTTCAGGTTTCTCCCCCTGAAGACAACCAGCGGGTGGTGACAATTGGTGGCACTGCTCCTGCGTGGATATGAGAAAACGTGAGTGCGCTGATTGGTGACTATTGTACCTCCCAAACCCTTTGACCCAAGGTGCGATTTCTGTGGGCACGTACCGGCCCATAAGGCTCACCTGGGAAGTATGGAGGATGATCTCTCTGTCCTGCTACTTCTGGCAGGGGCGCTTGTGGATGGGATCTAGTTGCTTCACTGATCCCTGATAGGTATAGTCCAGTCCAGCTGTGACTATGCTCCTCCTGGTTGGTGGTAAGTGTCTCTTAATGTCTCTTGTTTTTTCCTCTTTCTATTTTCTGTCTTGGTATTGTTGCTCTCAATGTTGTTAATTCCTGAATAACGTTTTCTCTTCTGATTTCTTTCAGATAGGTGGAATTGCGGCCAGGGCCATTTTAAGCACTTTTGGGGCCCTGGGAACAGACATCTTTGGGGCCCCCCTCCACCAAACCAAAAGAATTAAGGGTTCAAGAATACTGGTTGCGCCACCCACCCCCAACCTTTGCGCTCACAACCTATAGGTGGATGTGCTGTCTCGCAGCATAATAAGCATGTTTACTCCCTTTGAGTCCCCTTACCCTCTTCATTCTTGCTCTAACCAAAATGATAAACAAGTAGCATTTGAAGAACAACATTAGCAGTCTACAAAGAGGTTACTGTTCTAGTACATGAAGGATCATTTTTATCAATAACATCCAGGACGGTATGCAGCCTGTAGTATTAATGCAAGACCGTATGTAAAAGGTGCATGTCACCCATAATAGACAGAGAACTAACATCAGCTGCCTCAGAGAATGCAAACGTGCTCATGCATGGATGGAGACAACCAATTGGAAGGAAGGAGAATGCTACACATTTATTTATTTTATTTATTTATTGCATTTATTACTCGCCCAAACCCTTGGGTACCACGGCGATGTTACAGACAGCTTGGTTAAAACATTTCTTAGAAATTGCCAATCGGGCGCAGTGCATGTGAATACAAAATAATCATACACGAAGACATTTAATGCAGGGCTTCAGTACAGTGATATTTCCTGAAGCATGGAAGGGGATTTTAGTCTTGGTTAAATAGCCACGTTTTCAGGGATTTCTTGAAGCCTGAGAACGTTTGCTCATTTTTGATGGGGAGGGGAAGAGTGTTCCAATATGTGGGTGCGAGGTATTGGAAACTACTGCCTCCTGCCTTGGTTGTCTTGTAGCGGGGGATGGCTAGGAGTAGTTGACTGTTAGATCTGAGGGGCCTCTTTGTTACTTTTTTGGTGATGGCGTGGTTGAGATAGATGGGGACACAAGAGTGGATGCATTTGAATGTGACGCACAGGGCTTTGAATGTGACCCTGGCTTTGATGGGGAGCCAGTGATGGTTTCTTCTAATATTTGAGATGTGATCTGACTTCCTTAATCCAAGGGCCGCCCGAAGGGCTTTATTTTGAATAAGCTGTAGTTTGTTTAGATTGGCTTTTGAGGTACCCAGGTAGAGTATGTTGCAGTAGTCGAGCCTGGATAAGATTAAAGCTCTTGCCAGCGTGATACAGTTGGTGGGTGTCAAGAATTGGCGACTGAGAGCAATACGTTTTGCGGTGTAGGAGGTAGAGGAAGAGAGGGCGTTAATGTGCTTGGTCATGGTGAGGTTGGCATCTAGGTAGACACCTAGGGCCTCATTACGACCCAGGCAGTAAGGGGTTTACGGCAGCGTAAACAGCGCCGACCCTTACCGCCTGAGTACGAGGTCCCTTAGCGCCATGGAGCTTTTAACACCTGCTTTTAGCAGGTGTTAAAATCCATGGCGCTAAGGGACCATGGAGTTAATTACGCCACCGTAATTTACGGTGGCGTAATTAACGCCTTCCCCACTCCCATTATGCCCTATGGGGCAAAAATGGGAATGGGGAAGGGTAAATGGGGATTGGGGACTTACCGCCCCGCCGACCTCGGAATGGGGCGGTAAGTCCGCCTACCACCATGGCGTAAACACAGTTTACGCCATGGTGGTAAAGTCACGGCCCAGGCGGTAATTTACCGCCTGGGTCGTAATGAGGCCCCTAGTGTTTTTACTTGTTTGAGTACTGATATGTTTGTGCCATCGATGTTGATGGATGAGTAATCAGCATGTAATGCTTCTATTTTGGATTGGGAGCCCACAATGAGAACCTCAGTCTTCTCATCATTGAGACAGAGGCTATTTAGTGCCATCCTAACATGACGTCGCATGGATAGTGGAGGCAGATTAGAAGCTACCAGGAAGGTGTCTTTTTCCATACAGACTGAGATTAGAAGTGGGATATAATTTCAAATAGTGTTGCCGTTAGATATCAAAGGAACAAATGCCTGTGGTGTGCGATATAAATATGCTCACTATTAACACAGTAAAACCATGAATAAGGCTTTTATGACGATAATACCATGAGAAGGAAATCACTCTAAAGGGCTGACAATTTTGAAAGGTTTAGGGACTGGCAATGTTGAGAGGTTAGGCAACACAAGATTAAATGTGATGCACAGGATGACACATTGGTTAAGGGGGGAAGCTGGGATGTGTGCCAACTCTGCAATTTCTGCATTTGAACACTTTCTTTTCGGTTCTTACCATGAACCAAAACAATCTCATTTTATAAAAACGGACTTGGAAAGTACATACACCAAATTACCAGACATGACCATTTTTAAACAAAATATGTGTTATGCAAAATGGGAATGGGTCTAGCTGCATTCTCTCCATCATCAAGGGAAGTATATAAGCACCAGCATACTGATTGATGTGATTTAACAAATTTAATCTGGGTTTGTATTTTAAAGCTTTAGATACTTCCGAAACAATGGCTTGTGACATTTTCATTTATAAATGTGTATAAAAACCTTTGACTTTTACCAAAAAGCAAACCGTTTTTTGTGTCAAACAAGCAGACCTTAAAATATGCTTGCCTTAGGCCTGCAACATCTGGTTGGCTCTCTTCTGTCTATCAACCCTTCCACCCAAATGGCCTAAATAAGAAGAAAGATCAAGTAATGGGCTAAACGATGCCACCAGCATGCGAGAAGACAATCCTCACAGAAGACGGCACAGTAATGTAAGAGTATTGGATGATTTAACCAGGATCACTGTATCGTGATCTGGCAAATCCAGAATACAAACATGAACGCTTTTGTTCCATAGTCTTGAATTTGGATACTTATTCACCTCTTGGACTAACAGTTAATGCCATCGTTGGAGGCGATTGCCTAGGTTTTACAACACCCCATCTGAACAAACCAATTTCTAGACCTTCACCATATGGATGCAATGTTCGTTTTTATAGCAACCCCTATCTGGTGCAGGTGCATTGCGGATAATAGTATCATTTTGCATATGCGCACATATCTCTGCAATGGATGCTTCACACACTGAGCTAACTTCTGAACCATTGTAGCACTCAATTTATCAATGTACATTTCACTGTTGCCTATTGCACATGATCAACATAATTCCGACAGGAGGGAAAGAATGCTACAGAGTTGTGCCGTAAGAAACACACAAACTATGTATGCCACAGTGAACACAGAAAGCAATACATGATGAATTGATGAAGGCAGAATGTACTTGTCAAAACAGAAAGGCAATGGGTTTAGAGCCTCAGCAGCACCGCATAAAATATCCTGACATGTACTATTTAAGACTGGTGAACAATGGAATCTTACTGCTTCAGATCAGGCAGCCCTATGGGGGCCCCCTCCAAGGTGGGAGCCCTGGGCAACTGCCCCTTTTGCCCTCCCATAAAAATGTCTCTGCGCCCCAACAGCAGCTGTGGAGACGTGGAAGGCAGCCGAGGTGAAGATGGATGAAATCGCAGTGTCTGACAACTGGTAAGTGATGGTTTAAGGGAAAGCACAAGGTTTGATGGTAGCACAACCTTAAACTTAATGTCTGTTAAGTGTTTAACCTTGCCTTTTGTTTTATTCGCAGGTGCTGCGGTTGCGGGTGGAATGCGCCATGCTGCGTTATCAGGATGAGGATTCCAGCGTCCTTGAAGAATGGAAGATGAGCCGCGGTGCCCGATGATGATGCCGGCGCTCTGAGAGATGATTGAAGGTGAGCCGCGATGCCCAAATGACTATGCCTGCACTCCAGAAGATGAAGGTGAGCCGCGGTGCCAAGAAGATGAGCAGAGATGACCACGAAGACACGCACAGTTGAGAGCAGGATCCCCTAGGTGGTAAGTATGGAGGCAGATGACTGGACTTCTGAAGGTAAGTGGAATCCCAGGCGGCGGTGAGCGTTACGCTGTGTGTAAATGCAGAATAACGCGAAGCGTCTGCCTCAGGGATCAGAGCAGCTTATATAGCTGTGCTCATGGGCACACCCACTAGGCTTGGCTTTCCTGCCACACCCTGCCAATCCTAGTGAGTCAGAATGTGTCAGGCAACCAAATAGCAAGTAGCCCCACCCAAGTGTGCACGTGGGACTGCTTTAAAGAGGAAAGTTCCAATGTTATGTATACAGTGCACCCAAAAATAAAGTGCTATGTCCATAATAAAGGTATTTTTTTAGCCCAAATTAATGTCTTGTTTATTGTTCCTTATGAGCCTGGCGCCAAAGGCACCAGGACTGTGTCCATCCAGGCCCCCTGTGTGTGGGACCCTGTAAGGTCTGTGTCCTTGGCCTGATGACCATGACAGTAGCATATTTCCATGTGATATTGATTGCCTCCTTTTAGTGAATGTTTTCTAATTGACTGTGTAATACATTAATAAGTGGTTTACCAAGAAACCTTGAGTATAAGTGTCTATCTGAATACTTGTAATTATAGACCACTGTGTAAAACCCTTACAAGCTCACATTCCCTCTTGAGATAAGCCTGGCTGCTCAGCTCGTTACCAAAAACTGTGTGGTACAGACGTATTCCAAGGGTTGGTTTGCTTTCACCTGTAGTCCTAGTTGTGTGTAGTGGTCCCAGAGAGTACTGCATACAAACTTTGCCTAACACTAGATCTCTTTCTTCTGCTGGGGCATCCCTCTGGAACAGCCTCCCTGCCTCTCTGAAACTTGAGGAGAAACATCTCCGTTTCCGGAAGCACATCAAGACATTCCATTTTGCTCCTGTTTTTCTACTCCTCTCTCATGCTGATCTGGCTGAATATGAAACTGCACTGGTTACCTGGCTACCCTCTGATCTCGGGGCTAGGTCTTCCCCCCTGCCACTTGCACACCTGCACTGCCCCCCTAGCAACCTTTGCACTCGGGGACTGTTTCTGTATCCCTACAGCCCCTACTAGCACTTGACACATGATGTCTGCACTTGCACTACCACCAACTGGCTGCACTTGTATTTATTGTCTTTATTTATTTTACTGTTATCCTATGTACTGCACTGCGCCCTCCCCTTTCCCCCTGCACCGTGTCCCCTTTCCCCATTCCCTGCACTTGCGCTATCTCAATGTCACCTGTTTGAGTAGGATCGTTGTCTCTGTCGTCCCTCTGTTTCCCCTCCCTTGGAACACTTGTATTTAGGCGCATTATAAATGCCATATCATATCATAACATAAGTGTTTAATAAACATTTGGCCCCACCATATGCAGCTTTCAATTTCTTTTCCTCCAAATGATGGTCCTCTGTTATTGCCAATTCCATTAATATGTCTCTTCCCTGATATTGCCTTTGAGGTCTTCTACCAATCTTTTAGTCATATAAAATCATGTTCCTCCTATTTGTGCCTACACAAAATTGATCAGCCACTGCAACACAATGATTACTACTTCCACTTGAACTGTACAGTGTACCTCTCAACCTCACTTACCTCACCTTTATAGGCAGGAGACTGAATTGTTACTGTTCTTCTGGGGATTACCACTCAACATTCTGTGAAAAGACCATCTTGTGTTTAAAGTTCTTCAAATCCTTCCTCAACATCTTAGTAAGGTACGGTATATTATACTCTTTAAAGTCTTTCATTTCTGTATTTATACCATCAGAGATTGTGTATAGGCTCCCAATGGAAGCACTTTCTTAATTGCTAACTTCAATATCTGAAGAGCTCCTTCCCATGTTGTGGATTCCTCCGTGGCTGTATCGTTCCTGAGGAGCAGCACTGGAAAATAGCAACATTTACTCGATAGATGACTCAGAAATTACTTGCAGTCAAAGAGTAAGAGTTTTTGTATTCTGACAATCAATATCTGTGTAGAATCTTGACTCAAAAACACTATCCTTGCAGTGCAATGTAAGTTGGTGCATACTTATTTTTTTTTTGTTCTGTTTTATATTCTTATACTCACTTAATCTGGTTCCTAGATGCTCCCATTGATTCAATATAGAGACTGTAGACAACATTTCCTCAATGTATTCTTCAGCATAATACTGTTATGCCAGAGTTTTGCAGTCTCAGGTTATGTTTCACCAACTCTTTTTGCATATTTTCCCTTTGGGTATTGTATTTTTTAAACTATTACAATGGGCAGAGGGACTTCTGCAGATGTGCAAAATTGCCCAGAATACCGCTAATGGTTCCCTCTCTACAACAAAGCAATTGATTTCTGAGCCTTTTAAAGGCCAGGAGGCAAACGCGACCACTCGTTCCTCTCCACTTCCTTCTCTTTGGGTCAATGACGCTCCTAATCGTAAAATGCTATAATCAACATTAAACAATGTTCTACTCTTAGCTGAAAACGTTCCCAACAAAGGGGCATTTGATATATTTTCTTTGACTTTTTCAAATACAGTCTCACACTCTTTGGACCACATAAACGTCACCCCTTTTTTAAGTAACGACCTGACGGGTGTGGATAGAATTGCAAAGTTTTCAACACATTTGTGGTAGTATTCTGATAATCCTAAAAATTAACACAATTGCTCTATGTCCTCGGGTAATGGAGCTGATTTGATCGCCTCAACCAGGCTGTGTTTTGGAACGATCTCTCGTGTCAAAATATTATGTCCCAAATATTCAACTGTTTTTACTCCTATTTTGCATTTGCTTCTCTGAACAGTCAATCCTGCATCCTTTAGTTTGAGTAGCACTTCTCTCACTGTCTTGTCATGCTCCTCCACACACTAAAATGTCTTCTTGGAATATTATGATGTTCTTCACATCCTCAAGAACATTTTCCATTACCCTCTGAAAGACGGTGGCCGCTGAAGCTAAGCCAAAATGCATCCTGCAGTCCTTAAAGGTTCTATCAGGTGTAATAAACGATGTCGGTTCTTGGCAGGATTGTGCTAATGGTACCTGATGACATGCTGCAGAAAGGTCAATTAACGTAAATTCTTTAGAATCCTTTAGGCGTGCATACACTTCCACTTCCAAGATCACTGGCAGAGTATGTCGATCTACTAGAATGTTTTTATTCAAATTTCTCAGGTCTAAACAGAGTCTCAACTTAACATTGGGCTTGGCCACCAGTACTATTGGGGACATCCACTCTGTTGTTTCCACTGTTTGAATAACTCCTTTTTGTAGCAACATGTCCAGTTCTTCCTTCAGTTTTTCTCGCAAGTGATGAGGTATGGGTCTACATTGTACCATTGGAGTTACGTTGGTCTTTAGTTTAAAGCAGTACTCAAAGTCTTTGAGTTCTCCCAACTCCTCTGAGAGAACCTCTGGAAAATAATGTTCCCATCTGTCCTGGATTTCCGCAAAAGCTATTGGTTCATGTGAATTTTCTGGGATTCAAATTTTCAGGTTTGCTTGTTTGTCCCATCCTAACAGAGATGATCCTTTTTCTGCTATGAATACCTCTGCTGTGAAATTCCGGCCTTTATATTCTATTTCAGCTTTCAGCATTGAATGTTCCCAACATTTCAATTTCAACTTCTCCATAGCCATGTGGTCGAATTTCATGCTCTCATAAGTCTTGTGTTCTTCTGTCAACAACATTCATGAAGGTTTCACCAAAAATAATTCTCCAAGGGGACGCACTGTCCACCTTCATCATTAGAGATTTCCCATTGATGCAAAAATCATCTGATGGCCCTTTTTTCCCTCCTCCGAGGGCTGAGATTTCAAATACATGTTGGAAGTTTGTATTCTTGTTCTCCGTCAAAGACAATTGTGCCACTTCTTGTTCTGTCTTGGTTGCTCCACTTGACTGCTCAATGGTGTTCACAGTGCTCTCCTTGCACACTTTGGCAAAGTGTCCATTGGACTTGCATTTCATGCAAGATGCATTCCTTGCTGGGCAGAATAATCTTGAGAACACATGTCCACTGTCACCACACTTGATGCAAGGTAATTCCTTCCTTCATTCGTTGGTCCTTTTGTTTCTCAGTGCACAGATCTCACTCACTGCTTGTGCAACTCTCAAGTCTTTCATGTAGTGAGCGGTCTGTTCGATGCTGCGGGTGAGTTCAACTGCTTGCTCAAGTGATACATCTTTTAACAGCACATTTTGTTGAATGTTAATGTTGTGTGTGCATCTTACTAACTAATCTGTAATTAGAGAATTTGTCAATTGTCTGAATTCACAAGTGTAACTAAGTAAGTAGCGCTGCCACATATCCCTCCACTGGCTCTGCAAACTCTTGCTTCCTCTGAAAAAACTCATGTCTTTCAAATGTTATATTCTTTTTGGGTTCATAGTGTTCCTGAAACATTTTTGCTGCTTTGTTAAAGTCATCCAAGTCTCCTATGCCTTCCGTTGTGGGTTCTGATAGGCCTTCAAACATGCAGTGCCCTTCAATTTCTAAGTTGTGTAGCAGTAAGGCATGTTTTCTTGTGGGGGAAAATGTGCCCCCCTCCCATTGCGAGCAGGTAAGTGTCAAATATTTTCTTCTAATTTTCCCACCTTATTGGAGGGTTTCCTGGCTCTACTAGGAAAGGAGGCGGCAGGGAGATGCTTGCTGTGGCCATTGTTATGTTTTTTGTTCTTTCCTTTCTATTGCTCAAGTTTTGTAAAAGAATATTTGTAATTTTTTTTTTTTATTCCTTACACTCTTTAATGTGGTAGGATGTTGCTGCTTTGTTTTCAGTGTGAACACAATTGTTTTATAATAGTTGTGCACAATCTGCTTTGAGTTTGCTTGATATCCCTCTTCCTGTTGTGTACGCCAGTGTAGAAGCCTTATGTGTCCTTGTGGAACTCTATTGTTTCCTTGGTAATATATATTCTTCTAGCACGTGCATCCGCGCACGTGCCAGGTCCTTTCCTTGGATCGGGCTGTGTGCATTGCTTATATACTAATTCCTTTTACTTTTAAATTCCTTGCTGAACAACTTACTTGTAGGTTTGTAAGTGCCACTTTCCTTCAGCTGCTCTGCTGCATCTTTCTTTCTGGTGGCTCATGTTTCTCCTGGCGCTCTGCTTTATATCATCGGCATAGACGGGCAACACTTTGTGTGCTTCGATTTCTTGATCCTAATTGCCATTGAAGAGAGGACAGCAGGAAGGTTTAAAGTACGCTCTTTTATTGAAGCCCACTGAGCTATGGCTATGCTGCGAGCTCCGACACAACCAGCAGTACAGTTCATTCAAAACCCAACATTCTCATGACCTAATGTATTCTATGGTGAATTCCCTGGTGCATTGTGACACACAGTGGAATGTTATGTAGGAACACATTCTGAATTTACATCAGGACATAACTTACTTAAGCCCTCTAGTTTCTAGGATTCCCAGCATAGAAGTGACAATAGTATTTTTTTTTAAATGATGGCATTAAACCCATGCGCCTGCTTTCTTGGACCCCGACTTACGCATGAGAGGAGGCTCTACCATTTCAGGATTACCCTTCTCCAATACATCATTAAGCTTTCCATGCTGAATCATCATAGTAGAACCTCTTGTCTGTAGGTCTTGAGAAACCTCTAGCATTTTACTTCATAGGTCATTCATCCAAAGACACCGCCACTAGTAGGCCAATTTATGATGTATGCTATAAAGGGTGAATAAGCACTAACTTGTCACTTGCACCCACGATGTTCAGAACAAAGTTCTTCTCATCCCTGATAACCTCAACATTCTGACCCAGACTGCCAAGACCATACTATAAACATAACCTGCGCGGCGCTCCCTGCCTATGGGAAGGTTTTAAACTGGAGCTTACTGCTGCCAAAACAGTCCCTGGAGCAACAGCCTTCCGAAGCAGAAAGGTACCGCACAGCTGATGAAACAGTACTCTCCACCTACACCACCCTTAATAATTTGCTCTTAATAATTTTGAATGCAATGTGGTTTTGTTAAATGTTTCATGCTAGCAACAAGCCAACTCGATGAAATATACATTCCTGAAATCTGTTATTATAGCCGGAGGTCTGGATATGCAGCGTAACTATGTCAGACATTTATTCATAAAGTTATAAATAACTATGGCAGTCATGTATTCATTAAGTTATAAATATTAGCCCCTTAAATGCCGTTGATGAGGGATCACATCCTCCGCACTAGGTTTCCAGCGCAGGCAGGGGTGGACTGGCCTATAGGGAACTCTGGAGATTTCCCGGTGGGCCTCTGCACCCTGGGCCTCTTTTGTGTGGTATTTCCACATTTTCTCATAGGAAAAGCATTGGGCTTGCTGAAAATGTGTCATATGGGGCCACTTTGAACTTTATTTCCAGGGCCTCTTTTGGTCCCCAGTACTTATTTCCAGGGCCTCTTTTAGTTCTCAGTCCAGCCCTGAGCGCAGGGGACGAGATACTGCGTCCTCCACACTGCTTATCTTTGGGGGTGGATCGCCCCCCCCTGTTGCTGTGGTTATTCTTCTGACCCCCAGGCTGTGAAGGGGAAGACTTCCCCTTCTGTGCCTGGGAGTCTGGGGGTGAACATGATGACGTTGGCACACACTAAGTGCGCCAACATCATCAGGCAGTGATATTTACATGCTGACGCGATTAGGCTTCAGTATTTAAACATCACAGCTACGCTTTTGCATGCAGCTCAGGCATTTCTAGCCCAGCTTCCTTGAGTGAGGGGTCACTGGAAATGGGAGACTCTCAAGGAGATTGCTGGTCAAGAATTATTCGATCCTGGACCAGCAATCACCACTGGACCACCAGGGAATAGATTTTGGGGTGCCCCCCTGTGAACTCCTCACCATGCTAAACAGCCCCGCTCCACCAAAAATGAAAATAAAAAAAATGGCAAAATATGTGTCCTTCTTTGGGGGAGATGGATGCTGTATTACACCCCTTTCACCCCAAGGAAGGCAAAAAAACGAAAGAAAAAATACCAGGCGCACTTGGGGGGCATAGGAGGATAGGCCCTATGCCTTTGGGCCAGCCCCCTCAGAAATCCCCCCAACCACAGGGAGCGGCAGATTCTTGCTGCTTCCCTGGGCAGGCAAAATTGAGTGTCTGACCCCATTTTGCCATCCCAGGGAAGTAGCAAGGACCAGTAGGCCATCAGGGATATGATCTTGGAGTGGGGGTGGGGGTTCAGGCCAATCAACCCCCACCTCCACCCCCAGAAAATGCAACCAGATGGTGTAATGTTGTTTTGCCCTTTTTGGGGTAAAATTGCTGCAGTTTTGCACCGATTTGTCCCAAGGAATGCAAAATAACATTACACTGCACATATAGTGGAATGCTTTGGGGGTATTGGGGCTGGCCCCAAGCTTGGGAGCCAGCCCCATTAGGATTTCCCCACCAAGGATGGGTAGACCCATTCTGCTTCCATGGGGGGGCAAACATTGTGTTCTGAAACAATTTTTTCACCCCTGGGAAGTAGCAAGGACCACTAGGACACCAGTGATATGATCTTGAAGGTGAGTTGCCCAGGTGGAGCCTCCGCAGAGCAATCTGCCCCCCACTCTCACCCCCCAAAAATGCCAGCAAGATGGCATAATGTTGTTTTGCCTTCTTTGGGGCAAATTAGTGTTGTTTTGCACCCATTTGCCCCCAAGAAAGGCAAAAACATATAGGGCAATTTTGCCAGAGGAACAATTTGGGGCATCAGGGGGTTGGTCCTATGCCTGTAGTGCCAGACCCCTCAGGAATCCCACCAATGGAGACCCTCTGGGGGTTACCTGGGGGCAAAACTGACCCCATTTTGCCACCCCAAGGAAGCTGCAAAGACCACTAGGCCACCAGGGAAATGATCTTGGGGTGGGGGTGGGGGCAGGCCAATCAGGCCCAAAACCCTAGCCTCATAAAATTCCAACCAGATGGCATAATGTTGTCAGTTGTCCTGGAGCTCTGGCTGGGCTGCATTACAGCTTTTCCATCCGGGGAGGGATGTGGATGATGCAGGTGTTCCCTCGGACCATCGCTGGACAAATGGGCAGTTAACCTACACTGGAGGCAGGTGCCCAAAGCCAGGGGCATTACCTCTGGCCGTCCTAGTGCTCTGGCAGCGCTGCATTCCAGCTTTTCCCCCCAGGGAGCGATGGGGACCCTGACAGGGCTCATGGGACCGCCACTGGACTTGTGGATGGACGACCCACATTGGAGACAGGTGCCCAAAACTGGGGACATCATCGCTGACTGTTCTGGAGCTCTGGCTTTGCTGCATTAAAGCTTTTCCCTCTGGGGAGGGACAGTGACCATGCCGGGGCTGTAACGCAGGCCAGTGAGAGCTCCAAGATGGTCAGGGTTAATGTCTTGGGTGCCTGTCTACCTTGTTGGTCGACTTTCTCCAAGTTCAGCAGTGGTCCCAGGGAGCGCCAGAACGGTCCCCATCCCTCACTGGAGGGAAAACCTGTAACACAGGACAGCCAGAACTTCTGCATGATTGGGGAGGATGTCCCCAGCCTTTGGCACCTGTTTCCTATCTTGGGTGACTATCCCCAAGTACAGCGGTGGTCCCAGTGAGCCCCGGCAGGGTGCCCATTGCTTACCGGAGGGAAAAGCTGTAATGCAGGCCAGCCATAACTCCTGGATGATCAGGGGTGATGTCCCCGCCCTCTGGCGCCTCTCACCCATGTTGGGCGACCATCCCCAAGTACAGTGGCAGTCCAAGTGCACCCCGGCAGGGTCGGCATCCGTTCCCGGAGGGAAAAGCTGTAACAAAGGCCAGCCTGAGCTGCGGAACTGCCGGGGGTGCTGCCTCTGGGCTTGGGCACCTGTGTCCCTTCTTGGTCAACCTTCCCCAAGTTCAGCGGCGGGCCCAAAGAGCCCCAGCAGGGTTCCCATCACTCCCTGGAAGGAAAACCTGTAATGCAGACCAACCAGAACTGCACGATGGTTGGGAGTGATCTCTCCGGCCTTTGGCACCAGTCTCCCATGTTGGGAGAACATTCACGAGTCCAGCAGCGGTGCCAGTTAGCCCCGGCAGGGTGGCCATCCCTTTCCGGAGGGAAAACCTGTAACGCAGGCCAGCTAGAGGTCCAGGCCAGTCGGGCCTGATATCCCCGGCTTTGGCTGCCTTTTTCCCATGTGGGTTGACTGTCCCCAAGTCGAGCGGTGGTACCTGGGAACCCAGGCAGTATGCCAATCCCTCCCTGGAGAGAAAAGCTGTAACAGGGCATGGCCAGAGGAACAGGACCACCAGTGTGATGTCCGCTGCCTTGGGCACCTGTCTCTCTTGTTGACCGGCTGTCCCCAATTTTAGTAGTGGTCCCTGCGAGCCCCGACAGGGGCCCCACACCCCAGCCAGAACTTTTGGATGGTTAGAGGTAATGTCCCTGGCCTTTGGCGCCTGTCTCCCTTGTTGGGTGACCATCCCCAGGTCCAGCGGCAGTTGAAGTGAGCCCCAGCAGGGTGCCCATCCCTTCCTAGAGGGAAAACCTGTAGTAAGCGCCAGCCAGAACTACAGGATGGTTGGGGTGATCTCTCCTGGCCTATGGTCTCTGCCTCGCATATTGGGTGACGATTACAAAATCCAGCAGCGGTGCCAGTTAGCCCCGGCAGGGTGCCCATCCCTTCCCGGAGGGAAAACCTGTAACGCAGGCCAGCCAGAGGTCCAGGCCGGTCGAGCCTGATGTCCCCTGCATTGGCCGCCTTTTTCCCATGTGGGTTGACCATCCCCAAGTCCAGCGGTGGTACCCGGGTTACCCAGGCAGTGTGCCGATTCCTCCCTGGAGAGAAAAGCTGTAACGTGGCGTGGCCAGAGGAACAGGACCAGCAGAGATGATGTCCCCGGCCTTCGGTGCCTGTCTCCCTTGTTGGCTGGCTGTCCCCAAGTTTAGTGGTGGTTCCTGCGAGCCCCGAAAGGGGCCCCATCCTGCCCTGGAGGGAAACCCTGTAAGGCAGGCCAGCCAGAACTCCTGGATGGTCGGGGGTGATGTCCCCGGCCTTTGGCGCCTGTCTCCCTGGTTGGTTGACATCCTCAAGTTAAGCAGCGGTCGCAGTGAGCCTCAGTAGGGTGCCCATCCCTTCCCAGAGAGAAAACATGTAACACTGGCCAGCCAGAACTCCTGGATGGTTGGGGGTGGTGTTCCTGGCCTTTGGCGCCTGTCTCCCTTGTTGGGCAACCAACCCCAAGTCCAGCGGCGGTTGAAGTGATCCCCAGCAGGGTGTCCATCCCTTCCCAGAGTAGAAACTTGTAACACAGGCCAGCCAGAACTCCAGGATGGTTGTGGTGATGTCCACGGTCTTTGGAGCCTGTCTCTCCTGTTGGGCCACCATTCCCAAATCCAGCGGCGGTCCCAGTGAGTCCCAGCAGGAGGGCCATATATTACCGGAGGGAAAACCTATAACGCAGGCCAGACAGAACTCCTGGATGGTCTCGGGTGATGTCCCCAGCCTTTGGGGCCTGTCTCCTATGTTGGGCGACCATCCCCAAGTTGAGCGGCAGTCCCAGTGATCTCCGGCATGGAGTCTGTCCCTTCCCAGAGAAAAAAGCTGTAATGCAGGCTATCCAGAACTCTGGGAAGGCCGGGGGGTGCTACCTCTGGGCTTGGGTGATTGTCTCCCTTATTGGTTGACTGTCCCCACATTCAACAGTGTTCCCAGGAAGCCCCGGCAGGGTCCCGATCCCTCCCTGGAAGGAAAACCTGTAACACAGATCAGCCAGGACTCCAGGATTGTCAGGGGTGATGTCACTGGCTTTTGGCACTTGTCTCCCATGTTGGGAGACCATCCCCAAGTCTGGCGGCGGTGCCAGTGAACCCCGGCAGGGTGCCCATTCTTTCCTGAAGGGAAATCCTGTAACGCTGGACATCCAGAACTCCTGGATGGTCGGGTATGATGTCCCTGGCCTTTGGAGCCTATCTCCCATGTTGGTTCAACCATCCCCAAGTCCAGCAGTCGTCCCATTGACCCCTGGCAGCGTGTCCATACCTTCCCAGAGGGAAAAGCTATAACACAGGTCAGCCAGATCTCCAAGATGGCTGGGGATGCGTCCTCCGGGCCTGGGCACCTGTTAAACAGGTTTGGCGACCATCCCCAAGTCCAGCGATGTTCCCAGTGAGCCGTGGCAGGGTACCTATCCCTTCCCAATGGAAAAGATGTAACACAGGCCAGTCATTGGTCCAGGAAGGTCAGGTGTGATGTCCCCAGCCATGTGTGCCTGTCCCCTTGTTGGTTGACACTTCCCAAGTTTAGCAGACGCTCCAGGGAGCCCTGACAGGATCCCCATCACTCCCAGGAGGGAAAACCTGTAACACAGGCTAGCCAGAACTCCTAGGTGGTCGGTTGTGATGTCCCTGGCCTTTGTACCCTGTCTCCGCTGTTTGGCGACTATCCCCAAGCCCAGCAGCAGTCCCAGTGAACCCTGTCAGTGTGCCCATCCCTTTCCAATGGAAAAGCTGTAACACAGGCCAGCCAGAGGTCCAGGACGGTCAGGTGTGATGTCCCCTGCTGCGGGCGCCTGTCCCTTCGTTGGTTGACCATTTCCCATTAGCAGCGTTCCCAAGGAGCCCTGACAGGGTCCCCATCCCTCCCAGGAGGGAAAACCTATAAAGCAGGCTAGCCAGAACACCTGGATGGTTGGTTTTGATGCCCCTGGCCTTTGGTGCCTGCCTCCCATGTTGGGCGACCATCCCCAAGTCCAGCAGTGGTCCCAGTGAGCCCTGGCATGGTCCCCATCCCTTCCCGGAGGGAAAAGCTGTAACAAAGGCCAGCCCGAGCTCTGGGACTGCCAGGGTTGCTCCCTTTCTGGCTTGGGCACCTATCTCCCTTGTTGGTCGACAGTGCCCAAGTTCAGCGGCGCTCCCAGGGAGTCCCAGCAGGGACCCCATCCCTCCCTGGAAGGAAAACCTTTAACACAGGCCAGCCAGAACTGTAGGATGGTCGGGTGTGATATTCCTGGCCTTTGCCGTCTGTCTCCCATGTTGGGTGACCATCCCCAAGTCCAGCAGTGGTCCCAGTGAGCCTTGGTAAGGTGTCCATGCCTTCCCAGAGGGAAGAGCTGTAACGCTGGACAGCCAGAACATCCAGGATGGTCGGGTATTATGTCCCTAGCCTTTGGAGCCTGTCTCCCATGTTGGGTCGACCACCCCCAAGTCCAGCAGTTGTCCCATTGACCCCTGGCAGGGTGTCCATACCTTCCCAGAGGGATAAGCTGTAACACAGGTCAGCCAGAGCTCCGAGATGGCTGGGGATGCTTCCTCCAGGCCTGGGCACCTGTCAACCATGATGGGCGACCATCCCCAAGTCCAGCGATGTTCACAGTGTGCCGTGGCAGGGTACCTATCCCTTCCCAAGGGAAAAGATGTAACACAGGCCAGCCATTGGTCCAGGAAGTTCAGGTGTGATGTTCCCGGCCTTGGGTGCCTGTCCCCTTGTTGATTGACACTTTCCAAGATTAGCAGCAGTCCCATGGAGCCCTGACAGGGTCCCCATCCCTCCCAGGAGGAAAAACCTGTAACGCAGGTTAGCCAGAACTCCTGGATGGTCAGTAGTGTTGTCCCTGGATTTTGTCCCCTGTCTCCGCTGTTAGGCAACCATCCCAAGTCCAGCAGTTGTCCCAGAGCACCCTGGCAGCGTGCCCATCCCTCCCCAGTGGAAAAGATGTAACACAGGCCAGCCAGTGGTCCAGGAAGGTGAGGTGTGATGTCTCCGGCCTTGGGTGCCTGTCCCCTTGTTGGTTGACACTTAATAAGTTTAGCAGCAGTCCCAGGGAACCCTGACAGGGTCCCCATCCCTCCCAGGAGGGAAAACCTGTAACGCAGGCTAGCCAGAACTCCTAGGTAGTCGGTTGTGATGTCCCTGGCCTTTACCCCTGTCTCCGCTGTTGAGCGACCATCCCCAAGTCCAGAAGCGGCCCCAGTGAACCATGTCAGGGTGCCCATCCCTTCCCAATGGAAAAGCTGTAACACAGGCCAGCCAGAGGTCCAGGACGGTCAGGTGTGATGTCCCCTGCTGCAGGCGCCTGTTCCTTCGTTGGTCGACCATTTTCCATTAGCAGTGTTCCCAAGGAGCCCTGACAGGGTCCCCATTCCTCCCAGGAGGGAAAACCTGTAAAGCAGGCTATCCAGAACTCCTGGATGGTCGGTTTTGATGCCCCTGACCTTTTGGTGCCTGCCTCCCATGTTGGGTGACCATCCCCAAGTCCAGTAGTGGTCCCAGTGAGCCCTGGCACGGTCCCCATCTCTTCCCGGAGGGAAAAGCTGTAACAAAGGCCAGCCCAAGCTCTGGGACTGCCAGGGTTGCTCCCTTTCTGGCTTGGGCACCTATCTCGTATTTGCCAACCCTACCGATTTAGGCAGTAGGATACCGCTTTTTAAACAGTCCTACCGCCTACCTATTTAGTGGCAACAAATACCGATTTAAAAAAAATATATTGTTTTTTTGTTTATTTTCTTTTACATTTATTTTTTGGCCACGCCAGCTCAGGGGAGTCTTTCAAGGGCTCCCCCGAGCTGGTGTAGCAGGAGAAGGTGCAGCATGCAGGCTTTTGATGTAAAAGGCACCCACGGCGGCGTGCTAAATGCTCCCCTTCGCCGCGGGTGCCTTTGGCAAAGGGCGCCATTAGCCCCCCACCACACCAACTCGGGGGTGTCTTTCAGGGGCTCCCCCAAGCTGGCGTAGCAGGAGAAGGCACAGCATGCAGGCTTTTGATGTAAAAGGCGCCCACGGCGGCGGGCTAAATGCGCCCCTCCGCCACGGGTGCCTTTGACAAAAGGTGCCATTAGCCCCCCCACCACGCGAGCTGTCGTGGTGACTGAAGGCGTGGCAGGCACCTCATTGTCATTGAATGCACCCGCGGTGGCGGGCTCATTTAATGACAATGGGCTGCTGACTCCCCCTATTCCTATCATTACCTCCACGCCTGACTATTTTTGAAACTTTGGGATTCCTACAGATTTTTGGTCACAGAATGTTGGCATGTATGCTATCTCCCTTGTTGGTCGACAGTCCCCAATTTCAGCGGCCGTCCCAGGGAGCCCCAGCAGGGTCCCCTTCCCTCCCTGGAAGGAAAACCTTTAACTCAGGCCAGCCAGAACTGTAGGATGGTCGGGGTTGATACTCCTGGCCTGTGTCGTCTGTCTCCCATGTTAGACGACCATCGCCAAGTCCAGCAGCAGTCCAAGCGAGCCGCTGCAGGGATCTCATGCCTTCCTGGAGGGAAAGTCTGTAACATAGGCCAGCCAGAACTCCAGGATGGTCGGGGTTGATGTCCCAGCCTTTGGTGCCTGTCTCCCATGTTGGGCGACCATCCCCAAGCCCAGCAGTGGTCCCAGTGAGCCCTGGTAAGGTGTCCATGCCTTTCCAGAGGGGAAAGCTGTAACGCAGGCCAGCCAGAGCTCCGGATGGCTGGGGGTGCTTCCTCCAGACTTGGGTGCCAGTCTCCCATTTTGGGCGACCATCCCCAAGTCCAGCAGTGTTCCCAGTAAGCCCCAGCAGGATGCTCATCCCTTCCCAACAGAAAAGGTGTAACACAGGCCTGTGAGAGGTCCAGGACGGTCCGGTGTGATGTCCCTGGCCTTGGGCGCCTGTCCGGTTGTTGGTCAGCCATTGCCAAGTTTAGCAGCAGACCAGGGAGCCCTGACAGTGTCTCCAGCCCTGCCAGGAGAGACAACATGTAACGCAAGTCATCCAGAGCTCCAGAATGGCTGCGGGTGCTTCTTCTGGGCTTTGGCGCCTGTCTCCCTTGTTGGGTGACCAGCCCCATATCCAGCAGTGGTCCCAGTCAGCCGTAGCACTGTCCTCATCCCTTCCCAGAGGGAAAAGCTGTAATGAAGGCCAGCCCGAGATCCGGGACTACCGGTGGTGCTGCCTTCGGAGTGGAGCACCTGTCTCCATTGTTGGATGACCGTCCCCAAGTTCAACGGCGGTCCCAGGGAGCCCCAGCAGGGTGCCCTTCCCTTCCCAGATGGAAAAGTTGTAACGCAGGCCAGCCATAGCTATGGCCGGGGGTGCTGCCTCTGGGCTCGGGCACCTGCTTCCCATTTGAGTTGACCATCTCCAAGTCCAGCGGTGGTCCAAGGGAACCCCAGCAGTGTGCCAATCCCTCCCTGGAGAGAAAAGTTGTAGAGCGGCACTTCCAGAGGAACAGGGCTACCAGGGGTGATATCCACTGCCTTGGGCACATGTACCCTTGTTAGACGACCATTCCCAAGTTTAGTAGCAGTCCCAGGGAGCCCTGACAGAGTCCCCATTCCTCACAGGAGGGAGAACCAGTAATAAGACTAGCCAGAACTCCAGGATGGTTGGGGTTGATGTGGCTGGCTTTTAGCACCTGTCTCCCATGTTGGATGATTAACCCCAAGTCCAGTGGCGGTCCCAGTGAGCCCCATCATGGTGCTCATTCCGTCCCAGAGGGAAAACCTGTAACGCAGGCCAGCCAGAACACCAGGATGGTCGGGGGTGATGTTCCGGCCTTTGGTGCCTGTCTCTCATGTTAGGCACCCATCCCCAAGTGCAGTGGCCGTCCCAGTAAGCCCTGGCAGTTTGCCCATCCCTTCCTCAAGGGGAAAGCTGTAACACAGGCCAGCCAGAGGTCCAGGTCAGTCGGACGTAATATGCCCGGCCGTGGAGTGCCTGTTGTCCTTGTGGGCCAACCGTCCCCAAGTCCAGCGGTGGTCCCAGGGAGCCCAGGCAGGGTGCCAATCCTTCCCTGGAACATGGCATGGCCGATCAACAGGACCTCCAGTGGTGATGTCCCTGGCCTTGAAGACCTGTCAACTTGTTGGTCGACTGTTCCCAAGTTTAGTGGTGGTCCCACGGAGCCCTGGCATGGTCCCCATCCTTTCTCAGAGGGAGAAGCTGTAAAGCAGACCAGCCAGAGCGCCAGGATAGTCGGGGTGATGCCAAAGGCCTTGGACGGCTGTCCCCTATGTGCGTCGACCATCACCAAGTGCAGCGGCAGTCACAGGCAAGCCCAGAAGTGTCCCCATCCCTTCCCAAAGGGAAATTCTGTAATGCAGCCCAGCCAGAGCTCAGGATAGTCAGGGGTGATGTTCCTGGCCTTGGGTTGCTGTCCCTCATGTGGGTTGACCGTCCACAAGCCCAACAGTGGTTTCAGGGAGCCTCGGCAGGGTCACAGACCTTTCCCAGAGGGAGAAGCTATAACGCAACCCAGCCAGAGCTCCAGGGTGGTTGGAGGTCATGGCCATGGCCCTGGGCAGCTGTCTCCCATGTCGGTTGAACATTCCCAAGCCCAGCAATGGTTCCAGGGAGGCCCGGCATGGACCCCATCCTTTCCCGGAACTGCCGCTGGTCTTGGAAATGGTCGACCCGCATGGAAGACAGGTCCCCAAGGCCAGAGACATCACCTCCGACTATCCTGGAATTCTGGCTGGCCTGCGTTGCAGCTTTTCCCTCTGTGTAGGTATCAGGACCCTGCCGGGGCTCCCTGGGACTGCCGTTGGACTTGTGGACGGTCAACACTTTTTCTTTTAGGTAGGTGCAACAACACATTCCTACATTTTGTACTTTACCGGGTATTGTGGGAAATAAATTCTAGGTTGATTTACGCAAGTCAAACCTCTTTAGATTCCCACAGGTGTCTTATTTTCAGAAATGGATGGGGTTCCCCATTTTCCTTGGTGGCTGCAACACCTCAGGCCCAAATCTTTAGGTTGTCCACAAGACCAAAATCCTAAAAATGTACAATTCCCAAACCCTTTGGGATACCAGTGGTTTAGCCTTTTCCCTTTATGCCCAGGTAGGTGCATCCATACCTGTGAGGTACCATTTTTGTCGGGACAGCTGTGGGAATATGGTAAAGCTGGACATGTGTTGTTGGCGGCGTGTTGTTTCTGTGGTTTCCTGGTGTCAAATGACTGAAAATTGTGTTTTTTTCCATACATTTTGGACCATTGTGGGTAATAAATTCTAGGGCAATTCACGTAAGTGTTACGCTCACCTGGACCCCACAGGGGTGTCGATCAGACCCGGACAGCTGCGGTCTCCGTCAACGTGATGCGTAGTGCAGAGATGACTGTCTGGACTGGCCCACCTAGTCTTGTCTGCTAGACCCGAAGAAGTATTTTCCTGCAAGTGGAGACAGGGATTAGCCACCTGTGGGTTTTAGTGATGGCCTCCCAACTGTTCTCGCTCTCCCCCACTAATCACCTCTGATATCCCCTTATTAACCTCACCTTATGTTTGTAAAAGATGAGCTCTCCATCCTGCGTGTCTTGCAAGGGTGCATAGATACCAGTTACTTCACTGGTTTGAAGGCGTTGGGAGAGTTCCGGTAAGCATTGACTCTGAAGTCCCAGGCGGGATTGGTGAGTATCAAGTTCAAAGAGTTCAATGTGCCTGATGTTCACTCTTGTCCCCTTCCTTCCTTAAGTTGCAACTGAGTTCGTGAAAAGAAGGTCTCGTAGCTGCTGCTGGCGTTCAGGTAAGAGTCTGCGTTACCCAACGCTGTCCGGTAACTATTGCATGCGTTAACGTGTTGTTTTTCTCCCTCTTTACAGATGCGGCATATGAAGATATGGAGAATAATACCGCCGGTGGTAAATCAGGTAAGTCTATGGTGGTAAGAGGTATTTGTTGATTCCCTTGGCTCACCTTGTTATTCTTGTGCCCCTAGGTGCCGGAGTACGGCGAAGAAATGATGGAGACAGTGCCGGATCGAAAGATGCTGTGAGAACTGGTGAGTATGGCGCCGTGCTGGAGCTGGCGAAGCGACGCGTGCAGGACTGATGTACTTTCCAGGTCGGGAGATGAAATGGATCCGGAATCAGGTGAGGAATTTGAAATAAGTTTGTTTTCTAACCTTGTCCTTTTCTTCCTCTTTATTCTAGGAGCTCCGGATTCGAGGCGGGCGTGGCAGAATACTGGATGCTGGCTGCAGGCACGCGGGCGTGGCAGAAGACTGGATGCTGGCTGCAGGCATGGTGAGAGTCATGCTGTTGGATGCAGAATAACACGAAGCATGTGCTGCTGTTCGGGCGTGGTTTAAATAGCCTCTAAAGTAGTCCCAGGAAAGAAGTTCCCCAGGACCACACCCGAGTAAAAAATAGTCCCTGTAGTAAAACAGTCCCATCCAGGCCTCATGTTGGCTTGGATTTATTTGCAGCATGGTCTGCATGAGGTAAGTAATGTCTATGAGCCTGGCGACTATGGCGCCAGGACTGATTTTTATTATGAGCCTGGTGCCTACGGCGCCAGGACTGAACCCAGACAGCCCCTAGCTGGGGCTGCTGGGGTTTTTGTAAATGTCTGGATGCCTGCTCCCGGGGCTGATGGGCTTGATCCAGATGCCCGGGGGTAGGCATCATGACAGCAAGTCATACCTCTGTGGATTTCCACAGGTGTCTTAATTTCATAATCTGTAGGTTGTCCACAAGACCAAAATCCTAAAAATGTCCTC
Organism: Ambystoma mexicanum; assembly: GCF_040938575.1. Taxonomy (NCBI): domain Eukaryota; kingdom Metazoa; phylum Chordata; class Amphibia; order Caudata; family Ambystomatidae; genus Ambystoma; species Ambystoma mexicanum. The sequence goes on from NC_090941.1 coordinate 127,866,842, forward strand.
TTCCCAAACCCTTCGGAATTCCAGTGGTTTAACCTTCTCCCTTTGCGCCCAGGTAGGTACACCCACACATGTGAGGTACCATTTTCATCGGGACACATGTGGGAATGTGGGAAGGTATTACATTTGTTGTTTTCTCTTGGTTTTGATAACATGTTTATACATTTGCTACTACACTCCGTTACAAAACCTTTTAATTTCCCAAATTAAATCTACATTTAGTCGCTGCTTTGGCCACTGTATGCTTTTGTAACTTGCCCAAGTTACCTTTCCTTCAAAAGGTCAGCCTGTGCTCTTTAAAAAAAATGTGTGCTTGCCATTCTTCACGACATTTGTTTTCCTTATTTTCAAATGCTAATTATGTCTGCTTAGGCTGACAGTATAACAATCCTATTTACCATGGCTTCGTTTTCGGCTTGCGGTATTGCTTGTTTTGTGAAACATTACAAAAAATGTGTGCTTTCCTAACTAGAAGAGTCGAGGGGATGTAGCAGCACATTGTTTTTCTCAATATTCACAGAATCCATTACCTTACAGGTCCAAACATGTTCAGTACATACTTTTGTTTCTGTCATTTTTCCAATTTTTTCCCAAACTATGGGAATTTTACCTACATAGTTGTTGCCTGACCTTCGCAAAGGACCTCTTCCTAAACCTGGAATTTGTCTACTTTTCAGAAATGTATGCCTTACTGTCTTCCCATTCAGCTTTCCTACCTCCTCTTCCATTCCATCCATGCATGTCCTAATGGAAAAATACAGAAAACTTATGGTAACCGTATAAAAAATATTTTTTCCCTATTTCCACTGAACCTGTTCTTGAAATCCTGGAAAATGGCGAATTCAGAACAGCAAACCATTTGTTCCTAGCTCTTACAAGGACAAAACAACAGATTTCTTTGTACATCATTTTGTTGGCATTTTATGAAAAAACCCAAAATGTGCTCTATTATTTGGTTATTTTTTCCACCTACCCCATCACCGTCTACATGTGGGAAGAAAAGAGGCCAAATTTGGCTGATGTATCTCTTGTAACAAACAAGTTACAAGGGATTGAATGCAACACACCAAAATCTCCAAAAAAGGGCTCAGCAATGTGAGGGAAAACTCTCAGCAGTTCAGGGGTTGATAAATGTATGTATTAATAAAACATCATAGCAATTTAGACTTATCCATAGAGAGGTATCTAAAAACCGCAAAACACCCTTTCATTTGATTGTAGCAGAATGACTGTGACTTATGTTAAAGTAAATGTACATGCAAGTTATACTGTTGAGTTAAGTTCCAGACATTTCTCGGGTAATGAAACTCATGATGCCAGAAAGCATTGCAGCCATCCTGATTTGAGTAACATGCCAGGTCTTTTTATTCTCATTACATTAGTTGACCATTTGGTTTACTTCATGAGGAGACGGGGTTGAAATGTGACAGATAGGTGCAATGATTTTTCTTTGAATTCTGAGATTGGAGGTGACATAGCTCTGACCATTTGACCACTTCAGATTTAATTTTGTTGGTACTTTAGTTTGTTTTTTATAAACATATCCCCTCCTTACAGGCACTTGCAAAAGGGGAAAGGGGTGCTTGTAAACTCAAAATTCCTGTTCACAAGGCCTTTTATCCTAGGATATTAATGTCTTTATAGTATGTGATAAATGAGCCTTCACCCAGGACAAATAATAGCCAGACTTACATGCAAACCTGATTTTAATGGAAGTTCAAACGTGGTGTTCTGCTAATTTAAATATATAAAAAGTATCCAGCATGGATCTGCATTCTTTGGCTCCCCATATATCCTGGACTACAATTCCCATGACTCATTCTTATTGACTATGCTGGCTAGGAATGATGGGATTTGTAATCCAAAGCATCTGGAGAACTGAAGGTTGCAGATCCCTGGCATATATAATTGCTACAGTCACATTGAAAACCATTGATTTTTCATGAACAAGGGGTGCAATATCCCATATTTTAGACTTTGTACAATAAATCAACAGTTGTTGGAAAGGAATACACTTGTTTCTATTTACTTGTTTACTTGTTTTACTTAATATATGTCGTTATATTACAGGGCTGAGAATAAAAACTGTCAAATGGATTGGCCTTACATATACTGCTATGTACATTTGACAGTAATGTAACCTTTATTACATCCACCATTGTCAGTTTTAAAAAAATGTGATCTTTTAAGCATATTTTGTCTGGTATAAAGTTTAGAATCTGCATTGTGGGTCATTTCTTCATATGCAGCAGAAAGATGTTTATTTTTCAAAAACATGGCAAAATTCTATAAAATCACAGGATAATTCACTGGACGTGTATGTGCGTTTCGGTAATTTGAAGTTAATGAAGCAGTGTCACTTGAAATGTAATGCTGCTCTGTATCTCATCAATACTTCGGGTTTGTATATTATTGGCAATTGTATTGTTCCAGTGCGGCAGGCACAGGTCTCCATGAATACAGAGAGTGGTTTTATATTGGAGCTATCAACATTTCCTAATGTCAATTTAAAGTTATTCAGAAATGTGGGTCAGTTGATGTGAGTTCCTCGTATGTGTGACATTCTATGCCATTTGTGGGGTGCTGTCAGTTAAAGGAGCAGGTAAAATTGTATCCCATAAGTGCAGCATGCTCATAGTAATTAAAACGGTAAATATGCATAATGCATTACTGAAACAAAAAAAAATCATTATTTCAGCTCCTCTTCATTTTAAATTGAGGACTTTTCCAGTTGTCTTTGATTCTCCCTTACTTGACTCAGAGCATAGGTCTCTGGTTGATTAGATCTTTAATTTTTCCTTGTAAAAAGAAATGTCTTTCTGTCTTCCTGTAACAGTGTTTTCAAGAACCAATCTGGAAGTGCTTATTTTTGGATAATGGGTTGGTAAAGTGTGCCTAGTTCCCCATGTGTTCTGTGGTAGAACATTTCTGCAGTTGGACCTCAACCTCATTTCCCAATTGACTTGCTTTGGGAGCGGTATCCTCCTTGGCTGCATTCTCCTCTGGGGCTGCTAGGTCTAGAAAATGAACCTGGATCTCTTCTTGGTGGTCTTTTTTGGTGTCCCCTGGACCTAAACCTTTTGCCATATTTGCACCCATGAGGAGGAACTGAGTTTTACTTTGTGTTTTCATCACAACCACAAGTCAGCCTACAAACTTAGTTATTTACTATGGGGCACTCCTAACAGTGGCAATGTTAGCTGAACTGTGGAATTGTTCTAGGGGCCTCTAGTGTCCCTGGAGTTCTCAACCAAACTCTGTATTTTTATTAGAAATTTGTATTTGTGTTAACCTCCTGCCTGTGGATATGCACAGTGTCACTGTGTGTTAATTAGGTTTCCCTTCTTGAAATGTAATATCCCCTTCTTGGACTAAGTAGTGTAAACCTAAAATATATTTTGGACTTTACTCACAATAATAGAGTTTTGTCATTCCTTTAGTGTTCCGGGATAGAGAAGAACAAACAGAATGGCATAATACAACAGCACAAAAAGTGCACACATGACTATTGCTGTATTTAAAATAAATACAGTTTATTTCCAAATGATCTCACAGTTCCCTCTTCAATTATTCAGCAACAAATCAAATCAAACCCCTTGCAGGGTCTATGTCATATTTCCTATCAAACCATATAAATGAACAGGGGCTGCAAGAAACCACATTAAAACAAAAACAAAGCTGCTCTGTTCATACCCACGTGGGCCTGACACAATTCTTCTTAAAAAGCCAAAAATTTCAACACCAACTAAGTCAAAAGAAAACCTGCCCCTGTTAGGGATCCAAACTCAAAATAAACAAGAGCATATATCATAGTATCTCTTTGCAAGAATGAAATGCAATAATGAAAGTACAATGTTAAGTGAACTAATCATCTACCACAATATTGCAAAAAACAAAAGCACAATGCAATAGTAAAACCACACTGTTACATGAATCAATCATTCATTTAAAAAATGTAATGCCTAACAAGATCACAAATGTAATAAAAAATATTCACCAGATAAGTAACTTATAAAATGCCTGCTTTCTAAGTCAAACAGGACATCCTCTGTGGCTGTGAACTGTCAGCTGCTGTGACAGGGCCCTATGTCAGCATCTCCTCCACTTGTCTCATCCGATCAACCAGCCCCCATTCAGGTTTCCATGGCATTTTACATACATTCGATATTGATACCCACCTAATTATTATACTTACGTGTCACTTGATTGACAGTCTACCTTGTTCTTAATGGGTCTAATGCAGATCTATGCTGCAAGGACGTTAAAGTCCTGCCCTTAAGGTGTAATGTGTATCAACAATCTAATTAGTACTTCCCCTTCAGCTTAATGATGGGGCAAACAATGCCCAGTGGCTTATCTGTCACAGGCAAAAAGATTATATTGTCTGTTTGGTTATCAATCTGCAACAAAGAGTGCCCAAGTGTAGGAGACCACATTATCTGTGCCAAGTACAATGCTTGTGGGGCATATTGCTCCAAAGTAACATTGCTATATCAGTCCCTAGCTCTGTGCCCCTGGCGATTAGTGACACTAATCTGTTATCATAGCACTGCCAAATGCATGTATGTAAAAAGTGAAAGGTCCTTTGCAAAGTGTATCCACAGAGCACTGCTTTACAATTTGTTTATGGAGAATTAAAACGAGGTTGCTGGTGCTCATGCTGGTTCAATCCAAAAGCTATAGAATTCTAGTCAGAACTAAATACGTATGCATAGCTCAGTCATTCATAAACGCAAATGTACCTTAAAAACACACACCTCAATGAGACTTTGCTCTGCAAAAGTAAAGCAAATACAGGGTAATTCAGGCGTCTAGCACGTTCAATGTTTCCTATCATTCAAGGCACTATAATGCTTATTCTAAATACATCTTGTTACATTGCTCTTTAAGAACTATATTATACTAACAGTGCCTTGTGGGCCGTGTACTAGGTTGTTTACATGGGGGAAATTCTAGCAGGTCATGGTATCTTCATATGTTGCTTCCCTACCCTGGAGGGCAGAATGGGTGCTTACACATGTCAACACACTATTCTACCATTAGGTTAGAAGGTTGCACAGCCCTCATCAGGTGGTTGTGCATAATACCCCTAACAAGCACACTGCTGTATTATCTGCTATCCCCTTCTTAAATTGTGTGGGTACTGCGAGAACCAGCAACACTCCCTAACAAATCACTTGTTTTTAGAGCATTCCACTCAAAATCATCTGCAGTAACACATTTAACAAAAAGAGGGTTACCAGTGCCCTCTACCCATCAGGCTTGTTTTATAAAGAAATCTATGGCAACTCATCTAAAATACAAAAAATATGTCCTTCCACAGTAGCTCTCAAACTGTACTCTATGGGCCTCATTACGAGTGGGCGGAATGGGATTAACGGCGCCGGTAATGGTGCCGGTAAACCCATTCCACCCTATTTCGAGGTTCCCTTGCGGGACCCGCTCAGAACGTCTGGTCAGACCAGACGTACTTTGCGGGTCCCACAACGGGACCAGGGAGTCAATAACGGGCCCGTTATTAGCTCCCTCCCCATTCCCATTGAGCCCTATAGGGGCTCAAACGGGAATGGGGATGGGTTTTTTGAATGAGGAATTACCGGGTCCTCCAAGGTTGGAATGACCCGGTAATTCCTCATTCAAGGAACCCGGACCCGAGTGTGGAGGCAGCCATGGCGCTAATAGCACCATGCCTACCTCCAAACTCGTAATGAGGCCCTATAAAATCCAGACCTCTTAATTCACAATTAAAGAAAAAGATACATTGGTCCTCATTACAAGTTTGGCGGTAGCCTTGCCGGTAAAACTACAACTACAACTCGTAGTTTGCCAGTCCGGGAACTACGGTACCAGCATGCTTACCGGTACTGTAGTTCCCAGGCTGGCAAACTTATAATGCGGCCTATTGTCTCTCATTTAAAAAAAAATGTACAGATACACATATTAAACAGAAGACAAATCACAAAACCCAGTGTGCTTGTGTAAGCCAAAGAGCAACTCAATGCAACAAGCAACTCATTGCAGCATGCAGGAGCCTTATGTTAAAAAAGTAGAGGATTAAATTAAGGATGTGGGATATACAGTAATACTTGCAAAAAGGTAAACATTAGGAAGATGAAGTAGGCAGATAGAGCAAAAGTGCCACTGACATCCCAATCCCAGGATGAACTGTCACACTCACACTCACATTCAAACACCAGCTCTCCACATACCATAACAGAACCTACAAAGAACATTCTACTGACATGCAAGTGAAGTGAAGGACAGTGAGAAAAGCAGAAGTTAAAGTACTTTTTTTATCCCCATTTCAACTGGTTATATATTATCTATTATCTGGTTATCTATTATCCCACTACTCAACTCGTGGAAAATAGGAATTGACTTGAAAAGCACACCGGAAACAGGCATAGAGTCAAGCAAGATTTACCACAAGGGGATCTGCATACAAATCCCCAAACCAACTTCTATGAATACCCATGAAAGAGAGATAAATGCATACCAGCATAAGAAGCATCCAAACTCCAGGCATATAGGTCAGACAATGGAACAAGGCACTGAATATGCATCAAACCATGACTTGTACTAGTAATCTCTTGCTGATGTGTGTCCCCTCACACAAGTAAAGAAAGAAAGACAACTGAACCTGCACAAACAGGAACATTGGGCAACAGCCACCCAGGTACACACCATGCACCTCTCTGAAATGAAAACGTGGCCTCACAGCTAACAACATCAGCTTCTCAGGCACACACCAAAGGCACCACTATGTGACTCAAAACATAGGGCCTCATTACGGGTTTGGCGGTAGCCATGCCGCTATTGGCAGCATGGCTGCCACCAAAACCGGGTCCGGGTCCAGGTTCCCTGAATGGGGAATTACCGGGCCATTCTGAGTTCGGAGGGCCCGGTAATTCCTCCCTCTGGGAACCCGGACCCGGACCTTCCCCATTCCCATTTGAGGCCCTATAGGGCTCAATGGGAATGGGAGAGGGAGCTAACAACGGGCCGATTACGACCAGCCCGTTGTTAGCTCCCTGGTCCCCTTGTGGGACCCGGTAATGACGCCTGGTTTTACCAGGCATCCTTACCGAGTCCCGCAAGGGGACCTCGTAATCATGCAGAATGGTGTTAACGGGTCCGCATCCCTTAGCAGAACTCGTTAACCCATTCCGCACGGGTCGTAATGAGGCCCATAGACTCAAACTCTTCACCACCCATCCAATTCCGCAGATATAAGAGAAAGTAAGGACTACACAACAGAAATAAAGGGAAGCATGCAACATTATCAGTCAGACACACAAAACAGAGGTCAAACAGACAATCACACAGCCACTATCCATAATCTATGCGCAACCTCGGAAAAGAAAGAAAGAAATGAAATAGAGAAAAGATGTCCCTGGCACCCCAAAAATGTGCGCATATGCGCAAGAACAAGATACAGAAGTAAGATATAAGGGTTACATGCATGCACAAGCACCAACCACAAACACACCTACAACAGACAAAGGGCCTAATTATGAGGTTGGAGGTAGCCTTGCCGGTAAAACGGGCAAGGCTCCCTCCAAACTCACATCCGGGTCCGGCACCCGCGAATGGGTAATTACTGGGTGATTCCGGCCTTGCCAGACCTGGTGATTGCCCTTTCCCGGGTGCCGGGCCCGTTACATCCCCATTCCCATTTGAGCCCCATAGGGCTCAATTCGAATGGGGACGTCAGATGCACAGGCATCGTTTACAATGGTGCCGGTGCATCTGATTTACTGTGCTTGCGGGTGCCACACTGCCTGCCAGGTGAAGTGCGGCACCCGCACTGGGTGCTTTGCAGTGAAAGAACTACATTCCAGAAATCTGCACAAAAAGTCTGAACAATGTTCCATGAAATATGCATAAACATATGCTGCCGGGATACTCCACAGGAATCTGAAGGCTTGAGCCAGTATATCTGTCAGTAGAACAGGTAACTAAAGTTTTGAATTCCTTGAAGCATGGGCCCACCTCACTCAGCCATTTGGACTCCATTGCCAGAAACAGACCAGCTCTGAAACAACGTTCCAAATGACATTGTTTTTTTTTTCTTTTTGTTCCCCGGGGTCATACTGGACTGGAGGACCAGAGTAAATCACAATACAATGAATAAAATAACTCTGAACAGTTGCAGGATGATGGTTCCATAATTTCACAACTTGATCCCAGGACACCACTGATACCATAGATTTTACCTTATCCATTTTCACCTACTCAGAAATCACCAAACTGGTTTTCTCCGAATCGGTTAGGTAGGGAGGTACATTTAAAAACATAGATGTGGGGGTGGTGGTAAGAGGACATGATAAGTTAGGGGGAAGTGCCCCCCCCACATAAATAAAAAAAGAAATTGAAGAAAAAATAATTCTATGATTTCTCCTTTAGGTGAAGTGAATTTGGTGAAATCACGGATATCCAGACATCATAACATCTGGAGCCCCCACACACCATAGAGATCTATGGTTCCCTGCACCAGTTCCTGTGCTATTGCTGGTGCAACACTCACTCAGCCCACAGAAGACACTTTTCAGCACCACTTATTTACAGCCTACTATTGTGTATTGGCACAGTAACATTTTTTTATCTGCTCCACAACTCTACAAAGTGCCGAAGTGCTCGGGCTGCATGCACAAACATCTCATCCAGCACCAAAGAGTGCTCTCCGCAGGGGTCCACTGTAATGAATGGAGAATACCTTTTGGTGTGAATGTCCTTTCTCATGGGCTGGCCCCTCTTAACTGCATTTTGCCAAGTGACCTTTGCTGTAGAGGTCACAACGGCCCCAGACATCAGCCGAGCATAGCAGCTCACTTCATCCTCCTTTGTTTCTGTCTTGAGAGACAGATGAATACATGATGCATAACTACAGGCCTTCCCCCGGATCAATACAACCCAGGTGAGAAACCTTACTCACTAAGGCAACCATATTGCGAATTTTCTGAACAAGTGCAAAAGGATATGAACACAATGTAAGCTAAATATGGTGAAAAAAAACATGCTGACAATGACAGCACACAGGACAGGACACGGGTAGTATAGCTCAGTGGCAACGTGTTTGTCTTGGAAGCAAGATGACGCAGAGCAACACCAGCTAAAATCCTGGGTTCACGCTTAGAAACCTGTATGGTATTAAGCGCGTGATAAAAATACAATTATAAATATTATAAATATATGCATCCATTAGACATGAAGCACATGTGCACTCAACACATACAAAATACACTAGGTCAAATATGCACCTATAAATGAAGAATATCGATTTCCTCCATTTAGACATGAAGAAAACTCACATAAGCTCCTTTCTATCCTGAAGTCATCCAAAAAAGCACAGATCTGCTCTCTCATTACCAAGAGGTTTGAAGGAGTCCCCTGATCACCGAGATGAGAGTTAAGCCATGTTGGGCTTTTGTGGAGCCCTAATCACCAGCGTACTGGGCGCACATGCGTTTTTGCCTAAATATCAGAAAAACGAAATCATTTTTTTTTTGCAAGACTTTATATTAAAAGAAAAATGGTTGCGGATATGCAATGCTGCTCTGTGCCTGTGTGCATTCTACCATCCTTTGGCTTCAGTTGAGGGCCATCCTCCATCATGGCCGTAGCTGGATTGGTAGGCACGGGATTGCATGCCTTGGGCTGGAAAGCCCTGCTGTGATTGGGCCCCTCTTCCATCAAAGGCCCAATCAGGTGAGCCAGTAGGTGAAGCTGGCCCGCCTCCCAAAGCCCGATTCTAAGGCCCCTGACTGTGCCTGTCAGGGCCGAGAAGGGCCTGGAGAGCCCCCTTTCCCCCCCTGAAAATATGACTCGGCCTCCAGAATAATTACTGATCCCCATGTAATTTACATCCTTGGACATCTGTGCTCCCTACAGACCTGTAAGTGAGTTTGGCTGAACTCCTCCACTAACCTCTTCTGAACCTTTTTCTGTGCCTTGGCACTCTGCCTTCCTTGCATATTCACTCACTGCATTTGGGCCTCCTTTTAAAGAAAACAATTTAAGGTTTGTTTATTTCTTTCATCTGTGAACCTCCTGCATTGCAGTTGTGCCTCCTTTTTTAAAAACGATTTTTACGTGTTCACTTTTTTCATTTGTGAACTCCTGCATTGCATTTGTGCCTCCTTTTTTATAAACGATTTGTATGTGTGTTTACTTTGACTTTTTTCATCTGTGAACCTCCTGCATTGCATTTGTGCCTCCTTTTTTTAAAACGATGTTTAGGTGTGATTACTTTTTTCATCTATGAACCTCCTGCATTTCATTTGTGCCTCCTTTTTTAAAAATGATTTTTAGGTGTGTTTACTTTTTTCATCTGTGAATCTTGTGCATTGCATTGCCTTTGTGACTACTTCTACTAGGCCACCTGGTGAGTTTAGCTAGAACTGTGCTATGCAGCCACTCTTCTTTCATTCCTTGACTAACCTCTGCCTCCCCTTTGGCTCTCTCCATCCCTCCGATATTCGCTAACTGCTACTTTATCACCTATCCCCACTCTCTCACGAAGTCCAGTAGGAAAAAGCACAAAAAAGACATTTTGCGTGCAAACCCCTGTATTCCCATTGCAGACACCTATGTCAGCGCTTCCTCTAGAGAGGTTTTCATTGATATCCCCTTCTCTGTTTCTTCTCCAGATCTATGGATGCCCCATCTGATCTCCACTCTCTCTCTTTCCACATCTCTACCATTAATGGAGGCACCAGGTGGGAAGTCCTCTTGGCTGGATTCTCATCATCACTTTGCTTCGTTAATGTCTATCACACAAGCACTATCCTGGTTCAGGTTTCACAACCCAACCGCCTTCTTTTTGACCGGATCCTGCCTTCTCTCATTAACTTCCTTCCTTGTCCTGCAACTCCCCCTTCTACTCACTCTCTCCCTCCTCTGACTGGTGTACCACTCCCATGTACACCACCTCAGAAAACATTCAAAGGCACAGACCTCTTCCACCTGGCGACTCTTAATGCCCGCTCAGCCAACAAACACTCCACTGACATCTGGCTCCTTCTTGAGTACATTGACCTCACCATTCTTGCTCTTACCTGGTTCAATGCCAGCTCAGTCACTGCTTTTGACTCCCACCTCCCTGTCGAATTCAAGATTATCTCCAAGCCTCGACAATGGCAGGGGGGTTGACTTATTCCTCCCTGAGTCAGTTCCTGCTGCCATCTTACCTACCCAGCTCTACTTTTCCTTTGAAAGCCTGGTTTGCAAGTTGGTCATCTCTCTCATCCCCACTGTGACCATTACTACCATTAACCGGCCGCCAGGAAACACCTCCCTGTTCCTCTCTGAACGGGCTGATTTCTGCTCTTCCTTACTTCAGGGCCAACCCACGCAGCTGAACACACTCTGGAAGCCCTCATACACTCTGAACTTTCTCCCCCTCACTACTCATCCCTCTCTCCTGGTCATACCATTCTCTCCTCTCCTCCCATCTTGGTCACTTTGGCCCTATCACCTCCCCCCAAAAGCACTGCCAAACTTGTTCACTAACATCCACCCAATGAGACAAGTGTTAGCTGCTGCCTTTGCATCCACCTTCACCCCCCTGAATACCCCTACCTCTGATCCTATCTCTGACTCTGCCCGCAGCAACTGCCACCTTTCCTTTCCATTACTAATACTCCGGACATTCTTGACCGGGTCATGAGGATCCACCTGAAACCTGCCTCTAAGCATAACACCTAGTACGGCTCCGAACTTGCAACCCTGAAACGAAACTTCAGGGCGGCAGAACAGAAGCGCATCCTCTGACAAACTGGCCTGCTGCCTGCTCCAAAAGCAATACAGACTCTCCATCCGTGCCAAGAGAAGAACCCACATATAGGCACAGGGATCCGGTGCATTCAACAACACAACTGAACTTTTCAAGATCTCCAGGCAACTAGCAAACCCTTCTGCAGTTGCCTCCTCCCCCTCTCCTTCCCAGGCCCTCTACAATGCACTGGCCACACACTTTACCACCAAAACTCAGGACATCATGAACTCCCTTGCTACACACCCTCACAACCCATCCCACACCCCCTCATCTCCCTAGGCCCCACACCCTCATCCTTCCTCCTTCTCCTCCTTCTCCTCTGCCACACCCGAAGAAGTTAACAGAGTTGTCTGCTCCATGAAGGTCTCTTCTAAACAGGTTTCCCCTTGCTCATCCAAGACCATCAAAGATAACATTGACTCTCTTCGAGAAAAATATAAAATGCAGAAATCACAGAAACACAGCTCTGTGCTGGGCTTAGATGGTAGTTAGCAAAGTAAGCCAAGGTTATGAAGAACGTAGGGAGCGTCTGTACGTTGCAGAGAAGGCATCAGAAAGGATTCCTGGGATGCAATAAGTATACTCCCAAATGAATTCAAGTCTGGAAGAGCACAACCAGCCATTGTAAGTCAAGAGCAAGATAATTGTAAGTCAGAAAACCCAATGAAGAACAAGCGCAAGAGTGCCATTAGTGGTGAAAGAACATATAGCAATATTAGCTAATATAATCATAAATGCAGGGTGAAATAATTCAAAACGCTGTCCTTTCACATGTGACCCAAATTTCAAGAAAACTGTCTATTCATTAGTACAAATACAGATAAGAAACCTGCTTTACTCCTTACTCCTATTTCCAGACATGAAGGCATCATACAAGGGTGACTACAAAGAAATTGTCCTGGCTCATGGCCTAGGGATAAGTGAAGGTATTTTTTTAATTGAAGTAAAAGCAGTATGTGGATCTATTTGTCCTTACTCCCGTCCAGCTCATGTCTTGATGACCTGTCCGTTGCTCAAGGTCGTTCAGCAAGATGCCAACCAGTGAAAACCCCCAATTCCTGGGCTAACCAGAGTGCAGCAGAGTGCCTGAGTGTCTTAGCGAGGTCTGCAAGGCACTTTGTTTGCATCAGTGGAAGGAGTATTTATTTGTTTTTCACTTTTTGCTTGCACCGACGATATAATGCCTGGGCTAAGCGGAGCTCAGCAGATTGCCTGAGTGTCTTGGTGTCTGGGTGCCTGGTGGCCGGGGAGCTGGACTACACGCCTCAGTGCGGTGCAATACTGTGTAAAGGCGCTAAGTGACACTAAACACACATAGTGACTGTAGAGCCTGCCCTCCGCCCTTGGTTCCTGTGGGCAATTGCAGTTTTAGTGTCCTGCTACTTCACTGACTGTGAACTCTGGACTCGATGCTGATCGCACCCCCAATGCTGTGGCTGCAGAGGCAGCTAAACAAGCAGCGCTGGGCAGGCACTCACAGAGGTCTCATTCTCTGACTTCATTGTTTTTTGTTTTGTGAAAATGGAAATGGGGCTGCCTGAAGAGGTAAAGGTTAGGGCAGGTAGCATCCTCAAGCAATTCCAACCCCCTTCTTGCTCGTTGGCAACTCAGCGGTGAAGGCACTGGGCTCTGTGTCTGTGTCCAATTCAGTACACACCAAATCCTTTTCACTGCGTGGAGGCTCACAAAGAATTGTGAACCATACACAAAATGACTGACTGTTTCCCTGTGGAGGCCACTGTGGGGAAGACAGAGGTAATTGAACTCTGCAACGACTTGGAAGAAGAGCTCCTCGCCAGGAAACAAGTTTGGACTCTAAGACAATAGAAGTTGTTGCCAAGTCACTGATAACGCCATCTCTGGAACATAGCAGGAAGCATCGTTCAACTCTCCCACCCCAGGTGAATCCTTAAGGAAGCTATCCATTCATCTAGCCTCTGGGCGATACAAGCCTGGTTCAAGGGGCATGGGGGGTGGGTGCTTGTTGGACCTTCCCTCAATGAAACTGTTGAGTGACAAAACATATCTGGGGAGTGGCAGGCCTGATATAGTTTCTGGGCTCTGCATCCATTCCCTAACTCTCACCTCGATCTCTCTGGGCCTGAAGCATCTGGGCATGATATGCTGGGGGAGCAGCTTGACTATGCAGAAGAGCAGTCTACCGACTCACTAGAGCTGGAGGTAAGCAGCTCGTCTGCAGTGATGTGTTCTATTCTAGAGTGTCCCCTAACACAGTTGACACACAAGTGCGAGGCAATAGCAATAAAACAAGATGAATTATGTGCCCAATATGACATGGCTTATCCACCAAATGAGCTCTTGAAGGCCTCATACCCACTGGCCAGAGGAGTTGACAATATCATTATACAAATCTATTTGATGGGTGCCCCTTCACAGGCTGTACCCCAGGAGATCGCTTTGGCTCATAGGGGTGCTTCCAGAGTGGAGAAAGCAGTGGATACCACAGCAGATAGTTCTCTCTGGTATCAGCGAAAAAATAAATGAGTGAAAAAAAAAGGCTGTACTGTACGACAATCTCACTGATAAAAAGAAGAAGTCCACATCTTTGTGGACTAAGGAAAAAGGCACACAGATTGGGGAACTCAATCTGCGGGGAGGTAACCTCGAAGACCACAGTAAAAAAGTGCAGCCGAAAGATAGGTGACCTGGCAGGACCCGACAAACCTCTAACTGTGCTACTGAAATCTGCTTTGAGGCAGAGGGCACAGAGGAAACAGACATGGGAGTAAAAACACAAGGCAAGAAGGGCATTGCACCCACACGACAAAACATAGTTCCTCAAGCGGACAACTCAAACAAGAGATATGGCCGCAAGACACAGACTTGGGGCCTGCCAAACAGCCCCTGAATGATACTACATAAATAGAAAATAAAGGGGCAAATTAGAGGAGAACTCAGAGCTACCACAAAATTGAACCTACTACCGATAGCACACAGCCTTAGGGTAAAGTCCATTAAATATAGCTATAACAAATGGTTAAAAAATCACAGTTATGCTATTGGCTGCAGTCACTGGCGAGAGTTAGTTCAGGCAGCGCAACTGAAGAACTCTAGAGAATTCTGGAGAATTGCAAATAGCAGAGACTTTAAGAACAGGGAAATAAACAAGTTCAGAGAGACAGCATGGGGAGCCTATTTGAAGGAGGTGTGGGGAGGAATACAGAGTGGCTCCCGGGGGCAGAGGGGGGGTGAGACTTTTAGATAGGTGGTCTATCATTTAAATCAAGAGGACATTTCCGGGGGGATCATTGGGGCCAGCAAGTCCTCGCAGGCACCGGGACCTGAAGGCATTTGTAGCTCTTTGGTGAAGGGTGACCCAAATTTTGAGGGCTGGTGTTTTGCACAGAGTTTTTTGCAGTATCGAGGTACTATAGAGTATTCCATAGTCATGGCAGTATAGCATAGTTGTACCAATTGAGAAGAAATGTAAGCATTGTGATCGAAGACATTACTGCTTACTTCTGATGCTAGATCTGCAAGCAAAAATATTTGCCCAAGAGCTTCTGCATGAGCTCGAAGAATGGTCGGAATCCCCAAACATCCCTCCCACAGTCTTTCGTAAGAACTAAAGCACCACTATTAGTAAGCTCGCCCTATTGACTATCATACAACAGGCAGGTCTGATCATGAAGTGACCAGACTATGTGGCATTTATAGATATAAGTGTCATGTTTGACACAGTGGATTGCAATAGGCTTTGGGGGAAGTTATCCCATCTGAAGATTCCTCCTGGCATACATAAGATGATCACACTACTGTATTCTAACACCAAATTCAAGATTAGATTAGAGCAGTGTGGGGGGGGGGGGTGTCGCCTTGCATAGTAATGCAAAAAGGCCTGAAACAAGGCTGTATCCTGGCCCCCAACCTGTTGAATCTTTATACAGCTGAATTGGGGGGCGGGGGACTATCATAATTCGGTCGCCATTCCTCCAAAACTGGCTGACTTTCCAATTCAGTGGCTGGGCTATGCAGATGACCTAGCCATACTGGACGTTACATTGGGAGGTCTGCAGGCATCCCTGGACAGGTTGATATAGTATCTTAACATGAACTCTTTAGTCATCAACACTTCTAAATCTAAAATAATGTGTTCACTCAAGGGAGATCAAAGAAAAAATGGTTCAGCTGGGGATTGAGGCGGTGAAATTAGAGGTGGTCGCCTCATATAAATACTTACTTACTCAGTACTGGGCGGGATACGCACCTTTGCACGAAATGGAGGACGATTCTCATCTGGCTCGTTAATGCAGTTATACCAAGCTAAGCTTGCCTCCCTCCTACTGTACGGTGTTGAAATGTGGTCACTCAAACAAATGGGGGAGATAAGTAAGCTTGAAGGATCCCTGATGAAAAGCATTATACGCCGCCTAAAACATACATCTCTGGACATGGTTGTACTGGAGTACAGAATTCTACCCATCGAATGTAAAATATACTTCAGCTGCTTAACTCTCTTTTGGAAATTAGTTAATGCTCCAGTGTGCTCCCTTTTGGATCTAATCCTTTTGGCTTACAAACCCGAGGCTCTTTTATGCCCTCGAGCACTATCGCAAAGGCATGCAGTATAGCAGGGAAATGGTTGTAATTGGTCCCTGGGCTCCCACTAATCAGGAAAGGCATTATATCTGGGTACGGGTCAGAACAATCCTTGATTAATCTCAGCACAAAGAGGCATGCAAAATACTTCATGCCCTTTATTCAGAAACAGAACTGCATACCTTCCTATGTCCATCAATTTGCAGGCAGTTCTATAGGATTATATGAAATTGAAATTGAATGCTGTTAAAACAGGGGAATTGGAGGGGATTTGCATCCAAGCAAAGGGATCAGGAAGGAATTGTCGTTTATGTGGGGAGAATAAGCTGTAATGAATAAAGCATCTCCTGTGTGAAGGCGCATCACTTACAGCTTTACGTTCGGTGGGAGTGAGAGGGTATCTTCCCCCCAACTTGTTATGGGATGAATTCATGTACGGGAATAACCAGGCGTATTTTTTTTAAATTGAAGCTGGCGGGCTAAGGAACCACATGTTCTTATTGGATGATGTATGTTATTTTGCTTTACTGTTTTTGTAACGCTCACCTGATTCCCGTAGAGGCGCCGGTCTTGACTGGGCATATACCGTATCTTCAAAGGTGATGTGTAACACACGGCTGGCTCTTTGGGCTGGACCTCTGTGCACTGTATGTGTGACTCGAAGGGTAAGATGTCTGCAGATAGAAAATATGGGATTAAGGAACTGGGTTATTGAATGTCTCTCTCTTCTTCCCTTTCTCTTCTCCTGTATAACCCCAAAGGTTAACGCTCTCACCTTAGGTAAGTGAACGCCGTGCTCTCCATCTGCCTCGGGGCAGGGTGCTGCAACCAGTTTCTTCACTGGATAAGGGGAGCAGGCCTCTTGACTTCAGAGGACTGCTGTCCGTCGTTTACTGCACGAACGGTAAGTTTCGAGTAATTCTAATGTCTTTAAAGTCTTTAGTAATGATGTTTCTTGTTTTGCAGGGTTCCGGCGATGGCGGATGACGGGCTGAAGTGAGTTGAAGATGGAGCCCGTGTGATGAATAGAAGCGCCTGGAAGCACGTAAGTAAGCGCTTGTTGCCTGCTTCACGATGCGCTCTAACTGTCTTTTTATTTTGCAGGTACAAGTTCGGAGCGGCTGCAGGGTGCCGGAATACCCACTGGGTTAGATGTGGAAAGGAGTAATGGCATGTGAGTATTAAAGTTCCCCAATGTCTTTAAACGCACCTTGTTTTGTCTTTCAGATGCGGGATGCAGCGCCGAAGGCCTCCGGAGCGTGCGAAGAGTTGGTAAGCTTTTGTCTTTCAGATGCCGGAATGCAGTGTGAAGACCTCCGGAGCGCACGAAGAGTAGGTAAGCCTTTGTCTTTCAGATGCCGGAATGCAGCGCGAGGCGTTGGTGACAGCCGATGGACCAGGTAAGTGAAGAGCTGTCACTGAAGACCGTAATGCTAACCTGTTCTTTCTTGTCTTTATAGGTGTTGCTGAAGACTGGATTCAGGATGGTAAGCCTTTTTCCTTAGGCCCAGGATCAGATGCAGAAGACACGATGAGCGTTCTGCTGCAGAGGATGCAGAATAAATCAAAGCAAGATTCATCCATCGGGTGTGGTTTAAATAGCCTCCTGTAGTGCTTAGGTGTCTCCTTCCACAGCCACGCCTAGGTAAGAAAAGAGTTCCTGCTTTCCAGAAGAGTTCCAGTGTTCTGAATCTAGGGAGTGGCTCCTGCCCCACCCAACAGGAAAAGTAGTTCCAAACAGAAGAGGATCAGAGGCTCAACTGGCAGGCAAGTAAGCAGCATGGTCTGCTGCAGGTAAGTCCACCCAAGCATTATGAGCCCGGCGCTTCCAGCGCTGGGACTGGGCATATTTATGAGCCTGGTGCCACTGGCGCCAGGACTGGGTCCAAAAGGTCCCAATTGGGACTGGTTGGCACTCGGAACCTGGGTTATGGATCTGCTTCCAAGGGAGTTGGGAAAACCCTGACCTTTTGGAAGCAGAGATCATGACAGTACCCCCCCTCAAGGCCCCTCCCAAACCGGGCTTCTCCGGGGGTTTTGGCTTGTCAGGAAATGTTCGGTGAAATCTTTTGATTAGGCGAGGAGCGTGGACATATTCAGCAGGTTCCCAGGATCTCTCTTGGGGGCCGTAGCCTTTCCAGTCAATTAGGTAAAATAGTTTAGATTTGGAGATCTTGGAGTCCAGAATGCTTTTGACTTCAAACTCGAGTTCTCCATCAACTAGGATAGGTTTTGGAGATTTAGTTAGTCGGGTTTGAGGTTGCACGGGTTTTAATAGAGAGACGTGGAAGACCGGATGTATCTTCATGTACGGGGGCAAGTCCAACTTGACCGCTACTGGGTTTACTATGGTAGTGATGGAATAGGGACCAAGGTATCTTGGGTTGAATGTGCATGGCCCTTTTAGAGGTAGATATTTTTGGTGGATAACCAGACTTGATCCCCTACTTGATATTGAGGGGCTTCCTTCCGATGTTGATCTGCTCCTTTCTTGTATTGTTCTTTAGCCCTTTGAAGGTGAGAAACAGCTTCCTTAAAGGCTTGGGTGATTGTAGAATGCAGGTAGTCTACTGCTGGTGTTTCAAGATCTTGGAGGGGATCCAACTCCGAGGTTCGAGGGTGACTGCCGTACAAAAGAAAAAACGGGGTTTTCCCAGTTCCCGAATGGACAGAGTTATTGTAGGCATATTCGGCTATCCAAAGGATGTCTTTCCAAGTTTTTTCAGTTTGTTGCAGCATGCAGCGTAAATACTGTTCCAGAGTTTGATTGGTCCTCTCGGTTTGTCCGTCGGTCTGAGGGTGGTGACTGGTCGATAGTCTCACATCAATTTGAGCCGACCGACAGCAACTTCGCCAAAAATGAGAAATAAATTGACTACCTCGATCCGAAATTAGAACCGAAGGAAAACCGTGCAGTCGGACGATGTTTTCGAGAAATTCTCGGGCCAGAGTTGCTGCTGTTGGCAAGCCTTTGAGCAGAATGAAATGCGCCATCTTGGAGAATAAGTCCACGATTACTAGAATCGTATTGTATCCGGAGCATGGAGGTAGATCGGTGATGAAGTCCATAGAAAGCGTATGCCAAGGGCGAGGTGGGATGTCAATAGGGCGTAAGAGGCCTGCTGGTCTTTCCTTTTGACTCTTGTTTTGGGCGCATACTCCACACGACATTATAAAGTCTCTGATATCTTTTTTCCAAGACGGCCACCAGAAGTAGCGCTTGATCTTTTCTGAGGTCTTGGCCATACCGGGATGTCCTTCCATTAAAGAATCGTGATAACAAGAGATTACTTTTTTCTGTAAATCTGTGCTGGGTAGGTATAATCGTTCTTGGAAATACAATAAGTTGTCCTTTACTGCAAAGTCCTTTCCCTGCAGATGCCAATTCTGTATGTCTGCTGGAGTTACAAGTTGCCTGGCTTTATCCTTAACTTCCTCTATGGATCCTGTGGCGATTACACCAAGAATACTTTGTTCGGGAATGATTGGTACAGGTTTAGGGTTGATCAAGTGTTCTTCCACTCGCATCCGAGAAAGGGCATCAGCTTTACCGTTCTTTGTACCAAGTCGATAGGTAATTATGAAGTCAAACTCGGCAAAGAATAATGCCCAACAGAGTTGTCTAGAGGATTGGGCTTTTGCGGTTTTCAAATATTGCAGGTTTCGGTGATCCGTAATCACAGTAACGGTGTGTCGGGCCCCCAGCAGATAATGCCGCCAAGCCTTAAAGGCAGACTTGATAGCCAGAAGTTCCTTGTCAGTAATCGTGTAATTGATTTCAGGAGGCGAGAATTTGCGTGACCAAAATGCCACGGGATGCAACTGATTGGTTACCGGGTCCTTTTGTGATAGAACTGCCCCCATGGCAAGGCTTGAAGCATCAGTTTCCACGATGTAGGGGAGTTCGGGGCGAGGGTGTTTTAAGATTGGTGCAGAGATAAATTTAGTCTTCAAATCCTGGAAAGCTTGTTCCGCCTCGGTAGACCATTCAAAACGTTTGTTTTTCTTTAACAAGGCAGTGATGGGCTGGACTATTCGAGAGAATTCGGGGATAAACCTGCGGTAAAAGTTAGCGAAGCCTAACATGCTTTGCACACCTTTTACAGAGGATGGTGATGGCCATTTGAGAACTGCATCGACCTTCTTTGAATCCATACGCACTCCGCCAGGTGATAATATGAATCCCAAGAATTCAACTTCAGTCACGTTGAAAACACATTTTTCCAACTTAGCGAAAAGTTTGTGTTGACGCAATCTTTCGAGGACCATTTTCACGTGTTTCCGATGTTCAGATTCCGATGAAGAATAAACGAGGATGTCGTCAATGTAAACAACAACACACACATCTATGAGCTCTCTGAGGACATCGTTCATAAAATATTGAAAGGCGGCCGGGGCATTGCAAAGTCCGAAGGGCATGACCTGATATTCAAATAGCCCATACTTGGTGCGGAAGGCCGTCTTCCATTCATCGCCCTCTTTTACTCGTACCAAGTGGTAAGCTCCTCTAAGATCCAGCTTTGTATATATGCATGCTTTTCTGACTTGGTCCAGGAGTTCAGGGATCAAAGGTAACGGATATCTATTCTTAACGGTGATCTGGTTCAGGGAGCGATAATCTATACAAGTTCTAAGGTCTCCTTCCTTTTTTGGAACGAAGAACAAAGCTGAAGAAGCAGGGGACTTGGAAGGACGAATAAACCCATTTGCCAGGTATTGATCCAGGTATTGTCGAAGGTGAAGGTTCTCAGGCTCGGTGAGGGCATAAATTCTACTACAAGGAGGAGTAGATCCAGGTATCAGGTCTATCTGGCAGTCATAAGACCTATGAGGAGGTAGAGAGTTAGCCTGATCCTTCCGGAAAACATCTTGGTATTCTAGGTATTCGGGAGGTAACTGGGGAGTCTCTGAAGAAATTGCTGCCAGTGCAACACCAGGAGGAGGGTGACAAGTAGAGACACATTCTGGAAACTGGACCGTTCTTGCTCGCCAATCGATTAGAGGATTGTGTTTCTCTAACCAAGGTATTCCTAGAATAATCTGAAACTGAGGGGCCTTGATCACATCGAACATGATCTTCTCATGGTGTCCATCTTAACTTACTAGCGTCACCTCTTGAGTGGTATGCGTTACTGGCCCGGAGGCTATCGACGTACCATCCACCGTAGTAATGACGTCCTTTACAGCCTTGGGACAAAGAGTTAGATTCATCCTCAAAACCATTTCATGATCCACATAATTGCCGATGGCACCGCTGTCGACGTAAGCTTCAATTGCATGTAATCGATCCGGATTATCAGGGCTAATGAGGACCATAGGTATCACGAAATGCGAGGTCACGGAACTGGTTTTCACGCTCGGCAAGAGGACCTCTATTCTTGTCGGGTGAGGTCGTTTCCCTGCTCAGAGTTTGTAACTTTGGTAACTGCAGCTCCTACTGCCTTCTTGGCAGGTTTCACCGGACAGTCTCGAAGAAAGTGCCCTGAGTTTCCGCAATAGAGGCATAATTGCAACTGTTTTCTCCTTTCCCGCTCCTTTTGTGTTAGAGGACCTTTCAAACCCCCTATTTGCATGGGTTCCCCGGAGTCTACTCCTTTGGAAGGAGTTGGCGGTTTGGAAAATACTCGAGCATCAAACTTGGAACGATCGGCTTTCCTGTTCTGCAGTCTGTGATCTATTTGAACGACTAAGTCTATATAGTCCGAACAATCTTGTGGGGGATTCACTACTTGGGCTAACACATCTTTGAGCTCTCCACGTAGACCTCTATAAAACAGCGTAATCCTTTTGTCCTCAGGCCATTGAGTTTCCACTATCAGTCTGTTGAAAGACGCAATATAATCCAAAAGGTCTTGATTACCTTGTCGCAACGAAAGAAGCTCATTGTCCAAGGCCTGCCCCTGTGAATGTCTTGCGAACAGTTTTTCCATACTGAGCTGAAAAGCTTGAAAATCATGGAGGACCGGATCATCTTGATTTACTAGAGGGATCGACCAGTCTGCCGCATTGCCACTAAGGTACGAAAGCACGAAAGCTACTTTAGCTTGATCAGTTGGAAAGGCTGCTGGCCGGCATAAGAAATGCAACCGGCACTGATTGATAAATACTGCAAACCTCTTTGGGTCACCAGAAAATCGTTCGGGCGGAGCCAGAGGTACATTCCCAGGTAGGTTGATCTGCACTGGATTCATAGAGGATGTAGAAGGAAGATTTCCCCCAGATGCGGGTAACGGGGTCTGTCCGGCTTTTGACTGTAGCAATTGTCTAGCGAGATCATCTGTTCGCTCCTTGGAAATAATCAGTTCCCTTCTTAGAGCGTTCATTTCCTGACGGGCTGCATGCACTTCTGCCCTTAGTTCCCCAAGTAACTGGGCTAGCTGGTCGGTATCCGAGGTTTCCATAGCGCCTGGACGGGAGTTTTGTGGTAGGCTTTGCGTTCTGTAACGCTCACCTGATTCCCGTAGAGGCGCCGGTCTTGACTGGGCGTATACCGTATCTTCAAAGGTGATGTGTAACACACGGCTGGGTCTTTGGGCTGGACCTCTGTGCACTGTATGTGTGACTCGAAGGGTAAGATGTCTGCAGATAGAAAATATGGGATTAAGGAACTGGGTTATTGAATGTCTCTCTCTTCTTCCCTTTCTCTTCTCCTGTAGAATCCCAAAGGTTAACGCTCTCACCTTTGGTAAGTGAACGCCGTGCTCTCCATCTGCCTCGGGGCAGGGTGCTGCAACCAGTTTCTTCACTGGATAAGGGGAGCAGGCCTCTTGACTTCAGAGGACTGCTGTCCGTCGTTTACTGCACGAACGGTAAGTTTCAAGTAATTCTAATGTCTTTAAAGTCTTTAGTAATGATGTTTCTTGTTTTGCAGGGTTCCGGCGATGGCGGATGACGGGCTGAAGTGAGTTGAAGATGGAGCCCGTGTGATGAATAGAAGCGCCTGGAAGCACGTAAGTAAGCGCTTGTTGCCTGCTTCACGATGCGCTCTAACTGTCTTTTTATTTTGCAGGTACAAGTTCGGAGCGGCTGCAGGGTGCCGGAATACCCACTGGGTTAGATGTGGAAAGGAGTAATGGCACGTGAGTATTAAAGTTCCCCAATGTCTTTAAACGCACCTTGTTTTGTCTTTCAGATGCGGGATGCAGCGCCGAAGGCCTCCGGAGCGTGCGAAGAGTTGGTAAGCTTTTGTCTTTCAGATGCCGGAATGCAGTGTGAAGACCTCCGGAGCGCACGAAGAGTAGGTAAGCCTTTGTCTTTCAGATGCAGGAATGCAGCGCGAGGCGTTGGTGACAGCCAATGGACCAGGTAAGTGAAGAGCTGTTACTGAAGACCGTAATGCTAACCTGTTCTTTCTTGTCTTTATAGGTGTTGCTGAAGACTGGATTCAGGATGGTAAGCTTTTTTCCTTAGGCCCAGGATCAGATGCAGAAGACACGATGAGCGTTCTGCTGCAGAGGATGCAGAATAACGCAAAGCAAGATTCATCCATCGGGTGTGGTTTAAATAGCCTCCTGTAGTGCTTAGGTGTCTCCTTCCACAGCCACGCCTAGGTAAGAAAAGAGTTCCTGCTTTCCAGAAGAGTTCCAGTGTTCTGAATCTAGGGAGTGGCTCCTGCCCCACCCAACAGGAAAAGTAGTTCCAAACAGAAGAGGATCAGAGGCTCAACTGGCAGGCAAGTAAGCAGCATGGTCTGCTGCAGGTAAGTCCACCCAAGCATTATGAGCCCGGTGCTTCCAGCGCTGGGACTGGGCATATTTATGAGCCTGGTGCCACTGGCGCCAGGACTGGGTCCAAAAGGTCCCAATTGGGACTGGTTGGCACTCGGAACCTGGGTTATGGATCTGCTTCCAAGGGAGTTGGGAAAACCCTGACCTTTTGGAAGCAGAGATCATGACAGTTTTACCATGTTTAATGGATTGTAACCAGCAGGAATCTCCTTGTGAAAAGTATGTTTTTGTTAAAACTGCAAAACACGAAAAGGACCAGGGGGGGGGGGTGCGGGGTTCTCATACCTGAGTATACCCTTTTATATTCGCACATGAGAGGACTCCGGTTGATCGATTCTGTAGGGGTTATTTTTGTCAAATATTTTTTTTTGTGTTGAATTAGGGTTCGCCCTCTTGTGAGGTACTTAGAATTCCTTTAAAACTGCTTCATAGATGAAATGAGATTTTTATTAAGTTTCTCTATCCACAGGACGTAAAAATAGGATACATCTTTATGTATTTCTACTAGATGTTCATATTCGTTTTTCTTAATGCATAGACTCCAATTCTTTCAAGGTGTCTTAAAAGTTCAAATCTTCCAAGTTTTTTTCTGTTCTGGTCTTTTTCATTGTAATTCCAGAATCCAGTTCGAAGTATTTTGGGGGGGTTCCCATCTTATTTAGGGGAATCATGAGACCAGGTAACCCGACAAGTTTCAAGCA
Organism: Ambystoma mexicanum; assembly: GCF_040938575.1. Taxonomy (NCBI): domain Eukaryota; kingdom Metazoa; phylum Chordata; class Amphibia; order Caudata; family Ambystomatidae; genus Ambystoma; species Ambystoma mexicanum. The sequence goes on from NC_090941.1 coordinate 127,891,603, forward strand.
AGTAGTCTACTTGTCTGGGTTATTGCTGGAAAAAGAGCCACAAAAACACCTACCGGTTTCAGTAGAATTAGCGAGGTAGAAGCCACATTCATCAGGGCTGGGCAGACACTCAGAGATTGACGTGTCAACAAGTTGGAAAACAGGAAATCCCACCTAATTATAGGGGTCCCCACGTGTATCCGTGTGGTTGGGAAGGTAAAGTTGTAAATTCCCAAAGGAGGGGCATGAAAGAATTGTCATGCTCCGGAGTCTTCCATACATTGGTCAGAGTCCCAGGGAGCGGCTTCCAGATGCTGCCGACCCGTGTTGGATTACCGCTAGCTGTACAACTGCAAAACATTAAAAAAAATAAAGAAAAAAAAGAAAACCCCCAATTCCAGGCAGCCCAGTACGTGTTAAGCTAACCAATCATTTGCTGTAAAGGTTATATCTTATTTTTGTCATCAATTTAGAGGTTGTCCCAGCAGGAGCCAGTAGATAAGTGTTACCCATTTAGGTTAGGCCTAATAGAAATGTATATGCAGTTTATCCCTTAACCAATACCCTCACCCCATAGGTTTTGTATTCTGATATTGTCATTATGATGTTTTTTTGGTTTAAAATATTGTTCTTTGCATGAAGAACTTTGAAAGCGACAATTATTCTGTTTGTATGCTGTCCCTACTTTCTGTTGGATTTTTAAACAAGCAGATGTTGCCTTTCACGTTGACTATTTCCGTTATTGAGTTCAGGATTTTACAGCCTCTCTTTTCTGCTTAAATTGGGGTTTTCCGGAATATTTGAACATCCTCACAAGTGGCCCCTTATTGATTCTGGGTCTGTGGCCCACACCAACACAGCAATACCACAAACGGGGTGACAAGTCACTGAGCAGTGCCTGAATCACCTTGGGATGGGGCACCCATGTTGAAGAGCAGTGCTCTTACCAATCCTCGTGTTGTTCCCTCCCCCACAGCACGCATGCAGGTTCTTCTTGCTCATTGGCGAATTTTGCAATCAATGGTCCATGGACCATGTAGCGCAAAGGTGCCTTAACTTAGAAGAGGAAAAGGCCTTGTGTACAACATCTGGAGCTCAAGAAACACATGCATAAGGGTGAGTATCAGAAAGGTAACCTAAACACAGAGACATAGGAAACCTGGCATCTACAACCCAGGATCAAATCTCACACTAACATGCACATTCAGACAGCAACACCTCCCATTCCATGACATCGCACAGCACTTTGTTATGCATCTGTAATGTTGTACACCTCTGTAAAGTGCTCTGTTATGTATCTGTGTTGGTGTATACCCCTGTAAAACGCTCTGTTGCTTCTTGAATTTAGGTCCACACTCAATAAATACAATAATAATAATAATAATAATAATAATAATAATAATAATAATAATGATAATAATAGACAGAACATTCAACTGACATGCATGGAAAGAGGAGAGAAGGGAGAGGAGCAGAAATGCAGTTTATAACTCTCATGCAATAACTTTGAATCACATATACACCTCGCAAATCTAAAAAAAGTTAATTTCTTCTGTATCAAACACCAGTAGAAAAAAAGATCTGACATGGCTCTTTGCACACATGCATTATAAGAAATGCTTCAAGTGATAGGTAAGCAGGTCGCTTGTCCACCTTCAACAAACATTACATACACTTAGCGGGATTTTCAGTTTAATTGCAAGCGGTTGGGGGGCTGCATATGAATGTGTCTACATTGCACACAGTTTAATCCATGCAGTTTTGTTTGCATTAAGAAGTTTAGATAATTTATGGACATCTAGGGGACGGTGGGGGCCCTTGTTTCCAGGCATTGTTGCTCCTTCTAATGCATGTAATCGTGCATGCCTCCTCCCACTTATGTACATGGCGGGAGGCATTTACTTGGACTCCTACTAAATCTGCCTGCTTTTGGGAGGTGCCAAAAGCATGCAGGTTCTATAGTCTCTTCATCCACATCAACAATTTGATGTGAGCATAGATGCTGTCTGTGTTGAATGTCTGAGTGGTTGTGGTTGTTGACTCAGAATATGCTATTAGTCCAAGATCAGATCTATTGAAAAACCAAAGGTGTGTATAAAGCATGCATACAGCATTTGCACATGCTTTTTCTGCTTTGCTGTAACACACAAAAATGAGCAAATTTGCCCCATTGTTTTTGGCATATGGTGACACCGAACCTTTGCTTAAGTGGGCAGTGGTGTAACACAAAATGTGGGGCTCGCAAGCGAGCCATGATGAGCCCCCAGCCCGCCAAGCTTGGCAGCACAGCATGGGCAGCGCCACACAACAGGTTGGACTTGACCACCACGCATGCACATTACTAAATATCGTGTTGCTGTAGGTGAACACCGCTCTCTGCACTACGTCATAGATATAAATATATTCTTTCATCAAACCTTAAACTTTTCACCCAGTGTAGAAACAAGGGGCCAGTGCCTGGCTCCGGGCACCCACATGTGCCAGCCTATCCTGTCCTTGGCCAGTAATAACACACACAGTAATGATACCAAAAGACAACCTGTCCATGCTGGCTCTGCCCGTATATGCCTGTATCCCCAGGTACAAATATTCTCTTGTTGGCTTTACCCTTAATGCCAGTAAAAATCTACAGCCTCAGGAAGAAAATATTCTATTGCTGGCTGCACAAAAGTGTGTCCAAATCCCGCACCACCACAGATGAATACTCTTAAAGCTGACTTTGGCCTCAATGCCAGTGAAACATGCAATGCTACTGGAGTCTGAATGGAGTCAAATTGGCTCAAGTTGAATGGTGGGAAGACAGAGATTCTGATTTCGGGCCCGCCAGGGGCTGCTGATGGATGGTCCGATGCTTTTTGGCCCACATCATTGGGCACGTCACCTAAGCCTTCCAAGACAGTTTGTAACTTAGGTGTAAAGCTTTCGGAATCCCTATGGGGGCGCAGGTTAACTCAGTGTATGGTGCAGGCTTTGTTAAGCTCCAACAGCTAAAGAAAGTCCTCCCATTAATTTCAGATAAATGTCATACTCAAGTACTGGCAGCTTGTGTTAATGGGAGTCTGGATTATTGTAATGCTGTTTACCTGGCACAGCCTGCTTTTCTTATGCATTGCCTGCAGGTGCTACAACACACAGCAGTGCATTTGGTTGCCCACTTGCCAGCCAGAGCAGGAGTAACGAAGGCCAGACAATCTCTCTATTGGTTCCCAATAGAAGCTCGGGTACAGTTTAAGACGCTTTGCATTACGCATCGTGCACTAGGTGGAAATGGATGCTCATCCATCCAAGAGAAACTGGTTAGATATAGCCCGGTACGTTCTTTGAGATCCTCTAATGCAGCACTCCTTCAGATACCCAATTAAAGGAAAGAACGTTTGTGTGGCTTGGCCTTCTCAGTGGCCGGCTCCATGCTTTGGAATTTGCTGCTTGAAAATTTGAGAGAAATTGAGGATTTCTTATCCTTCAAAAAGCATCTCAAAACGTTTCTCTTTAGATAAAGCTCAGAGATAGTTACCCCATTTGACACCTGGGTTTCGTTTACATCTATCCTGACTATCAGTTGTTTGAGTGCCATGATGCCTTGAGTGATAGAGCGCTATACAAATAAATTGATTGATTGAGTAAACAGGTCAAGCCAAATTAAGAAATGGCTAGACTGTCTGCACCCAAATGGCAGTCTAGCCAGGTGATAACACTTATCATGCTTGCTTTAGCAGAGGTGACCAGTAACAAATGTCAAGCCTCAGTTACAAATAGTGTACTGGCTTCACCAAAAGGCCAGTCTAGTCCTGTAATAACATTTATGATGTGTTCTTTATTATTGATGTCCAGAACAATATGCAATGCCATAGTAAGAAATGTCTAGATTGACTGCACCCAAATGGCAGTCTAGCTTGGTAATAATTCTTATCATACTTACTTTACTATACATGCCTAGTAAAAATATATCATGCACAGTAAGAAATGACTAGACTGGCTGCACCAAAGTTCCAGTCTAGCCACTAATAGCACATTTCATGCTTGCTGTATTATGGCTGCCCATTACAATTACATTATAGTGCACCCTCCTGCCCCTTCTCGTTGCACACATGACTTCTCTCCCTCCCACCCCCTCACCCAAACTCATCTCTTTGGCCCAACATTAAACACAAGCACACACACATTTACACACCATTCACTTGCATATTCACACGTGCACTCATTCAAAAAACACACACGCGCACCCATCCACCCATACTTCATACACTCACTCATTCGCACATACATAATATAATAAACACATACACACAACCTTGCATGCACTAATACTAGTTCCTTTTTCGCTGAATCAGTTGCTCTGATGGACTCCTCTGCATGCAGTCCTGCGGCCTTCATGCTCCACGCAGACAGGAAACAGGAAGTTTGGTTCTTGTCATAAACAGAGCAGAGGAGCTGAGGGCCTTGCTCTCGTGCCAACCAGAACCATGTCCTAGGCGTGGGGACGCCCTCGGACTTAAAAAATAAATCATATCTTTTGAATTACTCTGACTTCAGAAAGAAATTATGTCCCTTACCATAACAGAATTAATTCTTTCTGAAGTTGGTGTGCCTTCAAAAAGTGACTATTTATTTTTGAAGTCTGAGGGGCCCCACTTAGGATACATGGTGGTGGTGGCTGCCTGGGCCGCCACTACACCAAGTTAGTGGGTTGCATTCTTTGAGAACCCCTCCCGTGCAAAATAATTGATCTAACAAGCCTGCCACGCAATGGTTTTTCCCTTCAATTTGTTAGAGAATTCTGAAAGTGGGCACAGTGGGCATGATACACAGAAGCATGTTATAATGGCAGAATCCCTTTGGAAAACACTCAGCGAATCAGGCCCTATGTGCTTAACAAATGAGTACCGATACCTTTGGTGGTCATTTTCCCCCAGGGCATAAATTGCACAATGGGACATGTTACATTTGGAACTCTGTATAAAACAAGTCCCTTCCAGGCAATTTGCTTCATTTGCACTGCAAAGTCCAAAACAAAGGTGTAAATGTAGGTGTAATCGCCTGTATGCTTATGGTTTTGAACTTTGCAGTGAAAATACTGTAAACACTGCCTGCCATGTACACGTGGCAGGCCGTGCTTACAATGGATGTCTATGCTGGTGTAAAAATGAGGCAGATTCCATAAACACTGTGGGGAACATTCTTGGTTGGTGGCAACATGGCGTGCAGCTGCCAGCCCAATGTGTAATAAGTCAACTACAAAATGTGAGCCCTTGAACTTATTGTTTTGCAAATTAAGAACAGCACCGCAGTATTGCAAATATGATATGATAGGTTATTTATAATGAGCTTAATACCCAGAGGTTTCTAAGCACGGACCCGGTGATCGAACCTGTGTTGCTCAGCATCGTCTTACTTCCAAGGTGAGCATGTTGCCCCTGAGCTATCCTCCCGAGATATCCCCCTCTATCAAGGGTACCAGTGATTGGCCGAAGAGCATCCTTGTCTGCAGTGTTTTGAATCACGGGGCAGATCACTGCATTTTACAGTGTGTTACTCTCACTTTGGCAAACAGACACACATTGTAATAGACGCAGAGTTAAAATACAAGGCGTCCCAATGACTAAATCTACCATTTAAAATATATTGAGGGCCTGATTCACAGAGCGTTTTCCTATGGGATTGCACCATTATAACACATGAATTGGCACTGTACGAACATTTTTCTGGGACAGTTTTGCATTACGTGCCTATACAAGTTTCCTTGATCAGCCTGGCCCTGGTTGTGTTTCTAATGTTTCAATTAATTGCATCTTCATTATTTTCATCACCACGACCTTTGCAGCAAATACCACTCGCCAAACGTGCTCAAGCGCCAGTCGCATTTCATTTACCTCCAGTGACCCGTGCAATGCAGCCTATGGCGCCATGCGTCGTGTTTGATTTTTTTATAATGCAGCCTTTACTTTTTAATGAAACTCCAAAGCTCCTTATGAGCGTTTATTAGGTAAAGAGTTTAAGTACTCTGCACTAGATGTGTCACAAAGCAAATGTCAAAGCTGTTACATTCTGACATTTCTCTCATAAAAATACTATAAAGTGTGTCAACCACCTGCTCTAATATATTCCTTGAACTGCACTCCAGGCAATAATCATTTTATAGTTGCAACTAGAAAGTAATAGCCTAGTGTACACTGGATTTTATTTGTGAAATATATCTATATTTTAAGACTCCCCTGTTACTTTCTTTCACCTTCACCATTTCGTTACCTCAAATTGCTTTTTGTTTGGACATTTTTGCGAGACGACAGACTTTTGTTTAAGAAGAAATCTTAAACAAAATATGTATCCCCTTCTCATCCAGGTCTGCCGGTTTTCACACTGCAGACTGTATGCTATCACTGCGCTGGTAATGTGGGCCACCTCCCACTGTGCGTGACTGGTTTTCCTGTACCTACCCTGTGGTTAAATCACGCGGTTTCCAAAGCTATTAGACCCCCGCTCCCATCTTTCAAATTCAAGAGCGCCTCTGTTGTGGGATGTGTTGGCCTGCTTCTTTCATATACTGGTAATGCAGTTGAATGATTAGGAAGCTGGAAATGTCTCGGTAGAAGTCTGCGCAGGACTCGCAGTTACTATATACATTATGTTGTTCGTTAAGGACACCGATTCACTATCATTTTATACAACAATATTTGGGACATTTTTTTGTTGCTGTTACACAACATAAGGTGAAAGAAAATGCAATCACTGGCACAAACAAAGACAGACTTCCATTTTGTGTATAAGCACTGTGACAATACGACTTCAGTAGCATCCATCTTGCTCCCATTTAGTTTCAGATGAGGGGCCCGATTCATGGAATTTTCTGCGTGGTAAATAGGGACTTTGCGCGCCAAACCGCATGCAAAATCCCGTTTGTCGATTCATGGAATCGACTGCGCAGGACTTTTTCATACGTTTCAGGGACTTCGTGCAGGCTCGGCATGCCACTGCATGCAGTCGATCGCCCTGTGCGAGACACCTCGGAGAACATGGACGTGGCCTGCGCAGAGGCTAGAGTAGGGGGCGGAACATGCAAAATGGGGAAAAACATGGGAAAATATGGGCGTTATGAGGGATGGGCCGTAGGCAGTCCAACGCATACCCACAAATGCGCAGAATGTAACATGTTGATGGATCTGACCGTGCAAGCTCTCGTCGGGGAAAGGCACATGCAGAGCCCTAAATCTATCCGCCACCTGAAGGAAGGCATACAGGCAATTGTGCATCAGAATCACCTCTGCGTGGTGACAGCACATGTTGGATTTAGGGGTGCATGCACGCATACAGAGTTCTGAACTAACGTAGGGGTGTGCATATGCAGTGTAGCAGGGTACGTGAACTGTTTGATTTTCTGAGTTTTACCCGAGTTTTACCAGACATACGTAAATTTGTAGACATGTTTTCTGGGTGCCGGTAATTGTTACCAGCTAGCTTTAGGTGGCTCTTTTTGCTTTGTGCAGGGGCGTGTCAGGGGCATTCCAGCCACGCCTTGAGCCTACGGTCAGTTTGCGCGAACTATTCCATGAATACGCAGAGCGTGCAGAATAGCTTCTGTGCGCTGGCTCGCGCAGAAGCGTTCTCGCACTCGGCCTTTGCAGGATCCCTACTCACTTTTCCATGAATCGGGCCCAAAGTGTTTTGGTACCGAGCACCACATTGAGTCAGGGTGCCCGGAGACAACTGCACTACACACTGACACAGTCGGAACTCCAGTTCAGCAGTTACTAAAGCAACGGGTTGAGTGAGTCGTCAGCTCAAGTCACCATAGAGGCAGTTCTGGATAGTTCAAAGGTTTTCTGCCTTCACCTACAAAAGTGTAAGCATTTTCAGTAAGTAGGTCCATTTTTAAATCTCATAATTACAAAGTTATAAGCAACATGTTTTGTGGCATATTCAGCCGCGACCTTATCACTATGGGCCTCATTACACGTTGTGCGGTAATGGAATACCGTTACCGGTAAAGATTTACCGGTACCGTTAATTCCCTAAGCAAATCACGACCCGGACCCACCGCTATCTGCGCACCCATTAATTACGGTGCCACTAATAGCGGCAAGGCCGCGGGCGCGCGACCCCCATGCCGGAATTAGCGCCATGGCGCTAATACCAGGCCATCACAAGCCATGCGGACATGGTATTAGCGGCATGTAAAACACCCAAAAACCCCTTACGGGCATGGCGCTAATAACGGCATCGAAAAGCACCCGTTAAGAGACCTGAGCAGTGTACCCATCAACTACAGGTGGACACAATCAGCACAGGTGCATGCAATGGAGACAGGAAGCACAAAAGAGCACACCACACCCCTACCCACACCCCTTCCCACACCAAGATGGTCCCAATAGCAGCAGCATGACATGACAGCCTTGACTACATGATAGCAGTGCAGCACCTACAACAACAGCCAGCACCAGAGGTGAGCCGTAACAGGCACCCATTCCTCACACCATACAGGCGATGCCAGCCATCCACTGAGGAGGTGGCTCCTAACCCCTGTACGGAACCCACAGAACCATCAGGAAGAGGACAACAATATAGTACATCCTTCCAATGACAGTGCTCCACTGCCTAAGCCGCCTGGGTGTGGCACTCCTGTACGGCCGTGTCAAAGTGGCAAAGACAACCATGGCATGTATAGAGCATCACAAAATGTGCATATGATGGAATGTGCCTATGCCACTTGAAATTGACATTCAACCACCAGAAGAGTATGATGTGGCTGGGGATGAGTGCGGGTGGAATGCCCCGGCAGGACATGAAACAGGCAGTGCCAAGGAGGCACACGATGTGCATCAGCATCTGATTCTGTAATCTCATCATGCACCAAGGTGAAATAGCATGGACGTAGATGGGAATTGTTGCCCTGGTGCATGTTTCGAGGCCCACAAAGGACCCTGTCCACATTGAATGACACATACACAATAATGGAGACCACGCTTGGGTTTCAAACTCTGAACAGTGTATATTGAACATATTGTGGTACTAAAGTGCATAACCCAAACTCCCAAAATACACCCTTACCCCCCTCCCCCCTCAACACACCCAAATACACCCTTACCCCCCACCCTCCTCAACACACCCAAATACACCCGTATCCCCCTCCCCCCTCAACACACCCAAATACACCCTTACCGCCCTCCCCCCTCAACATTCCCATGTGAGTCTCATGACGTGAATGTGTCCATTGCCACATGTGGCACACAAATCCTGGTGGCCCTATTTGCCAGTGCCTGCATCGTCATCTGGTGGTTGTGAAGCCGTGCACCGCAGGTTCCGCATAGACCGGCGCAGGGGACTAGTCTGGCGTGAACTCCCAGATGAGGAGGGGCCTGGTTCTTCCTGGGCCGTGAGTGGGCACCGACGCTCAATAGCGTCTGCTATGCGGTTCATGGCCTGCCGCAGTTGGCAAAAACAAAGAGGTGATGGCTGGAAGGTTTAGAATGAATCTTAACCACTGGCGTTGCTCTGGGCAACCCTCCAGACCACCGTTCTTCGCCTGCCAAGCCATTACAGAAGGGAAAAGACCATATGCAAATCAGGCTTGGCCCCACCCCAAAAGGGGCAGTCCAGCCCGAACTGCTAGGTCACATTCCCTCTGCACGAGACCACAAGCATCCCCAAACATGTTTCGCCCTTGTTGGGGCTCATCAGTGAGGAGTAGCTTGGGTCTCTAGGCCCAGCAGGCACGGGACCCACGTCTGGGCATACCCGTCCCACTCGGGGTGACACAGCAAAGACAAAGAGGTGATGGCTGGAAGGTTTAGAATGAATCTTAACCACTGGCGTTGCTCTGGGCAACCCTCCAGACCACCGTTCTTCGCCTGCCAAGCCATTACAGTAGGGAAAAGACCATATGCAAATCAGGCTTGGCCCCACCCAAAGGGGCAGTCCAGCCCGAACTGCTAGGTCACATTCCCATGAGTTGGGCCATTTCACTGCAGATTCGGTTGGTGCATGCCTCAATGCCCTCCCTTGTCTGCTGTGCAAGTGTAGCAATGTCCTCCCTCAGGCGGGCTGTCTCTGCCACATGTTGACCTACTAGGCCACTCATCTCGGTCTGCCTCTGGTAGATGGTCGAGAGGTCATGTCGCATGGTGGGTGCTGGTGGGATGGCTGATGCACCTGGTCCCATTGCACTTGCATCAGGAGAGGATATCTGGGGGCTCCATATCCCTTCAGGGGTGGGTGAATCTCCATGACTACCCGGACCTGAAGAGTACCTCGGGCTTGCCAGTAAGGGGCTTGTTGGTCTGGGGCTCTGGCTATCAACATCAATGGCAGGTGTGTCCTCCTCATCTGAAGGTGGGGCCGTGGCTGCTGCTTCACCCGTTGAGCTGGTGGCAGCAGAGTGCATTCCCTCGATGCTGCCCTCACCTGCTTGGAGACACACTTCCGTGGGTGCCACGACGGGAGCAGCCATGGCCTGTGGATGCGTGCAACTGGTGTTCCGGCTGCTTTTGTCCCTGTGGTCATGGACACTCGTCCTGGCTGCCCTTGTGGATGTGGCGGTGTCCCCTGTGGCATCCCTCCTGGCTTTTTTGCTGGATGTGGGAGCAGGTGTGGAAGTGCGTGCCTCCTCAGTGTCAGTGTGTGATCCTGTAAGGGTGAGAAATGTTGACAACCATCAGTTATGGGTCGACCTGCCTTGAGCAAAATGAATACGTCATACCGTTCTAAGCATTCCGGGCTCTTTAGTATGGATGCAGGTAATGGGGATGTTGGGTGGGTCATGCATGAATGGGTCTGTGTTGTACGGGCATGTGGTGATGCATGCATGTCTGTTTGTGGCTGGAGCCACAGCATTCATATGGACACATGATTGGGGGGAACATCACACTTCACTGTGCATTGTTTGAAGCATACACTCACCTCCATCGGACGAAACGGCCACGCCATGCTCCATTTGTCCAACTCCCTCAATGCATTCCATCCCGATGGTTGATGCACATGTCTCCTCCCACTCAGTGAGCTTCATTGGCGATTCACTTCCTCCTCCTGTGCCCGTAGCCAGGTTGCGGTTCACGGATAGAATGTTCCGCACACGGAGCCGGAGGTCATCCCACCTCTTTCGGCAGTCTTTGACTGTGCGGGTTGTGGTGCCTACCGCGCTGACCTTGTGGGCTACCTCTTCCCAGATGGCCTTCTTCTTCAAAATGGTCTCCCGACGCATGTCGTTATTGAAGACGACATGAGCATTGCCTGCTAGTGTCTGCGTTAGCATGAGGAGCTCCTCCTTGCTAAATTTCTCCTTGAGTTGCCGCTCAGACGATTTTTTAACGGCCTTGGGCATCTTAACGGTGTCCTTGGTGTATTTCCCAACGTGGTTCCTGGTAAGGTGTCCTGGATAAGGAGGATGGCAATGGATTGTGTTTTTAAAGATGGCCTCCGTGCTCTTTCCCGTTCCGGTGCGATGACGCTATTTCCGGTTCCGCAAAATTACGGTAACCGCTATTAGCGGTGACCGCTAATGGCGGTCACCGCTATTTGCAGAAACCGCTATTTGCATGTGGCGGCAGGTCGGAAGTGCTAACAGCGCTTTCAACGATGACATTAAGGGACTTGTTGGGGACTTTTGCAGCATGGCGGTAGGCTCATTACCGGCATGGCGGTAGGCTCGTGCCCGCGATCTCGTAATGGCATGCAATTTGCGGCCTCTTGCGAGGGCGGACACGCTAATTACGGCATGCCGGTAATTAGCGATTTTTACCGCCTACCGTGTAATGAGGCCCTATGTCTTTTAAGTATTTGAGAGGGGTTATTAGGCATTCACACAATGGCAAAATGTTTCTGGAAGGCAGATTTACATCATGCGTTTCTCGCAGAAATGCAAATGCATTTTATGCTCAAAGTGAAAGTGTAATTAGGTGGCAACAAATGTGTGCATACCTTTGATGCATATTTTTTTATGCTGGTACAATACTCCACCTCCCCTCCTTCCTACCATGTTATTTGCAATTTTGAGTGCTTAACTGTTACATGCAGTTTTGTGGCCTATCAAATGCATGATTTTCATTTGACATGTAGTTGTGCTTTTACCATTTAAAATGCAGGAATTCACCACCCAAGATGCAACTAAAAATTCTGTCCTGAACCATCTACTCTTGATTGGCACTCAGAAAATTGTGGCCATTTTGGTGCTGACTGTTGCCCAATAGTCACCAAAGATGTTCAAGCATCACTGCAAATAAACACCATCTATGCTTCCCTATAGGCTAGCGCAAACTGTGCCCCCATAACTCTCATGGCCTCCACTCCAGTCTCTTGCATCCACAAAATGATATGACATGTAAACTATTGTGTTTCCAGTACCCACCTGTAGGAATCCTCCATATTCTACAAATGTAGTCACAGTTAAAAAACGTAGGGGAATAATAATGTGGAGTTGCTTCACAATGTACCTGTTGTTGTTAAATGCAGCTGTAAAATTCCACCAGAAGATGAACCCGACACAAAAACTAAGGAAAGAACATGTTTTCTTCTGTCCTTTGAGAATAAACTGGAAGAATGGTCCACAAAGGACAACAGGTAACAAGATAGACTCAATGGGCCCGATTCATGGAATATTTTGCACGGTTCAAAGTGACTTTGCACTGCTGAAAAGTGAATTTGCACTGCTTATATGTCGACACGTCATTTATTGTACTGTTCCTCGTTCTCTGTGCAGCGCCTTGGCTTAAAGTGCTTTATAAAACATGGATACAAATACAAAATACACTTTGAACGGTGCAAAAAACTCCATGAATTATGTTCTGCAAATGAACTGATCTTTATGAAGTATCACCTAGAACTACATTTTCCAGGAAGAAAACATGCTGCATGAAATATATTTCGCAAACCAGTTGTACAGTTTTATAATATGCAAACAATGTCTTTGCGGACTAGTGTGTCAGTGTATTGCCTCGAGATGGCAAGGGCTTTAGGAGAGACCGCAAACAACGTTTGCTTGCATACTGAAATGTTTGCAGAAGAATCTTTCAGTGACAATCTTGGTCTGCTTCCAGACCTGCATATGTGCCAGACCAGTGGTTGTGCACATACATTTTAACTTGAACATTTGCATATTGGCATGGGTCAATAACTATTCAAGGATGGTTTAGGAAGTGTAAGCCATTCTAAAATATCTCTCTAGAAACAAATACTGCTACTCCTCTGGCAAATAACATATTTGTGCACCTCAACTTGTAAGTTATATACAAAATCCTTTTTTATGGGTAGTTGAATGAGCCAAACATTTAGCAATTCGGGAAATTGTGGAACTTTACACATCTCACACAGAGACTCATTATCTAGGTACTGTGGATCTGGAAACTTGTTGGGAAAAAGTGGCAGTAAAACCTTTACATGCACTTTTTGGATCTGCCGGATTTTCAGTCATTTGGCAAGCCTAAAATAGTTACATTTGTCTGCTGGCTTTTTCAAACGTCCTGCTGAATCCGTCAGGTTGACCCTCAGCAGGAGAATATTTCGCTATTGCTATACCATAGGAAACCAAGGGAATCCAACCGATTTTTCCACTTGGTAAAAGCAGGCAACTTCCATTCAATCCCTTGCAAATGCCTCTCTCAAACGTTAACTGCAGGAGGCCCTTTTTCCCCTTTAATTCTTTGGTTTGTGCACTGAATTGAGCTATATTTAAAACTGCGTGCATACATTGCTTTGGAATTGCGCACCATGGACAGTGTTTCAAAAAAAGATTCCTCCGATATCCCTAGACGAGACCGCATGGTTGACCTTGCAAAATCTTTCACACTTTGTTCACAAGAAAGATTTAACCAGCTACACTTTTTCTGAAACATATAGTAATAACTTTAAACAGTAGGTTTACAGGCTAGTTTTAAACTACATCTTTTTAAACTCCAGCAAACTTATGGTAGGGTTAGAAAGGCTTGTAAAAACCATTCCACATGAAGCATGAAAACAGAATAAGCCATTTGAGCCAAGTTACATATGCCAGAGTGCCACCCAGTAGCCATCATTGGAAGTTCACATCCAGTTCAGAGCCACCTGAGCAAAGCATTGTGCCCATGTGAATAAGCCCATACACAATTCTTTTGTTCCAGAAAATTGACTTTGACCTAGAGAGCAGTGCTATTTTATGCATAACATCTTTAGCCCAGACAGCTGTTTCTCAAGGCTGCGGATGAGTAAACCTGCATTAGGGATAGTCAGTGTAATATAATCTTGCACCCATAGGGGCAGAGTATTTGGGCATGTGTATCAGACACCATAAAGGTTATGGTAGGTTTAAAAAGATTTGAAAAAATAATTTCCACCTGAAATTTGAAAGTAGAATCTATTTGAGCCAAGTCACACATGACAAAGCGCGACCCAGTAGCTATTACTGGACATTCACCCCGAGTTCAGACCAACATGAGAAAATGCTCTGTGGCTTTACAAATTAGACCAAATGCAAGCATTTCGCTCCAGAATATTGTATTTGTAATACAGGGCAGCACTCTTCAAACAAAGACAAGCAATTATCAAGGATGCAGACAAATGCATAGCAGTTTCCCCCTTATTAGGATCATACGTCTTAGAAATTATGAGTATTGCATTTAGGGGACATGCTTAAAGAGATTCAATGTCTCCCCTCTGTTCAATATCCACTTTTGGGAAAATAACTCAGAAAGTGTTCAGAAGTCAATTTGCAAACATTCTTCCATCCATTGTATTGAGCTGCAGCTGCTTTTTAGGGTATCCCGTTCATTCATGGACAGTAAATACTACGTGGTTATTTACTACAAAGTAATTTAATCGAAATTACTTTGACTAATAGGGGTATTTAAGGTTTAAGGGGTGAAAAAGGGTTGGGGAAGGTTTAGAGGAGGTGTAGTAATGAAGAGAAATGGTGGGTATGGGGGACACCCCCCAAAATACAATTTTAAAAGTACAATTTCATAGTAAATTACCACAGAGTAATAACTGTTGATGAAATTACATGGAACCGCTTTTAGACGTTATACTTCACCACACATCTTCCATCTTTGATGTCCTGGGTGTTAGTCTTAGCAGTGCACGGTGGTGGCGCGAGTTATGGTTGCTTAGTTTACCATAACTGGAGAATTTCTGGGGTTTTCCGGTTTTACTTGTAACCATAATGTCCCTTTAACAACGTTTTTCATTGAATTTCATAGGTTTTTATTAGTGCAACTTAACCATAACGTCCCTTTAACAAGGTTTTTTCAGTGAATATATATATATATATATATATATATATATATATATATATATATATATATATATATCAATATATATATATATGCATATATAATTTTTTTTTCTTTTATTTATTGTTTCCATTTATTTCACAGAATTCCTTTTTTCAGTGCTATTTTTATTTTTGAAGTTGAGCACTAGAAAGATCTGTATTTAAAACTCCTAACATACTTTGCTTTGGAATTGCAGAACCTGAAAATGGTTTCAAACAGAGTGTTCACCTGATTCTGGGAAAGCTCACACTGCTTGCTGATCGTGCACATCATTTAACACGTCATTCACATGTAATAAAAGAAAACCCATATAATTGCTGAATGCTTTCGTGGTTCTATATAATATGGCCTTTGTTGAAAGCATTTGGGGATATATTAGGAGCTAGAGTTGGTCTATTTGCCGAAAAAATGTTTGTTTTTCTGATCTATCGTTTGATCCTATGACTTTCTGCCATGTCGAATGTTCCTGAATTATGCACTTTGCTGGTTTATTCAATATGAGTTTTAAAATCTTATAAATTAGCGGTTGTTACGTTTTATGATATTTCTTCAATGTAAGAAACAAATGAGCAGCATCATATATCGTGCACTTTCACAATGCATTCTCTTAGTTTGCTCAGTTAAAGAGTAAAACGTTGAATAATTACCTACAATCACCTCTTTCTATGATATGTTTATTTGAAAGAAACAATTCAGTAGCTTTGTACAATATTTTAGAATTTTACATTTGTCAAATTACTGTATGATTCTAATCAATTTGAAATGAACATATTGTCGATTAGACCTGGCTGCCATTGAAGCATGACTTATTCCTCACATTCCTCTCTATTGTCACATTTACTTGCCAATAATGAACGAATATGATACAAATAGTTCCTTACTGCAAATAATCTAGACAGGTGAATTGAATCAACTACTGTTGCCCAGAACTCCATTATCACAGGGTATTTATCTTCATCAGTTGTTTGTGAGATTTCAATGATAAGCTACTTTCTTATGTCTTCTAGCCAAGAAAGCAAAAAGAGTGTTTCTAGTCTAATTGAATGAGACCTACGTTTACCGTGCACTGAAATTAGAGGGTTCATGCAATGCAAATCGATTTGTCATTGGAAGTGACCAAACATTAGGTAAATCACTTGAAGAACTGGCTAGGGATCATGAACACGTCAGCATAATGGTAATAGTTAATAGCTAAATAAATAAGTCCACTATTCACAAAACAATTGTTTGGTCACAGGGAAATAACCTAATCTGCATAAGCAAAAGGGGCATGTTGGGGGAATATCCCAAGGAGTAATAGCTACAAGCAGATGACGAGCTACGCCTGGAAAAGATCACATCAAAATGTGAAATTGCCCTCATGTAATATCCTAAATATCTGTCACAAATCACACCTATCAAAAAGAGCATGAAGAAGAAAAAGTTCAATAGCATGCATAATAACTTTTTCAAAATGGCAAATCCACTCACGTGGTTCTTGTCATACTTCATAGATACAGGATTCAAAACGGACAGAGGATTTTCGACCAGAAGACATCTTTTGTTGACATGTTAGATGAGGAGGTGTTTTAAAGATATATTTTTCCCAGCATTATCTTTGATATGCTGATGGAGTGGGAGCATGAGATGACCGCAAACAGTTAACACGAACAGCCAGCACATGTCAACTTGCTGGGTCACTGTATTACATGTATTACTCTTAATTACATGGTGTGTGGCTCATTCAATCTATATTCAAAGGAAACAAACAGAAAGAAAAAAACTGGGTTGGCAAATAAAGGACAGCGAGGTTCAGCGCAAGGACCTTTATGGCAAGGAGTGGTGTGAAAAGAGCTGCAGGTGAATGTAGGTGTGGGGACTTGCCACGCCTACCACAAATAGAACAGAGAAGGATTGTTTTTACAAACACACTGTGCACGCACACGGATTGTATTATAATTGGTGTGTATTTAATTCCCAAGGAGATAGCTTGACACGTGTTTCAAGCGACTTGCTCTTCTACTGAGGCTGTCAATTAGGTTCCCTGTGATTCAAACACAAAGGTATGTGGTAAGCGTGGAAGGAAAAGGAATCGTGGGCTCCACTTAATATGCAGTTGCAAGTACAATTGAATGCGTGTTCGCGTTGAAAACGTGTCTCAGCTGTATCTGGGAGCAGGAGCCGCATTAAATTGTACTTGCAACTGCATATTAAGTGGGGCCCACGATTCCTTTTCCTTCCACGCTTACCACATATTTTTGTGTTTGAATCACAGGGAAGCTAATTAACAGCCTCAGCAGAAGAGCAAGTCACTCGAAACACGTGTCAGACTACCCCCTTGCGAATCAAATACAAACCAATTATAATATAATCTGTGTGTGTGCGCAGTGTGTTTGTAAAAACAAACAAACAGAAAGAGTATGACCATTTCCCAGGTTGACTATCACACCTTAAACCACATCAAGGTGTATTCTGAAGAACATTCACTCCCAGTTGTCAACATCTGTGGAAAATCTACTATTTTAGCCTCAAATATACTTTTTTTCTTCAAATAGCTATTATTGGTGTGTTATAATCACAAATAGAAAGACTGATCTGGATAGACTTCAGCAACCCTTGCCCAACTTCATGTCAGTCATTTAACTCAGGGTTGCTAAATTTACCCTGGCATGTAAAATCTGTCACTTCTCTGATAAATCTGTAGCAACTGTGTCTAGACAAAAGCACTTCATGTGTTTAAACCATATGTCTAAGTCTTACTCTCTCATTGTTTAAGTTCACAGTTTAAGATAAATGACTGACAACGGATCCTGACAACTTTCTAGACATACTTTTCCTTGGCATGTATTTATGTATTTGAAACTAGAGTTATACATGTCAATGTACAATAATAATGTGCAAGAGTAGAACAGTAGATTTTCTGCAGTGTATGGTTGCTGATTGTTTCCTTTATGTATTAGGGAGTCTTTGAGCAGTGGGTTTAGTTTTGGGATCCTTAATATTATGTGAAAATTGACTAACCACATTGATTCACAGGTGTCAGCCATTGCTACAATTCTGGAATGGTATATGATCACTAGAGTGTATGTGTGCAATGTAAGATATGTTTAGATAAGTATGTTAATATGTCAGTTGTTCATTAGATGGACATACCAATTTTGTAACCCCAGCAGCCTCCCCCCACCCTAACAAAATAAACAGTGCCACCTTATAATTCTGGGTAACAAACAGGCAGTTTGCTCACAACTTAAATCAATTTAAATAATTAAACTAAAGGTGAAATCAAAGCAAATGCGGTATCCAACTTTATGCAGGGCAAGCCACCACAATTTTTCACAATCACAAATAGCTTATCTCCAAAAAAAGAAAGTTACCTGCTTTCATGAATCTCACTATTTCTCAAACACATGCACTAATTTCAATGATCAATTTTATATATATAAAATTCAAAATAACACTAGACATTCTAATGTTCAATTACACTTCCATCGCTTGTCGGTCAATAGATCAGAAACCTTAACTAATTTTGAAAACATTTCCAAATTACACATTGTTACATTTGTGAATTATGCAAAAATGTTGCATTTCCCAATGACACATATGCATGCTAGAATGAAAGAACTGTTTCAAGTTTCCCGCTTCTCATATAAATTTGATATTATGGGCTACTAACGTGTGTGAAATTCACACTTGGTTTACAATAGCTTGGATCTACAGGTTTTGAGTTAAGAAAGTACTATTTTCAATTTAGAAAGCACAAGCTATTTTCACCCACCCACCCAACCTGAGGCAATGGTTTTCAGATTGTATTGAACACACATTATCCCTACACGTCCAAATCAAATATTTATTTATTTTATTTTTATATATTTATTACATTTTTATATATCGCTTTACGCCAAAGCGCTTAACAATTGGACCAAAAGAATACAATAAGCATTGTAACAACTTGTAAATCAAGTAACAGAAAGGTACATGCAGCAATTTACAACATTATATTTGAATGTTGAGGTGTAAAATGAGTGGAGTAGGACTGTAGTGATGGAGGCAACAGGAAGGAGTTAGGATGGGTGGAAGGATAAAGAAGGTAGTGGAAGATGTCAGGGTGGGGATTGGAGGAGGTGGGATTTTAGAAAAGTGCGGAACGAGGGGTAGGAGGAGATAGAGTGGATATAGAGAGGGAGACGGATCCAATGGAAAGGAGCAAGAAGTTGGAAGGAACGAAAGTGGGATGGAGCATAGGGTGAAGGGAGAGGAGTGAGTAGAAAGAGTTTGTCAGAGCAGCAGGAGCGACAAGGGGTGTAGAAAGAGAGGAGAGAGGAAAGGTAGGATGGTGCAAGACCGTAGAGGGATTTGAAAACATGACAGAGGAAGTTGAATTTGAAAAGGGGAGCCAGCCTAAGTAGGAGAGAGAAGAGGAGATGGAATCAAAAGGTGAAAGAAGAAAGAGGGAGCGGATGGCAGAGTGGTATATACATTTAAGAGGGGTTACGTGAGTTGAAGGGAGACCAAAAAAGAGAGAGGAGCAATACACAAATCTAGAGAAGACGAGGGAGGAGACTAGTAGTTTAGTAGCATGGAAATTAAGCTGGGGCGAATTTTACAGATGTGATAAAGGTGGAAGCGGAAAGATCTGGCAGTAAGAGAGAAATGATGGTAGAAGGTGAGATTAGAATCAATATGAATGCCAAGATTGCGGGCGTGGGGAGAGATGTGGAGATGTGAAGGGGAGAAGAGAATAGAAGGAGGGGGAGGGAAGAGGATGTGTATTAGCAGGGAAGATAAGGACTTCAGTTTTGTCAGTATTGAGAGTTATAAAGTGAGAGGACATCCAAGATTTAATCGGGGAAAAGCAGGAAGAGAACTTAAGGTGGATGTCAGAGTAGAAGGCTGAGAAGGAAAGTAAGAGTTGGGTGTCATCAGCGCAGAAATGGTGTGAGACCCCGAAGGAGGAGATGATAGGAGCTAGGAAGGAAATGTTGAGTGAGAAGAGGAAGCGACCAAGGATGGAACTTTGAGGGACGCCGTGTTTGAGAGGATAGGTAGGAGAGGAGTTACTGCCCCAGGACACAGCAAAGGTACAGTCGGAAAGATACAAGGAGAACCAGTTGAGGACAGAGTGTTTGAGGCCAAGGGAAGAGAGAGAGTTAATGAGTAGAGGGTGATCAACAGTATCAAAGACAGCAGAGAGGTCGAGAAGGATAAGTATGGAGAAGTGCTTAGAGTAGCGGGCAGAGAGAAGAGAGTTAAGAACAGAAGTGAGGGCGGTTTCCGTGGAGTGGTGAGGATGGAAACCACATTGAGTAAGGGGAGAGGAGAGAAAGTGGAGACGAAGGAGGAGAGTTGAGTATAGACTATGTGTTCTAGAAGTTTAGAGAGAAAGGGCAGAGGGGAGATAGGGTGATAGGTAGAGGCTAGGTGGGGGTCAGCAGAAGGTTTTTTCAGAATAGGGATGATAGTGGCGTGCTTGAAGGAGGATGGGAAGGTAGTTGCAGCAAGACAAGTGTTAAGCAAGGAGGTAAGGTAGGGAATGAGGAGGGGTAGATTTTGGGAATAAGGGAGGTAGGAATGGAGTCATAGGGGGAAGAGGACGGATGGGTTTTAGACAGGAGGAGGGAGACCTCTGATTGATTAACAGGAGTGAAGGAGGACATAGTAGAGGGAGGGAGGGAGGGAGGGAGGGAGGGAGGGAGGGAGGGAGGGAGGGAGAGAGGAGTCAATGGGGGAGAGAAAGAAGGGGAGGAGAGGATGTCTTGGCAAAGGGTGAGGACTTTACTAGAAAATAAATTGGCAAGATCAGAGGCAGAGAGAGGAGAGCAATAGAGTGATCAGGAGTAGGTGGAGAGAGAAGACGAATGCGAGTTTGAAAGATTTAGCAAGGGTGAGAGGATTGAGAGAGGAGGTCAGAGAAGTAAGTATGTTTAGCAGAGTTAAGACAGTTATCATAGAGCGAGTGATAGGAAAAGTAAGTAGATTGGTTAGAAGGGGAGGGGTGTTTGAGCCAGCGACGTTCAAGGCGGCTGTCACGACCCTTACCCCAAAGCCCCCCCGGCCTAGCCATGGGTCAGGGGGAGCCTTGACCCCAGTCTCCTCTAAATCCCAACCGAGGCCTTCTTGGGGCCAGTCCTGGCGCCTTTGGCGCCAGGCTCATACTTAATAATGAGTTTGTGCTTGGGAACTACTTTTTGTCACTGTCATTCAATGTGGAAGCATCCATAGAATCAGGCTTCTTGGAACCTGGCTTGCAGAAGGATGGTTTGGGTGTGGCACCTTGGAACTTTTTTACCTGGACTTCTTTCTTGAAGCTATTTAAAACACGCCTGACTGGACTGACACGCTTCGCGTTAGTTTGCAATACTGCAACGCGATGCTCACCGCGTTCAGCTTCAGCCACGAACCTCGGATAAACAGCATCTGCAGAAAAAGAAAGAAGACATCGTTAGAAAAGGTTGCAGCTTACCTGAATTCCATCATTAGCGGTTCTCAGCTCTTCCGACCGGCATCCAGGAGCCAGCGCTCCTTCGGATCGATGGACCTGCAGAAAGGGAAAGACAAGGCTTTAGACCATGGGTGCACAACATACGGCCCGCGGGCCAGTTGCGGCCCGCCATGCCCTTTTGACCGGCCCGCGAGGCACAAAGACTTTCCTAATGGAGGGCGGCCCGTGGCCACCCTCCAGTAGGAAATTCTTTGTTGTCTTCCGGGCTGGTCGAAAACGCTGGCCCTCATTAGCTCAGCACAAACACGCATCACGTCGCTCCTACGAGCCACGTAATGCGTGTGTGCTGCACCAATGGAGGGCCAGCACTACGGCTGGCGTGGTCCATAAGGCTTGATGCCGGAAGGCATTTCAGCCTTGGACCGCGCCAGCCGTAGTACGATTCCAGCTTACTTGCCGCTTACCTGCCTTCCAGCCTTCCAGCACGTCTCCGGTAAGTGGTCTGTTTGTGTTTGTGTGTCGGGTTTGTTTTGCTTTATGTTTGTGTGTGTATGGAGGGGGTTTGTGTGTCGGATGTGTATGAATGTTTGTATTTTGTGTGTATGTTGAGATGCGGGGGTGGGGGGTGTGTCGGATGTGTATGAATGTTTGTATTTTGTGTGAATGTTGAGATGCAGGGGTGGGGGGTGTGTCGGATGTGTATGAATGTTTGTATTTGAATGTATTTTGTGTGTATGTTGAGATGCAGGGGTGGGGGGGTGTCGGATGTGTATGAATGTTTGTATTTGAATGTATTTTGTGTGTATGTTGAGATGTGGGGGGGTGTGTGAATGTTTGTATTTGAATGTATTTTGTGTGTATGTTGAGATGCGGGGGTGGGGGGTGTCGGATGTGTATGAATGTTTTGATTTCAATGTTTTTTGTGTGCTGAGTTGGGGGGTGGGGGTTCGGGTCTGTATGGGTGCATGTTTGTGTGTGTGTGTGCTGAGTTGGGGGGTGGGGGTTTGGGTCTGTATGGGTGCTTGTTTGAGAGTTTGCTGATTTGCGGGGGTGGGGGTTCGGGTCTGTATGGGTGCATGCTTGAGTGTGTGTGTGCTGAGTTGGGGGTGGGGGTTTGGGTCTGTATGGGTGCTTGTTTGAGAGTTTGCTGATTTGCGGGGGTGGGGGTTCGGGTCTTTATGGGTGCATGTTTGTGTGTGTGCTGAGTTGGGGGGGTGGGGGGTTCGGGTCTGTATGGGTGTATGCTTGAGTGTGTGTGCTGAGTTGGGGGTGAGGGGTTTGGAGTTGGGGGGGTGGGGGGTTCGGGTCTTTATGGGTGCATGTTTGTGTGTGTGCTGATTTGGGGGGTGGGGGGTTCGGGTCTGTATGGGTGCATGTTTGTGTGTGTGCTGAGTAGGGGGTGGGGGGTTCGGGTCTGTATGGGTGCATGTTTGTGTGTGTGCTGAGTTGGGGGGTTTGGTTGGGGGTGAGGGGGTCATGGGGTGGGGGGTTTGGTTGGGGGTGAGGAGGCCATGGGGCATAGTGTTTGGGTCTGTATGGGTGCATGCTTGAGAGTGTGTGTGCTGAGTTGGGGGGTGGGGGTTCTGGAGTTGGGGGGTAGGGGTTTGGGTCTTTATGGGTGCATGTTTGTGTGTGTGCTGAGTAGGGGGTGGGGGGTTCGGGTCTGTATGGGTGCATGTTTGTGTGTGTGCTGAGTTGGGGGGTTTGGTTGGGGGTGAGGGGGTCATGGGGTGGGGGGTTTGGTTGGGGGTGAGGAGGCCATGGGGCATAGTGTTTGGGCCTGTATGGGTGCATGCTTGAGAGTGTGTGTGCTGAGTTGGGGGGTGGGGGTTCTGGAGTTGGGGGGGTAGGGGTTTGGGCCTTTATGGGTGCATGTTTGTGTGTGTGCTGAGTTGGGGGGTTTGGTTGGGGGTGAGGGGGCCATGGGGTGGGGGGTTTGGTTGGGGGTGAGGAGGCCATGGGGCATAGTGTTTGGTTGGGGGTGAGGAGGTTATGGGGCATAGTGTTTGGTTGGGGGTGAGGGACATATGGGGCATAGTGTTTGGTTGGGGGTGAGGGGGCCATGGGGCATAGTGTTTGGTTGGGGGTGAGGAGGCCATGGGGCATAGTGTTTGGTTGGGGTGAGGGACATATGGGGCATAGTGTTTGGTTGGGGGTGAGGGGGCCATGGGGCATAGTGTTTGGTTGGGGGTGAGGGACATGGGGCATAGTGTCTGGTTGGGGGTAAGGGGGCCCTGGGGCATAGTGTTTGGTTGGGGGTGAGGGGGCCATGGGGCATAGTGTTTGGTTAGGGGTGAGGGACATGGGGCATAGTGTTTGGTTGGGGGTGAGGGGGCCATGGGGCATAATGTTTGGTTGGGGTGAGGGGGCCATGGGGCAAAGTGTTTGGTTGGGGGTAAGGGGGCCCTGGGGCATAGTGTTTGGTTGGGGGTTAGGGTGCCATGGGGCATAGTGTATCTAGGGTCAATAAAATATATATAAGTTAATTAAACAGACGAGATACAATAACTAAATAGAAATAAATTATAACAATGGAAAATGTGTAGTACAAAATGTAAGTTTGAAATGCAAATAAAAATTGTTACCCCTCAAAAACATTCTTTTTCCATGTGTTTAGTACAAATTGGGGGTTTAAAAAGCCTCCTGCCACGCCCCGCCTACCGCCCCGCCCACATTTACTTTTCGGCCCACTATAGCCCTCATGTAAGGTACTTTCGGCCCTCTGCCAAAATCAGTTGTGCACCCCTGCTTTAGACATTTTACACAGTTAACAAACTCCACCAAAAGGCTTACCTTCCCACTCGCACTGCATTCCGCAACATCTCTGGAATTCTACACTCCGGCAGAGCACCACGACCTGTGAAGACAAAAGATAACAGGTTAGCAAAGGCAAGGCACCTTAGCGCTGTGTTAAGCGCCAACCTGCCGCGTCTAGGCGCTCCAAAAACGCTAATACTTACCAGCGAACCCCGAATCCAATCTTTGCAACGAATTGGATTTCCACGTACCTAAGGAAGAGAAAAAAGACATTGGGCCTCATTACACGGATGGCGGTAGGGATTTACCGGTACCGGTAAAATACCGGTACCGGTAAATCCTTACCGCCTTACTACGAGGTCCCTTTGCGGGTTGGGGGATTTAACGCCTGCTTTTTGCAGGTGTTAAAATCCAACCCACTAAGGGACCTCGGAACTAATTACGGCACCGCAAAATTGCGGTGCCGTAATTAGCGCCTTCCCCATTCCCATAGAGCCCTATGGGGCAGGAATGGGAATGGGGAAGGGCAATGGTGGAAAGGGCATTTACCGCCCCTACAACCTTGGAATGGGGCGGCAAATCCCCTTTCCGCCAAGGCGGTGCCAGTATTTTACCGGCATGAGCCATGGCGCTAATAGCGCCATGGCTCACCGCCTACCGTGTAATGAGGCCCATTGTTAATTCCATAAAGGCATGCTAGGAAAGCAAAACATCATAGCAATAAGACCTACCTGAAAGACTCACCCGCAAAGCACCACACGCCCCTGCCGAGACAGCAGGATGGAGAACCCGCCAACATCAAGAACAAGGTGAGAGGAAGCCCAGAGGGACCGCAGACATACCGGGTGGTGGGAGGCTGTTAATCCCCGTTACCCGGTCCTAAACATTGTTTACCTGTATTTCTGGCAGGATTCTTCTGCTGGTCACTACTGGGCATCGCAGGGAGGGATACCTGGACACCGATTGCTGGGTGGCGCCCCCGTGGAATCAGGTGAGCGTAACAGAACGCGAAGCGTCCAAACTAAAATCCGCCTGGGCGCCATGGAAACCTCAGAACTAGACCAATTGGCCCATCTGATAGGAGAATTACGCACCGAGGTTCAATCTGCCCGTCAGGAGACTAATGCTCTCCAAAGAGATTTAATTGTGACTAAGGAGCGCACAGAAGACCTTAGCAGACAATACTTGCAATCACAGGCAGGCCAGATACCTCTGCCGGGAGGCAATCCAACGATGCAGAACCCTACACTGCCTTCTGCTTCTTCAACTCCGGTGCAAATTACTCTACCAGGAGAAGTTCCTTTAGCCCCACCGGAATGATTTACAGGCGATCCACGGAAATATGCCTCTTTCATGACTCAATGCCGCCTTCACTTTTTTTGCAGGCCAGGAGCATTTCCAAATGACCAAGCTCGGGTGGCCTTTGTTCTATCGTATTTAAGCGGTAGCGCAGCAGATTGGTCAGTACCATTAGTGACCCATGATGATCCTATATTACATGACTTTGGGGGATTTCAGAGAGAGAGGGAGAAGCTGTTTGCCCGTCACACTCGAGAACAAGCAGTGGACAATGAACTCCTTTCCCTCCAACAGGGAAATCAGGATTTGGTAACGTACATCGCAACTTTCAACAGAATTGTCGCTGAAGCTTGGTGGCCTCAAAACAAGAGAACCACGTTGTTTCATCGGGGGTTAAGGGGAGATTTAAAAGACGTTCGAGCTCAAGTAGTGGACCCCCTCGAGACTGTTCAGAGTTCATAAACTTAGTTGTGCAAGTAGATCATCGGCTGCAAGACTGAAAAGCAGATTGCTCCAAAATGGATCCACGGGCAGTGTATGTTCGGTCAAGAGACAATGTAACTCGTGCACAAGAAAACCCTGCGGAGCCCATGCAACTTGGGGGAGTGCGACCCCCGTTAACCAAACAAGAGCGAGAAAAAAGAAGGCAGCAACAACTATGCCTGTACTGTGGAAAATCAGGACACTTTCTGAAGGACTGCCCAGTAAAACCCCCTAGGAAGGTCATCAGGGCCACTGAGAAAGATGAGGAAAAAGAACCTAAGTCGGAAAACTTCCCAGCTCGACAAACGTAGAGGTCAGTTTGTTGAGTGAGAGAAAGGAGCCATCGACCTCACACTTTGCAATACCAGTGATCCTAATCAACAACCAACGGTCTTCAAGAATGCATGCCATTCATGCTTACATCGACAGTGGGGCAGTCGGAAATTATATTGATCAGGACTTCCCTTATGTTCCAAGCCGACTACTGATAAGGTGACTACTGTTGATGGAACTGAAATTGCTTTCGGACCCGTTACCCAATGCACAGCTGAAATAACATTGCTGTGTCAGGATGGGCATAGAGAACTCATTTCATTTGACATCATCAAAGCGCCTCAATTCCGGTTTAAACTAGGGATGCCATGGTTAGTTGCTCATAATCCTTTGATTAACTGGCGAGACAGGAAATTAACCTTCCCCAGTGACTGTTCTCTAACCTGTTATTACCAAGAACAGAAGACAGCTTGCAGTAGTTCAACTGCTCCCCGAACAACGACATCTGTCTTGGGTGCAATCAGTAATCTGCCTGAGGAATACCGCGATTTCCAGATGTATTCCAGAATGACCAGGCAAATACCCTGCCACCCCACAGGCCCTATGACTGTCAAATCGACCTTGTCCCTGGTGCCCAAGTCCCCTGTGGGAGAATCTATGCTCGAACTGAACCCGAAAACCTTCACCTGAAGTCTTATTTAGACCAATACCTTGCAAACGGATTCATCCGTCCGTCAAAGTCCCCTGCAGCCAGTCCTTTGTTCTTCGTAACGAAAAAACAAGGGGACTTAAGGACCTGTATTGACTACCGTGCATTGAACCAGATCACTGTAATGAATCGTTACCCTTTGCAACTCACTCCGTAAATGCTGGACCAGGTCAAAGATGCTCAAATTTACACCAAATTGGACCTGTGGGGAGCATATCACCTGGTTCAGGTCAGAAGCGGTGACGAATGGAAAACTGCTTTCCGTTCTGAATATGGTTTGTTCGAATATCAAGTCATGCCCTTTGGGTTATGCAACGCATCGGCAGCATTCCAATACTTCATGAATGACGTCCTGAGAGGGCTAATTGATGTCTGTGCCTTAATGTACATTGATGACATCCTGGTGTGCTCAACTTCCAAACAAGACCATGTCAAACATGTCCATTCAGTCCTCGCCAAACTCTGTGAACATCGTTTATTTGCCAAGATGGAAAAGTGCCATTTTCACGTAACCGAAGTAGAGTTTCTAGGCTTCATTCTTACTCCAGGAAGCATCAAGATGGACCTGCACAAAGTCGACGCCGTTCTGAAATGGCCATCACCAACGTCTTTAAAAGGAGTACAAAGCATGTTAGGCTTTGCGAACTTTTATCGCCGGTTTATACCAGACTTCTCCCAAATCGTACACACAATCACCGCATTACTGCGAAAAAATAACA
Source organism: Ambystoma mexicanum (assembly GCF_040938575.1). Lineage (NCBI taxonomy): Eukaryota > Metazoa > Chordata > Amphibia > Caudata > Ambystomatidae > Ambystoma > Ambystoma mexicanum. The sequence goes on from NC_090941.1 coordinate 127,919,470, forward strand.
AAACATTCGCCTGGACTGAAGACGCAGAAAAGGCTTTTCAGGAACTAAAAAAAAGGTTCACCTCAGCACCAATCCTGCGACATCCACGACCAGACCTCCCGTACATCGTGGAAACGGACGCTTCCAGTATAGCAATGGGAGCTGTCCTCTCTCAAAAGGATCCCAAAGCTGGCCAGCTACACCTCGTGGCCTTCTGATTAAAGAAGTTCTCACCCCCAGATAGAAATTATGCAATAACAGACAAAGAACTCTTGGCAATCAAGTCCGCCTTTAAATCCTGGCGACACTACCTTCTGGGAGCCAGACACACCATTTCAGTAATCACAGACCATCGAAACCTGCAATATCTTAAGACAGCCAAAGCCCAATCTTCACGCCAGCTGCGATGGGCTCTCTTCTTTGCCGAATATGAATTTGTCATAACGTTTCGACCCGGCGTCAAGAATGGAAAGGCTGACGCACTGTCTCGTACTGACACTAATGACTTGGTTTATACGGCTCCAGATCCAGTCCCCATCATACTAGTAGACAAGCTCTTAGGCCTTACTACTGCCTTAACCCACACAGAACTGAAAAAAGAAATTCAACAGAGCTTGAATCCGGATGCCTACCTTGCGTGGCAAGCGCAAGGAGAACAGTATTCCGTCCAAGACCAATTACCATTCTTCAAGAATTGCTTATACATACCTACCAAGAACTTACAACAACAGGTTATTTCAAGTTACCATGACTCCCTAATCAAGGGACACCCCGGAATTACCAAAACCTTAGCCAAGGTTAAACAGAACATCTGGTGGCCTACCTGGCGAAGAGACATCATCCAATACATTCAGTCTTGTCGAGTCTGCGCACAGAATAAATCGCAAAAACACAAACCATCTGGCCTCTTGAAACTTTTGGACATTCCTCCAGCACCATGGCACACTCTTTCCCTCGATTTCATCACTGAGCTACCTACCAGTCAAGGGTTTAACAGCATTCTTGTAGTTGTCGATCTATTCTCAAAAATGGCTCACTTTATTCCACTCAGGGGTCTTCCAGATGCATCCACGTTAGCCAAGGTATTTCTGGACAATATTGTTAAATTAAATGGCTTTCCGTCAGTCCTGATCTCCGATCGAGGTAGTCAGTTTGTTTCTAACTTTTGGAGGAAGTGCTGTGCTATGGCACAAATTGACGTTCGACTATCCACTAGCCATCACCCTCAAACAGACGGCCAGACCGAAAGGTCCAACCAGACCCTAGAGCAGTATCTGCGGTGTATGTTACATCACGAGCTAAGAGACTTCAAAGACTTGCTATGGATAGCCGAGTACGCTTATAACAACTCCTTACATTCCAGCACGGGACAAACGCCCTTTTATACTCTTTATGGCAGACACCCACGTACCTCGGAATTGGACCTCCCAACCAGATTAGAAATGCCTGCGGTAGTAACCCTTCACACCAATATCATTCAAGCTTTTAAAAAGGCCAAAGAACATCTAACGCATGCCAAGGACAAACAAAAACAATTTGCCGACCAACACAGGACTACGGCCCTCACTTATCAAGTAGGAGACAAGGTCTGGTTAGCCACCAGATTTATGCCCATCAAAGGAACCCGGACCTTTCAACCTAAGTATGTGGGTCCCTATACTATCAAGGCAATTATCAAACCAGCGGCCGTCAAATTAGATTTGCCATCCAATCTACGTATCCACCCAGTATTCCATGTGTTCCTGGTAAAACCGATGCAACCTAGCACACGTATTGGAACGGCACCTAAACCCATTCTTGTCGACGGGGAACCAGAATTTGAAATTAAAGGTATACTGGACCCTAAGTACTCTAGGGGCAAGCTATACTATCTAATAGATTGGAAGGGTTTTGGACCCCAAGATAGATCCTGGGAACCCAGTGAAAATGTTCACGCACCACATCTAATCAAAAGGTACCATCGAAACTTCCCGAATAAACCTAGACCGGACAGAAGGAACACCTTGAGAGGGGCCTTGGGGGGGGGAGTGCTGTCACAACCCTTACCCCGAAGCCCCCCCGGCCTACCCATGGGTCAGGGGGAGTCTTGACCCCAGTCTCCTCTAAATCCCAACCGAGGCCTTTCTGGGGCCAGTCCTGGCGCCTTTGGCGCCAGGCTCATACTTAATAATGAGTTTGTGCTTGGGAACTACTTTTTGTTACTGTCATTCAATGTGGAAGCATCCACAGAATCAGGCTTCTTGGAACCTGGCTTGCAGAAGGATGGTTTGCGTGTGGTACCTTGGAACTCTTTTACCTGGACTTCTTTCTTGAAGCTATTTAAACCACGCCCGACTGTACTGACACGCTTCGCGTTAGTTTGCAATACTGCAACGTGACGCTCACCGCATTCAGCTTCAGCCACGAACCTCGGATAAACAGCATCTGCAGAAAAAGAAAGAAGACATCGTTAGAAAAGGTTGCAGCTTACCTGAATTCCATCATTAGCGGTTCTCAGCTCTTCCGACCGGCATCCAGGAACCAGCGCTCCTTTGGATCGACGGACCTGCAGAAAGGGAAAGACAAGGCTTTAGACATTTTGCACAGTTAACAAACTCTGCCAAAAGGCTTACCATCCCACTCGCACTGCATTCCGCAACATCTCTGGAATTCTACACTGCGGCGAAGCACCGCGACCTGCAAAGACAAAAGATAACAGGTTAGCAAAGGCAAGGCACCTTAGCGCTGCATTAAGCGCCAACTCGCTGCGTCTAGGCGCTCCAAAAACACTAATACTTGCCAGCGAACCCCAACTCCAATCTTCGCCACGAATTGGACTTCCACGTACCTAAGGAAGAGAAAAAAGACATTGTTATTTCCAAAAAAGCATGCTAGGACAGCAAAACATCATAGCAATAAGACCTTCCTGAAAGACTCACGTCGGGCCGGCATCAGCGAAGTAACTTGATCGCCATTGCCGGCAAAGCACCACGCGCCCCTGCCGAGACAGCAGGACGGAGAACCCGCCAACATCAAGAACAAGGTGAGAGGAAGCCCAGAGGGACTGCAGACATACCGGTTGGTGGGAGGCTGTTAATCCCCGCTACCCGGTCCTAAACATTGTTTACCTGTATTTCTGGCAGGATTCTTCCGCTGGTCACCTGGAGACCGATTGCTGGGTGGCGCCCCCGTGGAACCAGGTGAGCGTAGCAGCGTCTGAGGAAGCGACGCATGGAGGAAAGGTGAGAAGTGAGCCATGGTTGGGCAGGTTTGCAAGAAGGACGAAATGTGGAGAGAGGGTAGAGGAGGTCTAAAGTAGAAGTAAGGGAAGAGGTTAAGGTGGAGGACGCTTCATCTGCAGAAAGGGAGGAAAATTCGGAGAGAGGGGGATGGGAAGAGGAGCAGGAAGCAAAGAAACTAGAGGGGTCGAAGTTGCACAGATCACAACGGTAAAAGGAAGTAGAAGAAGAGGGGGAGTGAGTGTGAGAGGTAGGAGGAGTTAGGGAGAGAGAAAGTAAGGAGTGGTCAGACAGATAGGAAGGTAGGGTTGATATAGGAGAGGCAATGAATGATGTGATAAAGATGAGATCAAGGGTAGAACCAGATAGGTGAGTGGAAGGGGATGGGAGAGGAGAAAGAAGGTAGGAGTCTAGGATGGAAAGAAGAGGAGAGTCAGAAGGGTTGTAGGGAAGATGGAGATTAAAGTCGACTAGTATTATTAAAGGGGTGGGACTAGGGGAGATAAGGTTAAGGAGATAATCAATGCCATCAAAGAATGAACCGAGGGGACCAGGAGGGTGGTAGATAATAAGAAAAGAAATGGCATGCAGGGAATTAAAAATGTTATGCATGAATTCAAAAGAGGGGAGGACAGGAAGAGTAGTGGGAGAGGGAGAAGGCATAAAGTTAGGATATGAATCTCACTACACATTTTGGAATGACAGGTTGCAAGAGATTTGCATTCACACTATTTGTATGGAAATATAAATCACCATTTTAGAATTGCTCTAATTTGTTAATTTAGTTTATATATATGGCCCCACTGTCTGCAAATTAACAATAAACCCTGTACTTTCAGTGGGGAATTTGGTTGACACCCTTTTATTAGGTACCCTTCTTACACTCTTCTAGATGGTATGTTGGTAGGAATGACAAGTTATTCCACTATAGCAAGGGAGAGAAAAGCTGGTTTAACTTGAAATAAAAAACATGTTTTATATTTTACATTCCCTTCAATTTCTCATCCTACACTAAAGTTTACACATTGGGCCTCATTACGAGTATGGAGGTAGCCATGGTGCTATTAGCTCCATGGCAGCCACCATACTGGGCTCCAATACCGGGTTCCTTCAATGGGGAATTACCGGGTCATTCCAACATTGGAGGACTCGGTAATTCCTCCTTGAAGAAACCATTACCCATTCCCATTTGAGCCCCCATAGGGCTCAATGGGAATGGGTACAGAGGTAATAATGGGCACATTACAAATTAGCTCCCTCTTCCCCTCCCGGGACCCGGAAAGGATGTCTGGTTTTACCAGACGTCTGTTCCGGGTCCCGCAAAGGGAACCTTATAATAGGCGCTCCCGTAATGAAGGATGCTGGTCCCGTACCGGCACCCTTCATTACGGGAGCGCCTGGGTCGTATCCCTGTCCTTTACTGCCTTATTATCATGTGTTCTGTTGTGGTTTTCCATGCAGGAGTTCATGTGGGACTCCTGGCGGTGCAGCTCTCTCTCTTTCGGTTTGGTGAACAAACCCATGGGATACCCTTAGGCACCCATGGGTGGGGGGTACAACCCTGTGCCCCTAGTGTATGTTTTTGGGCACCTGTGGGTGGCCGGCAGAGCAGGGTATGGGCTGGTGGCAACTCCATGCTGAATTTGACAGGTGCTCTGAGTATCCTCCATTTTGGGATACCGAGGCCCTGCCATTGGAATCAGTTGATTCCTGATGGAAAACAAGATGGTCCCTGTGGCATCTTGCTTTCTATTGCCTGATACCTTGTTTTCCCAAAGTCCTGGGAAGCCCTGACTCTGTCCCTTCCCCCTGACTGGCTGCTGGGTGGAAGTTCCATATATGGTGTTGTTGTGAAGTCCAGTCCAGACTGGCTGGAGCCTTCCCAGTGACTGTATGTTGTGGGTACGCCCTGTGGGTGGGACCTGGGTGAATGGGGTGTGTGACCAATATACACTTCTTGTTGTGGCTGTCTGGTTTCTAGTATGAGAGACAAAGACTGAGACAGCCCTGCCCGAAACTGGCCTGAATGCAGTGTGTAGTGTTGAATGGCTGGGTACTTGTCCAATCCACATTCCTTGTTGTGAGTGTCTGAGAGGGAGGAGGATGGCCTGAATGCACTGTGTGCCTGATTGACTGACTGACTGCATGAATGCCCTTCTGTATGATTGGCTGCTGCGTGTGACCCAGCAGTGTGGATGAGTGACAGGATAGTATATCAGGGGACCTCTCACCACTGGAAATTGTTCAGAAGCTGTGTCTACACTTGAAGAGTAACTGGAACTGCTGATCCTCGATGCCCAGCTGGAAGAAGAAGACTTGCTGTTGCATTTGCTTCGACCTGATCTGAAAACTGCGGAATTCGTTGAAGACTGATCCGAGAGAGGACCTGGTAAGGTGTCCCCTTCCCGTGCTCTGAGGGACCATCGAGCACCGCTAACCTTTGCCGAAGCTCCCTGGAAGTCAGACCCTCGAAAGGCTGCCGACCCGAGATGGGACTGCTGAGGAGAACGAAGCAAAGCACCCGGACTCCGCCGCTGTCGAAGTCTATTGCCGTCGACCAGGGTTCGCAGGTGTGTGTAACCGCTGGAGGCCCGTCGAAGTTGTGTTGCCCAGCTGTGGGGACCACTTGACGCCATGTCGCCGACGACTGGAGCCGCCCACTCCTTTGCCTAAGAACATTTGAATCAAAGGACTCCCTTGTCCGCAACGTTGACCGCTTTGTCCTGCTGGAGAAAGTCGAGGACGACCAATGCACCAAGGAGAATCCGCCGGTGGGTTTCCAGCCACCTGAAGGCCACAGAGACTTCGACGACTAATCGCCCTTGCTGGGCCACAGTTCTTATGAAACTCTTTGCGGCCCTGAACAATCAATCGCCGAGTTGCCCCGCACACCTCATCCTCGCAGGACGTCACTGACGAGCACCGCCTGGATCGACGCCGTGGTCTTGGCACCCTCAAAATTCTCATCGCCACCGTCGATGACAAGTTCACCATCTTCGACGCCTCTCGACGATCCGTGGCTCCGGCTTTAAAGGGAGTCACTCAAGAAGGATCCTTCAACACGTCTTCGAAGAACTCTACTCCACCAGGTACATTGGGGGGGTAAAACCTTAATAGGAGGAAATAAGACTAGTGAGCAATATATGGACTGGGCTTGTGCTATATATCTTTACTTTACAGGTTGCCCAGGTGCGGGGATCGCCACACAGAACGGTGTCTATCGGTAGGGGCCAGCATTCTGCCTATTGTTTCAACCCGCTTGCTTTCCCTCCTATCTCTATTGCTGGTTTCCTCGTTATTGATCTGTGTGACATTTTAACCATACAGTTGATGCACTTTAATGAGATTTGATAACATTGGTGGTACCACTTTAGAATTGTATATATTTATCATTGTTGATTTCCGAGCACAAAGTGCGTTATTGTGATCGTGTACATACCTTTGAATATTAATTAAATAAAGACTGTGTTTTCAGTGATACAGTGTGTGGACATTCCTTTGTGGGGGTTCGGGGACTACACTGTACTTAAGAACCAGCCCGCATCACCTCCTAAGAAGCTAGGCCTTGATTGCTCGTCCATTGCTACCTTATAGAGAATCTTGGCTGGGGTCTGCTGTGCCTCTCCTCTACCATATAGAGAGCGAAAGTACAGACACCCCACACCGGTATCTTTACAAACATAACACAGACATTCATCATTTCATCAGAACATTCTTGCTTAACTTTTAAGTAGGTCCCTTTTCATTAAGAGGTCAGCTCATCAGGAGGAGGAATGGATCCCTCAATCCAACAAAGGGAATTCTGGGGAAGAGAGGTTTTCAGCTGGATCACATGGTTCAAACGTTGCTCCATTCTTTCTCCTTTTGGAATTATTATTTTATAGGCAACAGAGGAGGTTTTTTCTGTGATGTTGAAAGTCCCACTCTAAGATGGGAGGAATTTGCACTCTTTGGACTTGTTCCTTTGCACATTGCAGAGATAAACTTGACCATGTACCTCATGCTCCTTTTTGGATGTCCGTAGGTCATAGAGGGTCTTTGAACTTATCTCAAATTTTCCCCATATTAATGAGTTGTGTATGGAGAGATGACTCCAGATTTTGCTAAAAACTAGTTTATTATTTAAAAGAGTTTCAGAACAGGAAACAGCACTGAGGTGTTGATATTTGCTACCATTATTACCATTCTAAGCAGTCAGTATGAACATGGTCAGAACATTCGAGATGGTTGTCTGAGTTTCAAGGGAGGTGGTTCTGACTGAAATGATACATTACAGAAAAAGGCCGACACTCTTACATTTCATATAGGTGTAACTTATGTACATGAGCAGGCTTAGGCAGAGAGCTTAAAAAGGCTTCCAAAAGGGCTGACACTCTCTCTCTTGGGCTGCTGGGCTAGCAGTTGTATGTATTTTGTATGTATGTATTTTATTTTGTATAGCGCCGGTAGCCCGAGGGCATCAGGGCGCTTGAACTTACAACACAGCAGTAACATGACAAACATTAAGTAACGAACACGGCGGCCTAATAGGGACACCGAAACATTACTTTCCCCAGCCTCTTCATCTGAAAAGGTCTGTCTTCAAGTGCTTCCTGAAGGTAAGGTGGTTTACTTCTGACCTCAGCACTTCAGGCATGCTGTTCCATAATTTGGGAGCCATCACCAAGAATGATCTACCCAAACCAGATTTCAGCTTGAAGTTGGGGACAGAGAGCAGACATTTTCCCTCCGAGCGCAGACTTCTCTTCGGTATATAGTGTAAGCGACTTCAATTCAACACTACAGCTAAGTCAATGCCTAGTCTGGGATGCTGATGGAAGCCCTTATTGATGTATTTTTTATTTCCAGTTCATTTACTCTGGATGACAACCCTTATATAACACCCCTCTCTTAGAATCCCCCTGACCCCACTGAGCCAAGGTTTATTTGAAAATTAAACTATATATATATCACACTTTTATAATAACTTAATATTTGATAGCACACTTGTGAAGATGATAGTGATCAACAATGGCTAATGTTACAGTGGTACACTCTTTTTGATGGCTTAGAAGTGAGATAGATAAGATAAAGTAGCTGAGAATGCTTTTATGACTTCAAGGACAATGCAATGATGAATGAAAATGCAGTACAAAAAAATAAACTTGATATGACTTCAAGAAAAGACAATGTAATCACTTTTCTTTGACAATTCACCCCCCCCCCTTATGCAAGGTAAAGAGATGGGAGGAAAGCACACAGTTCTCATGAATGCAATCAAATATAATTCAGTTCCCCCCTAGCAAGCTTAGAGGAAAACAGGTAGGAGTCTTAAACACAGGTAATATACTTTGATGTGGTTGCAATTAAGTGAAAAATATGCGAAAAATGCTTTTAATTCCCTATATGAGGTTCAGGGTGAGTGAGAGATACTTAAATTAATTCAGGATCACTTTAGCAATGCTCTATGAATGATTGTCAGGTTGCACACGAATTTCCGCAAGGAAAGCAAGGACAAATATTTTTACACGTGGCTGAAATTAAGCAAAATGTCATATTGCGGCAAATTTAGTCGCGTGCGTCGAGCGCAATTACGGAGGCACTATAAGGAGTAGGAAGTGGGTTAAACTAAGAGATTGGTTTTGGCACCGTGCTAGCTGGGTACTCACACTAGATTTTGGACAGGAATGCGACTTCGTCACCGATCGGGTCAGGATTGGCTGGACTTCTGCTAGCAGTTCTTCACAGCGATCTGGTCTCTGGTTCTCTCTGGTTCCGGATACAGCACTGCTTTCTGGATACTGCTACGGGTTCTTGCAAAAGTTCTTGGCAAAGAATTCAAACAGCTCGCCCGGCTGTTGAATAGTTTGGTTGGTTTGAGGCCTGCTGAAGAGGATTCAGCTTGTGGATTCAGGCCTCTCTGCTACAAATTCTGGAGTTAATTTCTGGTCTCTGGAGCTTGATGGATTTGAAGTCTGGATCTCTGGAGGTGAAGTCTGAAGTCTCCCGGCAAAGCGTCCCGCAAGAAAGTGGAAAGTGAATCTCCTGTCTGGCTTCCAGTGGCTCTTTTTAGGTGTTTATAAAGTGGGTGTGTGCCTGGGCCTAGCTAAGCCTGCCCCTCTCACTTATCATTGGCCAAGCTTTCCTCTCTCCCTTGATTGGGGGAAAGAAATGGAGTGTCAGAGTGATGCTGTAGGTTTTATGGTCAGAGGAACCTCCCCTTGTCAAATTGCACACAAATCTATTTCTGACCCAAATACATATTTATCTATGTACCATTTTTCTAATATTATAGGTCCAGTTAACATATTTTCTGTAGCACCAAACCATCCGATCCCCGTCTTTGTACGATGTTGTGTCCACTTATGACAGAATTCTCCCCTTTTCATCCAGATAACGACCTCTAAACCTTTACAGATTTTACACACATGTGCACCAGGGATATGGGTTTGAGATGATAAAGCGTCAGATTTTTAACATGCATACGTTTGGAGTAACAACCTTTTTTTCCGCTAGACCCAAGAACATACCACAGGGTCCTAACACCTCTTAAAATGTGCACAGAAAAATCACAAGAATGATGATGTTATTTATATAATTTTGACAAGTCCGCACTGTGAATTATCCATCTTTTTAAAATCATACTCTGGCCCCAAATGGGTGTGGTTTTCCAAAGCACATGGTGGAATTTCTGGTTTATCCACTTCTCCCAAGCTCAGCTTGCTCTCACAGGCACTGCCCCTCCCAGTTTCTCCCAAGAGGAAGCCACTTTACGGTCCCCCCAATATAACATCTGCCTGAGCCAGTGACAGTGCTTTGTTTAGTTTCCTGTAGTCCCCAGGTGCCACTCCCCTAATTCAATCAGAGAGGTGTCATCTCCTTTTGGCAGGGGCAGCAGAATGCAGCCAGGCCTGGGAAGAGTGGCTGAGCAGGTTTCATTCCTGTCGGGGGTAATTGCCGGGCAGAATTCACTCTCTTCAGCCAGGCTTCAGCTAAATGTCCCTTTAGTTCCCAGTTTTCTACATTCAAATCCAACTTACAATTTTTCAGCACATGCATTCTAGCACATTCAGCTAGAATGCTGATTCTAAGTTCAAAACTATGACATTTAAACAAATGCAACCGATGTGACACTCACAAGTAGGTCACTCATTTATTCTAAACATTTCGATTTTAGTGGCTTTAAACCCAAATTCACTTAAGCTGCTGACATCCCCAGCTATTTTTTATATATACATTAAATAATTACTTCCTTAAAGTCATTTCAGAATATAGTTTTACATTGTATCCACCTCTTAGCAAGTCTTTCCTTGGCCTGGTTTGGGTTCATTTGTTCAGTTTCACACACAAGTCTGGTGGTTTTAAAACGCCGGTTTTCTGATAGTGGTGAGCACTAGTATTGCATCCATTTTGACATTAAGAAAATGAATTCCCCACAGTTCTGGGTTGCTTTTGGCAATCAACATTGCCATTCCCAATGGTTTTAGGCTACTGTGTGTGTAGCCCAATGGTGGTTTTAGGTAGTGCCCTCCTGTGCTCACAACATAGGCAAAAATGGGTGGCAGCCTATACTTCATGTTTTCCAAGTGCACTCTCTGGGGAGTTCTGGCCATCATGATGTTTTCAATGCCAGTAATGCACTGTTTTATGGTAGGGCTTGGATGCATGGGTAAAAACATCCCACAAGCCCCCCCTCTTGCGATGGTCATTCTGATCTTTCACTGATGGAACTCGCAAGATCTGGGATGTTTGCCTCATCTTCTTCCAATTCCATAGATGGCACAGTTCAGCATCTTTTCCTCCCTCCAGTCGATCAATCAGTTCTCGTTGCTGGTCCTGATGGGAGGATTGGACGGTACCTCAGGCCCCTCCGATCTTTGCTCCCGGTCTCCGGGTCGTTCTCCTTGGCCAGTCTCCGTGGTTTCATCTCTCCTAGGATGATAAAGCAAAAGCGGCAATACCTATTCGTAGACGTTTCTCCACCACTATTAATGGTGTGGCGAACACATACATTTTATACATCCGGTTACATTTTTCAGTCTTGTTTTAAAAAACAGGATATAAAAGGAAATATTGACATTAGGTTACTATATTTTTCGTATGTGGAATATTTTAGGGTTGGAGCTTTTATTGATCTGGGGCGGCCCCCTCTGGGATTCCAGAGGATTCCTCCAATTGTTGCAGAGTGTGCCTAGGATGGCAACACTTTAGCTGATTAATATGGACCCACTTGTCTTCCCCTTCTGCCAGACTACCTTTGGGGATGCGGATCTTATAGGCTACAAGGGAGATTTTGTCTATAATTTCAAACGGTCCCTTCCACGTAGGCAAAAATGTTCGCTGTTTGGCCTGGTTTCTTTGGAAATTGTATAGATAGACCCGGTCTCCCACAGTATATTCCTTCCTGGTGGTCTTCAGGTCGTAGTGGGTTTTCATGCTATCAGCTGATCTTTCTAGATTCCGCTGAGCATAGGCAAAAGCATGCTGAAGGTGTTTCCTTAAATTCAACACATACCCATGAGTTGTGGAGGCATTTATCAACGTCTGCTCTTGGGTCCTGTAGAGCAAATGCTGGGGAAGCACCATCTTGCATCCAGTCATCAGCTCAAATGGTGACATTTTAGTTGCAGATGAAGGGGTAGATCTGATGGCCATTAGGACCAGAGGTAATCGGATATCCCAACTTGGCCCAGAATCTGCCACAAACTTTTTTAAGATGCTCACAATGGTTCGGTTGTATCTCTCTACTGCTCCAGAAGAAGCTGGCCTGTAAGCAATGTGTAGCTTCCTTTTAACCCCCAGTATCTCTCACATCTTTGTCATTACTTCACTGGTGAAATGGCTACCTCTGTCTGACTCAATCCTTTGAGGTAGACCAAAACGGGAAAAGATGTGGTTTATCATCAGGGCAGCTGCTGTTTCTGCCTTGCAGTTTGGGGCCGGGAGACATTCCACCCACTTGGTAAACAAGCATGTGACGGTCAACATGTACTTGTTTCCTCTAGACGAGCGAATTAGAGGGCCTACGAAGTCGATTTGCAAATCTGACCATGGCAGTGTCATCCCCCTCTTTTGGAAAGGCGCACGGTGTGTGAGGGATGATGGCTGAAATTGTGCACACACCAGACATCGCTTCAAGTATTGGTCGAGGTCCTGCCCCATGTGTGGCCAGTATGTAACCTCTCTTAATATCTCAAGGGTTGTGTGAAACCCCCTATGACCGGCCGTGGCCGCATCATGGCCGTGACTTAACATCAGGCTTCGGAATGAGGTAGGGACCACCCACTGATCATGGCCAGCTTGGGATTTCCTTACCAACAAACCGTCTTGGATCCGGAACATCTTTGGACATTTCATCAACACTCTAAGGTCCTCCTTCCCAATGTAATCGCTATCCGTCAGGGGAAAGTTCTCAGGGTCCTCAATGTGTTGGTAAAACTTACCAATTATTGGGTCCCCCTTCTGAGCTGTAATCAAATCAGCATCAGGGGTCTCCTTACTCCATTGTGCAGTTGAAAGATCATTGTGAGCATTTGTCTGGGACCTAGTGATAGCAGTGACCTGGATTTCCCCCAACAGGGACTCTATTTCTATTAGATCCCCTTGGTTGGCCCCGGTTTTGGCCAGCTGATCAGCTAGTTCATTTCCAGTTTTGTCTGGTCCCTCTACTTTGGAATGACCCTTGATCTTTTTCCAGTAGATGGTCATTTCATTCGATGTGACCAGATCATCAGTGTTTTGGATTAACTTCCCATGTTTCAAAGGTTTGTTATTAGCACATAGCATGCCTCTGGTTTTCCAGTTAACCAGGTGCTCCACGAACCCGTTCCGTACATAATCCGAATCTGTGATTATGACCAGTTTGTAGAGTTGATGTTGGACAGCAGTGAGGATGGCTTGATGCACAGCCATCAATTCTGCCACCTGACTACTTCGGGGACCAATTTTGTATCCAGCGGAGGGTTCTGGAAACTCCTTCACCCATGCATTCCCTACGCCGGCCACCAGTTCTTTCTCCCCGTTGTTGTCAACATGGTAAGAACATCCATCCACATAGACAGTGGGCATTCCCTCACACTTGTCTTCTTCAAAGACTTTGTGTGGGGAATTAAGGTATGTCTCCACGTTGTCCTTTATTTTTAGACTTTCGTCCTTGAGACAGTTTTCTCTGGCACAATCATGCAAGTCAGCCAGACCTTGCGCGAGGGGACTCTTCTTGTTTTGGCCATATCTGACCTCTATAGGAAAGCCTTGCATTGACAGAATCCAGGAAGTAATTTGGGAATTACTCACATTTCAGGCCCGGATTCTGTCACTTTGGAGGTATTGCAGAGGCTGGTGTGGAGTCTCCACTATGATGTGTTCCCCCTGGACAAACGGGCGATAATTCTTCAATGCCCACACCGTTGCCAGGAGTGCCTTCTCACAATCGTTGAATTTTTCCTCCACAGAGGATAAAGTTTTGCTCGCATAGGAGATTACTTTATTGACCTTGTCATGCTTTTGGTATAATACTGCCGTCAAGCACGCATTAGAGAACCCTGTCTCCAGGAAGAACTCCTTGTTTCTGACAGGGTAAGCTAGGCAAGGCGCTTGTGAGAGGCTTCTCTTGAGTTGTCTTACTGCCTCAGATTATTCTTGACCTCATTCCCACTTGACCCCCCTTCAAGAGATGAATCAGGGGTCTGGTGATCTCTGCGTAGCCATCAATGAACTTTCTGCTGTAATTAGTCAGTCCAAGGAGGCTCCTTAGTTCCCGCAGAGTGGTGGGGTCTGTCCGTTTCTGAAGTGCTTCCACTTTCTTTTCCTGGGGACAGAGACCCTGAGGAGTAATCTCATGCCCTAAGAAATTAACACGGGTTCTACACCACTGTGCTTTCTGAAAGGAAAGTTTTGCTCCGGCGGCCCTCAACTGTGTCAGAACATAACGGATCTCCGCTATGTGTTCTTCCACAGGTGAACTTTTGATGAGGACATCATCTACATAAGCCAGGTTACCCTTCGCACCCAGGTTGGGCATGGCCTTATGTAGGAAAATGTTGAATTCATTGCCGGAGTTGAGGTGTCCGAAGGGAGTCCGGGTCCATGTGTACTGCTGGCCACCAAAGGTAAAAGCCAGTTTGTATTGGTCCTCCCTACTGACAGGCACGGTCCAGTATCCATTGGTCAGGTCTATTGCAGTGAATGCCTGTGACCCCTGGGTCTGGGCCAGCCCTTGGTCAATGTAGGGCAGAGGCCATCGGGAAGTATGGACCCGTTTGTTGAGCTCCCTAAGGTCGGCGCAGAGTCTCCACTGGCCGTTTGGCTTCTATATTCCCAGCACCGGATTATTGAAAGTGCTGTGAACTGGACGGATTATTTCCCGGGATGCAAGGTTCTTAATTATTTCAGTAAGGGACTCCATGGATGCGAGAGGCAAGCGATATTGCCTCACAAACACTGGAGTCATGCCAGGGTCCGTGGGAATTGTTGTTGTGTGGATATCGGTGCGACCACAGTCATATGAGTCTACCGCAAAGAGATCTTGGAAATCCAAGAAAACTTGTTTCAACTTTTGCTTCTGTTCCAGAGTCACACAGGCATCAGCTAGGTTGACTCTCTCTTCCACCATCTGCCTGAAGCCTGGAAAGACTTCTGGTTTTGCTATCTCAGCGACCTCCTCCAGCTGGGTGGAGAAGTCCCTGGTCAGAGTGCTGATTTGGACTGGAGGCTTCAGGTGGGAAAGGCAGCCCTCATGGACCTGGAAAATCACCTCATCCCTCCTGAAGTCACAAGTCACATCTTCCTTACCATAAGGGCAAGAAGTGTACACCAGGAAGTTCCCCCCATGCCGAGTAAAAATCCTGTATGGTGTTGTATTGTCATCACTGTCACTGTCAAAACAGTCCTTGGGGATTGGTCCTAACAGTTCATTTCCTAAATCAATGGAGAAATGTCGGTCATCAACCGCCATTCCAATAATGGTGCCTGCGGCTAGAGTAATACTCTGTAAGTCGCTGTTATCCACCTCTATTGGAATGGTGTCATGTTCTATGTTGACTAATGGTGTTGGGTTTACCCCTAACCCTTGCTGTTGGAGAGAAGCATTTAGATGAATATAAGCATAGGGTTTTTCAATTTTTGTCCTCTTTTAACTTTCACTTTCAGGGAGAATTGTCGGGTCCTTTCTGGGATAATGACTTCCTCTTTAAGCTGAATTTCAACTGCATAAGGTAGCAATTGAGCTGACCTAAATGCTTTTTCTTGATCATCAAAGCCCATGGGATTATCCGCTAATCAGGACCAAGCTTTGAAGTTTATCAGGTCCAAACTAATGGCGAAGCGATTGAGAATGTCACTGCCTAAGTAAAAGGCGGCAGTGACGTCTCGCAAGACCCAACAATTATGGACTATGCTCTTGTTGCCAATGGAGATTTTGAGCATACACCTGCTTGGCAGGAGATGTTTGGAATTGGGTGTTTCCAGATCCATTTCCCATTTGTCTATCTGTTTGATTGTGGGAATGGCTGGATCTTTTGGGAGTTGGCGGAACATGGCTTCGCTGATGAAGCTCTTACCGTTGTTCACACACACTCAAGCGAGAACAGAGTCCTTCCCATCATTTAACTGAACAGGGATGAACAACTGCTCTCCAATTTGCTGAATATAAGCCAAGCGCTGAGCTGATTTCACATCTTTCTGGACTATAGGGGTGGGAGTGTCTGATTGTGGATTGGTAAAGAATTCCAGAGTATTTCCTTCCAGTGTGTAATACCACCTTAAACTGGAAGGAAGGTTGATTTTCAGAAATAGAGAGGACCCCCCATCACCAGTCTGTTGTCCTACTGCTATTACTGTCACGTCTGGAATTTGGTTGTTCTGGAAGTGAAATTCTACTTGGTCAGATTTTTGTTCAACCATGTGGCAGGTGCCATTTAAACTAACATGGTTGACACTCTGTTTTAATTTTATTGGTCGGCTAGTCTGGGTCCAGAGGACCTTGTTTACGCAATCTATTAGGGATGACAACCTTCTCAGGAGGTCATTCCCTAGTAAACAAGGGGTGCCCTCTGGAGTCACTACTATGACCGGGTGTTTCACCTTGTGTCGCCCAATTTTAATGTCCAAGTCTGCAGTCCCCTCGACAGGAATTTCCTTACCGTCAAAGTTCTGCAGTTGTCCAGGAAGAGAGGTGATGGGAATTTGGTACTTCTCCCCCCTACCTGAATTCAGTTCATCAAAGGCCCTTCTGGACAGAAGGGTGGCTTGAGATCCAGTGTCCACCAGTGCCAAGATTGTACCCTACCCCTGTACTTGTACCGGGGCATAATATCTTCCCTCCTTCTCCTCAAGGGGGCACAGATAATGCACATTTTTGGACAACTGCTGGGCTAACTTTCTGGTTTTGGACAGTGCGAGAGAAGAGATTTGGGCAGAATTCTGTGAAGAGCCTGGGGAATCTGAAAGAAAAAGTTGGCAACTGGAAATTGTTTCGGGTTCTGGGCCCACCCCCCCCCCCCTTTTTGGAGGCAGTCATCAGGATGGGTTTGACCCATGGGATTTTGGTATTGTTGGTTTTGGGATAGAATGATGGGCGGTGACAGCTCAATTCCCACATCTACCCAGTCTGTTTGTTCGGTTTTAGGTTCCCCTGGTTCCGGTTCTGGGCCGCCCCTGCCTTTTTGGAGGCAGTCACCAGGATGGGTTTGAACCAGGGGTTTTTGGTATTGTTGGTTCTGGGATAGGATGATGGGCGGCGACAGCTCAATCCCCACATCTACCCAGTCTGGATTGGAATCTCTTGGGACCCATTTTTCCTTGGGATGAGTTCCCCCATCTCTGAAGGAGAAGATCCTTTCCCCAGGATCTTCTGAGGATCCCTCTCCCTCAAATTGGAAGACCTGTTCCTCCTCCACAAAGTGGGTCTGTTTGGGTCCTTTTCTTTCTCCTACCCCCCCTCTGCTCCTTGGGAGGCAGGCTTTCAGGGGCAGGAGATTTTGTTTCCGGTTCCTGGTTTTCCAGGGGCTGTTTACAAGTTGGGAAGGAAGCTTCCTCCAAGGCTTTACACCCCTCTTCCCCTGGTGCCTCCTCCCTGGGAACCGGTGGGTTATCGGGGTGCTGCCCCCGTCATTGTTCTGGAGCACCAGATCCAGAGTTTTGGGCATTCTGCGGTGGCATGCTCATATGAGGGTTCTGTTGAGCCCTCAGTATGTGACCCAGATCCCGTGCCATTTTTTGGACCTGGCGCCCAAGTTGGGAAACCCGCTCAGGTTGATACGGAGTTCTGTTTTCTCCCCTGGGCTGATCCCGGGAAGGGTAGCTATCCCTTTTCTGGTAATACCCCGGGTTGGGAAGATTTTGGTACCCCTCCACCCTTGGCCTCTCCTCTCCCGGATTAGGTTGTCTGGGCTCAGGGAATTGGGGAAAGAAGGATGAGTTTGGGGCTGGAAACCTTGTGGATACCTGGGGGAAAAGTTCTGCCCAGTGTTTGGGGAATTTCTGCCCTCCTGTGGGAAGTTAGGAGGGAAATTCCCTGGGTCAGGTGCTTGGCTGGATCCCCCCCTTGGGCTGGAGGAATCCACACCATAACCCAGGATTGGTCAGTTTCCCTTGTAGCTGGGACTTACATAGTCAGGGGAGCGGGGGACCCCATTTGTGGGACTACCTCCTCGACTCCCTGTCTGTGACTGGCCCGAGGGCCTTCTGGGCTGTGAATTATTTGGTGCAGGCAGGTTTTTAGCCCCCCCATTTCCAAATCTAAAACAGGGACAACCTTTACCTCTGCCACCTTGGCAGCAGCAGGGGTGCTGTTGGTTTTGGGGTTTTTCTGTGCATTACTTTTATTTTCTATGGTCTTCTGCACCTCATAGATCCGGGTGGCTTGCTCAATGATCCAGTCTAAAGATATTTTCTCGTGAAAATCTCTCACGAGCTGGGTCATTATGTACTTGGGAAGAGCATGGAAAAATGTGTTGATGAATTCTCTGCTGTCCGTGCGCACCCTTCTGGTGGTCTGCGCAAAGGCACGCTTCCATTTTTGCATGAATTCTTGTGGGGCCTGATCCTCCACACATTGCAAATTGTAGGCTGCCTTGCAAGCCTCTTGGGGATTTCTATGTACAGAAAAATCTTTCAAGATGGCCGCCCTATATGTGGACCATCTTGAATGGTTTTGGTCCTCCAGCCCTGCAAAGAAACTGGAGTATTCAGGGGAGAATGTCCATTTGACGTACTGGATGCAGCTACTGCTGTCCTTCAAATGGAAAGTCTCCATCATTTGCTCATAGAGCTCCAAGTGTTCCCAAACAGAATACTTGGCGTTCTTATGATAAGGCGTGATAACACTCCTGATAGCCTTAATCTGTTTTAAGGGGTCATTAAGCAAGGCCCTTTTCACCTTATTGGCCTTTTTGGTTCGGGTAACCCTGGTCCATTCATCCTCTGATTCAGAAGCACTGCTCCCAGAGGTGCCCGCCTGATCTTCCAGGTTTTCCCGGATTCTGCAAGCCTGGGAATAGCTGGCAGAATGTGGGGACCTGGTCTCCTGTGTCCTGTGACGCTCAGAGGAGTCTTCAGATCCCTCCTTGCTACCAGGATTTAATGGGTACCCCCCCCACTGACCTAACTGGGCAGAGGTTTTCAGGATGCCCTTAGTGGGCCTACTCTCCTGGGGTTCCCCACTAAATTGCACTGTACTTAGGTGCCCATACCCGGATGCCCGCCCATCCATTCCTGGGTGGTACTGGCCTATGAGCCCCATCCTTTTGGCTGGATAGTAATCTGCCATCCCTATGGCCCTTTGCTCATGTGCACCAGGGGACATGGGGGTGGCAGAGTCCAGGGACTGGGAGAGATGAAGGCCTCTGGTACTAGGGCTCCTGAGGTTATGCTCAGGCGTTTCCCTTTCCCAACAATCCTCATCTATATCAGCTCCTGCTCCCTGTTGCAATGCAAGAGCCTGCACTTTCAGTTTCTCATTTAAGGCCTTACTAGACTCTATCAGTCTCTCCTGCATAGCTACCCTTTGCTGGAGCCTATCATTGTGCTGGCAGAGAGCCTCATTCTCTCTCTGTGCCTCCTGATTGGTCCTGGAGTACTGGGCCAGTCTTTGCTGCAGGAGGGTTACCTCCTGAGTCCCATCCCTACTGGCCTGCTCCTTTCTTGCCAGAGCCTCTTCCACCCTCCTAGTGTGCTTTAACAGGTTCTGATGCTCTTTTTGGAGGTCACCCAGCCCCTGAAGGGCCAAGTGATTTTCTTCAGTTTTTCTTTTTAAATGGCAGACTTCCTGGCCTAAGGTGTCCCTTTCCTGACTAAGAGTCTGCATCTGTGCCGCCAGGTCGTCCCTTTGCCTTTGAAGGGCACCAGCTTTCTGGTGCTCCTGATCAAACTCTGCCTGGGTATCCAGGTCTTTCAGGATCAGTGTATTGCTCTCTGCCTTTTCCCTATCTAGGTGGCTTTGTAAGGTGACTACCTGCTCAGCACATGCCCTATTGAAATCTAATTGTTGCTCCAGCTTTTTCTGGCTCTGCAGTAGGGAGTCCAAACCTTCTTGGTACTCCTTCTGCAAGGCTAGAAATCTGGTATCCTGGTCAGACTTTTCCTGTTGCAGGATACACATGTCCTCTTTGATTTTAATGAGATACTATCTGCTCTCATTTTCTGACTCCTGGCTTCTGTGCATCCGCTGCTCAGAAGAGACCAGGTCAGATTGGGCGTTCTCTAACGCGATCTGTTGCCTATTTGCCAGATCTTGGCCTTCAGCACATTTGTCCTGCATGGCTCCCATATATAGATACAAATATGCCGCTATCCTAAGCATCTTGTCGTGTTCATCTTTAGCTTTAGGAGCCATGTATAGTTCACTCAGGGCCACATGTAAGGGACCCTGATCTCTCCAGATATCTAACCCAGTTGCAGTGACCTGTCGTGTGATTGCCTGAAACCACCATCCTGGCCCTGCTCAGTCCATTCACCTCTCACAAATAGCTTATGTAAGAAGTGCTCTCTGGCTATTTTGATGTCTACCAGTGTCGTCATTCTGGAATTTGAGTTCCTTCCTGACTTACAAAAGTTTGTATTTTATTTTCCAAAACAGACCGTGTCCTTAGACCGTTCCTTTGAGGGGTGCTTTCACAGTGTAAAACAGCATGGTGATCTAACCGGATATGTGTATCCGGTCAGTTGACACACTGTATTAAGCTGCACAAGTGGTAATTCTAATCCAGAATATCCCGGCTACGAGCCCCCACTTTGTAAGCGACTTCAATTCAACACTACAGCTAAGTCAATGCCTAGTCTGGGATGCTGATGGAAGCCCTTATTGATGTATTTTTATTTCCAGTTCATTTACTCTAGATGACAACCCTTATATAACACCCCTCTCTTAGAATCCCCCTGACCCCACTGAGCGAAGAAGTAGGTTTGTTTTGCAAATTAAAAGGTTTATTTGAAAATTAAACAATATACATATATATATATATATATATATATATATATATATATATATATATATATATATATATATCACACTTTTATAATAACTTAATATTTGATAGCACACTTGTGAAGATGATAGTGATCAACAATGGAGAATGTTACAGTGGTACACTCTTTTTGATGGCTTAGAAGTGAGATAGAGAGGATAAAGTAGCTGAGAATGCTTTTATGGCTTCAAGGACATGCAATGATGAATGAAAATGCAGTACAGAAAATAAACTTGATATGACTTCAACAAAAGACAATGTAATCACTTTTCTTTGACAATTCACCCCCCCCCCTTTATGCAAGGTAAAGAGATGGGAGGAAAGCACACAGTTCTCATGAATGCAATCAAATATAATTCAGTTCCCCCCTAGCAAGCTTAGAGGAAAACAGGTAGGAGTCTTAAACACAGGCAATATACTTTGATGTGGTTGCAATTAAGTGAAAAATATGTGAAAAATGCTTTTAATTCCCATTAGGAGGTTCAGAGTGAGTGAGAGATACTTAAATTAATTCAGGATCACTTTAGCAATGCTCTATGAATGATTGTCAGGTTGCACACGAATTTCAGCAAGGAAAGCAAGGACAAATATTTTTACACGTAGCTGAAATTAAGCAAAATGTCAAATCGCGGCAAATTTTGTCGCGTGCGTCGAGCGCAATTACGGAGGCACTATAAGGAGTAGGAAGTCGGTTCTAGGCTCGCTGGAAAGCTTAGAATCTTAGCTTTAAGATGACAGTTAAAACTCGCTCCTAAAATGGTTCCGGAGATATGGCCGATTTAGTAAAGGTAGTTTTTCGGATTTGAAATTTTAAAGCTCAGAATGACAGATGACAGTTTTCAGTTTTAAAAATGACAGAATGACACGATTTTAGGAGGCAGTTCTAATAGGCTAAAATAGTTTGGATTAGATTATTTTAAACTAAGAGATTGGTTTTGGCACCGTGCTAGCTGGGTACTCACACTAGATTTTGGACAGGAATGCAACTTCGTCACCGATCGGGTCAGGATTGGCTGGACTTCTGCTAGCAGTTCTTCACAGTGATCTGGTCTCTGGTTCTCTCTGGTTCCGGATACAGCACTGCTTTCTGGATACTGCTACAGGTTCTTGCAAAAGTTCTTGGCAAAGAATTCAAACAGCTCGCCCGGCTGTTGAATAGTTTGGTTGGTTTGAGGCCTGCTGAAGAGGATTCAGCTTGTGGATTCAGGCCTCTCTGCTACAAATTCTGGAGTTAATTTCTGGTCTCTGGAGCTTGATGGATTTGAAGTCTGGATCTCTGGATGTGAAGTCTGAAGTCTCCCGGCAAAGCGTCCCACAAGAAAGTGGAAAGTGAATCTCCTGTCTGGCTTCCAGTGGCTCTTTTTATGTGTTTAGAAAGTGGGTGTGTGCCTGGGCCTAGCTAGGCCTGCCCCTCAAACTTATCATTGGCCAAGCTTTACTCTCTCCCTTGATTGGGGGAACAAAATGGAGTGTCAGAGTGATGCTGTAGGTTTTATGGTCAGAGGAACCTCCCCTTGTCAAATTGCACACAAATCTATTTCTGACCCAAATACATATTTATCTATGTACCATTTTTGTAATATTATAGGTCCAGTGAACATATTTTCTGTAGCACCAAACCATCTGATCCCTGTATTTGTATGATGTTGTGTCCACTTATGACAGAATTCTCCCCTTTTCATCCGATAACGACCTCTAAACATTTCCAGATTGTACACACATGTGCACCAGGGATATGGGTTTCAGATGATAAAGTGTCAGATTTTTAACATGCATACGTTTGGAGTAACAACCTTTTTTTCCGCTACTATCCCCAAGAACATACCACAGGGTCCTAACACATCTTAAAATGTGCACAGAAAAATCGCAAGAATGATGATGTTATTTATATAATTTTGACAAGTCCGCACTGTGAATTATCCATCTTTTTAAAATCATGCTCTGGCCCCAAAGTGGTGTGGTTTTCCAAAGCACATGGTGGAATTTCTGATTTATCCACTTCCCCCAAGCTCAGCTTGCTCTCACAGGCACTGCCCCTCCCAGTTTCTCCCAAGAGGAAGCCACTTTACGGCCCCCCCAATATAACATTTGCCTGAGCCAGTGACAGTGCTTTGTTTAGTTTCCTGTAGTCCCCAGGTGCCACTCCCCTAATTCAATCAGAGAGGTGTCATCTCCTTTTGGCAGGGGCAGCAGAATGCAGCCAGGCCTGGGAAGAGTGGCTGAGCAGGTTTCACTCCTGTCGTGGGTAGTTGCCGGGCAGAATTCACTCTCTTCAGCCAGGCTTCAGCTAAATGTCCCTTTAGTTAACAGTTTTCTACATTCAAATCCAACTTACAATGTTTGCACATGCAGCTAGAATGCTGATTCTAAGTTCAAAACTATTAGTGGCTTTAAACCCAAATTCACTTAAGCTGCTGACATCCCCAGCTATTTTATATATATACATTAAATAATGACTTCTTTCAAGTCATTTCAGAATATAGTTTTACATTGTATCCACCCCTTAGCAAGTCTTTCCTTTGCCTGGTTTGGGTTCATTTGTTCAGTTTTACACAAAAGTCTGGTGGTTTTAAAACGCAGGCTTTCTGATAGTGGTGAGCACCAGTATTGCATCCATTTTGACATTAAGAAAATGAATTCCCCACAGTTCTGGGTTGCTTTTGGCAATCAGCATTGCCATTCCCAATGGTTTCAGGCTACTGTGTGTGTAGTCCAATGGTGGTTTTATTCAGTGCCCTCCTGTGCTCACAACATAGGCAAAAATGGGTGGCAGCCTATTCTTCATGTTTTCCCTGTGCACTCTCTGGGGTATTCTGGCCATCATGATGTTTTCAATGCCAGTAATGCACAGTTTTATGGTAGGGCTTGGATGCATGGGTAAAAACATCCCACAATAGGGCACTTGGCTCTTTTTCAAATAAACCGGCGCAGAGCCGTAAAGGCACTTGTGCACCAAGCAGAGGGCCTTGAACTTGATACGCTCCTCTACCCTGAGCCAGTGCAGTGATAGTCTATCTGCCGTAGTATGATCTTTCTTCTTTAGGTTCTTGATAAGCCTGACCGCATTATTCTGGATCACTTGGCAGCTAGAGAAGTCCGTGGAAGAGGCCCCCAACAACAGAGCGTTCCCATAATCAAGCCGTGATAGGATAATGGCTCTGGCTATCATGGCCATATTACCTTCGTTAAGGAACGGCTTGATAGCTTTCATTAATCTCAGATAATACGCTGTGTTTTTTTGCAGGTAGCTGGTCTGGGCATGGGAGTCGACTGCAGAGTTGACCATCATATCCAGTGTTTTCACTTTAGGGGCCACCAGGATGGTGGCATTTTTAATTTGAAAATAATTGTACTCAGGCCCCAAATTTGCCAGCTGGCAGCTGGAACCAAACAACATCAGTTCAGTTTTTGAGTCATTCAGGCACATCCAATTTGCCTGCATCCAGTCGTCTATTGTCTTATATATCCTGGCGATCAATTTGCTATCCATGGCGTGATGTCTGCCCCCCAGTTCCAATATGAGTTGAGTATCGTCCGCCTAATTTGTGAACAACACTCCTGCTTCCACCAATAAGCTGCACAAGGTGCGCATATATATATTAAATAACATGGGAGATAATCTGGCCCCTTGGGGAACTCCAAATAGGATGTCACAGGGATCAGAAAAACTGCTACCCCAGTGGACTCTAGCTTGGCGGTTAGATAGAAATGACAAAAGCCAGTCCAGGGCTCCTTCGGAACATCCCACGTTTTCTCTAAGTGCCTTGATGAGTAGATGATGGTCCACTAGGTCGAAAGCGGCACTTAGCTCAAGGAGCATTAACATCCCTAACTTATTCTTATCAAGCAACCTCAGCATCTGATTCTGCAGGTCCAGCATGGCTGTCTCAGTACTGTGAGACGCCCTGAAGCCTGACTGTTGCTGGTGCAAAACTTCCTGGTTCTCTACAAAGTGTTGAAGTTGCTGTGTTGCAACCTTGTCTAGGAGTTTAAGTACGAAGTTCGAGTTAGTTATAGGGCGAAGGTTAGCTGGATCCTTAGGATCCAAGCCAGCTTTTTTTACGGGCGGTGTGATAGTGTCACAGAAGAGTTTGCAGTCTTGGGCACTCATAATCTTTGACTGACTGTGGGAGAAGCGTGTGGCAGAGAAAAGGCTGAAAGGCTGGCACAGCCATTTCTGGATTCTTTCCAAGCACAGATGGAGTTAACCAGGTAAATAATTCTTCTGTCTGGCAACTACACTGGTCTCGTTGTCAGCCTTGGACACATGCACAATCCACTATTATTATTGATGAGTTCAGTTAATTTAGGTGCAGGTGAATGATTTGTGATCAGATAGTGCAGGGTGGATAATTCATTTTCTTTAGGTGCTGCACTGTAAACATAGATAGCCGTGTTCATGTGTCTCCATTAATGTGATCAAATTCACTTGTGATAGAAGCTTATATCCTGCCAAGATTATTTGCGAAGGTCAAGGTTAATTTTGGCAGAACTCTGGCCATTGTCGCAAATAGAATGTTTTGAAACCCATTGCAGGAAAGGCTTAGTTTTATACAGAAGAGCATTTTCAAGCCCATCATTTATCGTTGAGAAAATATCTGCAAATGAGTTGTGCTTATTATGCTCCCTTTTCATCTTTGAAACACAGCTTTAAAATGTCCTGTGGATAATTCGCATTGCACATGTGCTTCTGTATTCTGCATGTTTTAACTTCTGATAAAGAATCCAAGAAGAAGGTGAAATATCCTCAAATTACTTATTCAGTGCTCAGATTTGTTGGGCTGGCATACAGATCGATTCAGATCAGGTAGTATAATAATTCTATTGCAGGCGGTTATTCATTTAGTACATGTGGAGAAAAAAATGATCAATGTGAAGTGACTTCTTCTGTGGGCCTCTGAGTGAATGATAGCATTTCATGTACATGGTAAATGTATTTTGAGATGTAAGCCAAAGGGGCATAATGTGGTATTGCAAATGAAATACCCCAAGGGTATACATTTATCATTTAGAGTGTACTAAGTCCAGTCTTTGCTTACCGTTTGTGACCCTGGTATAAGATCAAGTATTAGGTGGTACTCTGAAGTTAGGCTCACCACTATAGCACAAAATACCAAAAATATCACCAACCAAATAGACCCCCAACCACAACAACTGCCAAAATACCTCTAACAACTTGGTGCTTTGGCCGGGAACTGATAAAGTGATTGCTGGGTGTGACTTTGCATCATAAAGCAAAACCATATTGTGTACTCATTCTCTGAGTTAGAGCTGTTAGGTAGTACAGTGCAGTGTGCACATTTGACTCTTGCTATAGCGTTACTGGCAATAGTACCTCCATGTCTCAGATTCAGGCTGAATTTTCTGAGTTATCAGATTACCTTGAGGCAAAACTCTATGCTTACGCAACCAGGTCATCTGAAAATCTCGTAACATGGAAAAATAGGATTAGCACTGAAGTGGAAAAAGAGGATCAACTGACAGTACTGTTGATGAAGGAAGTATTGTGCAAACGTGCCTCCTTAGACTGTTTTGAGCATCAGAGCGCAAGGAAGAGAAGGATTGCATCATTATGCTGTGTGCAAAGACTTGGTTTCTGCTACATTGATTGATAAAGCTGCAAAGGAAAGACTCTGAGGATGTAAGCAAGCTGCAAGAGGATTTAGTCGTAGAACGAAAATGGTTGTTACAAATGGAAGAAAATGGGGAATTAGACACGCAATTGCAAGCCAAATGTAACAAGTTTACTACCGGACTGGCTCAGAGAGATAAACAATTTGCTGAAAGTGAGCAAGAATTAATCCATTTAAAAACAGTATTGGATGATGTAAGGCAGGACAAAGAGGTCACAATTTCAGAAATTCAAACCCTTAGAAAAGATAACAGCAAAACGAGATAAGGAATTTAGTGGCATGGAACAAGAAATATTTAAATTAGTGGATGAGAATGATGAAAACGCTAACACGGTTGACCGTTATTAGACACAGATTAAAGAATTGAAGGGGATAGTCACTAAAGTCAGGGATGACAATTCTAATGTTTGCCACTAAGCACAGCAGCTTCTTGCGCAGTGCAGAGAATTGAAATGGCAAAGCTTTGATGTTAAGTCTCAAGAAAAAACAGTAATGTACCAGGTTCACTGAAGCTGAATGTAGTCACAGCCTGTCACCCGCTGAATGGATGTTGAAAAGCGTGAGGTGCATCAGATTTTTGGAAATGCCTGCCATGTTGGATTTGCGGACAGCAGCCGATGTCCGCAAACACAGCAGCAAAAAAATATAAAAAAACACAACATTGCACTTTGCAAACAAATGAAACAATCTGTGGAGTGTGATGCTGGAAATGCATCGGAGGGACATGGCCTCTGTATCCTTGTCCTTTACTGCTTTTTATCATGTGTTCTGTTGTGTTTTCCACGCAGGAGTTCATATGAGACTTGCGGCGGTGCAGCTCTCTCCTTTGATTTTGGTGAACAGACCCATGGGATACCCTTATGGCACCCATGGGTGCGGTTATGAGCCTGTGGCCCTAGAGTATGTTTTTGGGCACATGTTTGTGGCCCACAAAGCAGGGTACGGGCTGGTGGCAGCTCTGTGCTGAAATGACTGGTGCCCTGAGCGTCCTCCATTTTGGGATGCCCAAGCCCTGTCTTTGGAATCGGTAGATTCCTGATGGAGACAAGATGGCCCCGTGGCCTCTGGCCTTCCATCGCCTGTTACCTTGATATTCCCGAAGTCCCAGGATGCCCTGACTCTGTCCCTTCCCCCTGACTGGTTGTTAGGTGGAATTTCCATATATGGTAGTGTGGGGAAGTGCCGACCAGACTGGCTGGAGCCTTCCCAATGACTGTATGTTGTGGGTACACCTGTGAGTGGGACCTGGGTGAATGGAGTGTATGACGAATATGCACTTCTTGTTGTGGATGTCTGGTTTCTGGTGCTTGACACAATGCCTGAGACAGCCCTCTGTTGTGAGTGTCTGGATGGAGAAGAAAGGCCTGAATGCACCGTGTGCCTGATTGGCTGACAGAATGCTGAATGCCATTCATACTGATTGGATGCTAGAGTGTGACCCAGCGGAATAAATGGGAGATCAACAGTATATCTGGGGACCTCTCACTGCTAGGAATCGTGTTCAGAAGTGTTCAGATCTGATGTCCAAACTACGAAGAGTAACTGGAGTGAAACTGATGCTTGACCTTGAAGCCCTGCTGGAAGAGAAGAATTGCTGTTGCTCTCCTTCATGAATCTGAAAGCTGCTGTCTCTCCAAGGACGGACCCATAGAGGACCTGGTAAGGCGCCCTCTTCCCGAGCTATGAGGGACCATCGTGCAACAGCTGATCTTTGCCAAAGCTCCCTGGCAAACAGACATACGACAGGCTGCCTACTGGAGACGGGGACCACCGCGGAATCCCAAAGAGAAGCGCCCGGATTGTTGTCCGCCACCGTGGTCGACCGCCGTCGCTGACCGGAGCCGTCGTGCTCCCGTTGCCTAAGAATTCTTGATCCAAGGACGCTCTTGTCTGCATCATCACCCATCTTATCCCGCTGGAGAAGGACGGGCTGTCGACGCGCCGAGGAGTATCCGCCGGTCGGTTTTCCGCCACCCAAAGACCACAGAGACACCGGCGACTCGACGCCCTTCCTGGGCCACAGTTCTTCAAACGCTTTGCGGTCCAGAACTATTGACAACAAGATGCCCTGCACGCCTCTTCCTTGCAGGACGTTTACACTTCCCCGTCGACGAGCACCGATAGGAAAGAAGCTGCCACTTCACCGCCGTAGTTCACCCTGTTCTCCGTCGGATGTTCGACGACCCGTGACTCCTCCCTTAAAGGGAGGGCACTCAAGAAGGGCCGTCGATTCTCTGACGAGGAACGCTACAACGCCAGGTACTTTGGGGTTGCAGAACTATTTGAAAGTCTGTGAACAATATATGGACTGGGCTTGTGATATATATTTATTATACATGTTGCCCAGATGGGGAGATCTCCACACAGAACTGTGTCTAGGTATCGGGGCCAGCATTCTGCCAATTGTTCTAACTAACTGCTTTCCTCTTATATCTATTGTAGGTTTCAATTAGAAACTGAGTTGTGTGCCATTTAACTGTACAGTTGATGCACTTTAAAGAGATCTAATAGTAATTGTGGTACCACGTAGAACTGCATATTTGCCATTATAGATAACTGAGTAAAAAAAGAGTTTTCATGATATTGTACATAACCTAGAATATTAATTGTATAAAGACTGTGTTTTAACCAATAGAGTGTGCGGACATTCCTTTGTGGGTGCTTGGGGACTACACTGTACTTAAGAACCAGCCTGCATCACCTCCTGAGAAGCTAGGCCTTGACTGCTCGTCCATTGCTACTGTAATCTCCATCTCGGCTGGAGTCCTCTGGGCCTCTCCTCTACCATATAGAGAGCAGAAGAACAGACACCCCCCTCCGGTCCTTCACACGCCGATGTCTGCAAACACAGCAGCAAAAAAAAAAAAAAAACACAACATTGCACTTGGCAAACAAATGAAACAATCTGTGGAGAGGTGAGAGGTGATGAGGATGGGATGAAACATGGCCTTAAAAAGGCAAAAAACTGGTGTTTTTCTTCTCCAATGTCCGCAAATAGTCCCGGGCATTCCTGTGATGTTTGCGAATATCTGAGATGTTGAGGGACATCCATACCTATTTCTGCATTACAGGGTTGGTGAAAAGCAGATTTTGGATGATTTATATATTTGGCGCCACTCAATGAAACTGCATGACATTTTGCAATTCCATTGTAGACCTGATTCCGAATGGGTTTGCAAAGTATGGTGCTGTTTTGTCAAGAGAGAACAAAATTATAGGGGGGACCCAAAATAATGTAAAGGCTTGTAAATGTTGTGCCATTTGATGAATCTGCACAAAATTTCCCAAAAAGATTTTAGATCTTTATATGAATGTTTTTCGAACGCCTAGTGGGATTTTGTCAAGAGCGGACAACATTAGGGGGGGATCTCAACATTTTTAGATGGCTTATAACTTTGTTGCTGTTTGCCGAATCTGGACAAAGGTTTTCAGAAAGATTATAGACCCAACCTTGAATGTTTGTGCAAAGTCTGAATTGATTTTGTCAAGTGGGGGCTAAGTTATATTACTATTGTCTGTACGAACATTTTGACACTTTCTGAAAAAAATAAAACATGGGCAGATTTGCAGCAAACCTGTGTAAGGAGCACTGGCAAGCACCTGAAAGCATGATTTTGCCAATGTGACTGTGTTTTATTTTTTGAAAAGTCTCATAATGTAGGTACAAAAAATAGTGATATACCTTTGGTAACTGAGGTATATCCTCTGGATTTGGGCAGTGGCAAGATTGTGTGCGTCATGCCCTAAGGCCATGACCCGTACAATCTGGGTACTGGCCATGACTACGACGGACCAGCAATGGGGTTAAGGTGGGCATGGCCACCAGAGACAGGCTATGTGGTAAAGGGTTTCGGATTTGGGATAGATTTGAAAGGGAAATAAAATGTGCTTGTGGGTACAGGTCGAAGTGCTGGATGGGACTGCAGCAAATATGCAGGAATGATCAACAAAAACTGGAAAGCATGGTTTTTCAAATATGTCCTGTGTTTTTTTAAAGTGTAACATGTAAGTACACAACACAGTGATATAACATTGGTGCCTGGGCAAAGAGAAATGTGTACTGTATTTTTTTTTATTTGGACATGCGGTATGGCTGAAGCGGTAGGTTTGAATGCAAACAAATATTCTGCTTACGGTTACAGCCTGAAGTGGCAGACAAGATTACAACAAACTTGCATGATGAGTATTAGCAAGGAGCTAAAAGCATGTTTTTGGAAATATGTCTTGTGTTTTATTTTTTTGAAAGTGTAAGAATGTAAGTAGAAAAACTAGTGATATACATTTGGTTTCTGGGTAGTGAGCCTGGCCCTTGGCAAATGCAAGTGTGTACTCTGATGTGCTCATTGGGGAAAGCGGCATGGCTGAATGCCTATACCCCGTGGATTTGGAGACTGGTACTGGTTGCAAGCCATGAGCACTAGCGATTGGTGGCATTATTAGGGCATAGTGGATGCTGTGCTAGGATGCAGTGAATAATAGGGGTGGTTTGGTTTGGCTGGGATCATGGTTGAGCCTTGTGCCACAGGCAATGGATGATGATTTCCATCCCTAGTATGCGCTGCCGAAAACGACAGACATAAGTATGTGTTGCAAAAAATGACTCTTAAAGGAGGTTTATAGTTCTTTCATATATATGAAAAGAGGAATTATTAATAACTTATATATAGTGATGTAACACCATTTAACATTTTCACTTATAAAAAACATTACATTGACAGAAAAAAAAACGTTGTTTAAGGGGTGTTATGGTTAAGATGCATCCCACCCTTGGGACTCCTCTGCTCCAGTAGTTAGCCAGTGGCATACCACCATGGCATACCTTGGCATTTGCTTCCTGGGTTCACATGAGCACTTGTCCATTTGTATTGCCCCATCTATTTATGCACTTCACTCACTGCACACTGCATAAGTGCATTTATAAGGAGCATTGTGTACACTTTATTAGTATAAGTAAGGGAAATGCAGATGCAAAAGATTTGCAAAAGATTGTTACGTGGCACTTGGTGTTTGGAAGCTTAATATGGTCATAGGGTTATATGTACAGTTTTTGGAAGTGATTGGTGGATGGATGCGTGACTGTTTGAAAGCAGGCATTGAGAGCGTGTTACAAATATAATATTAAAAAGGGTAGAAGGGCTGCCTGTGCGATGGTGTTCACATGCCATCCAGGTGTTTTAATGTTCCATGGCGTGGAAAGGAGACTGGCAATTAGTGCCAAGGTTAGAATGAGAGAAGGAGGACGGGAACAGAAGAAATAAGACACAAGATAGCAGTTCCCAATGCACAAGCATGGTACTCCCAAATTCAATAAAGGTTTATAAGAATACATCCATCCTTGATTAACCATTTGCAGTAAAATAGCAAGCTAACAAACTCCATGAAGAATAACTCTAGTGTGTCTCTGGTGGAAACAGTAAACATGACATACATATTAATGTTAGCTAAAATCCCGAAAGGTAGGAGTTAATTGCATTTAATTTGTGTCTCATATTTGGAGGACACTGGCTATTCATTAGGAGCCAGCATGATATAGGACACCTGCACGACTCCCTAAAATTACACACATGAATAGACCGCCCTGCAAAGTCAAGGTCAAGTACAAAGGGATTGGCCTGTCTCATGGCCTGAGGATGAGGGATGGTATCTTCTTCAAATGAATAAAGATGGTCCATGGGCACCTATACCCCATCTGGTTCCTATCTTGATGACTTGTCAAGTATGCAAGTTTGGTGTGCATGATGTCAGCCTATCAACACCCATAGTGCCATGCCGCCCATCGAATGCTATCCCAACAAATCTTTATATGAAAAATGTATGTGTTTTACCTTTATCTATTTAGGGATGGTCCCAGGTGGAGCCATTATATACATCTAACCCAATTAAGGGGGTAATTCATAGAATTTAATGCACAAGTGGCGCACGCGGCCAGTGTGGGCGTGTGAATCTCTGCGCCAGCCGGCTGCACTAAAATCCAATTCCGCGCACAGCGTATGCATGGATTTTAGCCACCAAAACCAGCCATGACGCACAGTGGTGCAGTAACCCTGCAGCAGTGCCAGAACGCCCCTTGCGCAAGGAAAAGCCATCAAAATCCCCAATCCAGCGCAAAGGCCTGCACTAACCCTGTACCAGTATACATGGCTGCCACACAGCACACGGGAAGCGGGGAACGTGTATTAATGGGGTGCGTGGGATGTTTCACACGCGATTGGCCCTGTGCGAGTGGGGTATGTGTATTACTGGGCTTCGCGAGAAGTTTCACACGCGATAGGCCCTGTGCGAGTGGTGTACTTGTATTACTGGGGTTCGCGGGAAGTTTCACACGCGAAAGGGCCTGTGCGAGTGGGATACGTTTATTACTGGGATTCGCGGGAAGTTTCACACGCGATTGGCCCTGTGCGAGTGGGGTACATGTATTACTGGGTTTTGTGGGAAGTTTCACTCGCGATTGGCCCTGTGCGAGTGGGGTACATGTATTACTGGGGTTCGCGGGAAGTTTCACACGCGATTGGCCCAGTGTGAGTGGTGTACTTGTATTACTGGGGTTCACGGGAAGTTTCACATGCGAAAGGGCCTGTGCGAGTGGGGTACGTGTATTACTGGGATTTGCGGGAAGTTTCACACGCGATAGGCCCTGTGCAAGTGGTGTACGTGTATTACTGGGGTTCGCGGGAAGTTTCACACGCGATTTCGCTGTCAGACCGGGTATGTCTATCTAGTGGGGTGCACGGGGAGTCCCACACATGAATTGGCAGTGTGGGCCCTCCCAGGTGTGCCCTCCACCCCATCCACAGCCCCTGCAGGCAACCCACAACACAGGGGACTACCCTGCCCCCCTGGGCATGCCCCCCAGCCAGCACACATGTCACCTTCCACTAGTGATCACCAACTCATGTCCCCCAGCACCCCTACCCCCCAGCAGTGACAGGCACCTGCCAGCAGGCCCCCACTCATGTCCCCCTGCACCCCCACCCCCCAGCAGTGAGGGGCACCTGCCAGCAGGCCCCCACTCATGTCACACTCATGTCCCCCTGCACCTCCACCCCCAGCAGTGAGGGGCACCTGCCAGCAGGCCCCCACTCATGTCCCACTCATGTTCCCCTGCACTCCCACCCCCAGCAGTGAGGGGTACCTGCCAGCAGGCCCCCACTCATGTCCCCCGGCACCCCCACCCCCCAGCAGTGACAGGCACCTGCCAGCAGGCCCCCACTCATGTCCCACTCATGTCCCCCTGCACCCCACCCCCCAGCAGTGAGAGGCACATGCCAGCAGGCCCCCACTCATGTCCCCCTGCACCCTCACCCCCCAGCAGTGAAAGGCACCTGCCAGCAGGCCCCCACTCATGTCCCACTCATGTCCCCCTGCACCCCACCCCCAGCAGTGAGGGGCACCTGCCAGAAGACCCCCACTCATGTCCCCCTGCACTCCCACCCCCCAGCAGTGAGGGGCACCTGCCAGCAGGCCCCCACTCATGTCCCCCTGCAACCCCAACCCCCAGCATTGAGGGGCACCTGCCAGCAGGCCCCCACTCATGTCCCACTCATGTCCCCCTGCACCCCCACCCCCCAGCAGTGAGGGGCACCTGCTAGCAGGCCCCCACTCCTGTCCCACTCATGGCACCCTGCACCCCCACCCCTAGCAGTGAGGGGCACCTGCCAGCAGGCCCCCACTCATGTCCCCCTGTACCCCCACCCCCCAGCATTGACAAGCACCTGCCAGCAGGCCCCCACTCATGTCCCACTCATGTCCCCTCTGCACCCGCACCCCCCAGCAGTGAGGGGCACCTGCCAGCAAGCCCCCACTCATGTCCCCCTGCACCCCCACGCCCCAGCAGTGAGGGGCACCTGCCAGCAGGCCCCCACTCATATCCCCCCCTACACAAAAAAAGAAGCACAATCATGGGCCACTTTACACCAAAAAACCACATCACGCCACCCCATTCTTGAGACGCAATGATTTCCCAATCCACCCCACACTGACATGCCTATCTCAAGACACAAACCAAAAGTCAACTATGTACATCAACACATGTCCGTCACACAGATACACTGGTTGGCATTGATTGTGTGTAAACCCACATTTTCACATGCATCAATCCAATGAGCGAATCCCACACATGGAAATAAAATATGAATATGTAATATGTACAAAAATAAATAAATGAAATGAAATCATACAAAAATAGCAAACATGAAATGAAAAGCATGTGCAAAAGATGAGTGAATGAAAATGATAACCAATCCCAAAAAAATTGAAAGAAAAACAGTCCAAACTCTCCATCCATCAACGCAAATCCAAAGGAAAGGTAAAAAAAAAATCCATTGCTTCATGTTCATAATGAAAAAAAAAATAGAAATTATTCCCTAGTCCAACTATTTACAATACATTGTCCCAAAAAAAATCCATTACTCCATGTCCATAATGAAAAAAAATATTCCAATTAATCCATGATCAAACTATTCACAATCCATTGTCCAAAAGAAAAATCCATGAATCCATGTGCAAAAAATAAATCAAATCAATCCATTGTCCAACTATGTAAAAGGTCCATGAGCCCAACCAAACAAATGAAACCTACCTAAGAAACTACATAAAAATAAAACTATATACAAATGTGTGTGGCATTGTCCATTGACCACAAATAAAAGGAAAAGGAAAAGGAAAACTAACTCTAAAAACTATTTAAAATGGCAGCGGGCTAGTCCGACGACTCACTTCCCGATTTCCCGGCCAGGGCATCATCGAACTCCTGCTCGATGTCCTGAGGCGGTCCTCTTCCATGGCCCCGAGGGTTCGCAGGGACGATGACATGGGGACCTCCAGATCCCTGCGAATCGCCTCGAGGCACTCGGCCCGCCTCAGAGTCCTACGCATGGAGTTCTCCGCACTGACCATTGTGAGCCGTGCCTCTTCTGCCCGCTGCCGCTCCGCATCTATAGCATGGCCTAACCGCTGCCACACGGAAGACACTTCCAGTCCTGGGTCCTCCTGCCCTCTGGCCGATGCCTGCCCCTCCGATGTTGAAGGCCCCGAGCCATCATGGCTCCCACCTTGTTGCTGCTGCTGCTGTGTCTCTGCCTGTGCCCTGGCTCTTGCTGCGTGCACATCCTCATCCGGCTGGGGTGCAGTTGTTGAGGTGGCCACCCCTGCTGGACGTCTGACTCCCGACTGTGGCAGGGATGTGTTCTCCACCAGTCTGGCCACAGGGTCAGAGGCAGCTCCACAGGGTACCCAGGTGATACATGGGTGGGAAGATGGCAAGGAGGACGACTGGCGCATAGGGGGTTCAGGTGAGGAGAGGGTCGGAACAAGGTCCAGCAAACGGAGGAATCCGGCCCTGGTGACCTGTCCCAGTAGGTCAAGGCGGTCAATGAGTCATTCGAGATGACGTGCAGTCTCCTCATGAAAAGACTGCAGGTCAACTCGCATGGCCCGTTGATGCAACGCCAACCCACCCAGGACAGGCTCAACCCGGTCCCGGATAGCCATGTCCGCAGGGAGAGGAAGGCCATTTATTGTAAGCGGATCCCCTCCCTGAAAAGGGGTCTGGACGTAGGCATCCCTGCTTGTGTGGGATGATGCTGTCACAGGATCGGGGACAGGATTACACACAGGCACCTCCGCGGTGGCCTCTGCTGCCTCCTGTCCCTGCCCCTGCACTGCACTACTAGCACCAGTGGAATCCCCACCTCCAGACCCCGTGTCTGTCCCTTGCACGGCCTCCTCCTCCACCAAACCCCCCACCAACTTGGATGACTCTGTGCCATCTTCCTCAGTTGTACCCTGTGCGGTCTCAGCTGCCCCTTCTGCTGCTGAGGAGTCCACCTCCGCCTCTTGTACCTACCCTCAGCCGCTGCGGCCTGGGACGCGGCACCGGACTCCTCACTCCCTGACGAGATGACAACCTGGGAGGGGAGCCGGGCCTTGCGTCTCCGGCTGTCGGTGCGATCCCTGCCGCTGTGCTCCACAGCACCCTCTCTGCCCTCTTCATCAGTTGACGGTGCAGACAGGGAGAGATAGGACACAGGCATCAGGGCACTGTACAATGGACTGATACACATATGACAGTTGCACATGAATGGCAGTGTCAAACTTCAGACATGGCATCACAATCCCCAACACACATGTCATTTCAACGCACACACATGAGCAATTAAACAGCCATATCACAACAGCCAGCACCATCCATACACATACAACAGCATGAGCATCCAAAGGTGAGCCAGATATCACATGAAACACAGGGAGTGCAATAGACATGCACACACACCACC
This sequence comes from Ambystoma mexicanum, assembly GCF_040938575.1. NCBI lineage: Eukaryota > Metazoa > Chordata > Amphibia > Caudata > Ambystomatidae > Ambystoma > Ambystoma mexicanum. The sequence continues at coordinate 127,956,015 of NC_090941.1, forward strand.
ACACTTACATGCATGTCTACATCTCCTCCAACTGTTGCAGTGATGAGATCGCCATACATGTCAGATCTGCCATTCAGCCTTCTACATATCAGTGTCACATGCATCCATGTTGCATCATAGTTGCACACTTGTCAAATACACACACATGCACATGTACACAGTGCAGATACATGCATTAGGAACCATCATCCATGCCACAACCATGCCAATGTACATACACAGAAATTCAAACATGTGTGCTCCCACACCTGCATTTGTCCAGCATGCTTACCAACACATACACCATCAATGTGTCTCACGCCTGAGAGGACACACATGTGGCAGCCTCACACCCATGTTCATACACATCCCTACATGGCCCTACAAAAACACATGTGCAACCTGCACACTACTGGCACACTACGACATGCACAGCGTCCAATCACCCTGCATGTACACTTACCGCTCGACTCCAGACGGGTCTGCCTCTCAAGGATCTGGACGTAGAGCGCTGGGCATATGCGTTCCAGGACCCTCATTTTTTGGTCCGACAGCTGGCCCCGGAGCCCCTTTGCATCCGCTGCCTTCGCGAGGCGCCGGGCCTTGTTGATGGTCCTGGACCTGAAGTCCTCCCAGCGCTTCTTGACATGATGTAAGCCGCGGACTGCCACCCCCACCGCATTGATGGCAGTCACGATGTCCATCCAGATCCTGGTCCGTCCTTCATTGTGGGAGCGTGAACTTCCAAAGAGGGCATCATACTGCCCCAGGACTTGCTCCACCAGGAACCCAACTTCCCTGGCACTGAAGCTAATGGCCCTCTATCTCTCTGGCTGGGGGTTGCCAGTTCTGCCAGATGGTGTTGTGCTGGACATGGCAACCCCAGAGGCAGGAGTGGGTGGGAAACTGGGTCCTGGGGCTGGGCTGTGGAGCGATGGAATCCCAGTCAGGAGTCTTCGGTTCCAGCAGGGGTGGTCACAGCAACTGCACCCCTGGCTGACACGGGGCAGGGCATGTGGGCAGCAGGAAGTCAGGCAGCAGCAGATTGCAGGTGGGAGCGTGCTCGGGGCTCTGGGGGCAGTAATCCGGCCTTCTGGGCAGGAGCGTGGTCTTCCATGTGTTTTAATGTGGCCAGCTTGATACGGAGTGATTTGGCACGTGAAGAAATTGCATGTCAGCGTGTAATTGGAAGAAAGGCCCTTAGCGCGTAAGCGCATCAGCACACGTATGCGTTTTCATTGGACCAAAGGCCCTTAGCGTGTAAGCACTTCTCTGACGTTACGCGTGCAGGTGTTTCCCTCGTGAAGTGGGCATAGTGGTTCAGCGCACGTGAAAAAACTGCACGTCCGCGTGTGAATGCGTGTAATCCGAGGAAAGGGCCTACGCGCGTAAGTGATGTGACGTGCTCGGGCGTTTCCCTCAGCATGGGTTAAAGGTGAGTGGGGCCAGCAGTTCGTTGCACATGCCTTTCATGGAGACCAAAGTGTGTAGCTGCTTCGTGTTGTTTCGCGCACCATCACATCTTCACAGCGATCAAGGACGTATCTCTTCTTTTGGCGGGGGTATTGGCTATGCGTGTTTTTCATTATCACGCTAGTCAGACAGTGAGTCGCGCATGCTATTTTTCCCACTGCGGGTGCCCCTGTGTATCGCACCCATTTTCGAGGTCATAGTAGCCTGCGTGTCCCACGCATACGCGTTTTTCATGTTACTGGGTGCCACTGCATACTGCGGGAGGTTGATTCCACGCACGTAGGCTGCGGGGTTGCGTGCACGGTTTTACTGCAGTTTTGGGGTGGCTGAGCGTAGCATGACCCGTCACTACATCACCAGGGTCACATACAGCCTTGCAGGTGCAGGGGGGCTGTTAACATCTTGCATCCCACCCCCTTCACCCCAATTGCCCAGGTCAATTGTGGTGCACACCTCCCATTGGCACTACTCCATTTGTGCCGGCACTGCTCCATCTGTGCCATGGTTGGGAGGCCACCAAAGATGAGGGGCGCCTCAGCTGGGCGTACTCCTCATGGTGGGCGTAGTCAGGGACGTGGCCGGGGTGACCAGGGAGTCGGGGGACTCCACAGTGTCCAGGGTGGCCGCAGAGGGGGAAAAGGCAGGGGTGCGCCACTTGAGCACGATGTTGTGCCAGTGTCGGTGCAGTCATGCCACCACCCCCTGTGGTTCTGGGAGATGCAGCTTCTGCATCTGGCATTGGCACCCGTGTGACCCGGCAGTCTGTTTCATCGACTGCCACGGGCCCAAAGGTAGTGGTAGCTGCAGGTTCAGCTGTGGACACCACCACCCAGGCTCAGGGTCTGCCAGCGCAGGCTGCGTTGGCAATTGTAGAGCCCTTGGAAGATTTCCAACAGGACCGGAGTGAAACCGTAGGGGCACGCAGGGCTGCCCTGACCAAGACAAGTGTCCCTGAGGCAGTAATGTCATCTGCTGCCCCGAACAGCCGGGTGTTGGCAAGTGCAGGGGCAGATACAGCCAACAACACCCCGGTTGTGAGTCTGCCAAACAGGAAAGTTGCGGTCAATGCCCCTGCCACAGCAGATGTTGATGCGCATGGTCCATTAGAGGGCACCCAGCTGCCACTGACAAAAGTCTGCCCTTTGGTCGTCCCTCCACCTGCCACTCCCTTGGCTCAATCCACCAGTCCCACTGGCCATACTGATCAGGGCGGCATCAGCCAGCCAGTGTCTGCGCCACAATCCAAGAGGAGGAAGGTTGCACCTGCAGCACAGGCTGGGACCCCACACACAGCCACGACCTCCTGCACGTCGAGGAAGAAGCCTTTCTGCAACCAGGAACTGGACTTCCTCGTGGGCTACGTGCGGAAACACAGCCGTGACATGCTAGTGGGTGCTAATTGTTGCGGAACATGTGAGTGCATTCAGCCATGAGTGCAAAAAGCGTTGTAATGACCTCACACACAGCGCTAAGGCTAAGCGTGCCTCAAATTACAACTTGACTCTGGTGACTGGTGGTGGGCCTGCACCGGAGGAGGAAGACCTCACTCCACATGAGTCACTCGTTGCGGAGTTCATACCATCTGAATCGGTCGAAGGAGTGGGAGAGATGCCGGACTTTGATGCCCAGTCCAGTGAGTTTTGATGCGTGTTTGTCGAGGACGTGTGTGTTTTACTTGTGTGATGTGTTGTGCATGACTGCCACTACATGTCACGTGTACATGGTTATGATGTGTGAGTAATGCAATGCTTCCCTGATGCATGTCTACTCTGCTGGATGGTGGACATGTGGAGCAGACGGGGACTGTCCACATCACCACTTTTGCACCGTAGTCACATGCTGGTTACCAGTATGCCCCTCCGGTCCATGTTCCAGCTCACTGTCACTTCTGCATGTAGTGTGGGGTGAGCTTCCTCTCAGCCCTGGAAATTTGCATAGCATGACTGAAGTGCATGTGTTCTTGTGCCTGCAAGGGTGTAGCCAATGTAGGCATGCTCCCTTGCCCCTCAACCCCCTGCTCTGCACCCCAATTCCATTTTAGCACTGGTCTGCTACAATATTGCCGTTGGTTACTTCCCTGGTTATGCCTCCTGTGTACATTCTAACATCCAGCGGCCAATCTGCCAGACATATCCATTGTGGTACATACTTAGTACTTGATGCAGGGTGTCTCACTGTGCAGAGGTCAGATGCCCCGTAGGGCCATGAGTGCCCATTCATGCTCCATGTGCATTCCACGCATGCCCATATGTGTCCATGACTGGATGATCACTGTTACACAAGTCCATGATGACTCAAATTGCCTGGCATTTCATCTGCCTTCCCATGTCAACTGTGGCTCAGTACTGCATTGCACACATATTTAGGGTCTGATAATCTGTGAGGGTCACAGGCCTCAGCCTGTTTAATGGCCAATGACTCTGTCCAACTGGTGTAGTGTCTTCTTCACACGTGGGTGGACTCCAGAGGTTTCATCATGTGTCCTGCTTACTGTCACGATGCCCGCTCCCGGGGAGCCGGCTCAGGCCCTGCGTCCCCGAAAGCGGACATCAAGTCCCCGGGGAAGGTCCCAGCAACCCCTTATAGGGGCCCTTTGGACAGCGTCCTGGCGCCTATGGCGCCAGGCTCATAGAAAACGTCAGTCCTGGCGCCATAGGCGCCAGGCTCATTATGAAAGCGTTTGGGTGCACTTACCTGATGCAGACTATGCTGCAGAACCCCGGCGTACTTGAGGCCTGAAAGGAACTACTTTACCTGTGGGACTCATTTACCAACCGGGCGTGGTTGGGGAAGGATACATACCTGATTGGAGGAAGACACATTCTAGGAACTTCTTCCAAGGCTATTTAAACCACACCCGATCAGCCACACGTGCTTCGCGTTGTTCTGCATCTAGCAGCTGGACGCTCACCGTGTCTGCTCCTGCATCCTGACTTCTGCCACGCCTGCCAGCATCCTGAATCACCTGCAAAGGAAGGGAATAAGAGAACAGAAGAAGGAAAAGGCCTTACCTGCTAAATCTGCACCCCAGAGACATTTCGCTGACGATCCTGAAAAGGAAGACATTTATTTTTAAAAGCACATCGCATTGATTGCTGCAGCGCCTCATTCTACTCACCTTACAAGGCGCTTCCATGTTCTGCAGCGACCATCCGGATCCGCAGTCGCGCCCCAGCGCCTAGGAGAAAAAGACAATAACGAAGGTGAGAGAAAGAAGGGAAAAGGGAAGCTAAATCTCCATGTTAAGACTTACCTGCTGGGTCATTCCCTTTTCATTTCGGGTCAGCGCCGCATACAGGCATTTTCGGACCCCGGCCCCTAAGGGGAAAAAGACATCAGCATTAATGAGCGAATGAAAAGACATTACCAAGTCGCTCATTAAAGACTTACCTGATTTCCACAAGGATTTCACCTCTCATCTCGGGTCGGTGCCTGTTCCCCGGCATTCCGTACCCCGGCCCCTATGGGGGAAAAGACACTAGCATTAGAACATTAATGCATGGACACAAGGGGAACCACTTATCAAAAACTTACCTGGAAGCCAAGCAAGTTTGGTTCTCACCAATCCGAAAATCCAGTGAAGTAACTGGATACCAACGCGCCCCTGCATCAGAAGCAGGATGGAGAGCTCGTCCTTCCAGACCCTAAGGTGAGACGCTACGGGGAAGCACAGAAGGGTTTTGAGGAGGGTGAGAGGGGTAAGTGGGAGGCCGATTGCATTACCCCGCAGACAGTTAACCCCCTATTTTCACCTACAGAAGGATACTTCTGCGAGTAAGACAAGCCAGATTTGGGGCCCGGTCCAGTCCGTCTTCCGACCCCTGCGCATCACCTTAGACGAGGTCACAACAGCGCGAAATAGGCCAGCGCCTCCGTGGGAGTCAGGTGAGCGTTACACTTACTGTCCCATCATCATTTGCAGTGTTGTCACTTGACTCACATGAAGCTGTTGATGCTAGTCAACACTGTCTGTCAATACACATGTCTATGGTCAGCCTTTTGATACCATGCTAGGCGTCACTGCTTTTGCACTTAGGTGGAGGGGTGCTTTGCTTGTAGATATGCTACCCATTGAATGCACATTGCATGTGATGCCTGAAGTTGACCTTGCACTGCCTTCACATTTTCTGACACACACCATGAAGTCCTTGTACATGTAGGTAGTGAGTAACATACATATTTGCTGCACTGCATAGACCCACTTCAATGCAGACTGCCACCTTTCAACAGGTCTGATCGCAGAAGCAATTCCAAGTTGACCCAGCATGCATGCCAGGTTCTATTTTGTGTGTCACATGTCTGCCTGATGTGTTTGTTGTTGGTGTGTGTGTGTGTTGTGTGCTTCTAACATGTGTAGTGACCTTTTTTCTCACTATTTTTCAGATGATGACGCAATGGAGCCGGAGGATGGGGTGGTCATGCCAGGCACAAGGTTGTTATCACTACATCAACCCAGCACAAGTGGGGGTAGTGGGGTGGTAGGCCACAAAAACCCCCAGGTGCTACACTCCATCTTGTGTCTGGCTGCCTATGAGTCCAGCCCTGATGAACACTCTGACGACCATGTCGAGTTGGATGAGCATCAGGTCCATATGTCAGGGGTGAGTGAATCTGATGTGGACACTCCTCTGTCCGCAACACCTGCACTGAGGGGTCAGACAGTCTTGGAACCTCCGCTTGTGGTGGATCGGGATGCAGGGTCACCCTCCACACCAGTCACTGATGTGCCTGGGACATCACGTTGATGGGGGCATGTAGTCGTGCAGCCGCGGGCGGTGCCAACACAACAAGGACACACAGTCCTTGGAACCCGCAGGGGTCAAACCCAGCAACGTGGTCACCGCACGCAACCACAGTATACTGAGTGGGAGCAAGACATGACTGCCAATTCTAAATGGCAGGGGGCAGCAATGGAGAACATCACTGAGGGCATGGAGCGTGTGGCCCAATCTGTGCCCCCCCTGCTACGCAGGTGCTTCTCCAGCAGCAGGCGGCACGGTCCACGGCCCGCTCGCTCAGGCTGGGCATGGCAGCCTCAGACAGGGCAAACCAGGCTGAAATGTCGTCTCTGCGTCAAGCAATTGCTGCTCATGCAGAGGCACACATGAAGGCCCTGAGGGAGGAGCATGCTTCCCTCAGATCCACTCTGGGTGTCCTTCTGATGTCCCAGAGGGAGCGGGCAGAGGAGAGGTTTGCACAGCTTGAGCGTACCATCTCGGCTGAGCTACATGCTTGCCGGGAGGTGCAGCGGTTGTCCAGCCAGGCCTTGCAGGAGGAACTCCTTGTTACACGTGCTACCTTGCAAGAGGAAGCACGTGTATCACGGGAGGTTCTGCTTGCAGACCTACATGTCATCGCCACACAGAACCAGGCTCACCCGTCCGGCAAACCTGCTGCCGACGAGGGGAAAGCTGCGGCTAGGCGTGGTCATGCTCCTGTGCCACGTCCTCCTTTTCAGGAAGAGCCAGACTCAGACGACAATCTATCTCCCACATAGGTCGGGCTGTGCAGGCGTTGAGCCCATGGAGGTTTTTTTTTTCCTCAGCATCATCGCATGTGGGTGTTGAGCAGCACCCTGTACCTCCCCCCTCCTGGGTGCCCCCCCCCCCGGGTCGTATGTGGCCATTTTTGATTTTTCTTTTAGTTTAGTTAGTTAAGTTTCTGTTTGATAGTTAGTTTGAATAGGTAAAGTAGGTTTTTCATAGTTAGTGTAATTAGTTAATATAGTTTAAAATTGCTAGTCTATTGTGCTTTCATGTGACGGTGTGGTGCTTTGTGGCTTTTGAAAGCATCCACTGCCTGTTCCAGCTGGGCCCTTCAAGCTTGTCTTGTGTATGTGTTTGCTGCTTGGGGTCCTTGACTCACATATGCCACTCCTGCTTCCCTTATCCATGGGCTCGCAAGGATGGTTTGGTGTAACAGCCTATTACACAAGTGCAATGGACTGTCATATCTGTGGCATGTTTGCTGCTGTGGAACTTGTGTTAACACCCCTAGTGGGGATGATTGGGGTGTAATTGACCACTGTTCTTCTTTTGCTAGATGGGGTGTTTAATGATTCATGTGTACATTCATTGCTATGCATTGTGTAGTATGTTTCTTATCTTTAATGAACATGTGCTTGTTGAAAATCATGCCGTAGATAGTGTGTTCCACGCTGTTGCTGTGAAAGACGGACTGATGGTGTGATTTCTGATGTACGTCTCTGACATGGTCCACTCATGTAATGCCGGAAGAGACACACACAGATGGATATTAAGCATTAATCATGTGTTTCATGAACTTTCTGCAGCGGGATGAGCCTCAAGACCACCTTTGCCAGCAGACATGGGCCATTGGACGTCTGGAATCTGGACACGTTTGGTGGTGCCAACATCCGCATGTGTGCGCAAGCAGAGACACAGGGATTGCGATCATACATTCAATAAACAATGACGTGTTTCAAGGGACTCCAGGCAAGGTGAGCAGCACAGAGGGGTCACAACACAGCAAACCTTCCACCTGGCCAGTTGAACATGCATGCTTAGTAGCAGCACTGACGGTGAGCTTGGACAAATATTGGTGTTGAAGCGCACAAAACAGCTCAGATGTGTTGGTGGACTGATGGCTAGTTGATGGGAAAGTTGTCTGGGGCACCTGCATGGGCAGTGGCACATACCCTCCGGTCCACCATGATCCATTGAGGCACTTGTATTAGCCATGTAGCTTTGCAAGACATGGAATGAAGCAGCTCACAGGGACAGACAGCAAGGGACAGACTCTGGTGCAGTGCATTTAATTTCCAAGTAGAATTTGATACATGCACTGGCTACTTTATTTTGGTCATGGTGGTACAGGACTCGTTCTGAAGTCAGACCTTGCTATATGCGTCTGTCTGCTTACCCAGTGAACATTGCATGTTGTGTGAATCGTGACACATTGGTGTTACATATGCCACGCACCCACCGGTGCCTGACTTAATGCATTGACTGTGTATGAACCATCACAGGGGTAATGTTACGTATGGGTATGAAGCATCCACACAAGATTGTCTGTTTGTAGAGTATTGTGTTACTTTGAGGCATATTTGGTGGTGTGTTTGTGTGTTTTGGGCACGCACAGATTATTAACTGTGGCTCTCTTTGCAGCATTGAACTGCTCCTGTTCCCAGACCGGAGAGTGCGCAGGCAGAAGGCCAGCACTCACCCCAGAGATAAGTTTCTCTTTGACTTCCATTTGAGTAATTTGCTGCTATGTGCATGTGAACAAGTTTGGTCTATTTGTGTATGTGTTAATGTGTGTTCTACATTTTGGTGTATTCCCTACTTTCCAGTGTCAATCCTACTCCCCTCTCCTGCCCCTCATTCCTTTTATCCAGTATGCCAATGCTTGTGCCGACTGCATATCCCTGACCCTCCTTTCCCACCAGGGTCTCAGAGGCCTGTGTGAGTTAGACCTTGCAGGCACCCAGACCACGGTGGGGGTGGTTGTTTTGTGCCACTCCTGCGCCTGTACACAGGAGCTGTGACAGTAGACATCCGTTCGTGTTGCATCATTCTATGTTATGTACCACACATGGTTCAGATCCTGTTATGACATTGTTTTACTGTGCTACCTTGGTTGTTAACATCATTGTGGTAGTACTTGGCCTTTGTGGTGTACTGCTACTTGAAGTCATCTACTGGAGGCTGTTCTGGTTTGTTTTACTGCCTGCAGGGGATTTGCTTGGCTTCTGGGTTGTCCTGCATTGAGTTCTCTTGAATTTTGTGCTTTTGCAAATCTAGGTGGACCTTGAGGGTGCTGGCAACTTTTTACACACAAGGTGGGAGATGGTGACAAAGGGGAAGGGTGATCCTGTGGCCAGGTGGAATTCAAGGACATCGGATGAATAACCCAGATGCAGTTGTTCAGTGGGTCGTGGTGATTTGTGAGGGAGTGGGGGGTGTTTTGTTATTGATAGTTGCCTTGCCCTACAGTCTGATGGGCACCCTGAAATTGTAATTGTGCTTTCCTATGTACATGATGTATTCTGCTCATCAATGCCTGTTCATGTGTTGTGTTTACCTTTCAGGTGTGAGGGGATACTTGTGGTTTGACATGCTGGGGTATACACATGGTGAATGTTCACATGTGATGTGTAGAGGACAGTGATGGTCACTTGATTTCACATGCATATGTTGAGTGCATGTCCCTACTGACCCACACATTCGCACTATGATCCACTATGATCCACTACATGTACAACCACCCTTACATGTCCACGTGTACACTCTGCTTGCCTTCTGCCCAATGTGTCCCTGCAGCGAATGTTCTATGACCATTTGTGGATCCTGTACATCCTGTACATGCCTAATTTTGTTATTTTATGTAGTTTGTCGCTTAGATGTGATGCTCAGGGTGTGCATCACACACAATGGCTGTTCACTGTGCTGTGCGCTGAGCAGTGCGTTGCAGGAGGTGGGCACGGCACACAGTAGCTGCAGTGTTGATTATGCAATGCACATTGTGCATGTGGACAGGCATTCATTGCTATGTTTCAAATACAACTTTTGGAATGCATTTGGGTATGACTTATTTTGGGTGGGAGGTTGTTGGTCAGTCATTTCATCTGATTCCATGTCAGGCATCATTGTCTGATGCCCATTTACATTTTTCACATGGCAATGTGTACCTTATTGGTACTGTGTTGTGTATGGCTATTGCTGGCCATGTCATGTTGTGGTTTGGGAGGGTTTGAGTGACATACCAGTGACATACCAGTGATAGTCATGGCCTGTTTTGCAGGTCTGTGTGATTCACACCTTGCATGTGTGCCTTTTGGTCACACAGGATTGCTTGTGTTTAAGTAGCTAGGGATGCACGCAATGTGGCAATTCCATGGCAAAAATCTCCGGGTGGTAAGGTTGTGACAGTTGACTGTCTCTTTGTCATCATCGATTGTCACTTGGTATGTGCCAGGCCTGTGTGCACTCCGCAGGGTTGGGAGTTTAGGTGAAAAATCTGGCCACAAGCTGGGACCGGGTTTCCTCGCCATGTGCCCTATCCCCTCCCATGGGCAGCGCATGTGCCTATTGTTGGGGATGTGGGGGCGCCACCATGTCCACTGGTACGCTCTGCCGTGTTGCAACATTGTGCAGGACACATGCTGCCACAATGATCCTGCACACTATTGGGGGTGCATAGAGTAGCTGCCCGCCAGAGCGGTCAAGGGAGTGGAAGCGTGACTTGAGAACTCCGAATGTGCACTCCACTATGGCCCTGGTTGCAATATGGGCCGCGTTGTATCTTACCTGGGGTGGTGTGGTGGGGTTCCGGATTGGCGTCATCATGTGGTTGCTCAGAGGGTAGGTACTTTCCCCTGGGGAGGTGATAATGGTTGTGATTATTGGGGTTTGTGTATTTGTGTGTGTGTGTGACATGCATGCATGTGCACGAGCATTTGCACTCACCTAGGAGCCATGTGTCACCATGCTGCCCAGCTTCCAGGGCCCGGCTCAGGGCAGACATTCTGTATATGAAACTGTCATGGGTGGAGCCAGGGTAGTTTGCATAGACAGAGGTGATGATTCCCTTTGCATCGCATACCACCTGTACATTGATGGAATGCCATTGCTTGCAGTTTCGGTAGATGTGCTCAGTGGCCCTAGGTGGACGTAGGGCCACATGGGTGCAATCTATGGCACCAAGCACTTTGGGGAAGTGTGCCACCCTGTAAAAGTCCTGGACAACAGCCTGCCTTTCTGCGGGTGTTCTGGGCATGTATTTGTGCCTGCGGACTGAGGGGCGCGCTGTCATGATTGCCAATACCTGGTGTAGGCAGCGTGACTGCGTGGCCTGTGAGACCCCACCCACTATGGCAGTAGTCCGCTGAAAAGACCCAGTGGCCAAAAAATGCAGGACATTGAGCACCTTCTCCAAGGGGCTCAATGCTTGGGAGCAGAGGGTGGGGGATGTTATGTCATCTTCCCACTCCCTGACCAGATCTAGAATGATATGGGATGGAAACCTATAACTGCCATAGACCTGGTCACCAGGCATCCCAAAAAGGCTTGTCCGTGGTGAAAAAATGCGTGCCCTGGCTATTCTCCTCCTCCTACGGTGTCCCACGTTCAGTGCTGCGACAAATGGGGCATTCATCGTAGCTGTATATACGTGTTTGTTGTTTGCACACACTTTTATGCTGTGCGCGGGGACACTTCCGCCTGCCTTTGTGTGGCGGACGCGTTGATGCCTGTGTGCGTCTTTTGACGTGCGCGGGTTTCCCCTATTCGAATCCATGAATACGGGTTGTTCGCGTGCGTGTGGGAGTTCTGTGTAGTTCCCTGCAGTACTTCCCCAGTTATGCCTTCTTTTTCACGCTTTATTCCCCATTCCGCGTGTTACGCCCACTGTTCCGCCCACTTTTGTTGTGTGCTCTGCACTATGTGCGCTTTTGCTGTGCGCGAAGCGCGCACCGTTTGATGATGTGTGTGCCTGCGTGCGCCATGGACAGATTTGGCGCACAACCAGTGGGAAAGTAGCGCAGCGCCTCCCTTGAATCGCACGCGTGCGTGTGCGCTTGCTTTCTCACGCTTGCGCCTCCTTGCGCCTGCTTGCGCTGGGATTTCCGGCGCACGTTTGTTCCATGAATCGGCCCGTAAATGTTTACCCCAATATGAAATATATGTAGCCATACCCACTAACCAATCCCCGAGCCCTGTAGGTTTTTGTAAATATGATTATGTTATGATGTTTGTGATGTTGCATTCATAGCACTTAACCAATTGTTTTGTATTACCTCCCTGAGAGCCACAAAGTATGTATGCTTTACTTGGATGACACTGAAGCTGGTTTTGCCTTGCAATCTGTCTCTTTTATCATTGAGACTGGTTTGGATTGGCTCGAGTTTCACTGCCATTCTTGGGAATTTTAGGCCTACCGTAAAATTTCTAACTCCCGGGTTAGTGGAAGGAGGTTTACATTTGTTTTTTTTTTATATAAAGGAGTACATCATCCGCGTATAGAGAGACTATTTCTCTTTCGCTGCGGAGTGCTAAGTCCATGTTAATGTGACTTTGTCTAATAGAGGCTGCCAGGGGTTCTGCAGGGTAAGGCAAACAGGAGTGGGGAAAGCGGGCATCCTTGCCCAGTTCCCATGCCTAAACTTATCGGCTCAGATTGTCTGACTATTGCGTCAATCCTTGTAGCAGGGCTTGTATAAAGTAACTTTACTGACTTGAGGAAATCACCCCTGATCCTCGCTGTCTCCAGGACAGAAAATAGGAACTCCCATGACAAGCAGTCAAACTATTTTGCTGCATCGTATTTTTCGGAAGGTATACAGTCAATCAGCACTCCAATTGGCGAATCTGTTTTAGGATTTTTTACCGTATTAGTTGTCAGCATAGGATATACCTGGTGTTGTGACTGTACAACCCCTCCAATGTGAATTATTCCTTATTTTGGTATGTACATTTATGCCACAAACCGTAACTAAGTCTTAAATAAAGCAATAGAGCAGGTCCAATAACTTAGACAGCGTGTCATTCCATCAGTGTTTTATTTCATTTTCATATCTCATTTCCATATTTCCATCTTTCTCATGTCTCCCATTTCCTTCTCTCTACACGTGTTTCACCACAGTTTTATTGCAAATCATCAGGAGAGAACCTATAACCCAAAAAAGAAACCATAACCAAAAAGAAAAAGGAAAATGTGTTAAACGTCTTCATAAATTAAAGGGGTCATCACTTCTGTTCTTGACCCATTAGAGTTTGTATAGGCATGAGCAAGTTTACATTTGAATTACACTCACCCTATTGTTATTTTTAGTCCATCAGATTATGCTTTTGTTACTTGTCTTCTTTTGGCATTCAACCAATAAGTATTGGATTCATTCGTACTATGCTACTACATTTCCAGTGGACACAAATAAACCTTTCAATATAAAGTATACTATTTTTAGTGTGATTTTGAATTTGCCCATTAATAGTCATTCATTAATTAAAAAGTTTCTAGCACAATCTTTAGATGTGTACAACAGAGTGATCAGTAAGTTTAAACTAGACAGAACACTGAATTATTTTCTAAGGAGAAATGATTTAAATGGAATGCTGCTTTCTATGTGCGTATTGGAATCAAGAGTCTTTGTTTCATACCATGCCTTATCTGGGGACCCACTTGTCCCTGTTAGTACCGACGATCTGCGATGCAGAAATAAATGAAAATCACAGCTTTTTATAACCCTGCCTCGCATAATGATGTAATCACGTTGTTCACTATGAAATCGTTTGGGTGTTATCAGTTTCGAATTAAAGGAGAGTTCCGGGACTTTTTTTTTATTGTCCCTACGGTTCGGCCATGCGTTTTTAAGCATAACTCGGTAGATCGTAGAAAACTTTCCTATGGACCTTACCCGACTTTTCGTCCATTAACGCACTCGAAATCAGCCGCCATTTTATGATAATCCTATCACTTGCCGCATCGCCCAGGCTCACCTGCTTTTGCGGCACTAAATCAAATCCCCCGCCCCTGAAACAGACTTTATCAAAACATTCATATTCCCCGCCTCTATCCGTGACGTGACTGTGCTGCGTAGGCAAACGCGCCCAGGCGTCTTCTACGCGACTCCACACAGAACCCGGAAATCAACACAGATCAGCTCACACAACACAGCGCGCCACAATTCGCAATATGAAACTGTACTTTTAAATCGAACCGCAAGATTGTAAATTTGGTAAAGTACATTTATTTGACATCAAATGTTTAGAGAATATTCAGCGATTTTCATTTTTATTTGCTCACGTTCCAAAAAGTTCGTTTTGAGGCACGCGATGTTCCTTTGCTGTACACAGGGTCTTAGATCATCTCACAATACAGCGCCACAATTCGGAATATGAAACTGTGGTTTAAAAGCAAACTGCAAGATTGTACATTTGGCAAAGTACATTTATTGGACATCAAATGTTTAGAGAATATTCAGCGATTTTCATTTTTATTTGCTCTCGATCCAAAATAGTTCGTCTTGAGGCAAGCGATGTTCGTGTGCAGTACACAGGGTGTTGGTTTACGATAAAATAAGCTCTTCGGTCGCACTGATAATGGCATGGCTGTTCCAACGACGAGGCACTAGGCCACCACAGCGGTCTGTATGTTGCATCTAGCCGTTATGACCGCGTAAGGGCATACTTGTACTTGGCGATCGTCCCATAAAATGGTCAGGGTGGTAACGTTGTTCACGCGGAGAAGCAACTGGCGGTTATAAAATCCATCCGCCGGTGTCTGGTACTCGTGACACAGACAATAATGGGTGAAGTACCTGTTTGAAAAACATAAAAAATTAAATTAGTCTCACCATCAGATCTTTATTAAAATTATTCATTTTATATATTCGGTCGGGAAATTATTTCATAGCTAGGACAGTGCAACTGAGTTTTAAACGTCAAGGGGGGGCTGTAGGATACTGAGACAGTCCCTCAGTGCAGGGGTTGACAGGGAGTGCAGGTGGAGAGTGGAAGGGCCCAGGACCGAGATCGCAGACAGTGGACCAGTTGTAGCAGGGGAGAGGGAGAGAGAAAGCAGAAGCAAAGGTTTTGAGGTGCTTCCGTAAAAGTAGACGGTTCTCCCCAAGATAGTGCGCGGTACAAAACAATATGCCACATAGAACGAACAAGTACAACTTAACCCGTCTTTAAAGCTACTGTATAGTAATTGAATTGCGGTATAAACTCATCTAAAGAGTTACTTACATTATATTTGCATTTTCCATTGTGTCTGTGCGTAGGGCAGCCCCGAAATACCACTCCTTCTATGCCGACGTTATTTCTTCTAATGAACGAACATGAAATGGCTTTCGTTTCTGAAATTATATTCATTATCGTTTCTTACGTGGTCCCGGCCTGTCAAGGTCAAAATACAATAGAACCTTACACTGAGTCGTGGGCCATTCTGGCACCCGAGAAAAAATCAAAGCAGCTGACCTTCACTTTGAACGAGCACACATTCCTAGTTAGCTACATTCAGTGTAAGGCATTCTCACAGGACTTGAAATTTACACTCCATCTTTGCATTTTGTCTGCGTGCTTTGCAGCCCCACAGAACCATAAATACGGAGACATTCTATATTTTTTGAAAAATGATTTATATTACTGTTTGGTTTAATTTAATGCGCAAATGAACAAGGTTGGATAGATACACATATTCAATGGGCCTGCGACATGAGGAGACTCGAGAGAACAGACAATCAAATTACAATCATTTAAACCGTGATGTGTATTTCTCAATGAGTTCTTCTTTAGGTGGACATGGAACAGAGGCAATGTTGGGTGGCAATGCAGTTGTCCCCTGCACAGGTTCGTTCACAACTCCATTTATGTGCCTATCTAGGACGTCAACAATAAGTTTCTCAATAAACTCATATTGCATATCCTCAAACACTGGTTTGATCACCCATTGTTTACTTCTTTTAGTGAAGGCCTTATTGTAGCGAAGCGTCCCTAAAGTTCCGGTCGTCCTACTTTGTTGACGGCCAACATTATGGTTATGTGCCAAGACCGCTAAAAGAGTCCGATTTATCATGCCCTCCATGCCAAAATGCAATCGTTTTGGCCTGTACTTTAGGCACATATTGTGGAACACCTCCAAATCTCCTGTGTGGCAGAATTCCGTGAGTCCCCTCAAAGCTTTTGTTATAGTTTTATCAAATACAATCTTTTCAATGGCTTTGTGAGTGGGTGATGAAGGAATCAACCACTTCTTCTTCCGTGCCTCCTCTGTGGACAAATGGCCATGTTCACAATTGTGGAAATGTTGGTTCGTGTTCCATCGGTGAACGTTTGTACAGTGTGGCATTACTGACCGCCATTTTTCCAGTAGAATTTCCAACGACCCTCCACATGTTTTTGAGCTCCACCAAAGATGGTTGCTGATTGCCTTGGACCACTGTGAAATACCTTGCAATTCTTTTTTTTTACCTGCAGCCGACAATTTTTTATTGATTGATTTTGCAAGATGCCAAACGTCAAATTGGTGATTTATATTTTTGTACTGTTCTCTCATTGTCTTGGCAATTGAAACGTGTCTGTCCACCGAACTCACAATTTTCTTACTTTCCATGTCCTGAAAGTGGTAGGTGCAGTACTTGGCTGAAAATCCTGGGCTGTCGCACTGTCCATCACCGGCTAGCCTGAACCGTTTGCCCGCGAATGTACTATCAATAGACATTTTTTCCATTCTCCAAGCTTCGCTAATGGCTGGAAATAGATAATCGGTTTGGTATTTGTAGAACTGAGTTTTCGCAATGAAATGGATTCCCACAAACTGAAAGAAAGACTCTAATTTTTTAAAACTTGAACCACTAAAAAGTGCAGCCGCTGCACAAAGTAGATTGCCTGCTGGCAGTTGTCCCAGCATAGGTTGTGCAGACCATGTGAAAGGATGATATTTTGTACAGGTGGCATGTATTTTAAGGTTAGTGCCTCGTATTGCACGAGTCACATTAATCAATGGCTCCCCACATACTTCCCCACCTACCAAATGCCCACATTTAATCCGAATAATAATATCAATCAAACAACTATCGAATACAATGAATTTGGCCTCTTTCCTTATACTGTCACTCTGCATCCCAGCTGGTTCGGCCTGTAACGTTGAGGACATGTCACTCACATGAAAGGTAGAATCTCTGATATCGTCTTCCGCTATGTTCAGTAATATTGATGGTGTTTCATTGTCGTCTACTTCATTCTCTTCCATTGCAACATCTGTTCCTTCTCCGGCGATGGGTGAATAAAACAATTTCTTCAACTTTCTCGCGGTCTTAGTTTTTGCGGGTGTGGATTCTGTGAATTGATCTCCGACTGCATCCGAACTACCAGGAGGACATTCACTATCAATGGCTGGTGGTGGTATAGCTCCGTTGTCAATCACTTCATATTCTTCCCATTGGCACGATGCTTCTCCAGTCTCAAGTCCCTGCCAAAAGGTTTGACAAGCAACATCTCTCGTTCGCTTCACTGTCTGTGTAGATCTAGTTCGTACACCCACTCGCAACTAGAGGACAGATTGGAAAAGGGGTGTTCAGTTTAAACACAACTTACTGTATTGAACTATTAACAGTGAAAAACAACATAATATAGTGCCCAGGACACTAACCTTCTTTTGCTTTCTTTTCTTTGAAACTTTCTTGCCTCGAACTTCAACATCAGGACGCTGTTGCTCCGACTCGTGTGTGCATGTCTCCACTTCCTCTTGCGCTGCAACGACTATGTTTTCCTGATAAGCACATCCATCACGCACTGATGCTCCATCGACTCCCTGAAACATAGAACTTTCATTAGTATGTATAATAATATCGAAAACACAAAATGTACTTGGGGACCAATACCCACGTACATCTCAATAGCAAAACACGAATGAACGCTTTGTGTTGAACATTCAAACGACAATTATTCACGCATTGTTGATCTAGTTAGATGGAACTGTCAAGATCCATACCTCGGGCTCCTCATAGACTTCCATTGATGATATTATTGAAGATGATGCTTCAGTGACTCCCTGTAACACAGTAATTGCATTAGTATGGTTTTCAATTTTGATAAAAAGAACAGAAACTTTGTGCAGGCGTGAACGGCTCATCTAAATAGACCTGCACAAATGATCAGTTGTCTAAAATAAATAATGGATATGTAAATATGATTCGATTTGCTCGATCGTTGGAAGTGTCACCACCCAGAGATCTGCATCAACTACTAGGGGTGATGTTCTTGTAGAAGAAGCTCCGTCATCTCCCTGAAACATAGTACTTGCGTTAATAAAGAAGGAAGTATAGCGGATGTAATCACGTCATATGATTTCGCTTGATTGAACTGTCAGTATCCATACCTCGAAATGCATAAGAACATCAAGGGACGATGTAACTGCGGTGCACACTTCTGCAAGCTGTTGCGCCGACCCGTAACTGCACGCTCCCCCTTCTTCTTGGACTAATGCTCCATCGACTCCCTGAAACATAGGACTTTCATTAGTAATGAACACAATATTGAAAAAAGAAGACACATAGGAGGGCGACGACAGAAGGACATATCAATGGCTAAAAACGAAAGAAACATTGTGTGTAACAATCATGCTACAAGAATGCAAGATCTGATGATCTCCATCGATGGAACTGTCCTGAAACGTACCTCGAGCATCTGAGTGACATCAACGGTAGTCGTCAATACGTTGGACTCCTCAGCATCTCCCTGAAAGACAGTACTTGAATTATTTTGGATAACAATAATTATAACTGAAAACAAAGACTAGAGGACGAGTACAAGGGTGTACCATTAGGTAAAATAATTACACGATAAATTAAAACTATTGATTTACATGCCTAAAACAAGTCAGTGGCAGAATAGCCAAGTAAGATTACCCGATAGGCGCTTGAAGTGGCTGATGACTGCAATAACGACACGGATGGAGAATCTTCTGCCTTCATATTGAGTGGATACATAAATGGGGAAATTATTGTTAGCTAATGCTACACACTACCGCAAGGCCGAGAGATAAATACGTAAACTTGACTCACCAGTGGAGGGATGTGGACGAATAGAGTGGGAATAGCGGTTGAGAGCAATTTTCGCCTCGCTCGCGGTGTGTTCTTCTTTATTAGCAATGATGTGGAGTACATGTCAGAGGTAAAGTGCCTGCTGCAGATGCGGTATCGATCACCCCTCTTGTCCGCAAAGACTTCTAGGACTCTACTTTCAAGCTCAGAGGGTGGATATCCGCAATATCGGACCCATTCTCTTATCTGATCTATTGTCTTAGGGAAAACATGCATTATAGTACCTTCAGATTTATTATGGGTCTTCGAAGGGCAACCGCCAATGGAACAGGCAGGCATTGTGGAAAGTTCTGAAAAGTAAAGATCAACAATTCTCTATGAATACCAATGTGTTAAAAAATTAAATGACACATAAAAGGTTCAATGCAAGGTATGTTTTGGTTCTTGGAACTATACACGTTATTCACATGCGGATAAGTATTTGAATAACTTTAAAAAAATAGAAAAATAATTTGACTAAACTCAAAACATGTGTCTAGTTCCTTGCATGTACTGTCTTGAACGAAAAGAAATTGGACGCAAAATGAGTATGGTACATGGCCTTACCTTGACGAGCAAACAGTTAGATGCAGGGATCAGAGTAGTTTCTTGTCGTAGAACAGGGAGCAGTTCACAGGTTGCAAACTGACGAGTTTCCTCGAAGTGGTCACGGAAGTTCACAGAGACGAAGAGCAGATAACCAGCACCTTCACGGGTTGACTAGCAAAGTGCAAAGAAGTTCTCATTATAAATATGAAGTGGGTTATAAAGAATTCGAAACAGGGGTGTGTTTGTGAATGAATGACGTGTATATGTCGTGGCATTATGCGGTTTGCAGGGGGCCGTCCAGCGTGAGGGGGGATGCTTGGCAGGAGACACGGGGTCTGGCGGTAGACATGGGAACAACAACCCATGCTCTATAGACCACTTTGAAGTGTACATGGTCTTTGGCACCTCTTGGCCTTTATCGCTCCCTGACAGCTCCACTTGCCAGCGCAAGTACCCCGGTGCGAACTGCCTTTGATAGGGCGGGGGGTGGATTGGGGCGGTGGTCGTGCAGACAAGACACAGGAAGACTCGTGAATGGAGACACACTTATGTGGATTGCAGGGGGCCGTCCAGCGTGAGGGGGGATGCTTGGCAGGAGACACGGGGTCTGGCGGTAGACATGGGAACAACAACCCATGCTCTATAGACCACTTTGAAGTGTACATGGTCTTTGGCACCTCTTGGCCTTTATCGCTCCCTGACAGCTCCACTTGCCAGCGCAAGTACCCCGGTGCGAACTGCCTTTGATAGGGCGGGGGGTGGATTGGGGCGGTGGTCGTGCAGACAAGACTCGTTTGCCGCAGGGCCTCACCAAGGAGAGGCCATCTAACTGCATGTAAGAGGCAGGCTGCAGGATCTAGTACATGGAAGGCAGGGGGGTGAGTTTATAAATACCTCACCCTCCCAGGAGAATATATGGGTGCAGTTCACCCTGGAGACCCTGGATCCCTAGGCAGTTAGTCAGCAGCAGGCTGGCCTGTGGTGGCAAGGCGGCACGGGCCAGAGGGGGTCATCTCTGTACCCGGTGCCCAAAAGGATGATTTATTATGATCAACCATATTGATTATTTACCTATTACCATGTTTTGTATCAATAAAATCCAACGGCCTTCCTTTTATTGCCAACGCTTGAACAAAGTGGTGTGGTATGTATTTTTGGGGGAGGAGGCAAGGCCGGGAGGCTTGATGCCAACCCGCAAAATAAAATATGTATGTCTGCTGCATATGGGTTCAACGGTTATGTGGATTGAATGTGGGCGGCCAGCGTGAGGGAGGATGCTGGCCGGAGACATGTGGTGTGACAAGACAAGGCACAGGAAGACTATTCAATGGAGACACACTAGATTCATTTAAAAAATCAAAACAACCATTGTTAAAATATATGTTGGGTTTTATTTTAGATCTTAATTTCAATTGAACATAAATAATAAACATTACACATTGTAAAGTTGCGGTTGCAGCACATCCAGGGAAAATCCGCGGTATTGTCCACTGTCGCTGGGGAAATGTTGTCTAATGGCAAGTACCGCACAGGCAGGTATTACTCTCCGAACGCGGTGTCCGAGCCTCCCGTGAAGCCACCAAGTGAAGCAACGATAGGCCACCAGCCTGTACCACCTGTGAAAAGGACAAAGACTGATATGCAAATGGATATTTCCCATCTGTGAAAGGCACAGTGAGTAAAAGCAGTGGCTGCGAACTCTCAAGTGGTTAATAACCACTGAACAGGTTATCAGGCCTTGTTCTGTCGAGAGAGGGGCGCCCGCTACCGTTGTAAACTAAATTTTAAGGAACCTGGGATTGGTAACCCTAGGTCTCCTGGGGGCAACCAGACGTGGTCTCCCTCTCACTGTGCTTAGAGAGGCATCAGCTTCACCTCACTGATGATCCCCAACAAGGGTGAAACACGTGTATGGGGTTGCTGGTGGTACTCTCGTTCAGGTTGGAATTGCCATTGCATTTCGGTGCTGGACTGCCCCTGGGCAGGACAAAGACTGATATGCAAATGGATATTTCCCATCTGTGAAAGGCACAGTGAGTAAAAGCAGTGGCTGCGAACTCTCAAGTGGTTAATAACCACTGAACAGGTTATCAGGCCTTGTTCTGTCGAGAGAGGGGCGCCCGCTACCGTTGTAAACTAAATTTTAAGGAACCTGGGATTGGTAACCCTAGGTCTCCTGGGGGCAACCAGACGTGGTCTCCCTCTCACTGTGCTTAGAGAGGCATCAGCTTCACCTCACTGATGATCCCCAACAAGGGTGAAACACGTGTATGGGGTTGCTGGTGGTACTCTCGTTCAGGTTGGAATTGCCATTGCATTTCGGTGCTGGACTGCCCCTGGGCAGGACAAAGACTGATATGCAAATGGATATTTCCCATCTGTGAAAGGCACAGTGAGTAAAAGCAGTGGCTGCGAACTCTCAAGTGGTTAATAACCACTGAACAGGTTATCAGGCCTTGTTCTGTCGAGAGAGGGGCGCCCGCTACCGTTGTAAACTAAATTTTAAGGAACCTGGGATTGGTAACCCTAGGTCTCCTGGGGGCAACCAGACGTGGTCTCCCTCTCACTGTGCTTAGAGAGGCATCAGCTTCACCTCACTGATGATCCCCAACAAGGGTGAAACACGTGTATGGGGTTGCTGGTGGTACTCTCGTTCAGGTTGGAATTGCCATTGCATTTCGGTGCTGGACTGCCCCTGGGCAGGACAAAGACTGATATGCAAATGGATATTTCCCATCTGTGAAAGGCACAGTGAGTAAAAGCAGTGGCTGCGAACTCTCAAGTGGTTAATAACCACTGAACAGGTTATCAGGCCTTGTTCTGTCGAGAGAGGGGCGCCCGCTACCGTTGTAAACTAAATTTTAAGGAACCTGGGATTGGTAACCCTAGGTCTCCTGGGGGCAACCAGACGTGGTCTCCCTCTCACTGTGCTTAGAGAGGCATCAGCTTCACCTCACTGATGATCCCCAACAAGGGTGAAACACGTGTATGGGGTTGCTGGTGGTACTCTCGTTCAGGTTGGAATTGCCATTGCATTTCGGTGCTGGACTGCCCCTGGGCAGGACAAAGACTGATATGCAAATGGATATTTCCCATCTGTGAAAGGCACAGTGAGTAAAAGCAGTGGCTGCGAACTCTCAAGTGGTTAATAACCACTGAACAGGTTATCAGGCCTTGTTCTGTCGAGAGAGGGGCGCCCGCTACCGTTGTAAACTAAATTTTAAGGAACCTGGGATTGGTAACCCTAGGTCTCCTGGGGGCAACCAGACGTGGTCTCCCTCTCACTGTGCTTAGAGAGGCATCAGCTTCACCTCACTGATGATCCCCAACAAGGGTGAAACACGTGTATGGGGTTGCTGGTGGTACTCTCGTTCAGGTCGGAATTGCCATTGCATTTCGGTGCTGGACTACCCCTGGGCAGGACAAAGACTGATATGCAAATGGATATTTCCCATCTGTGAAAGGCACAGTGAGTAAAAGCAGTGGCTGCGAACTCTCAAGTGGTTAATAACCACTGAACAGGTTATCAGGCCTTGTTCTGTCGAGAGAGGGGCGCCCGCTACCGTTGTAAACTAAATTTTAAGGAACCTGGGATTGGTAACCCTAGGTCTCCTGGGGGCAACCAGACGTGGTCTCCCTCTCACTGTGCTTAGAGAGGCATCAGCTTCACCTCA
The DNA here is from genome assembly GCF_040938575.1 of Ambystoma mexicanum. NCBI lineage: Eukaryota > Metazoa > Chordata > Amphibia > Caudata > Ambystomatidae > Ambystoma > Ambystoma mexicanum. The sequence continues at coordinate 127,979,232 of NC_090941.1, forward strand.
CTGATGATCCCCAACAAGGGTGAAACACGTGTATGGGGTTGCTGGTGGTACTCTCGTTCAGGTTGGAATTGCCATTGCATTTCGGTGCTGGACTGCCCCTGGGCAGGACAAAGACTGATATGCAAATGGATATTTCCCATCTGTGAAAGGCACAGTGAGTAAAAGCAGTGGCTGCGAACTCTCAAGTGGTTAATAACCACTGAACAGGTTATCAGGCCTTGTTCTGTCGAGAGAGGGGCGCCCGCTACCGTTGTAAACTAAATTTTAAGGAACCTGGGATTGGTAACCCTAGGTCTCCTGGGGGCAACCAGACGTGGTCTCCCTCTCACTGTGCTTAGAGAGGCATCAGCTTCACCTCACTGATGATCCCCAACAAGGGTGAAACACGTGTATGGGGTTGCTGGTGGTACTCTCGTTCAGGTTGGAATTGCCATTGCATTTCGGTGCTGGACTGCCCCTGGGCAGGACAAAGACTGATATGCAAATGGATATTTCCCATCTGTGAAAGGCACAGTGAGTAAAAGCAGTGGCTGCGAACTCTCAAGTGGTTAATAACCACTGAACAGGTTATCAGGCCTTGTTCTGTCGAGAGAGGGGCGCCCGCTACCGTTGTAAACTAAATTTTAAGGAACCTGGGATTGGTAACCCTAGGTCTCCTGGGGGCAACCAGACGTGGTCTCCCTCTCACTGTGCTTAGAGAGGCATCAGCTTCACCTCACTGATGATCCCCAACAAGGGTGAAACACGTGTATGGGGTTGCTGGTGGTACTCTCGTTCAGGTTGGAATTGCCATTGCATTTCGGTGCTGGACTGCCCCTGGGCAGGACAAAGACTGATATGCAAATGGATATTTCCCATCTGTGAAAGGCACAGTGAGTAAAAGCAGTGGCTGCGAACTCTCAAGTGGTTAATAACCACTGAACAGGTTATCAGGCCTTGTTGTGTCGAGAGAGGGGCGCCCGCTACCGTTGTAAACTAAATTTTAAGGAACCTGGGATTGGTAACCCTAGGTCTCCTGGGGGCAACCAGACGTGGTCTCCCTCTCACTGTGCTTAGAGAGGCATCAGCTTCACCTCACTGATGATCCCCAACAAGGGTGAAACACGTGTATGGGGTTGCTGGTGGTACTCTCGTTCAGGTTGGAATTGCCATTGCATTTCGGTGCTGGACTGCCCCTGGGCAGGACAAAGACTGATATGCAAATGGATATTTCCCATCTGTGAAAGGCACAGTGAGTAAAAGCAGTGGCTGCGAACTCTCAAGTGGTTAATAACCACTGAACAGGTTATCAGGCCTTGTTCTGTCGAGAGAGGGGCGCCCGCTACCGTTGTAAACTGTATTAAAATGACAACTTTCTTATCACTGTCGATTCAGGTAAAAAATGTCATTCTGCTTTGAAAAAAATTCTATCTAGAAAATGCACAACATGGAACCAATTTACATGCATTCGAATGATATGTAGATGTAGTTTTATATGTGGGAGACGACCATGAAATAGTAGTGGCATCACTGACATCACAACCAGAGTATACTTACTCGTTACTCGGATTACGCGGACGAACAGTGCCGCAAAGTTCGTGCATAAGCACCATCATCATCCTCAACACGGTCCGTGAGAGGCAGGCTTCCCTGAACTCTGGCAGCTCGGTGATGCATTGCGGACTTGGCTCGCCTTCCGAAATGTAGGCCAAGCACCCGGAATTTTCACGGCAGCAGCAGTTCTCCTCCTCAGTTGGCATTAGCTCGCACCGATTGCACGTGCACCAGGTGGAGACGCCGTCCATGCGACATGGTCCAGGCTCTTCATCCGTTGACTGGTCCTCCCAACTGCCGTCCGAATCCCCATCGTTTTCGCGTGCTTGCCTTTCCAGTAGTTCTTCCTCGGTGTACTCGGGCTCGTACATATACAGCATTATTGTAGCCATTGTGTGGTAAAGAAAGTAAAATAATTTACAGAGATGGTACAGGTGTTCACAAGGCCTAGAAGCGGCGAAGGTAGCTGACCAGAGCACAGAAACGAGTCACAGAATACTCAAAGTAACACAGAGAGAGTAATGGAATCGAAAATCTGCTGCTGTGTGTTGTGAAACGGTGTGTTTATACTTATTGACGAAAGAGGCGTCCTGCCATTTCCATGGCGACACTTCATTAGCTGAGGCGCAGCGATTGTTGACACGAAACGTGCTTTGGCGTTGGGAAATGGGCGGTACGCGTCTGCTGATGTCAGGCTCAGGGGCGGGGGATTTGATTTAGTGCCGCAAAAGCAGGTGAGCCAGGGCGATGCGGCAAGTGATAGGATTATCATAAAATGGCGGCTGATTTCGAGTGCGTTAATGGACGAAAAGTCGGGTAAGGTCCATAGGAAAGTTTTCTACGATCTACCGAGTTATGCTTAAAAACACATGGCCGAACCGTAGGGACAATAAAAAAAAAGTCCCGGAACTCTCCTTTAAGGTATTTCTTCATTTATTAAAATACGCGATGGCGTCAACGCTTTAGATCCGAAAATAAAAATAAAAGAAAAACTACCTTAATTCTAAACTGACAAATATCTGACACAATGATAAAATATAAATTAACATTTGTGCTGATATCACCCAAACGATTTGATAATTGGTGGCATAGAGAACAGAGTCAACAACGCTACAGCAATCACGTGAACACGTGGCTATAGATTCTCTCCTGATGATCAAATAAAATTGTGGAGAAACACATGTAGAGAGATGGAAATGTAAGAGATGAGAAAGATGGACATATGGAAATGACATATGAAAATGAAATAAAACACTGATGGAATGACACACTGTCTAAGTTATTGAATCCACTCTATTGCTTTATTGAAAACTTACTTATGGTTTGTCGCATAAAGGTATATATCAAAATAAGGAATATTTCCCTGCATCTGTCAATGTGGCCTCTGCCTGGACTTTAGTCTCTAGCTGTACCAAGACTGCAAAACATCTGCGCAAATTGAGAGCAGTCAACCTACCTGGGAGGAATCTGCATTGATCTGGATGCATCAATGAAGGAATATGCCATAGGAGGCGATTGGCTGGGACTGGTGAAGATTTGTGTGTCAATGTTAAATAATGAAATTGACCTATAAGAGGAACAGAATATGGAGTAATTATTCAGTTTTGGTATAATATATTGATGATTGCTTCATGTAGGAAGCATTGACCTCTGGGCCTCCGACATGATTGCAGCAGCCTCAGAACCAATAGCGGGGCAAATGCCTTATCAAATTCAGTGGTGAGGCAATCAGATCCCCGGGGTTTTGGAGGCAGTAAGAGCTGTGATGACTTGGAGGATATCTGTCATGGAGATCGGGGCATTCAGATATTTGAATGCTTATTGATCTATTATAGGCATCCTTTTAGTATTCAGATACTTGTGTGTATGCTGTGGGGAAGTGGGATCAACTGGAGTGTAGAGATTAATGTAGAATAGGTGGAATTCATTAAGAACCCCTCGGTGGATGAGGCAAGTTTATCGTCTGCTGATTTTATACCTGAGATGTCTTTTCTCCCCAGCTCCTGATTTAACATATGTGCTAGTAAGCAACCTTGTCTGCCCTCGTTCCTATACCTTCTAGCCCGGAAGGATCTATTGAGAAATATCACCTCTTGCTCTACAAGGGACATTAACTCCTCTTGTTTTGCTCTTAGTGAGGAGCAACGTTTTATCTGGAGACTGATTCAATTCCTTTTCCAAGTCTTTTAAATCAGACTCAACCTGGTCCAACTCCCGCTGGATAGTCTTGAGCACCCCGTTCTCGATACTCATACAAATGCCCTGAATGTAGAGCTTGAACCGTGGAATCCTGTGTGACGGATCACACATTACTTTCAAACAATAACATTGCCTTCTCTACTTCCAATTTAAGGACTACATCAGTGAGGGAAGATGACTTAAAATGCCACATGGGACATTGGAGGGTCAGGTCTCAAGTACAAACTCTCAAACTAGTGGTGAGTAATACAAAAAAGGTTCTTGGTACTAAACCACTGCTCTTTTTTTTACACACCAAAGGAGATGGGGCATAAATGTAGTCTATCCTATACCACATATTGTGGCTGATGAATAGAAGGAGTATTCTTGAGGGGAGGGATGGAGAGTTCTCCATACGCCCACCAGCAGAGAGTGAGTGGTGCTGCGGTGTCATAGCAGACCTATTCTTTTCCATATGGAGAATAGTAATCCACTAGCCAGATGATGCATGTGTCAATGTAGTTCAGCAGACACTTAGTCAAAAGGGATTCATGGAAACAGAGGTGGCTCTATATTAGGGACATATATGTTCACTATGGTTGCATTGGTGCGAGCTAGCATCCCAGACACTTTGATATACCCCCCATTCAGGTCCAATTCGAAACGTGTTAGTGTAAAGCTTGGGGTCCTATGTATTAATGTCAAAACACCTCTGGAGTTTGTGGAAAAAGAAGTGTAACATCTAGAGTTACCACATATCCTAGCAAAGCCTTAACTAGACAAGACAACAAGATGCGGCTCTTGTAGCAGGAGAATGTTTACGGGCCTTAATGATTGAGTTTTGGCCTCGTACATTCCGGCTCGCAAAGAGGCCACAGCATGTGCTCTGAAGGTGAAGGTGGAGGTTTTTTTAAGAGTGTATGGATGTAATTTGACATTCACTAGTCTCTAACAAACATACCTGGGGGTCGTACCCCTGAGCATTGTGATGATTTTTTACTTTAAAAAGAGGGGGTACAGCCCCAACCCCAAACCTTACCCCCTCCCCCACCGACTCTGCCAACCCCTATAACCTGATAACCAATGACAAGAGATGCCTACTGTTATAGGGCCAACTGCCCCAAGCCACAGTCAAGACAGATTCACACAGAGTTCCCGCTAAGGGTCTAGAACCAGCAGCTATACGTTTATAAAGCATCATATTCTCACTTAGAACCCATATATAAGCAACGTCTTTCCCCAAATAGAACCAGTTTGTGCAGATTATAAGCCGAGCTCCATATGCCCATAGCGCAAGAATACTCTCACACCACTCTGACATCAGTTTGCTGTGCAAGTGTAGGCCTACAGCGGGCCTACACATAACAAAGTGTGCCACTGAGTGTGCTGCTCTCGACTATCCAAATGCCTCTAACTGTACTCTCTCCAATTCATCAAAAATCCTTTTCCAAAGGAGAAATGATATGTGCATGGCAGGTGCATCCAGAAAATAATCTCTGCTTAGCATTTTACATCTTGTACAAAATGGCCAAAGTGCATAAAAAAATAATGTGTGTACTTTAAACCCCATAAACAGATGCTTTAGAGTTTCCCTCTGACTGGTAGGTCCACAAACCTATACATAGTTCTACTTTCTTTGAACATCCCAAGGTATCAACTGTTTGTAATAAATTAAACTAACATTTCATTTTAAAAAAAAACATATATCCTGTGGCTATTTATAAAACAGATTAACACTTAGATATTCCAATGGTGCAGATTCGGCAAATGCATAATTTGAATCATTCATTAAATCCCACTTACCAGCTTTTGCTTTCAAGAATTTTATGTTGGCATCAATCTTACTCATGAATCACATTTTGAAGTTAGTCTCCTTTTCTAATATTTCAGTTAAAATATAAAACTCTGTATTTTCCTATGCACATTGTAATATTATTAATAACACCAATTACCAAACTATCAAAATATATTCTTGGGATTGCAGGCCTAATACTGCCCTTATTAACACAAATTGGAGTAGTGGTGCAGAGGACACAGCACTGGTTTCCAAAAAATTGCCTTCCATAACTTGTTGCCACTCCAATGTATTATCTATTTTTACATCTCACACATATAAAATAATGGGAATCACTTTCAAAGAATATGCCTTAATTAGAGGAATAAGGGAACAATCTCCATAGTTCTAATCAAAACAATCCAAAAGAGACCATGAGGGCATCTAACAGTTTATTGAGAGACCACCATCAACACAGGGAGTTCCTTCCCTCCCCGCTGAAGGTGCACACAACAAACTGTTTAATGGATTATTTGTCTGTCTTATTTCAGATTCATACCATGCCTCTTGGATCCCTACCCCAGTGCCACCAATTAGCCAAGAAACAGGCCAGGCCAAAGTATATTTATTTTAATAACAGGTAATGGAGATCGAACTAAGACTAAGCATGGCACCTGCTCTGTGTCCCACAATTACAATTCTTTTTACATAATTAAACCACACAAGCTGGTTGGGAAGACTCAAATCACAATACTTTACTTTATACAGATTTCATTTAATGTAATAATCAACACTGGTCAATTAAAAAAATCAATTTACATATGCACTGCTGTGCAATTTCGATTTCCCTGAATGCTTAAAAAGGCTAGCAGATTGGATTACAATGTTGGATACAGGAGGTGTCACTTTTCCAAGTACTTCTCCCCCAGCTCCAAAAACCCATGCATCAATACCATGCAACACCCTTCTATTCAAAGGCCAGGTCTAGTGAGTGGGGACAGTTTTAGAAGTTTGTTTTCTGACCACCTCAATTAAATGTCTGCGTTGGGGAAGTTGGATAGAAAAATTGGGAAAATTAAACATTTTGAATGTTCAGACCCCCCCTCCACTTAAAGGCCTGTGTTAGGGAAGCTGTACAGTGAAATGGCGATGATTTAGAATGTTGGATTTTCAGACACCTCCACTTAAAGGCCTGTGTTGGGGAAGCTGGACAGTAAAAATGTGGTTGATATAGGAATTTGGGATTTTCAGAACCCCCCTCCACTTAAAGGTCTGTGTTGGGGAAGTTGGCCGTTAAGAGATGTTTCTAGTTTAGGGACAGGGGCACCCCTTTTCCTTAAAGAAGCTATGGTCAATAGAACCAATTGGATTACCCAATTAAATTACAGGCTATAGTTGTCAGTGTACACTGGGAATGACCTTTGGTAATTTTGAATGTTAACAAAAATCACCCTGGTGTATTTTGCTAAATGGGAATTAATGCAATTTATATTCAGTCAAATAGGCAAAGTATCTACACAGTTGGCCCCCACCCACTAATGATAAAGATCCCACCAATGAAAGGGAATAGGTTAATTATATAGATCCCTGCTGATCTTTTGCTGGTCAATCTACTTGCTTTTGGAAATCTCTGGGCCTGGCCCTCGGGGACTGAGTAACTTTGCTTGTAGGGGAAAACCAGGATTCTAGCCACAACTTCAATTACTTGGATTCAGCAGTACTTCTCTCTCTGGCTCCAGTGAAAAATCAAAACCTCTGCTTTCTAGTGTCCACAGCAAGAGAAATCTTCAGCCCTTGGAATATTTTCCCTAGATGACATTTTCAGAAGATCTCCTTTGGTGATTTTTGGCAGCTGTCTCCTGCTAATCTTTTTGGAGCTCTCCCTGTTGCTAAGTTTTAGCAGCTCTCACTTTCTCTCATAGTGCATCCACTTTATATACCAGTGACGACACTGTCAAGATTTCAACATGGGCAGTGCCCTGCAAGAATTCTCACACAGAATTCTTCCCATTTCTCTCCATACCCCAAGCTCATCCCTTGTATAAGGTTCAGGATTCTAGAAGAGAAATATGGCAACTGCCATATGAAATTCCCCTTTTTTTCTTATGTCAAGTTTAGCCAGAAAGTAGCTATGTGGCAAAACTTCATAATTTTCTAGTAGCTGCTATAATTTATATATATTCCGCTTGAGCTAATCATGGAGAATCAAATAAAATGGCAGCCGGGACTGCAACATGTTGCACGGCCGTGTGGCAATTTGTTGCAATGTATACAAAACGCGTAATAGTTGTGAAGATGCCATTTATTCTCCAAATACATACTTTTACCCTCTACCAGCATGCCAATTCTTAAATTCTGGACATGTTCAGAGCAGCCAGAAACACATTTTAGCTTACCATTACAATTCCCTAAATTGCATGTGTACCAGTTCTATTTCAACAAACTCACCTTGAAATGGTCTTAAAAATTACACATGAATGGATACAGTGTGACCTGTGGTTGCTGAGAACATGCATCAGTTATGATAGTCCATTTAAACTAACGGGAAATCTTCATATGAATGCAAATCTTAGCTCTCCTTTTTTCCGTCCATTTCCCATTCTAGTATTTGAATTTGGTAGGCCGCAGGTCGTAAATAGTAGGGATGCATCAGCGACACAGAAATCCCCACTGCAGATAATGAGCTAGGCCAGCCCTGTGATGTCACGAGGCCCTGCTGACATCTGGCATCCTGTCCAGTTATCTGAAGTTGACCATCATTTTGATCTGAAAACCTTCTATTTCCTTGTACTTCTTTTCAGCATTCTGCTCCCCTTGATTGCAGCCCCTGTTTTCACAGCTCCTCCCTACACTCCAGCCACGCACTGGCTGTGCCATTTGCCCTGCAAAAAAATGAGCCTTCAGAGACAATAGGTCTATCCATGGGGGATGCTCCTTTTCAACACCTTTAAGGGCGGTCCACACTACATTGCAGCTCTAAATAGCTGGGACGCAATAACTTCAAAATAATTCCCTTTCAGATCCAGAGGCTAACAGGCTTGCAGTGGGGAATCCATTTGCAAATTCTGCACAGAGACCAACAGATTTTCCATGGCTGAATGAACACACATATTGCATTTTCTAACATCAGCCTTTATTTAAATACTGTGTATTTTACTGATCGGGTTCTCTTTGCTTTTGCATCGGTGGATTTCTTCTTTATGTTCACACACCATTGGTTTTAAAAAGGACTGCTGAAAGTACAGGTTGGTTTATTTCAGTCATTAACAGAATATAACTTTCATTATCTGCTGTTCGTTTTCATGCTGAAAAGAGTGTCTGAGTTGTCATAGTGAACCACCTGTTGATGGGTGGCAGCGTCAGTGAAAATGTTCCATTTATTCTCAGCCTGCAATGTGATGTGCTTTTCCACTCTGCACTCTCATTACATTGTTTTCTTCAGCTTTCTCTGGATTTCAACTGCAGAAAGACACCCCCATAGTGTGCCTAAATAGTCCCATTTTCAGCTCGAAGGTTTATGAATGCTGGTAGGTCATTTTTCCAGTGGGCCCTTCAGTTCTATTGGTTTGAGGCATTTGATTAAACCCCAGAGACAGCAACTATTTTCTATTTGTTGTATTTATACTCATTGGAGAACTAAAAATCAATAGCTACTTGCCAAATACAACTGTTCCTCACTATGTTATGATATTTTATTTGTATCACACTCGTACACAAGTGTTTCAAAGCGTGACTAGGTAAGGGAGGGGAACAGGGGAGAAAACAACACAACAACGGTCTTAATAGGCCCAGTGACATTGAGAACGCGTAAGTGCATGGGAATGGGAAAAGGCAAAAAGTGCATGGAAGGGGGAAGAGTGGAAAGTGCGGAGCAGAGGAGAGCAGGTACATAATAATAAATACATATAAATAGAAAATGGAGGCAACAAACAGTGGTAGTGCAGACAGCAAGTGGCAAGTGCTGTGTTTAAGGCAGCAGACTCGGTAAGTCTGATAAGTGCAGAAAAAGAACACAAATGGGGTGGGGGCTGTAAGGGTACAGAAACAGTCCCCAGTGCAAATAGTGGCCAGGAGGCAGCGGAGGAGGGTGGCAGGGTGAACAGGTACCTGGGCCCAGGGGACAGAGGGTGGCCAGGTGCACAGTGCCAAGAGAGAGCAGATCAGCAGGGGAGAGGGGGAGCGAAGGCGGAAGCAAAGAGGAAGGTCTTGAGGTTCTTCCAGAACCGGAGATGGTTCTCCTCAATTTTTAGATTGCCAGGGAGGTTTTTCCAGAGGAAGGCCCCCGCCGAAGACAGAGATCTACCCCCAGCTTGTTTCTTTGAAAGACAATTGACCCAGAGGGAGTTAGAGGTAGAAGAGCTATGAGCGAGAGAGGGGAGGTATTTGCGGAGGCATAGCTGAAGGTATTTTGGACCCAGGCCCCAGAAAGACTTGTGGACAATGCAGAGGGTTTTGAATGTAATCCTTGCATCGACTGGGAGCCAATGGAGAGATTTCAGGGCTGGAGAGATACGATCCCAGGGCTTGAGGCCAAGGTCAAGTCTCACAGTCCTGTTCAGGATAAGTTGTAGAGGGCGGAAAGTAGAGAAAGGTAGATTTAGAAAGAGGCTGTTATAATAGTTCAATCTAGAGAGAACCAGAGCTTGGGAGACAGTGAGCTTCTGAGGAAAGGAGAGGAAAGGCAGAGTACCTCTGAGGAGGTGCAGTAGGAAGTTTGACTTTTTAGAGACCTTAGAGATATGGGCAGAGAAGGAAAGTGTGGAGTCAAAGATGACCCTGAGGTTCTTAGCCTCGCTGGTAGGGGTAGGAGGAGGGCCAAGGGAGGCCAGCCAGAGGGTGAGTGAGAAGGATGGAGATGGTGTGCCGATGAGGAGGATCTCAGTCTCACTATATCTTACCCCCATCAATGTTCCATTCAAAATATGTCCTCTTTGGAATTCTTTCAAAGATCATCATTTCCTTTTTTTCCAGATTAATTTAGAGTTGTGGTGACTAGTAACTATACTGGAGCCCAACATGCATCACATCTATGTTTACAATATCATGAGCGAATCCTATCCAATTTATATAGCTCAATCCTAGTTTGAGTGGATAGATCCTAATAGCAGTTAGTTTATTTTTCAGTTCTGCTATATATACATTAAAGAAGGTGTGCTTCAAGACAAGATTTACTTTAATATTGTTAGTTAGTGAACCATTTCCATTTACAGGAACACCATATCCAAATTCAATAATATTATTATTTTAAAAAGCTATCAGCAAGGCCCACCCTTGTAGATTGTCCCATCATTTCCTCTATTCTTAAAATTATGGATTATAATAATAGATAATGTATCGCTAGCTAAATTAATGTATTGTCCACCACTAACAGCTCAATAGAGATGTACTGCTATTAGATGATTAACCTCTATATCTAAGTTAATTAGCTCTGCAGAGATCACACTAGCTACAGCTATAATAAGGCACATCTTAGCCCTGCCCATTGATCCCTTCACTACCAGATTTAAAAATAGTATAACTATCTAAAATACTTCACCTCTTGCAATTGAATCACTGGGTTATTGTAAATTGGTTATAAACCTGTTTCAATATATCTAAAAAACGATTGTAGCACTGGGTGTTCTAGGACTATAATTTGAATTTATTTGCATCTTGCACTGGGAAATGGCGATGGACTAATTTGCATAATTCATGGTAACCCAACCCATTCCTTATGGAGCCGTTTCTTCTCCAGGAGTCACTCCACATATACACTCGATAGCCTCCCTAGAATTCTTCCATGATTTAACTCCAATATTAATGTTTTGCTGCATTGCTTTAGGTCTTTTTTATTTAATCTCATAATATCAACATGCTTACTATAAACATCTTTCCGTGATGTAACGTCAGCTGCCAAGAATGCTTCCTCATTTAATATCTTCATGACCACTGATGACCTTAAATGAATCTTTACTGAAGTGATTGATTTTGGATTGTGGAATTCCACCTAAGTTATATCTTCTGAGGTAATCACTTGAGGAAGAGGAATGTAAAATGCTTAAGATTTTATGTCAATTTCATAGATGGGCTTTATAATTGTTCCCCTTTGGAAATAGATCTTCCATATGAATGATGGGCTCAGCCACATGCAGATTTTTTTTCCAATCTTTTAACTATGTTTCCTTTCCTTCTCAGGAAACTTTACTTGGGTTAATTCAGATTTCTCGCTAAATTCATAACTGCCTGCTTCTCTAAAATGGAAGGGTCACATATATATTATTGATTAATAACTATGACAGCTAACAAAGGAAGAAAATGTAGTTCCCTTTTTTAGAGACTTTAATATACTGGGTTTGTTTCTTTGCTTTTCGTGAAAATCCATTGAACTAACAAGTTCTGTACTCTGATCACAATCAGTCCCAAAGGAAATGTAAATATTGTCCCCATTAATCGTATATCCTGAGTTCTCAAACAATAACCTTGACTGGATAGTTCAGTTTCACACATGTTCAGTGACTCTTCACTGTGTAGATTATGTGAAGAATATGCCAATAATGTAGGCTTAAATCAATACAAGCAAATACATAGCTGTAGCAGCTGGTAATCTTATATCATGACTCACTACACATTCTCTAAGTAAGGTGAGTTATACAGGATAGTTAGGTCAGTTATACAGGATGTGCCAGTCTAGCAAGTCTGCAAAGACTGCACTGGCTGCTTTCACTTCTGATTACTTTCACTTGCGCTGTGTTCTGGCTATTAGTTTGTAAACCAGCAGAACTCGGTTGCAGGTCAGCATCAGTGCCTCGCAGCATTCTTCGCATTTGTTCCTGCCTCTGAAAAACCCAGCCCCCACAGCAGACGAGTATCAGACACGCTGGCACCCAATTTTACTTCTGTTCACTTTTGTGCACCCTTTCTTCTGTCAGCTAGTTTTTAAACCAGTGTCCCCTTTACTTGTTTGCACATAAGCATAAGTGACTTGCAGCGCCCCTCTCATTAAAAGCCACTTCCAAAAAAACATCCACTATCAGAGAATCCTAAACATGGCTGCGCGCCTTTCTGCGCACTTGCATGCCTCTGACTGAGCACTGGGCATCCATGTCCTAAATGCCGACCTCACCCATGTGGTCGTTGATGGTCTCAAGGTCAATCAACTGTCAGAGGAGGTTGCTGAGAGAATGCAACTGGCCTCATGCCAAGTAATCTGTCTTGCCTTCAAGGCTGTATAACCTTAATGACTTGAATGTGGCAATAAGACCCGAGGCGGCGGGCCAATACCCCCGCAGGTAATGCCCCCGGTGTCATAGTTACGGACCCGAGCGTAGCGATGGCCTAAACGAAGCCCCGGAGGTATTACCATGGGCGGTATTGCCCCGCCGCCGAGGGTCTTATAGCCATTATTATCATGGCCCGTTAACGCGGGGTACTAAATGCATTTTTTTCCGTTTCGAAATGCTGCTACGTTTCGAAACAGAAAACATTTTTTTAAAATAAAAGGTGAAAGAAATGGCTGTCGGGAAAGGGAAAACGTAGTCCATTTTCCCTTTTCATGGAAGGTAAGTGGGGTTGGGAGGGCGGGGAGGGGATAGTTTGCGGGGGAGGAGGGCGGAGGAAAAAGAAAACTTGCCTGAGTCCGCGGCGAGGGACGAAGGCAGCCTCCAGCCATGGGGAGGCTGGGAGCGGGGATTGCCCAATTTCGAGCCTCTTCGTTGGATACGGGGCTGCCACGCCCCTCGCCGGGATCAGAGTACCGGACACGCACAGGATGCACTGGTGTACAAGGGAATACCATGAGGTGTGGCTTGCAAAAGAGCCAATCCACACATTGTATTCCCGGTGTACAGCGCGTGCCAGGTACTAATGTACAGTATAAATCAAAGAACAGTGGCTGGCATGTGGCTAGTCAGTGGCCGAGACACTGATTATATGCAACCGAAAAAAACATGATAATCCCGATATCTGAATACTGGACTGAGAGAATGTCATCAACTGCACAAAGGCAATGCATGAAAGATAATATTCGAGGAAGGACAGAGCAAGCATATTAGGACATGTGGGCCCCATTCTTGGACTTGTATGAAAGATCTGCTGCTCGCATCCGTCGCCCATGTAATGTTCACTTTTTAATAGGCTTTGAATATCTTTTTGTCATATTTTATGATGCTTTGGGTATGCCAAATGATTTATTTTAATGTTGATTTACTTTAACTTGCAAGTAACACAGATAACGTCTGCAAGGCAGATTATGTGTAGGGTGTGCTGTGGCTGCATCTGGGTGTAGAGAAAGTGGGTGGGGTAAGGGCACTCTGGGCTACTATGTGATATATTGGATGCTGATTGGATGTTCGTCTCACCACCTGTATTTGTGTGTAGGTAGATTATGCTAGCGCTGCAGTGGCGACTTGAGAGAATCTAAGTACATAATGGGGAAGAAGATTATGAGTATTCCTGGTAATGTATTAACAATTCATCCAGCACAGGCAGGAGCAGGCTCGTGCGTAAGGTGGGGTAGGCTTATGATTGTTGTTATTCTAATTCTAAATTAATTAATAATTGTGGGCTCATTACTGCAGTTGAGCTGTGTTTCTGTTGCCTGTGCCACCAGATAAAGAGCGCAATTTCTTTTCCTCTGTTTCTCATTCTGTCCTGTGTTTTCGACAAGTGCATTGCAAATACATTTGAATAGAATCCTCAAATGTCAAAAAAACAACTAGAGAATTTCCAATGACCTTCAACAGGATGAAGGGTGTTCATTCTTTAAACAGCAACATTCTGACAGGGGATTGGTGTAGTTAAAAACACTCTGTTAAAAGCAACCATAGATATTTTGACAACATGATTTCTCTGCTCTGTGATTCTGAGGGTTATAATAATACAGGAAGCCCTGAAGTTTCTAAAGAAGGCATGTTGCAATGCCAGGCAGCGTGGCAGGATCCTTCTTTGCTGGCTCACTGGTATACGCCCACCACCCCCCCTTCTTGCCCAACCCACCCATGCCTGCTGCACATCAAGAATTTTCTTGGCAGTACCACCATCAAAGCCTGTCCATCCGCTGCTGAGAAGGCGCCTGTGAAATGGACAGGGTCTAGGTCTGCCCATGAAAACCCATCCCTCACTATGTGGCTTACTATAGGCACGAAGCATTTACTGGGTGAAACTGTTTACAGTTCTGATCAGAGACAGCATATGTTCCGTCAGCTGCCCTGTCAGTAAGCAAATGCCTATGATAGCATACACTATCAACCTGATTCATAGAACAGTGCAAAGTGTATTTTTGCCGTGCAAAGTGACTTTGCATGGCGAAAAGATACTTTGCACTGTTCCATGAATCAGGGTGTTTGTTGCAGTGCAAAGTCACTTTGCACCAGTGAAAAGTACTTTGCACCATGCAAAATATTCAATGAATCAGGTCCATAGGGGGCAGATTTTCAAATACCTGTGAATCTCAAGGAGATTTTTAAAAAAATTTTTTTAAATGTTTTTATTTTTTTATCTTATTTATTCCACTTGCCATGTACTGCACTTTCCCCTCTTCCTTTTCCCCCTTGCACTCTTCCTTTTTCCCCCCTTCCCATGCACTTGTGCGATCTGAATGACACCTGGCCTAGTAAGATCGTTGTCTGTCCTCCCTTTGTTCCCCCCTTGCCTCATCCCGCCTTGAACCACTTGTGTAGAGGCGCGTTATAAATGCCTTATCATATTATATCATATCATATCATGGTGCATAGATGCACCAGTGCCATTGCGCATTTCATTTAGACGACACCCATAAGTAGCGGAGGGCCAGATTCGCCAAACCTTTGTTGGCGCCAGTGAGGACATGCGCTAGAGCATTGCCTCACTTGCAGCTAAAAAAAGAGCAGCCCAATTCAAAAAGGACTCATGCATATGCCCGTGTCCCTCTTTCTGCATTTGCTTAAATAAGGGCCATTACTGAACATTTAAAAGTGCATTCCGATTCACACGCGGGATGCGCTCTTAAATATGCGGAAATTCCAAACAGGCACAGCGGGAATCAAACATCATGGCAGGGTCATTTCTGACCGTGACATTATTTGTTTTTGCAATGTGGCAGCCACAATCTAAACCATGTGAAATGTGCTCACAGCACCCACGTGGTTGCTGGGCGCCTGCCATTCATTAGTGTAAGGAGTGTAATCCCGACACTAATGTATGCAAGGGGGCTGGACAGGGCATCCTTGTGCCACTGTGCAGCCCCTCCTGAATAAACAGGTTACCTCTGAGAATGAAGGTGATCTGCAGATTTCACAATGCGGGCAAATGAAAAAAGTGCATCCTCTGACTCCTCTGACTCGTAGTGAGCAAGTGTGAGCAAATAGTTGAGAAAAAGAGGTGCAAATAAGTGCTCATTTAATGTAGCATCTGATGAGAGGCTCATGTTACTGGAGCATCCGTCCGATGACCACATCTTGGTGTGAAAATGCTGACACGCGCATCACTTTCATCAGATGTACCAAAAATGAGTGCACCTACCCTAAAAGCACAAGCAAAGTATTTGAGAGAGTTTGTTTAATGTTCATTCCCTTTTTGTCTTATGTGCATAATAAGTCTGGGAATAAGACAGTAATGCATATGTATTTAACTTCAGTGGTGTGGGGAGTTTACCTTGTACAGTGGATCACTTCTCATGGGGCTAAGCGTGTTCCGTTTAAAAGTCTCAGGTGGTAGTTTCGGTTTGCCATTCAGGAATGTTCTAGAGCAATGTCTAGGATTGTCTTGATGTAGAGTAGAATTATGCATTTAATTCATATAATTGTGTACAAACTGGCCGTTTGATTGCTAGACATCCACATGGAAAGTGTTTAATTCCTAATGTTCTCTTGTTCCTGTACAGGTGTTGTATGATCGCAGGGCTATGAGTAGAGGTGAGCTAAATTTCCGTCCACAAAGCGAATAGTGTGGAATCTTTGCTGCAACCTGCTTCTGCCTGATCAGCGAATTCAGCATTACTTTTCCGCCGCCACAGAAATTTCACCTGGTTAGTGTTTGGTGTTTTATTACCATGTTAATTTGGTGTCGTGCAATGATGAACTTTGCACAGATCTTTTTTTGGGATCCATGCTAGTTTTGTGCAGTGGCATAAGCAACTTTGGGTGGTTTGTGGATCCATGCTAGGTATGCGACACGAGAAACTTTGGGCAGGTCTATTTTTGATCCGTACTAGTTTCATGCAGCAGCACAAGAAACACTGAGCGGGTCTTTTTTCGATCTGTGACAGTTTTGTGCAGCGGCACGAGAGACTTTGCATGCTTATCCACGATCAGTCCTAATTTTGTGCAGTGGCACGAAACATTTTGTGCAGCTTTTCATTCGATTCATGGTAGGTTTCACACAGAGGTACAAGAAACGTTGCACTTTTTTTTAACTGTGCTAGGTTTGCGCAGCGGCACGAGAATCTTCAAACGCCTATTATGCTCGATAGATGGTAGATTGATACAGTGGCACAACAAACTTTGTGCCGCTCTTTCTGATTTGCGCTAGATTTGTGCAGGGACATGTGGAACTTTGTGCAGCTTTTTGTTCAATTGGTTCTAGGTTTGCGCAGCAGCATGGGAAACTTCAACCACCTTTTTTGTTCATTACGTGATAGATTCACACAGTGGTGAAACTTTGTGCTACTCATTTCGATTAATTCTAGGGTCAGGCAGCGGCACAAGAAACTTTGTGCTGCTCTTTTTGATTCATTCTAGGTTCAAGCAGTGGCACGGGAAACTTCATGCCCCTCTTTTCGATTTGTTTTAGGTTCACAGAGTGGTATGAGAAACTTCACATGGCTCTTTTTGGGTCATAAGATTGTAGAGGAGGATCCAAATGCCTCTACTGGACGTCCCACCCCTATTTTCCCTGTATGTTGGAAGCCAGAAATTGTGACATGCACAACGCCAATAATGGTACCTATCCCACTAAGAATTCTTGAAACTAGGTATCCATTGAGAAAGCCCTACATGATGTACCTGCAGAGAAATTACAGTCTCTTCAAGAAGGTCCCTGAAGAAGTGTGAAATGACAGAGGCAAGAGACTGGTGACGTCACATGAAGTAGAGGAGACGCACCAAGAAGAAATGCCAAGGAAGAGAGTTGTAGAGGAGGTCCCAAGCAGGACTCGCACTAAATTCGCCCATTTTGAAGTGCCAGGAACGTTCACGCCAAAATATGTGACGTATGATGAGCAAATAAACCAACAGAGAGACGCAGTAGGGTTCTGCCCGGTACCTATCAGACTGACAGCACCTATTGAAGTACCTGCACAGAAGAAACCTTGGACGGTAAGGTACCCATTGAGAAAACCATATCGACAAGTGAGACAAACAGACCATTGCCTAAACACAATGCCTGAAAAAGCCAAGAAAGTCCTAAAGGAAGACAAATGGTGACGTCACAAGAAGCCGGACTGACTCACATATAGAAAATATGACGACCTATGAAGGACGAAAAGGGACGAAACACCATGGATAAGTGACATCCTGAGTCTAAAGTCAAATGAGTGATGTCAAGTAACAAGCTTATGTCATAAGAGCGATGAAGATACGCAACCAGTTTACAAGTGTACATATGCTTGGACATGCAAGAAAGCTGAGGAAATCGTCCGGCTTGCTATGCTTAGTAGAAAGATAGATTGCGGCAAACGCCACCTATACACATCTACCTAAAAAAGGAGCATTTTATATAAGGATACTTCCACTGTGCACAAGAGCAGAATCAACCGAAAGTTACTAGAGGCCACAGGAGAGGAGCCCCTCGACACCGGAATCGAAAGCTAAGGACAGAAACGAAACTCAGATGCATGCATCCCGTGCAAAGAAGCCAAGGTCTTCTCAGCTGACATAGATAAACAGGAGATACAATTTATGAGGCAAAAAGCAGAGCATCCTGTACAAAGAAGTCAAGATAAGCATCAGAAGGCATTTGGTGGGCAGAAAGCTAAATCAAACACATGAATTGCATGGATAATGAGACGATTTCACAGTGTCTGAAACACGTGACCTGCCAAGCAAGAAGAGTTGGGGCCTTCACACCAACGTGCAGCCTTTTGCCATGAACAGCTATCTGAACTCTCCCAGACAGAGAGGCAGCCTCAAGGCCTACCAACAAGAAATAATTAACACATGGCCATTGGGGCGGTGATTGATGGTGGTACTGGCTGTGGGGAGGCTGGGAGAGCGGGCGAGCTCCCTGCACCTGGCCGACCATTTTACACATTGCTAAACCAGTGGAAAAGTACAAGGGGGCTTGGTGCCAATCATAATCATAATCATAATGGACCAAGTAATCAATAGTTTTAGAACCAATGGGATGTTGTACTTTTAGTGACATCCACAATAGCCATTCTGAAGGAAGGGCTTAGATGCCCCACCTGACTAGTTATCCAATCCTTTCACTCCACTATCATACACAGATATAGTACCTATAGTAAAGTTAACTTCCTATAACCAATAGAATTGCATGTAACATTTTAAGCGTTACACGTCAGTGATGAAGAGATTTTAGCATAAAAAATGTGGTTTTTATGAAGTTCATTGGAGTTTAAGCGAGAAGAAAGATCGGGTGCTTGCTGATGTTCATTGAACTCCCCGTTTATTGTACTTGTCATTAAACGGACTCCCTTTGCCAATCCATTGAGTTGTCATTATTGATTTCATGCTAGAGTACTAATCTGCATCCCCATCCATTTCACGGGTACTGCTGCCTCATCTTAAAGTGCTATTGGGAAACCCCCAGCTTTATGGGGGCCGATTGGGGTCCTAGTGCACACTTGGTAGCAGAGAGATTATGGTTATCGATTATCGATTATACAAAGACACCCATTGACCATCGACATAAAGTAACTCTAGGTCCTCAGCAATATCATGAGTCCTTTGCCATATGGCTAATTAGACAGAGAAGCTCTGCGTAGATAGTGGCTAGAGTAAATTAAAAAACCTGCAGGGTGAGGTCTGAAGGAACCTGTGTTTCACCCATGACCTCCTTCTCACTTCTACGAGAAGCCGATCCAGTGAACAGCAGGAGAGGCGGTAACGAAGGCGGTGATCCTGAGGATCCAGAGAGGAAAACATGCAAATGGTGAGTGAATAAGACTGAACGCTTTGGCAAAAAGTTGCATGCCTTAGAATGAGTAAGGGAAGGTAACGGTGGGAGGCGGGACAAAAATAAAGGTAGAGATAGAGTGGAATGTATATATATAAGGGGAAGAAAATAATGACTCGAGGGTGACCGACTAACACATAGAGGATACCGGAGTATACCCATGCATAGAGGAGGATACCGGGAGGATACCCAAGCAGAGAGAGGATACGCCCAAATACCTACGCTTAATATAGCGGCTAGAAGAAGCCTGCATCCAAAGTCCTGAATTAAATAGATAGAACTAGGAGACCAAAGCTGTTAAAGACGCCTTTGAAAGGGATGGGCTTACACTCCATGTCGGTGTAACTCATAGGCTGTATACATGAAAAACGGGGGGGGTGCTGCCTGTAGGGATACTTTTTGGTTGCACACTTATTCAAATGCAAATTTATTTACATAAATGGAAAACTGGCAGCATACTATTTACATGGCGGGGCAAGGGTGCGGTGTTTGGCGCTTTCCTGGTCCCTGGGCTTACCTCGTGGCCACTAGCCACGCAGCAGTGAAGCCCGCGGTGCGGCAAGGGCACAGTGTTTGGCGCTTTCCTGGTCCCTGGAGGGACCTCCTGCTTTTGTGGCCATGCCCCCTTGGGCTTACCTGATGGCCACTAGCCCCGCAGCGGTGAAGCCCGCGGCGGGGCAAGGGCGCGGTGTTTGGCGCCGCAGGTGTTCGGCGTCCACGGAGAGAGGCATTTTCTGTGTTGGCTGTCGGACGAGGCGCCAAGAGAAGTAAGTGCTGGCGAGTGTTTTACACCTGTGATTGTTCGTGACTGTTTTTTACAAGGTGTAGAGCCCGTGAAGTTTGTTGGGGCCCATACTCAGCAAATCAGCCCAGTCTCCTCGGCCAGCTGCGGGGGGGGCTCCGTCATGTCCCTATCAAAGTCCTTGAGGTCCTTTAAGGGCCATGCTGTACCAAGGAAACCGGCCAGGAAACCAACCAGCTTTTTGCCATCCACCCCACCCCCGAACTGTTCCGAGTCGGAGTCCGCCACCAATCCTTCCAAATATACTCCAGCGCGAAAGCTCCTGGCTGTCAAAAGAAGAAGTCAACCGGGAGTAACAACCAAAGCAAAGACCCACACCTCTCCGTGCCCTGACATCGACCCGGCATACCGAGGGTCCATCCACACCGTGGAGGGTATGAAAGCACCCACCCCAGGATCACAATGTGGGGGGGACCCTGCAGTAATCTTGCTAGCCACCCAGCATTGAGCTATAATGTCAGCCCCCCAAGTCTGAACCACAAAGTCATTGCCTGCCAGGAAACTTTGCCCACCAACACTGGGAATCTAGATGCCTTGCCGCTGGCCAATGCTCCTGGGACTTGCATAGACGGGGCTTGTGATGTGTTAGTTCTTCCACCCACATCCCTGGCACTTGTTGTACCAGTTAGCACCCCACTTAGCCCACCCCTTGCAAGCCCATGCTTGCCCCTTGATCTCCCATTCATCTTTGGACCTACTCTTGACTGTCCTCCCCAATCACTGTTGCTGCTTCTCTGGACCAAATGGACATAGAAATTGTCGGAGCAACCGAAGATAAGCTCCCTCCCAGTCCCATCTGAAGCTCCTGGAGTGAGACCAACCAGCATTGACCTCAGGGTCCAGTTCCTTTCTTAACCTATCACCATTTAGGGTGCTCAAGTCCATCACCCATGGCAGTCATCCCTCCTCTGCTCCATCACCCAAGGAGGTGCATGCTGTCAGAAGTTGCCCCTGCGCACAGGTGCTCTCTGAACTAGCAGTCAATAAAAAACTACTTTTGGTACTGATCGATGCCCAGGGTAGGAGTGGGGAGGGGAACGGTGGAGTGGACTCGCTGGGGGAGTCTTCCAGCATGACTCTTGCTGTTAAAGGACCCAACCCCCCACAGCAACCTTTGAACACTGTATCCTGCGAAGGGACTGTTCATGCACTAATGAGCCTTATTCCGGATGAGCAGTTGACGCACCCTAACGCTGATAGAGGACACCCTCCTGGGTGTACCAAGCCAACTCTGCTGGTGGAGAGTCCCCCAAGCTCCCTGAGAACAAATCCCCTTAGGGAGGGAGGGACTGGAGCACATGGATATTGTTCAAGGGTACGCAGCCCCAAGAGTCATGTGTATGGGCGGCAAAGAACTGCTACTGTTTTCCTGCATGGGGTACCTAAACTGCCTTTGGGCAGGAGAGAACCAAGGGATGCCCTTTCTAACAAATGTCTCCACTGGCTTCGTACAGTTGGGAATTGTCCCTTTGTGGCTAGGGAAGCTATGGTGGGTTGTGTTAGATTGGCTGGCGAGGGTATAGACCCTTCCGATTCTGTTAAACTGGTTTTTAGGAATGATCAAATGGCCAGGGAAATTCTGAGAAGCTCTGAGGGTTATGTGCGGGCCCCAAATAGTTGGATTGCAGTCTGTTTGCGCCCCTATCTGGGAGCTGTTGCTCCACCTGGAACTATCACCCATAGTAATGTCCTGTCTGGAGCAAACTGTATACCTCTGTGAAAAAGGCCGGCGGGGGATGTGAGCGAGTGCCAAGCGTGGACAATTAGTCTTGTGACTCTCTGGACTAGTAAAGGGACAATATGGGATGTAATGGGGCCTAAGGTTGACCCTTTTCTCCCCCCTTGTACCTTTGACTTATTACATTGGGATATGGAGCACAGATTCTAATTCTTTTTATGTGTTGTGATTTTGTATTTCTTGTGATTGATGGATTTTTGAAATCTGAATAAACTTGTTTGACTGACTGACTGACTATTTACTGTCATGTTGTGCAAAGCTGTATACAAAATGCAGTTTAGGCATTCAGAGTGAGTTACAATTTGTTTTACTGGTAGTTAACACATTCATTTTTAAAGACATACATAAAGGTTAAAAAGGTTCTCTGAGCAAATGTACATCAAGACCCAAACGGTTCAGATAACAAGAAGCAGGTTGTCTCATGCTCATCAGGAAGGTACAAGTATCAGTATAATTCCAACAAACTGAATTCTTTAAACCTGCAAGGGTGAGCTGCCTAAGTAAGTGAATACCCAAATCAAGCACGTATAAGCATTACTTCATGCTGAATGTACATGTACCAATGTATTACCAACAGTGTTAATTATTTTCACATATAGAGGAGGGAGAGAAAAAAGAGTTTCCAGCTACAAATGCATTACTTCATGCAGAATTGTCATTCCATGTGATTCTATGTGATTCCATTGTCATTCCATGTGAACACTGAAGGTATATACAAAAAAGGGAAAAGAGTCCCAAATAATAGAGAACATAAGGTGCACACAATTCTGAACCTTGTACTTGAAAGTGGACATTCTATGTAAAGTTATTTTAGTTTTTTTTTCTTCCCTTTTAGACCTTAGGAGGGTCTGTTAGAGCCAGGCTGAAAGGTGACCTTGTGATAAGTCGACGTCTAGAAGGTAAATCAGAGACCCCAGATGGGGTTGAACCATTGAGCAGCAAAACAGTTATGCTGGTATTCGCAGACGTTTCAGCATATGTTGTGAACAAGCCTTCTTCTGGAGCCAAGGTGCTGATCCCCTTAACAGGGGTAGCAACAGGTGAGGTTGCCTTACTGGCTTGCAAGTTTGAGCTTGGAGGGTGGGTAGCCCATTGTAGGAAAGGCTGCTACGGCTCCTTCACCATCCACCGGAAAGACTAGGGCACTTAATGTCCAAGATGAGGTTGGTATCGGGATAGGGTTGAGTCATCCACATTGCCCCAGTGGGACAGTGCATCGCATAAGTAGATGCATGCAACAACTGAGTAGGGCACAAAAGGATCGATCCATATGGCCTCAGCGTAGTGCAGCTCTCCCGGCGAGGAACTGCTGGATGCTGTCAACTCATAGGGGCAGAGATCTGTGTGGCCGGCTAGTCTGTCTAGTCTGTCTAGTCTGTCATATGTTTTCTCTTGTTCTTTTCTTTTTCTCTCTGACGTCATAACAAGTAAGGACATTTTGATGAATAAGCACAAAAAGTATGCGATTGTGTAGCCAAGATATTGTATACTATGAATTGATGATTATTGGTTGAAAAGGAAAACAGTGATTTTGTGGAAAAAATGAGATTGGAGCTTGCGACTTGGTGCTCGCTCATATTGTTGACATTGTTTAAGTAACTCAAAATGTGTCTAAGTGTTGTGTGAGGAAGAAGAGAGATCATTTTAAGTATGGAAGAGGTTACACCGTTAATACACTTGTGCAAAGAGTTGCCAAAACATGCACCTAAGTTGAAAAAGTACAGTGCAGAATGGGCTAAGGGAATAGCTAACAAAATGTTCATGCCGTGACTCTAGGGCGGGTCACTATCTAAAACGGTCCTGCAACACATGACGAGATATTTGCATGCTACGTACACTGGGAAAAAATTAGACAAACGCTGAGTGAGTTTAGAGCTTTGCAAAATGTACCAAGAGGATAAGGAGGAAGAGCCACCCTTAGATTGGATACTTAAAGTATGCACGGAGGGGGGGGTGAGACGCCTTCCATGCCACCTGCCTCACCTGAAACAAAAGGTGAAGTCAGTAAAGATGAAGGATTATACCCGCTAAGGGAACTTAAATCAGCCACGGGATATAGCAACCTGGTATATTAATCACCTATGCAAAGTAGGGATGAAAATCCAGACAAAGATAGAGACAGAGATATCACCTCCAAAGTCCTAAGGGACAATGAGCGATGCGAAAAGGGTAAAGGAGACCAGGCACAAGCAAGTACATCTCTAGATACCAAGAGAGAGGTCAAAAGATGGAAAGGAAATGAGGATAGAACTGATGAGATAGCATTCACACAGAACAAATGGATGGGAGGTCAGATTCTGTTGAAACTCGATGGTAAAGGCATTGAAGAAGTGAGACAAATGGGAGAGCCAGACGATTGTTAAAGAATTCAGAATGAAAAGGAAAAAGGATTGAGATACGAGAGGATCACGAGAAGAGACAGGCAGAGATGAGAATAGTTGGATCGCAAGGAGCAAGAAAGGAAACGCAGTCACAAGCAGAGAGCAGTCGATGAACAGAATAGGCAGGAACTGTGGAAAATAGAAGAAGAACAACAAAATATCAGCAAAAGGAGAATAAAAAGATGAAGGGATGAGGAAATAAGAAGGGCAAATGAACATAGAGATACAAAGAAACGGGAAGAAGATAGAGTCAGTGAGGAAGCGAGGAAGTGAGGAAGCGCAGAGAGTTCGATGACAACATAGAACGCAAGCAAAGACAGAGAGCATGCGATCTTGAATATCTGGAAAGAGAGGTTAAAAAACCTGATCCAGTGGTAAGATGTGAGGACTT
Source organism: Ambystoma mexicanum (assembly GCF_040938575.1). Taxonomy (NCBI): domain Eukaryota; kingdom Metazoa; phylum Chordata; class Amphibia; order Caudata; family Ambystomatidae; genus Ambystoma; species Ambystoma mexicanum. The sequence goes on from NC_090941.1 coordinate 128,004,117, forward strand.
AGAAGAATTCTTTCCTGAGTACGATTCAGTACCAGGCATGTACAGGGCAAATATCGAGGATGACTTCGACACCCAAAGCATCGGAGAAACGATTGATAGAATATACGATGAAATGGGGCTAGAACATTAACCCCAAGGGAAAGGAGAGGGCGAGCGTCTTGAGAGCACTCAGTTGTATGACACTGAGGACGCCTCCAGAAGTAGTAGAAATAGAGAGATGTCCCTAGATAAGTTGACACTAAATCGGATTGAGGGAGAGGAAAGGAGTTGCACGAGTTGGGCACAGACAGTATCAGATGCAGAAAGAGAGGAGTATGAGGAAAAGAAAGATCAGAGAAGACGTGCAAAACTCTTCTCAAGGGGAAAGGGAATAAGATGGTCAGACTCTAGTGAGTCTGCACCTAAGGCATGAGTCAGCCACACAATCAGACCGACACGAAGGAGTATCTAACGGTCAGAAGGGGGTGTCTCCGCACCCTATGTGAGCCGACTAAGGACATTGCAGGTAGACGGCGCTGCGGGAATATTACCCCTGCAGTGGATAGAAAAATGATGAGAGAAGAAAAGAAGTGCCATATGTTACAATTCCGAAAAAGGAGGAACGAGGCCAGAGTATATTCCATGGCCACACATGGATCGAGAAAACCTGAAAAATAAGCTTCCAATGTTACCATCGGGAGCTGGGAAATGGATACATGAGCTGGAAAAAATGACGGGAGTTAACACGCTGGCTTTTGGAGATATTAAGGGTCTTTTAAGCACCATACCTGGTGATCGAGCTGACGATGTGTGGACACGTGCAGGCTACCATGGTGTGACCACAGTTAACACTGCACACAACAGAGCTCCATTTAACAATTGCAGAGCCACAGTATGGAAAGCATTATGATTGCTATACCCAGATACTGCCCGACATGGGAGCTATAATGACATGTAAAATGAAGGAATCAGAAGATTCTTTGCTTTACATTCAGAATTTCCAAGACGCATGGGTGTTAGAAACGTGAGAATCTTGGGGGAAATTTATGCCCGTGTTTTACCATATATTATGCCAAGGGCTGCCAGATCAGGTACAGAAACAGCTTAAGAAATTGGTAGGAATCATGGCCAAACTGTGGTCTGAAATACAATTGACCATAATACACTATTGCAGGCTACTGCAAGAAAAGAATCACAAAAAAGAAGCTGCACGAAAAGCAAAGCTGAAGAGGCAAAATTAGTATAGAAGAAATTGTCAAAATATGCCATTGAAGGGGCTATGATAACTAGCACAGACAGACCGAACATACAGCAGATCAATAATCAACAGCAAGGTAATCAGAGCAGTAATGGTTTTCATCCCAGAGGGAGAGGCTTTCAGGGAAGAGAATGGCAGAGTAATCAAGGAGGTTTCCAGAGTAATCAGGGAGATTTGCAGGGCAATCAGGGAGGCCTTCAAAACATGCAAAATGGCAATCAGGATATGTAAAATGGGAAAATAATCAGACCACCGCCAATATGTTGGACGTGTGGACTGTCAGGGCATCCAGCACTCACATGCAGAAGTCAAGGCATGGTGCAAAGCGAACAGGAAACAAGAATAGGAATGGTAAATCCACCTGTGTTTTTACAGCAGGGTGGAAATAGAGTTGCACAGAATCACACGGTGCAACAGCAAGCGCCAGGAGCAAAGCAAAGCTCGCAACCTCAGAACTTAATAAGCTATCCACAAGGACAGTCTCAACATTCACTGATGCAACTGTCACAGACAACAAGTGCAGGACAGGCATCGAACTCTGGAATGAGAGCAAACACTGGTGATGGAGGCAATCCATTCACAGAGCATGGGAAAAAGTTATATATATGGATTAGGATAGCTCACTCGGAAACCTGGTGTGTTCTATCCTATCAGTGACACCTGACCCTTTCCAGGAACCAAGGGTAGATGTCCTTATAGGGGATCAAGAAAATTCCTTCTTAGTTGACATGGGGGCAACACATTTGTGTATACGCGAAGGCAAGTTTTCCTTGTCCGGCGATGCTATTAACCCTTAGGGCTTCACAGGAGCAACAAGTTGTGCTCCTTTTACGAAAGAACTTCCAGTATCTATAGGAGAATGTGACATGAATGTGCTACTGTTATATTCAAGGCAAACCCCAGTAAATATATTGGGACGAGACTTAATGACAAAGTTATACATGACAATCTTGTTCACGGAAAAGGGCTAAGTATGTTTGACTCCAGGAATGCATAATTTGAGCGCATGCAAAATGATTAGAGCATCCGCGGGACAATCTGCTATGAGAGCTGTTCTATTGGAACCAGAAATATTCGCATATGCGATATGCATACTAATGGCAGGGCTACCAAACCTTGCAGACAAAACCATGAGAACCCCACATGAATTTCTATGTAGGCCAAGAATACCTATGAACGAGGAAAGGGACAAGTGTTTCCCTTGGCAATGCACACCGCCATAGTGCGAGTGAAAATGGCACTGATCGATGGTTACGATAATGAAGGCAGACAATGGTGCACAGTAATCGCCATTGAAGAAGGGTAGAGACTGACTGACGTCACTGATGACGATCTGTTCGACGAGCGAACAGACACTGAGGAAACAACATTTGAGGTAAATCTAATTTTTTGGGTGAGATTAATCAAAAGAGAAGTGCCCCAGAGAATGATGCTGGCGAATAAACATCCTGAATATTTTGATGACGACATGGAGTCGGAGAAGTAAGGATTAAACTGAAGCCAGGAGCAATTCTGCCAAGAGCATGACGGTATCCCATGTCTAGGGAAGCAAATGTAGGGATTTTCAAGACATTTTCTGCTATGATGGAGCAGGGCATCTTAGTGATGTCAGAGTCGTCATGCAATACCGCGGTTTACCCTATCAAGAAATCACAGGGAGGTTGTGGAGACTAATTCAAGATTTATGCCAGATAAATTATATTGTTGAGTTCGCGATCCCTCTAGTTCCTAACCCGGCCACGATACTATGTAATATACCTGTTGAGGCAAAATATTTCACGGTGATTGACTTGAAAAACACATTTTTCTTAATACCATTACACAAAGACTCACAAGATTTGACGTCATTTACATTCAGACAGATGTGTCTGAAGAGCACAAGGCTACCCCAGGGGTCCTGTGTGTCTCCTTCAATTTTCAACAGAGTCCTACAAATGGATTGAAGTAACATCGCATTAGAGAGTGTTGTCTTGCAATATGTGGATGACATTTTAATTTGCAGCGTGACAGAGGAAAGATGCAGACACGATTCAGCTATTAGTTATATTGGCTGAGAAAGGATATAAAGTTAACAAAGAAAAGTTACAATATTGTCAGCAAGAAGTGCTGTATATAGGCCAGCTGACCTTGCATGAGAGAAAAAGATTACACCTGAAAGGGCTGAAACCATACTGAACACAGCCAAGCCACACATGATAAAACAGATGCAGAGTTTTCTAGGCCTTTGCAATTACCTCAGGGCATGGGACTTTGACTACAGCTCATATATCAAGCCCTTGTTACAGGCCCTAAAGAAGGCACAGGTGATGAAAGAAAAAGTTGAATGATCTGAGAACATAGAGGAAGGATTTACTGAACTCAAGAAAGCCATTTGCCCAGCACCAGTTTTAGGGATTCCCAATTATGCAGAAGAATTCTGCCTGCTCTCACACACAATTGGCAGTTTTATGACAGCAGTACTCATGCAGAAGACCACATTGGGGTACATGCCCCTGGCATACAACAGTGGAAATTTGGACCCAGTGATGAGAGGCCATTTCCCTTGTGAACAAAGTTTAGCTGCCGCAGCATTCGCCATAGAGAAGGCTACAACCATTGAAATGGGATGTTCAATGATGTTGTTCGTCCAGCACGGACTATTTGCTATTTTAGAGAAACCAAAAGGCACATTGACATCTCAGAGAGCTTCTGCTTATGAAGTGATCATAACAAATCCATTGATTAAGATAGTTCGATGTAAAATAGTGAACCCAGCTATGTTCATAGCAGAACCAGTCACCGAAGGAGAGCCGATCCATAACTGTGCAAATTATGAGGAATTCTATGATAAAATTCCCAGGGTGAAAGAAAATACATTGGCAGGAGAAATTGTCTTCATTGATGGTTTTTCGAGAATCGATCAAAATGATGGGCAGAGGAACACAGGCACTGCTGTGGTAAAACACATGGCAAATGGAGAGTTTCGGGTACTTGTTAGTGCACGATTACCATCTCATTATTAAGCACAGGCTGCAGAATTATTGGCGTTGATACTCGCCATCGAGATTCACGCAGACCAGGAAGTGACGGTGTACAGTGATTTAGCCTATGTGACATCAACAGTGCACGCAGGCCTAGTGCACTTGAAAAGGAGGGGCTACCTCAGAGCAGACAGCACACCAGTACAGCACGCAGCCCTACAGGACAGACTCATTAAGGCCCTACAGCTCCCAGTGGGCATAGCAATCGTGAAATGCACCACCCACACGAAGGGGACAGATTTTATCTCATGAGGAATTCAACTGGCAGACACAGAGGACAACCGTATGGCATCCAAGCTTGAACCCATAATGGGTGTGAAAATCACAGATGTAAATGAAAAAAAATGATTGTTGCACACAGTGAACCTGAGGGTTATAGTAACATGGGGCAAACCCAGTTAATGGAACTCCAAGGGGAAGCACCACAGGAGGAAATGAACCTCTGGAAGCAGCGAGGATGTTCTTTAAACCCCTCCAAAACCTTGTGGCGACAAGACAGCACTGGTAAACCAGTAATGCCTGTAGCTCTGTTAAAGTTAGCATAAGAACAATTACATTACCCAGCACACATGTCAAAAAAGAATCTAGCAGCAATGATCAATGAAGACTGGTTTGTACCACACTTAGCGGAACACGTTGCATTTTTTATGATTACATGTATGATCTACCAACAGTTCAAGGCTGGGCATACACTAAAAGTAATTAGAGTAGTCATCCCAAGGCCAAATGGACCTTTTCAGTACTTGCATGTTGAATATGTCGATATGATTCAAGTATGTAACAGGTACATATATCTAATTTTTGTGGTGTATCCATTCTCTAGATGGATAGAAGCAGGTCCATGTACACACGCAAACTCACCTGTGCGGCCACATTTCTGGTGATAGAACTATTTCCCAGGTGGGGAGTATGTGATGTCATGAGGTCAGATAATGGGCTTCACTTTGTTAATGCAGTCTTCGAAGAAGAAGCTTGCTGCTTGGTATAAAGCACAAGTTCTTGTCGGTGTATCACCCGCAAGGAAATGGAATCTGCAAGAAGCTCAATGGCTTGTTAAAGAAAAGGATAGCCAAATTGAAGCTTACTCCAAAGAAGGCATGGTTACACTGCCTGCCATTGGCCCTGTATGCACTCAGAAACCAGCCTGGTTCTGACCATCATCTTACGCATGAGATAGCAACAGGCAGAAGGATGCATACTCCAGTGACACCCCGAAACAGAGCTAGATATGATGCCCAGCCAACAGGAGAAATCTTAGGGTCTGAAATGCTAAATTACTTGAATTGCATAACATCTTGTCTTACTATAATTTCAGGACAGCTGCAGCGACAACAAAAAAAGTGTAGGGCAGCACAGAACACAGAAGGAGATACTACTACAAACTCAGTTCAGAGTTTACGTGTACCATCAATTTTTCCTGGAGACACGGTCCTGGTGAAGAATCACATAAGAAAAAAGTGGGACGAGCCAAGGTTCAACGGACCTTTCACAGTTGAAGACATCACTCCATCTGCAGTCAAGCTAGAAGGAAGAGGAGCTTGGATCTTCCTAGGTGACACCAAGCCATACATCAGAGAAGGCAACCTGCCCGCACCCCAATGTGTAGACACTACAGACAACGGGGAAGAACCACAGCATGTGCAGATGAGATCCATAACGAGGAAGAAGGACGCATGACCAACAAGGCAAAGACAAAGAACTTTTGTGCAAATTTGTGGCTTAAAATTGGACATTTCCTCTGAGCAACAAAGGGGGATAAGGACATAAAAATACGGACACTCTGTGCATCCTAGTTGCAGGGTGAAGAAGAGAATTGCATATGTAAGCCACAACGTAGGTTATTGACTTTGAACTTTGGACTGAGGCACACTGAAGCCTTGATAAGAAAAGAATATGTCAAATTTTAATCGCAGACATACGAATTGGAAGAAAATACAGTATCCAGACTCATTCAAAACAGGAGCATTGTTTGGACTCACTTAAGATGTCCGACAGCAGTGACATCACTAAAGACGTTCTTAATTACTTTGACCTAGTTTTGAGGTCATACCATCACTAGTGGGAAGGCTCACTAGCCTCACTGAGTTTCTGCAAGACCCTGAAAACGAAAAGAAAATAATGAGGCTGCTCACCATGATCACCGAGCAGTTCCTCCTTCCGGAATACAGAGAGGAAAAAACACATGTCCAAAGCAGAAGAAGAAGTGAATAGACGTGTCAGCATGCTATTCTTTTGTTTAATTGAAGACTGCCCAAATCTTGTCGGAAGACACACTGACGTACTAACATTTCTTCGAAATCCGGCAAACACATAATGCTTGAGTATAATTTTGAACAGAATCAGAATTCAGGTTGCACTTCACACCCACCTAGATTGCAGAAGCCACTCACAGTGAGTACCGATCTGTTCCGGAATTCAGCAAAGTACAAGACAAATGTCCCTGTTACCAGAAGATTGCAGATTGGCGAAAAATGTCTTCTTTTGTCTAATTGAGTACTTTCTATAACCTGTGGGGAGACCTGCCGGTGTTGATGTCCTCACGTTCATCAGAGACCCAGCAAACTCCACACAGCTGAGCATGATCCTGCATAGTATTGTAGTGCAAGTTAGACCTTCCAATCTCCTTCAGAATTTCAGGAGGAGACTGTCAAGTTTTCCACTCAGGGACAGATCGAGAAAGTATTGCCAGAGACCTCACTCTTGTTTATACTATCAAGTACAACATGTCTTCTAGAGCGAAACAGATAAGAGGAGTAAACTTAAGAGCATGTGTATTTTGAACACGTACAAAAACAAAAGGACCTGCAGAACTGTCTTAATTGACATTTTTTTAAATAACAGAAAAGAGAACGGTATCCAGAGACAAGGGAGGACAATTGTTCCAGTACCTGCAACTGACATACAGAAACAGCATAATCCAGAAATTTTTTTACAGAGATTGAATTAAACGTTAGTCTTTTACTTAAAATGATAGAGATGGCAAATCAAACCAGCAGCATCGTCACCCCGCAGGTGGAGAGACATACTCATTATTCCAGAACTAAGTGCCACTGCCTAACCTACAAAGGCATCATGTATTTATGCATTATATTCATCATTGTTTTATTATCACTGACAATTCGAACTGCGTTTTTCATATATGTACAAAGTGTTCCGATTCCAGTGCACACACCAAATAATGTATGCATGACACCCACAAAAGCACCCAGACCATTTATAGTTATCGCAGTTCCAAGAAGATCCGACACAGGAGTGAGTGAAATTGAAATTGATGTGATTAGTAATGACACACATGCAGTGATAAACAAGTTGAAAAGCCAGAGACAGGGTCCGCAGAGGAAGAATGAAAGAGGGTTACTGACAACCACACGCATGCAAGCGATGAGTGCACACACACCAGGTCTAGTGTCAATTACTGCAGAACCACAGGCCGAAGAAGGGGAGAAGGTTGGGCAACCGACTATGAGAAGTTCTACTACAAGTGAAGAGAAAAGACAAATGGAAAAAGCTGTACTTTTAAAGAGGCAAAAGGAGTTGGCGAATGAACCAACAGAGACAGCATTGACAAGCACACATGTTCCAATGAAGGGGACAAGTGCAAGCTCTACATAGCAGCCATATACTGGCCCAATAGCAGAATGGACATGGACATTTATAACCAAAGGAAAAAGGATGCAAGAAGAGAAGGAAAGAATTGCCAGACTTTCGCCTACTCCATTATTACAGATGAAGAGGCCTAAACCATGGATTGAGGTACCTGAGAATCCTCCAATAAGAAGAAGCTACATGGAGGCTATTAAGGACATAATGATAACAAACTACATGAAAACCTTAAGAATAAAGAGAAGCATACAAGGAGATGACAGTGAAATAAACGACTACCTGGACAGCACAGCCGATTTGGGAAATAACATATGGTACCAGCACATGAAAGAAGTTGGAAAATGGAATTCAGAGGAGGAATGTTTTGTTTGCGCACTCCTACCTTACAGCATGGGGAAATCAAAGATCTTTGTAGCTGTAGAAATTGATGTCCAGACAGCACACTGTCTGTCACACATAGCAATGTGCAAGACCAGAGGCTAGTTCATGAGAAGTGATGCCTCACTGAAATGGGCAACTGAAGCAACTGATCCAAATGAAGACGATTATGTCCAGGACAGAATGACAAGGAACAATGGAAAGACAAAGCATATTGTGATCAGATACGAGAAGCCTAGAGTTAAAGGGGCGTAGATCAGAAGAGAGGCAAATCCAAAACTGAACGTCCAAGGAAGAACTCCAGAAGAAGCTAGAAAATGGAAAAACAGAGTTCAAATGCAAATCTGGGGTACAGTGCTTTCACCAGACGGATGGGAGAAAGAAGTAGTGATCTGCAGAGCATGGATGGTCATTGGGGCCTGCAAAGAAGCAATTGAAAATTCGCAGAAGATATACAAGCCATTATGGCCAAAACATGCAAAACTATTGACATGGGTCCAAGACAGAGGAAGACCTCATACAGATAGTGCCACTGGAGAATGCCAAACTGTGCTTCAATAACAATGGTACAAGGAAAATGGGAGAAAGTCAGAACTATGTTTGACTCCAGGAATGCATAATTTTAACGTATGCACAATTATTAGAGCATACGCGGGACAATCTGCTATGAGAGCTGTTCGATTGGAAGCAGAAATATTCGCATATAGGATACGCACACTAATGGCAGGGCTACCAGGCCTTGCAGTCAAAACTATGAGAACCCCACATGAATTTCTTTTTAGGCCAAGAATACCTATGAATGAGGAAAAGGGACAAGTGTTTTCCTTGGCAATGCACACCGCCATAGTGCAAGTGAAAATGGCACTGATCGATGGTTATGATAATGAAGGCAGACAATGGTGCACAGTAATCGCCATTGAAGAAGGGTAGAGACTGACTGATGTCACTGATGATGATCTGTTCGACGAGCTAACAAACACTGAGGTATGAACAGTTGAGGTAAATCTCATTTTTTGGGTGAGATTAATCAAAAGAGAAGTGCCCCAGAGAATGATGCTGGCGAATAAACATCCTGAATATTTTGATGATGGCATGGAGTCGGAGAAGTAAGGATTAAACTGAAGCCAGGAGCAATTTTGCCAAGAGCATGATGGTATCCCATGTCTATGGACGCAGATGAAGGGATTTTCAAGACATTTTCTGCTATGATGGGGCAGAGCATCTTATTGATGTCAGAGTCGTCATGCAATACCGCGATTTACCCTGTCAAGAAATCAAAGGGAGGGTCGTGGAGACTAATTCAAGATTTATGCCCGATAAATTATATTGTTGAGGCTGAGTTCGCTCTAGTTCCTAACCCGGCCATGATACTATGTAATATACCTGTTGAGGCAAAATATTTCACGCTGATTGACTTGAAAAACACATTTTTCTTAATACCATTACACAAAGACTAACAACATTTGACGTCATTTACATTCAGACAGATGGGTCTGAAGAGCACAAGGCTACCCCAGGGGTACTGTGTGTCTCCTGCAATTTTCAACAGAGTCCTGCAAATGGACTTAAGTAACATCGCATTAGAGAGTGTTGTCTTGTAATATGTGGATGACATTTTAATTTGCAGCACGACAGAGGAAAGATGCAGGCACGATTCAGCTATTGGTTATATTGGCTGAGAAAGGATATAAAGTTGACAAAGAAAAGTTACAATATTGTCAGCAAGAAGTGCTGTATATAGGCCAGCTGACCTCGCATGAGGCGAAAAGCATTACACCTGAAAGGCTGAAGCCATACTGAACACAGCCAAGCCACACACGATAAAACAGATGCAGAGTTTTCTAGGCCTTTGCAATTACGTCAGGGCATTGGTCTTTGACTACAGTTCATATATCAAGCCCTTGTTACAGGCCGTAAAGAAGGCACAGGTGACGAAAGAAAAAGTTGAATGATCTGAGAACATAGAGGAAGGATTTACTGAACTCAAGAAAGCCATTTGCCCAGCACCAGTTTTAGGGATTCCCAATTATGCAGAAGAATTCTGCCTGCTCTCACACACGAATGGCAGTTTTATGATAGCAGTACTCACGCAAAAGACCACATTGGGGTACATGCCCCTGGCATACAACAGTGGAAATTTGGACCCAGTGATGAGAGGCCATTTCCCTTGTGAACAAAGTTTAGCTGCCGCAGCGTTCGCCATTGAGAAGGCTACAACCATTGAAATGGGATGCTCAATGATGTTGTTCGTCCAGCACGGACTATTTGCTATTCTAGAGAAACCAAAAGGCACATTGACATCTCAGAGAGCTTCTGCTTATGAAGTGATCATAACAAATCCATTGATTAAGATAGTTCGATGTAAAATAGTGAACCCAGCTATGTTCATAGCAGAACCAGTCACCGAAGGAGAGCCGATCCATGACTGTGCAAATTATGAGGAATTCTATGATGAAATTCCCAGGGTGAAAGAAAATGCATTGGCAGGAGAAATTGTCTTCATTGATGGTTTTTCGAGAATCGATCAAAATGATGGGCAGAGGTACACAGGCACCGCTGTGGTAAATCACATGGCAAATGGAGAGTTTCGGGTACTTATTAGTGCACGATTACCATCTCATTATTAAGCACAGGCTGCAGAATTATTGGCGTTGATACTCGCCATCGAGATTCACGCAGACCAGGAAGTGACGGTGTACAGTGACTCTGCCTATGTGACATCAACAGTGCACGCAGGCCTAGTTCACAGGAAAAGGAGGGGCTACCTCCGAGCAGACAGCACGCCAGTACAGCACGCAGCCCTACAGGACAGACTCATTAAGGCACTACAGCTCCCAGTGGGCATAGCGGTCGTGAAATGCACCACCCACACGAAGGGGACAGATTTTATCTCATGAGGAATTCAACTGGCAGACACAGAGGACAAGCGTATGGCATCCAAGGGTGAACCCATAATGGGTGTGGAAATCACAGATGTAAATGAAAAAATGATTGTTGCACAAAGTGAACCTGAGGGTTATAGTAACATGGGGCAAACCCAGTTAATGGAACTCCAAGGGGAAGCACCACAGGAGGAAATGAACCTCTGGAAGCGGCGAGGATTTTCTTTAAACCCCTCCAAAAACTTGTGGCGACAAGACAGCACTGGTAAACCAGTAATGCCTGTAGCCCTGTTAAAGTTAGCATTAGAAAATTACATTACCCAGCACACATGTCAAAAGAGAATGTAGCAGCAACGATCGATGAAGACTGGTTTGTACCAAACTTAGCGAAACACGTTGCATTTTTTATGATTACCTGTATGATCTACCAACAGTTCAAGGCTGGGCATACACTAAAAGTAATTAGAGTAGTCATCCCAAGGCCAAATTGACCTTTTCAGCACTTGCATGTTGATTATGTCGATATGATTCAAGTATGTAACAGGTACAGATATCTAATTGTTGTGGTGTATCCATTCTCTAGATGGATAGAAGCAGGTCCATGTACACACGCAAACTCACCTGTGCGGCCACATTTCTGGTGATAGAACTATTTCCCAGGTGGGGAGTATGTGATGTCATGAGGTCAGAAAATGGGCCTCACTTTGTTAATGCAGTCTTCGAAGAAGAAGCTTGCTGCTTGGTATAAAGCACAAGTTCTTGTTGGTATATCACCCGCAAGGAAATGGGATCTGCAAGAAGCTCAATGGCTTGTTAAAGGAAAAGATAGCCAAGTTGAAGCTTACTCTAAAGAAGGCATGGTTACACTGCCTGCCATTGGCCCTGTATGCACTCAGAAACCAGCCTGGTTCTGACCATCATCTTAAGCATGAGATAGCAACAGGCAGAAGGTTGCATACTCCAGTGACACCCCGAGACAGAGCTAGATATGATGCCCAGCCAACAGGAGAAATCTTAGGGTCTGAAATGCTAAATTACTTGAATTGCATAACATCTTGTCTTACTATAATTTCAGGACAGCTGCAGCGACAACAAAAAAAGTGTAGGGCAGCACAGAACACAGAAGGAGATATTGCTACAAACTCAGTTCAGAGTTTACGTGTACCATCAATTTTTCCTGGAGACACGGTCCTGGTGAAGAATCACACAAGAAAAAAGTGGGACGAGCCAAGGTTCAACGGACCTTTCACAGTTGAAGACATCACTCCATCTGCAGTCAAGCTAGAAGGAAGAGGAGCTTGGATCTTCCTGGGTGACATCAAGCCATACATCGGAGAAGACAACCTGCCCGCACCCCAATGTGTAGACACTACAGACAATGGGGAAGAACCACAGCATGTGCAGATGAGATCCATGACGAGGAAGAAGGACGCATGACCACCAAGGCAAAGACAAAGAACTTTTGTGCAAATTTGTGGCTTAAAAATGGACATTTCCTCTGAGCAACAAAGGGGGATAAGGACATAAAAATACAGACACTCTGTGCATCCTAGTTGCAGGGTGAAGAAGAGAATTGCATATGTAAGCCACAACGTAGGTTATTGACTTTGAACTTTGGACTGAGGCACACTGAAGCCTTGACAAGAAAAGAATATGGCAAATTTTAATTACAGACATACGAATTGGAAGAAAATACAGTATCCAGACTCATTCAAAACAGGAGCATTGTTTGGACTCACTTAAGATGTCCGACAGCAGTGACATCACTAAAGACGTTCTTAATTACTTTGACCTATTCTTGAAGTCATACCGTCACTAGTGGGAAGGCTCACTTTCATCACTGAGTTTCTGCAAGATCCTGAAAACGAAAAGAAAATAATGAGGCTGCTCACCATGATCTCCGAGCAGTTCCTCCTGCTTCCGGAATACAGAGAGGAAAAAACAAATGTCCAAATCAGAAGAAGAAGCGAATAGACGTGTCAGCGAGCTATTCTTTTATTTAATTGAAGACTGCCCAAATATTGTCGGAAGACACACTGACGTACTAACATTTCTTCGAGATCCGGCAAACACAGAACGCTTGAGTATAATTTTGAACAGAATCAGAATTCAGGTTGCTCTTCACACCTACCTAGATCGCAGAAGCCACTCACAGTGAGTACCGAACTGTTCCATAATTCAGCAAGGACAAGACAAATGTCCCTGTCACCAGAAGATAGCAGATTGTCGAAAAATATCCTCTTTTGCCTAATTGAGTACTTTCCATAACCTGTGGGGAGACCTGCCGTTGTTGATGTCCTCACGTTCATCAGAGACCCAGCAAACTCCACACAGCTGAGCATGATCCTGCATAGTATTGTAGTGCAAGTTAAACTTTCCAATCTCCTTCAGAATTTCCGGAGGAGACTGTCAGGTTTTCCACCGAGGGACGGATCGAGAAAGTATTGCCAGAGGCCTCTCTCTTGTTTATACTATCAAGGACAACATGTCTTCCAGAGCGAAACACATAAGAGGAGTAAACTTAAGAGCTTGCATATTTTGAACACGTACAAAAACAAAAGGGAGGACAATTGTTCCAGTACCTGCAACCGACATATACAAACAGCAGAATCCAGACATTTTGTTACAGAGATTGAATTAAACGTTAGTCTTTTTACTTAAAATGATAGAGATGGGAAATCAACCCAGCAGCATCGTCACCCCGCAGGAGGAGAGACATACTCATTATTCCAGAACTAAGTGCCACTGCCTAACCTACAGAGGCATCAGGTATTTATGCATTATATTCATCATTATTTTATTATCACTGACAATTCGAACTGCATTTTTCATAAGTGCACAAAGTGTTCCGATTCCAGTGCACACACCAAACAATGTATGCATGACACCCACAAAAACACCCAGACCATTTATAGTTATCGCAGTTCCTAGAAGGTCCGACACAGGAGTGAGTGAAATTGAAATCGATGTGATTAGTAATGACACACATGCAGTGATAAACAAGTTGAAAAGCCGGAGACTTGGTCCGCAGAGTAAGGAGGAAAGAGGGTTACTGACAACCGCACGCATGCAAGCGATGAGTGCACACACACACACTTAGTGTCAATTACTGCAGAACCACAGGCCAAAGAAGGGGAGAAGGTTGGGCAACCGACTATGAGAAGTTCTACTGCAAGTGAAGAGAAAAGACAAATGGAAAAAGCTGAACTTTTAAAGAGGCAAAAGGAGTTGGCGAATGAAACAACAGAGACAGCATTGACAAGCACACATGTTCCAATGAAGGGGACAAGTGCAAGCTCTACACAGCAGCCATATGCTGGCCCAATAGCAGAGTGGACATGGACATTTATAACCAAAGGAAAAAGGATGCAAGAAGAGAAGGAAAGAACTGCCAGCCTTTCCCCTACTCCATTAGTAGAGATGAAGAGGCCTAAACCATGGATTGAGGTACTTGAGAATCCTCCAATAAGAAGAAGCTACATGGAGGCTATTAAGGACATGATAGCAAACTACATGAAAACCTTAAGAATAAAGAGAAGCATACACGGAGATGACATTGAAATAAACGAAGACCTCGACAGCACTAAATAACAAATAAAACAACATACGCTGCAAACAAGTTGGTACTCTTCACTTTAAATATTTGTTAAATTAGTGAGATACCTTATTTTTGGTCTGGGCCAGTGTACCTATTTGTGCCCCGAGCAGCACCATATTTATGCATGGTTCAGAAAAAATGAGATAAATGCCACACCAGCCATAACGTTTTTGGTAAATGATTATTAATATTTGCACACTGAGGAAAAATTGTTATATACACAAGTAAAAGTTATAATGTGCCAAACATAAAATGTAAAAACAATAGAGGTAATACAGAACCTCGTACAGTCTTGTTAGTAATGAAAAACCAAATCTTAGAAAAGATTGTAGTGCCAATGCACAGAAACCCAGTGCTGGAGGGAAAACGAAATATAAGTGAAAGAATTACAAGAGACAAGCATCCCTGGGTTAAGTCAGAAAAGAGAAGATGAAAACAAAAATGTATTTCAGTTTTTTGTCAAAAGGTTTTTTGAGGAAGCTTGGTTTCAAAATAAAGTCTAGGCCAAGTTTCCTTACTGAAAAGGGTTATATAATCTGGGTATTGGAATCATACGCCAGAACCCTCTTTGTGTATACTATGAATCTAATATGTATACACATAGCCCCTGTGTTTCAAAATTCAGGTTTGCTCAATTTTTACACATATAAATGCTAAATACAGGTTTGTAAATAATTGAACATATCCATCAGTTTCATAATTCTTTCAACTGTGTTGATTCAGTGTGTTCTGCTTTTTCATAAATGTCCATGATTTTGAGAGATTAACTCCATAAGTTCCATCAGGGAAAACCCCTCATAGGGTCTGCCAACGCGCATAAAGGGAATGATCTCAAGGGAGAAAGAAGAAGAAAGACTTAGCTTCCAGACAGTGTTGTTACTTCCCAATGAAAGTGAGGTATTCCATCTGTCCAACCGCTGGAAGTGAAATCCCTTTAATATTGATCGCGTTTCGGTGGTCCTAGACTGCCACCTTCATCAGGGCGGAATTATGATACCCTGTTACAACAAAAGGGTGACAAGAAAGGAACAAGGGAAAATTGATTGGAAATCTAATAAAAGAAAAAACAATTTAAGGATGGGTTGCAAAAGGCAGGCTTGCAAATTCAGTTTAGATCAAGTCTGCTGAAAGAGTTAACATTGACAAGTCTTGTCTAGAGCACAAGCGTGCTTGGATCCCCACTTAGGGGTGAGAGGAGAAAAAAGGAAGAACTATCCATTCTCACCTAGTGAGGTAATGAAGCAGTCTCTGAAACCGTGAGACTGAACCTACGCGCCAGCCCCCGTCTCCCACACAGTCTAGCAGCGAGGTAGCCCTTGACACCTGGTGCGCCTGGTAAATTATGTTGCTTGACTGAGTTAGGCGATGTGGAGTCCTCAACGGGGTGACTATCCAGGCGCATAGGGAGCGGATGGTGTTACGTGGCCATACCTGGACAGCACAGCACATTTGGAAAATAACATATGGTACCAGCACATGAAAGAAGTTGGAAGATGGAATTCAGAGCAGGAATGTTTTGTTTGCGCACTCCTACCTTACAGAATGGGGAAATCAAAGATCTTTGTAGCTGTAGAAATTGATGTCCAGACAGCACACTGTCTGTCACACGTAGCAATGTGCAAGACCAGAGGCCAGTTCATGAGAAGTGATGCCTCACTGAAATGGGCAACTGAAGTAACTGATCCAAATGAAGACGATTATGTCCAGGAGATAATGACAAGGAACAATGGAAAGACAAAGCATATTGTGATCAGATACGAGAAGCCTAGAGTTAAAGGGGCGCAGATCAGAAAAGAGGCAAATCCAAAACTCAACGTCCAAGGAAGAACTCCAGAAGAAGCCAGAAAATGGAAAAACAGAGGTCAAATGCAAATCTGGGGTACAGTGCTTTCATCAGACGGATGGGAGAAAGAAGTAGTGATCTGCAGAGCATGGATGGTATTGGAGCCTGCAAAGAAGCAACTGAAAATTTGCAGAAGATATGCAAGCCATTATGGCCAAAACGTGCAAAACTATTCACATTGGTCGAAGACAGAGGAAGACCCCATACAGATAGTGCCACTTTAGAATGCCAAACTGTGCTTCAGAAACAATGGTACAAGGAAAATGGGAGAAAATCAGAACTGTGGACGAATCTTCGATGCTGCAGGAATGGCACATGGTACCGCAGTGATTATGGGTCATTATTGGGCATGTAGATACAGAGCATATATCAGGCTGCCGAGAAACTGGGGAGGTATATGCACAATTGTAAATGTCCATGTTCCAGCACTGGTGATCCCAAAAAGTTATTTGAATATTGACAGTTTCCCGAAAGCAGATGCTCACCTGAGAAGAAGGAGATCTCTGGAACTGATGAATAGAAGCGAGAGAATTACTTTTCGGCTAAACCAGAAGAAGGTTTTCATGCAATCCTGTATGTACATAGACTGTTCAGCCTGACATCATCAGTGTTCACGACAATCTTCATGCCACAGGTCCAAGTTGGAGCAAATACTAAATGGTTGAAGATAACCAGATGGGAGTTACTGCAAACCATCAACACAACCATAAAGGGATTCAAAGTGATCAAGTAAGAATTAAGGGCGATTCGACTAATGACTCTCCAAAAAATAAAGGTCTTTGACATGATCACATCTATGGATGGAGGAGTGCAAAAATCGGAGAATCATGTTACACATTTATACCATCTCACGACGAAGAAAACAGAACATTTACAGAGTCCATAGGAATGCTGACAAAACTACAGAACCAAATGATTGATGAAACCGACGAAGTGGACAATGACAGTTGGTTTGTATCACTATTTTCATGGGTTCCGCAGGAGAGGGCAGACACATTCAAATTCCTAGGAGCCTTGCTAGTGAGGATATTGCTCGGATCTTGTGTTAACAAGATAATAATCGCTCAGTGCCAGGAAAAATGCGAAAAAAGCCATAGGGATGAAGATAATGATTGATGTCGAGCCAGGATGGATACCCAAGGAGCTGACTGATGAAGAAATAAGAGACTTTGTGAAAGCTAGTATTCACGCACCAGAAGGAATAACGTTTCGGTATCCAAGGAGACACAGAAATTATGTGGGAAGATGGATCTACTGCAGCCCAAATGGACAATGTCAACTTATAACATGGAACTAAAATGAACAGCAGGAAGCTTGAAGGGAGTAATAAAGATGTGGACGCCAAAGAGACTTTTCTTCAGGCCTTGATGTGTGAACCCAGAAGATGAAGGGGAAGTGAATACAGAGGATGCAGGAAAGCAGGATACCAAGGAAAAAGTGAAAGTGGTCGATGAATCGTCCACAGGGGGAGCATGACCCGCAGTCAATTCGCCCATTTTGAAGTGCAAGGAACGTTGACGCCTAAATATGTGACGTTTGATGAGCAAATAAACCAACAGAGAGCTGCAGTGGGGCATGGCCCAGTACCTATCAGACTGACAGCACCTACTGAAGTACCTGCACAGAAGAAACCTTGGATGGTAAGGTACCCATTGAGAAAACAATATCAACAAGTGAGACAAACTGACAATTGCCAAAACACAATGCCTGAAGAAGCCAAGAAAGTCCTAAAGGAAGATGAATGGTGACGTCACAAGAACCCGGACTGACTCACATATAGAAAATATGACGACCTGCGAAGGACGAAAAGAGACAAAACACTGATGAAGATACGCAGCCAGTTTACACGTGTACATATGCTTGGAACCACAAGAAAGCAGAGGAAATCGTGTGGCTTGCTATGCTTAGTAGAAAGATAGATTGCGGCAAACACCACCTATACACATCTACCTCAAAAAGGAGCATTTTACATAACGATACTTCCACTGTGCAAAAGAGCAGAATCAACCAAAAGTTACTAGAGGCTGCATGAGAGGAGCCCCTCGACACGGGAATAGAAAGCTAAGGACAGAAAGGAAACTCAGACACATGCATCCCGTGCAAAGAAGCCAACGTCATTTCAGCTGACATAGACAAACAGGAGATACAATTTATGAAGCAAAACGCAGAGCTTCCTGTTCAAAGAAGTCAAGATAAGCAGCAGAAGGCATTTGGTGGGCAGTGGTGGGCAGAAAGCGAAATCAAACACACAAATTGCATAGAGAATGAGACAATTTCACTGTGTCTGAAACACGTGATCTGCCAAGCAAGAAGAGTTGGGGCCTTCACAGCTACGCATGGCCTTGTGCCATGCAAAGCAAAGCTATCTGAACTCTCCCAGACAGAGAGGCAGCCTCAAGGCCTGCCAACAAGAAATAATTGACACATGGCCATTGTGGCAGTGATTGATGGTGGTACTGGTTGGGGGGAGGCTGGGAGAGCGGGTGAGCACCCTGCACCTGGCCGACCATTCTGCACATTGCTAAGCCAGTGGAAACGTACAAAGGGGCTTGGTGCCAACCCAATCATAATGGACCAAGTAATCTAGGATCCTATAGTTTGTAGAACCAATGGGACGTCATACTTTTAGTGACGTCCACAATAGCCATTCTGAAGGAAGGGCTTAGATGCCCCACCTGACACTATTTATCCAATCCGTTCACTCTGCTATCATTTACAGATTTAGTACCTATAGTAAAGTTACCTTCCTATAACCAATAGAACTGTATGCAACATTTTAGGTGTTACACGTCATTGATGATGAGTTTTTAGTATAAAATATGTGATTTTTATGAAGTTCGATGGAGTTTAAGCGAGAAGGAATGTCATTGAATTCCCCGTTTTTTTGTACTTGTCATTAAACGGACTCCCTTGGCCAAACAGTGAGTTAGCATTATTGATTTGATGCTGGAGTACTAATTTGCATCAACCATCCATCTCACGGGGCTGCTGCCTCATCTTAAAGTGCTATTGGGAAATCCCCAGCTTTATGGGCCGATTGGGGTCCTAGTTCACTGAGTATATAGACCTTATAGAATCTGACGACGAAGTAAAGAATTGAATAACATTTCATGTGCGGAATGAAGATTGCACGTGCTATGAGCATTGAAGAAAATGCTATATCGCTTTATAACTGTACAGATGCTGCAACGCAAGTAGACTAAGTAATCATGAAGGATGGCTATATGTAGCGAATAGACTGCAGTCAGTGTTGCCAAGCAGACAGCAGGATTGATAATGGATGATGGGCTAAATGGGTGGGAAGGCATGGTCAAATCCACCCACAAGCACCTGAGGTACCAGCTTGCATGCTTCTAGTGAGTGGAATATTCCAGAAGGGTACAAGCGTGCCAACCAATTTCAGAGGGACATGTAGCAAATGGCCCTATAGTTTGAAAGCCAATGAAATGTTGTGTATTTGATGACAATGAAGAGGGCTTGCACTAGGGGTGGGCATAGTTGTCCACCTGACTCTAGGGATCCAATCATAATCCTATCCCCTATGGAATGTATACCTATATGTTCCCCTTAGACCAACCACAACCCCAAGTACTTTGCCACATAGTATGAAGTCATGGTGATTTGTTTTTTTCTATTAATGTGTATTTTTTCATGAAAAATGTTGAGAGACTGAAGCGAACGTCCGCTGATGTCCATTGTACTCCCTGTTTTAGACCATTGCAAATAAAACAGCTACCTTTTGCCAAATTATTCAGTCAGTCTTATTATTGGTGTAAGAGTACATTCTGCATCCCCATCTAACCATTAAAGCATCTACGGGTTCAAGACGGCACAAGAAACTTCATTTCGCTTTTTCCCATACACACTGTGACGCCCCTGGTGGTGTGGAAGGAGCCTTTGTCAAAGAAATACAAGGCTGAAAGCATCTTGACTACTGGTGGTGTGGTATGGTATGGGGGCACGTTTTTTGTGTGGTAAGGGCTCCCTCTCACTCACTTGCCATCTCCAGTATGATATGGGGTAGGGACCGGTACTTTAGGGTGACCTCTTCATCAGACAGTTGGAATACAGTCATCCTCCTCCTAAGTATAATGTCCCTCATCAGTCAGTGCAGCAGCATGATGTCTGCTGGACTGGCCATTTTGGGAATGTGTACATGTCTCTCTGTGCTGGTATTCCAAAATGTGCTTCTTTCGTTTGAAAAATCAGTTGGATTCTTTTCTCTGCCTCTTGCTCCACGTTGAGAAAGGAGCAAATGTTGAAGGATATTTTTTGGCACAAATCCAGTGTTGCCAGGTTCGGTGAATCAGGTTGTTGGTGCGTCATTGCCGTACTTTCTGTGGTCGGTTCCTGTTTGCATGCTTCATTTTAAGTATGTGTATGCTTTCCATCCACTTTGATCTTTTGTGCAATTCTTACGCTCCTTTTCTAGAGTGGCGCATCTCTGGGATGCGCACTCCTGTGAATGCGGCACACTTCTGGGAATGAGGCACATCTATTTCTGCTTTGGTTGTTAGCAGGTATGCCAAACTAAATCGGTATGTCACTGTAAGTAAACAAAGATAACTGCAGCTGCATTGTTGGCAATGACTTCCATTCTGTTGACACCGTGTTTGGTGATTAGCAGTTATTCCAAGCAACTAGAATATATGTCCTTCATATTAGCTTCGGTACTACCAATATCAGGACTACCAGTTAACAAATAATTATTCTATTATTCTGTTATCCTAAAGGCATTTGGCATTACAAAAGATAGTTACATGTTAGTGGATTTCAGCCGTCAAAAGGCATGGTTCCTGTGCTCTGAATACTTCTATTTTAGGCTACCACGTGTCCTAACAACTCCTGGCATGGCAATAACTGATACAGAGAAGTACGTATACAAGGATGTCTTATATAGGGATGCTTTTCAGCCAGTTACTCTGTAGTCTGGCAGGTATATCGTGGTAGAAAGCATTGACAACACTACTTTATCACAACACCCTTAATGAAAGTGAGACTCATTAGCACACTTGAGATGCTAGCGGAATCCTATTATTTGAGCTCATGAAATGTTGCAAATACCTAGGAGGTTTCCACTAGCAGATGAAATCCATCACAAATTCATATGCATCATAATTGAAAGCTACTTATCTACAGTTGTATCTTGTGTATGACCTTTTGGGACTCTTTTCCAGCCCTGATCATATCCTCATGGATCGCTATTGCAGCCGGTGAAGATGGGAGCAATAAGCAAACTATACAAATCAGAAGAAATATCAGGTTTCCTTTTAGCTCAGTCCACAACAAAACAAAAAGGAAAACATGCTTGCACATCCTGCATTGACATTCAGGATGCACACTTCATAGAACAGTCTTGCCTTCCAAGTGTGTGGTGGAAGAGCCGCGCGCTGAGGCACAATGCATTGAATTGTAATATGTGGCCCTACAATACACTGTTGTAAACTTGGAATAGCAGCAACATAAACCACTTTTGACTTACATGCATTTCTATCCCCAAAAGAGGGATAGTAATGACTTTTTGGGAGAATGCATTATGACTGGTCCCACTTACTGTCCTTTTGATGGAATATATTCTTACCGTATAATATAGAAACAAAGTGAACAGCTACCCCTCCCTCAGATCTCCAGATCTAGTTAAACCTCTACTTTCAGTGCAAACGTATCATTAGTGATGCACAATGCCTTTGTATTTTTCTAGTGCATAGAAGTTCATTTATTTTGACTAAGTATGCACAGTTCATATTAATCATAGTATCAACAATACATACATATTACAACAAACATAGACATATGACAACATTTTTCCAATATATTGAGAGGCTAAACTGTTTCTGAAGTATACCTCTATTGTGGGGTTAGTATTCAAAGTGCTCAAAATGCGGGCAAATATCTTAGTCAGATTTTACACAGTGTTTTATTATGGGGTGTATGCAGACAATCATAACATTTTTGTCTAGTCGGACACAATAAAACAGCACTCTCCCATTACTAGACCACATAATTTGTTATTTAGCAATAGTCATTCAGCAGAACTCAAACCACCCAGTGCCTGCACACAGGTACTCAAATTAGCCACTTTTCTGTTGGTTCATAGGATGTTTCTTTAATAGTTGCGTCGGCACAAAGTGTTTCGGCCCTTTTGATACTGTTTGCATATCCAAGCGACCATACCAGTTCTAACAGGCCTTCATCAGGACGAAAGAATTTGATTGCGAGATCTTAATCGGTATCCTAACCCTTTTGTGTAATCTGGCAATAGCTCAGATCCTGGGGAAATGATATTGTTGGATGGGTTTCCATCAATACACTCTGGTAATTTCTCCTGGAGCTGTGTAGTTCTCATTAGATGAGAAAGGCTTCTAAACGTTGCCCATGCAGCGAGCCACAGCAGTCCCGTCCGCGAGGTTTCTAAATGAGGGAGGGGTAGCTGTTCACTTTGTTTCTGTATTATATGTTTCTTCGCCACTTATAAGTAAAAGGATCCTTTGCACTCTAATCAGTTGCCTGATTTAATGTGAATACGGCTGATAGGGCCCGAGTCATTGAATTTTGTGCACAGTTCAAAGTGACTTTGCACTGCTGAAAAGTGACTTTGCACTGCCGACACAAACCCTGATTCATGGAATTGTGCAAAGTGTATTTTTGCAGTGCAAAGTCAGTGCAAAGTCATTTTTGCAGTACAAAATTAACTGTGCACTGACTTTGCAATGCAACAGTACATTTTGCCCACTTC
Source organism: Ambystoma mexicanum (assembly GCF_040938575.1). Taxonomy (NCBI): domain Eukaryota; kingdom Metazoa; phylum Chordata; class Amphibia; order Caudata; family Ambystomatidae; genus Ambystoma; species Ambystoma mexicanum. Next base: position 128,027,414 of record NC_090941.1, read on the forward strand.
CTTGAATCAGGGTTTGTGTCGGCAGTGCAAAGCCACTTTTCAGCAGTGCAAAGTCACTTTGAACCATGTAAACAAAGCTCCTTGAATGGGGCCCGTAATGCCCATCGTACAGTTTTCAATTTAGACTTTTACAGAAAATTTGTTCACCTTCAATAATTATCAATAATTGTCAACTCATGTATCATAGAATGTAATCTCCAAAGCATTCACATGCAACGCTCATTTTCCTCATAACATGTTTTTCATCAAACAGCAGGGAGATCACACATTTTAAACGCAAGGTGCCCTGCAGCTATACGTTTCAGATAGCTGTGTTTGTCTCATGAATTCACTGAATTATCGTAATTACTTGCATGATGACACTAATTATGGAGTGGGTGATAGTTTATCATCATAATTTGAGTATAACAGAAAGAAAATAGATTATCCTTCCTGGGGGTGAGACTGGAAAATGAAAGGCACCTCGACTCTATTGCAGAAGAATTGCAAATTCAGAATGCACGGCTGCTTTGCTGCTTGCATTTATACCCTCACAATTGCCTTCGCACAACTCATTACAACCCAGGCGGTAAGTTCCCTACTTTACCACCATGGTGTAAACTCCGTTTACGCCATGGTGGATGGCGGATTTACCGCCCCATTCCAAGGTGAGTGGGGCGGTAAATCCCCATTCCCCATTTACCCTTCCCCATTCCCATTTTTGCCCCATAGGGCATAATGGGAGTGGGGAAGGCGCTAATTACGGCACCAAGGCGGGTTAGCGCCTTGCATTTTAACTCCTGCTAAAAGCAGGCGTTAAAATGGTAATCAGGCGTTAAGGGTTAACGGCGCCGACGGCGCCGTTAAACCCTTAACGCCTGGGTTGTAATGAGGCCCACGATTTAAGAGAAGTAGCAGGGAGGAGCTGCTGGCATAAGGGGCCCTCTATGAGACCACACATGCATAGTCAAGTGGTAGGTACGTTCACAAAATGTTAACATGAATTTGGGAACTGGATGGATGCAGACAGCCTTCCAGAAAAGGGGGTTCAGTGATCCTTAAAAGACTGGTGAGCACAAATGCATATTTTATATTTCCACCTCTTCGTAGAAGAATTTCTAAAAAGACTGATGCCGAGCATGAGCATTTCTATTAAGGGCTCTATGATGCTGGCAGGGGTCAATGTAAACCCAAACTGGCAGTACATTTGCCCCTGTGACTGGTATCTGAGAGCAGAGAATAGCCACGTGGCAAAGAGTGACAGCTATAGCACAAGTCAAAGTTCAGACATGTTTTGATCAGTGATACATTTTGATCTGCCTAAGTACTTCCAGTGGCAAGTGTCTTTTCCTCTTTTTCTTGTGGGCTCCTTAACAAGGCTAAATCTGTGCACACAAGGCCATTTTGTACACAAATATTTACCTCCATGAACCAACCCAACCACAGATGCAAATATCCTTTTTATTTGCCACTTTCTTGTGCGCAAGGAATATGTGAGTAGAGAAACATGTTTTGTGGAAAGGTACAGTTTGACCAAACAATCAATTTCCAATAGTATTGGATTATTATTGGTCTGCATACACAAAGGGCAAAGGCTAGCTAATAGAAATGACCCAGAATTGCCACAACAATCAAAGCAAATGTGTAGAAATCCAGCAGCACATTGTGTTAAATATAGCATGGCTCAAATGATAGAAAAGTAAGTTATCTGTGTATCAAACCACAAAGTATTTAGCAGCAGAGAGCATCTCACAATGCCAGAGACCATGTAAGCTCAATTTTGATTCTTAAAAGCCATAAGAAAGCCGGCTCATAACTCAATTGTCCAAAACATGGTACCTAAGATCAGAAGTCAGAAAGCCAGCATAGAGAGCAACCTCTTGATGTAGTTCATTGCTTAAGGAAAAATGGGTACCAGAAACGCTAGTTATTGGAAAGGATGTGGCTTTCTTAAATGTTGCGTATAAGGGATGGAATTGCTGTCAGAAAATAGCATTGAGCACGGCGAAGGAGCACGAATAACAAAAGCTGCCTTACGGACTTTTGAGCGATGGACTTTAGATTAAAATCCAAAGAAAACAGCGTTATGCAATATACAGTCTATTGAACTACTTGATCTGGCTGGAGTGCATGTACGATAATATCTTTAATACAAACTTCGGTGTGATTGGGAAGATATGAAACAAATTGGCAGCTGAACACAGAGAGAACATTGTGTTACTTTTTTGAGGTAAAGTTCCGGGGCAGACCTCAGCAGTTTGAATCAAGAATACACTGTGAATGGGGGTAGGCAATGGCACACTTACAACAGCAAGCTTTCTAGGCAGGTCACTCCGACAAACTTTGTGAAGTTTTGAAGCATTGTACCTATACACTCTGAGGGCCCGATTCATGAAATTATGTGCACAGTAAATAAGGACCTTCTGCGCCAAACTGTGTGCAAAATCCTAGCATTTTTTCGTACTTTGCAGGGACTTCACGTAGGTTCTGAAGGTCTCTGTGAGCGTCTGAGTGCCTTATGTGGGACACCACATAGAGCATGGGTGTGGCTTGCACAGAGGGTAAGGAAGGGGGAAGAACTTGGAAAATGAGGAAGAACAAGGGACAATGTGGGTGTTAAGAGGGACAGCCGGGAGGAAGTCCATCGAACGCCCATTATTGCGTGGAACAATACGTATTCAGGGATCCGACCGGGCAACCTCCGGGCAGGGAAAGGGTCACGCAAAGCCCTCATATTATGCACCAGTGCAGTACATGGAATCGACAATAAAAAATAAATAGAATAAATAAAAGCAATAAATAAAAGTGCGGCCAGCTGGTGGCAATGTGCAAGGGTAAGTGTAGACATCATGTGTCTAGTTCTGGTAGGGGACTGTAGGGATACAGAAAACAGTCCCCAAATGTGGGGGTTGCCAGGGAGGCAGTGCAGGTGTCCAACTGGCAGGGGTAGGGGACCTGGGCCCGAGATCAGAGGATGGCCAGGATTCAGTGCAGCTTCAGTTTTAGCCAGGAGTTCAGCAGGGGTGAGGAGGAGACAAGGCAGAAGCAAAGAGGAAGGTTTTGAGGTGTCCCGGAACTGGAGGTGGTTCTCCTCAAGTTTCAGGGAGGCAAGGAGGCCACAGCCAAAGAAAGAGATCTACCACCAACTCATTGCTTGGAGAAGCTACTGACCCTGATGTAGTTGTAGGTGGATGAGTGAAGAGCCTGAGAAGGAAGATATTTGTGAAGAGAGAGTTGAAGGTATGGAAGCCCCATGGCCCAGAAGGCCTTGTGGATAATGCAGAGGGCTTTGAACTTAAGCCTTGCAGCCACTGGGAGCCAGTGCATAGATTTCAGTCGTGGAGAGATACAATCCCTGGGCTTGAGGCCAAGGACAAGTCTCACAGTCTTGTTCTGGATGAGTTGCAGGGGGCGGAGAGTAGAAGCAGACAGATTTAGAAAGAGGCTGTTGCAATAGTCTAGCCTAGAGAGAACCAGAGCTCTGGATACAGTAAGCTTCTGGGGGAAGGAGAGGAAAGGAGGAATACCTCTGAGGAGGTCCAGCTGCTAGTGTGACTTCTTAGAGACGTCAGGGATGTGAGGAGAGAAGGAGAGTGTGGAGTCGAAGATGACCCCGAGGTTTTTAGCCTCGTAGGTGGGAGAAGGAAGATGGCCCAGAGAGGCTGGCCAGAGAGTGACAGGAAAGGAGGGAGCGGGTGTGCCGATGAGGAGAATCTCAGTCTTACTGGAATTGAGGCAGAGATCATTGGCGGCACACCACTCTTGGATAGCAGACAGACAGTCAGAGATGAGAGAAGGAGCAGAGGTGGCTGAAGGTAGCCTGAAAATGAGCTGAGTGTCATCCACATAGCACTGAAAGCTGGGGCAGAGAGCGGCAATGCAGTGGGCAAGAAGTGCCAGGCATTGGTTGAACAGCCAGGGTGAGCAGTTAGACCGCTGGGGAACACCAGAGGTAGAGATAGGAATCAAGGTTGGAGAGCAGATCTTCACGGATGTTCAGGAGAGCAGTATACGTGCTTCTGGCAGCTCTGAAGCCAGACTGTGAAGATTAAACTGCGAGATAGCCAGCTTTTCCAGGAGTTTACCCAGGAAAGGAGTGATAGAGATTGGGCGATAGTTAGCCGGGCAGAACAGGTCGGCAGAGGGTTTCTTAAAAAGATGGTGCACAAGGTAGTGCTTAGGGGGAGAAGGGAAGACTCCAGTGGCGAAGGAGTGGTTGCAGAAGTCGGCCAGAGCAGGAGCCAGGGAGTCAATGTGGTCCTTGATGGTTTTGGAGGAACAGGGATGAACCTCTTTTGACAAGACTTTCATAGATCAGACTTGTCTAGAAACCTCATCTGGGGAGAACAGAGGAAAGACAGAGAAGGGGGAGCAGAGGGTGCTGAAGATTGGCCAGAGTAAGAGCAGGGTGTAGAGGGAGGGGGGAGAGGAAAAGAGAGAGGACAGGATGTCCTGAGTTTTAGAGATGAAATGAAACACCAGAGCCATGTAGAGGGCCTGGGAGGGGACATGAGAGGTAAAGTACAAGTAAGAAAACCTTAAGCTGGGTAATTAAAGGTGCACACATTAATTGGTTATTTACAACACACTTAATATCAAAGAGGTTTCTAAGTGTGGACCCAGGATTCAAACCTTTACTGCACTGTATCATCTTGCTTCCAAGACAGGTGTGTTGCCACTGAGCTGTACTACCCGCCCATTCAAAAGTATAGATTAATTGCAATGCAGTCATCCTGATTGGCAAAGTGATATGAGAAACAATGAATTCATCAAACCAGGGAAGACAGGAATTGCTGATAGGTGTACACGCCAAGTGACTCTTTATTATTCATTGTGCACGTACGTTTCATGTAGCACTGGACCCTGTAGGATAGTGCTGAGTTGCACAGTAAATCCAGTCCAGCTGTTACACAGTTACACACTCTCCAGCATATGCATGTACATTGCATGCAATGGATAGCAGAGCCGTCAACTGTAGACACATTACCTGTGGGTTTCTACACTCTTCTTACCCACTACTTTCCTCTTAAATCACCCAAGAAAAATATTTGGTCCAGCTGTCACAAAATCTCTATCTTTAATGCACTCATTGCCGCCTTTCTATCCTTTCTTTGGCTTCCAACATCTCCACACTATGCTATACACGTTTAAACAGGTCTTGGTTTTCTTCTAGCAACACATGGCGTACTGGTGATGCTGCACAGAATATTAGCTATTTATTGCCCCCCCCCATACATAGAGCGGACGAGACACAGAACGCTATTTTTTCCCTGTATTATTCCATCCCACAAGTTTTGATAGCACAAAGCACATTACTGAAAAACAACGTCTGCCTGCTTCTAATCAAACATGTGCTGTGTACCACTAAAATACTGAAGGTGTGATTGATTTATCACATAATAGTAAAACCTGTGGATCTCTTTTTGGAAAATGGATACTGGTTGGATAGAAAGAAATCCAATGTGGAGGGGATTCGCTGGCCTCCTTCATCTTATGAAGCTGGCAGAATGTTTCCCTCATGATAGACATATGTCCAAAATCCATTTTATCAGTATAAAAGTGACATGCCTGCGTTTAAAAAATCAATACGCTTATGAAAATGGTTTGGATTCTGTCTTTTTTTGTGAAGCTGTTTTTTTATTACTCATCTTATAAATACTACATGTGAATGAATTAACCATAATCATTACATGGTTTTTCCATGAACGGCCCTTCTAAGTTCCCGACAAGGTTTGCCAGTGGCAAGAGAAGTTGATTCTAGTTTGTCCCTAGTTCATAGGAACATACTTTATCTTTATTATTTATTTTATTCTGTATTTATGGTTTCAATTAAACCTTACACATGATTCATTACAGAAAGAAAAAAAAGAACACACTTAGACATAATCTCACCATTAAAACAACATTCATATCACAATCAGCATATTCTTAAAAACTACTAGAATACATGATTAATAGCCGATATTAAAGGCACAAGTTAAAAACATAATCCAACCAATTTAACCATATCATTCTATTCAAATCAATTCAACTTTCCCCCGAAAAAGGACACCTAACCATGCCCATTTCTCTGCACATCTTCCAGCTTTAGGAATATCATTTTTAGAAATGCAACTAAGGCAATAATTAGTGAGACATGTCTCCCCTTCAATAATCTTTCCCACAGACTAGATGCAACTACAGCAGAAATAGAACGTACCCATTTACCAGAGTACATTTTTCTTTGGTGCATGACTGCCAGAACCTAATAGGGTCTTAAAATATTTAATGGAACATAATCTACAGAACCAGTCTTCTCTGTTTAGACCCATCCTCGGGCCCACAACATCTAGTGTCTGCAAACAGTTCCAAGGAAACCTCATATACCACCAACAAATGTGTTACGATGGAAACCTCTTTATATACTATTAGTGTTAGCATACCACAAGGACCCATTATTAAAAAAAGCGATTTCATCTTATTAAATCATTGCCATTTTCAATGTTATCCCATGTTTTCACATGATTCTTAATTGCTATTTTCGTGCAGTGAGATCCTCCCTATCTCCTCCGGATAACCTACACACTAATGACTAACTTTCACCATGACATCATTACATTGCTTTATGAGTACCTTCCTCAATTTCACACAAATTAACAGACCATTAGCCTCAAAACATGTTTTGTAATGTCCAAGTTTCCTTCGCTTATAAATGCACTACCAGGACTAGAGGAAAAAAAAAAAAAAAATGTGTGTGTGTTTTATTGGTTACATATATAACCTTTACCACTGATACAAAATATACAATCTCATGAAATACAATGTGATAATACATTTTATATCACATCATATAAAATTATCTCATTAACAATCAATCTAAAATCCTAACATTTTCATTTAGATAACACAATAATACAATTAATCCATAACGTCTATACATTTTTAAATCTTTTCTCAAATATAAAAAAAAATGTTAAATTCATAAACTCATTTCACCTGCAAAGACAATTCCCCAAAATTGGTCAGTGTGCAAATATGGCAGATCGTAATTGAGCCTTGCATAGCCCCGTAGATATACTTCAGAAAGAACATTGCAGTTCATCAGTAAACACAAGCCAAAATCGTTTTCCATGTGGCTAATGTAATGAGGCCAAGTTGATTGCAGATGGCGTCAAATGGTACTGAATTATTCAGTCCCAAGGCTTGCCACCATAGCTTTCCTTCCTGAGATGTCAGCCAGGACAATTCTTTACTAGTACTATATTTTAGAACACCTTCAATCGACTATTCACCACTTTTCTGTATGAAATACTGAATAGCGTTCAGTTTAGCACAGGTTTTCTTAACAATAACATTTGCCAGTAAAATTGGATCAAGGGAACTAGGATTGGTAATACCCAAATACACATAGCTCGTCACCACATGAATAGGAACCTTATTGATAGACCACATACTTTGTTTTTCCTTTTCGATTGCATAGACATTATTTTGGTCTTACTCAAATGTATGACTAATCCAGGTAAAGCGGAACATTGCTCCAGGGTATCAAGGCTGCAATGTAACCCTACATCTGTTTAATCGGAAATCATGGTATCATCCGCATGGCAGCCATGCTATATAGGCTGTTGTCCCACACTGGCAGGATAGTTGTTACACCTTTTTAAAACAATGCTAATTGGTCTGGAGTGTGGTATGTACAAAACGTCCATCCAAATCATCCCCTCAAGGGTGTCCAACCATTTCCTATTTACTAGGGTCAAACCCTCTATACCATAGAGGACGGCAGATGTCACCTTGGCTGTGTAACATTGAATTAAGGGACAAAGCAAATAACTTGGCTCTCATCACCTTCATAAATGATACAAAGGCTTCAGTTGTGGCCCATACTTTCTCTTTTGACCTCTTTCACTTATTTCTGTTTGTAAAAAGAAACCTCAAATATATACATGTATTCACTTCCTTAAACCAGATTTGTGTTGATAGTCCATGTGTGTCTTTTGGGTTTCCTTTTACAATGCAGTGACATGAATCAGGATTAGTCTGTAGTAATAATCAAGTTGTTCTCCCACAGGTAATCTGCTAACCCATTTAAAGAGCGTTGAAGACCTGCCAGAGTAAGATCTAAGAGAATCAGATCATCTGCATATGCATACACTCCACCGACTGATTGCCAAGTTTCGGAGGGTACCCACTCCAATATTCACTTTGTATCCATACATTCAAAACATACAGGTGAAACGGGTTGGTGCAAGAACGCACCCATTTCTAAGACCCTTTCCAACCTGCACTGGCACAGTACTATCCCCTTCAGAGTTAAGACAATTGCTAACTTCATTATTGGTATAAAACAAGATGTATATTAAGAAAGCCAAGATCTATTCCCCTGGCCTCAACTTCAAACAGAGCTTATCCTTGTCACCTTGATGAAAAGCGGAGGACAGATCCAGGCTAGTCACAAATATAAAACATCCAGGAACCCTCCCTGCCCTAGCCAGACATGCACAGGGTACCAGCCCTTCCACCGGCATGTCAATTCCCTTCCCAAACCTTGTTTACATAACATGAATCGTATTTACATCCTCAGCCCACCTGATAAAATCTTTATGTACAAATACAGCTAATATACTGTAAGATATATTAATAAGAAACATCAGTCTGTTACTCTGGGAGGTTATCAATCTTCCCTTTTTTACAAGACCTCCTAGAATTTGTAGGAACAAATGATATAATATATTGAACCACATTTCAATGTCACTTTTTAGGATGGAATTAGACATCTCATCCAGGCCATATGCCTGGGAGGTATTCAATTTAACCAATGCCCGCTTAATATCATCTCTATCAAATGATACTGCCCAGGGTACTTTTCTACATATACCACCATAAATTGTCACTGCCTCAGTCTTCATTCCTAAAAGGGAGATAAAGTGTCAAACCCAAGTTACTTCTGAGACTCTGTTAGTTTGAACCGAAGTTTGGATACTACTATGATTATTTATTTCATCTCCACCATATCCCTCTAACATCTTTTGTCACAAGCTCTTTCATTATGTTTTGATGTACTTGGATGAAGGCCTAAACCCTATAAAACCTGAGTCAGTTCTTAAATGTCTGCCTTATTCTTTTAATTACGTCCACCTTCTCTTTATAAAAAAAATATTCTTCTTCCTTACCTTCTGAATGTCTGCCCTCATCTCTATTTTCTACTTATTAATTACCATATCCAATTCCTTTCCCAGATTATTTGTAAAATGTTTTTTCCTCCACTTTCAAGGCTGCAGCCAATCTCCAACTATTGAAAGTAGTTAAAAACACAACTGGTAAGACCAATTTAGACTTTTCTTCAAGAGACAGCTTAGTCCATTGACCGGCGATCATCCTATTAATTTTACTTGGCTGTTTACAAAATTGAGTTAATCTGTTCCCTGTAGAATTAACTAGCATGTTAATGCAGGATGAACCATGTCCCACCCTAAGACCACCATCCCAGCGAAGTGCAAGGGTCAAAAACCAATTATCATTCAGGGCAGTTCTTACCACATTAAACCTCAGAATATCTTTCCAAGGAATATTCACCATAGAAATATAATCAATCGTGGACAAAGAGGCAGGACCAAACCAGGTAGTTTTCATCAGAAAATCATTTGGTAAATTGCCATTAATTATAAAAGTCCCCATCTAGCCATACACTGTGTCCAACTTAGACCTCTCAGCAACTTCTTCACGACCAGAACCTGCTTAATACAAGGCATACTTTCAACCTCTCCTATAATTCATCAGGCAGGCAGTCACCCTCTGGACAAGCAACATTCGAGTCACCTCCCAAAATCAAAATAAGTTAATTTTTTGTATACATCCATTGAGAAAATACATCTTCCAACTCCACAAGCATATCTTCCACCTTTTCCCTAATAAGGTTGAAGTATTAATTTATCAACTGTATGCTAGATAAAGCTTTGCCTTCCCTAATGGACAAACAGGTCCATTAGGGAAGGCACCAATAGTGCCTCAGATGTTTTTACATCATACAAGTCCCATCCTGGTAGATTTTTTATAGCAGTTAACAGCCCCCCAACGGGTCTGCCCCTGTTCCCTTTGTTGTGCTATGTGTGATAATACTATACCCATCAATAACAGGCTTTGAGCGTAGCCACGTTTTCTGAAGCAATATTATATGAAATTTGTTTAGGAACCTACTATTTTTTTCATTAAAATACTATTATGTCCATTTAAGTCCATCAGAAACGGTTACTTATATCCAACTCAGAAGCCAGGATGCTTTTTGTTAGTAATGAAGAGCGCGGCTGCCAGACGCAACCAATCGTCTCCCTTGCCCATTAGGACCTGCCTATGTCCCATATCATCAATTTGACATTGGATGTTTGGTGTGCCTGAAGACCCTACCCCCACCCCTGTTTTGTCATCACTACCTTCTGTCATGCCACTCACCCGACGGTCTGGCCCCTCCGCTCCTGTCCGATCGGCTCCCTCCTGGCGGATTTATTCTCGCTTCCGCAATTGGGGTTTGGCTCCCCGGGGAATTCCGGGAGTCCGGAGTTATGTTCCACTGCGCATGCGCGGTCGCTCGTGTCCTCGCGCCCGTGCATGCGCAGTATATTGGGCACTCGGAGCGACGAGAGCTTGCTTCTCAAGCCTCGTTCTGGGCTCGCCAGCACCTGGGAACGAGGCGGCTTGCAGTCCAAGCCTCTCAGGTGCTGGCGGCCCTATAAGATGAGCCAAGACTAAATTCAATCGCGTCTCAACGCGGTTTTGTTTTGACCGTGTCTTCGCTTCGTTCTTCTGCCCGTTGGTTCCTTTCAGTTTTCCTGGCCTTTGCCTTCTACCAGTCTGCTCCCTCCTGGTTCCATTCAGTTTCCCTGGCCATTGCCTTCTACCAGTCTGCTCCCTCCTGGTTCCATTCAGTTTCCCTGGCCATTGCCTTCTACCAGTCTGCTCCCTCCTGGTTCCCTTCAGTTCCCCTGGCCATTATCATTACCTGCCAGTACCTTTCAGGTCCCTACCTGTTCTTTTAACCACTATCTACTTGATTCTCTCTGGGTCCTTCTGCGCTCCTGTTTTGCCTGCCTCTCCCTTGGTGCTTGTCTACGTCAGCCTCCTTGCCTGCCTGGTATTCATCCGCCGTGGACAAGATCTGCCAGCTACCTGATATTTCATCTACTGCTGCGGAAGGACAGACCACTCTCTGCTCCCCCTGCCAGTGCTCGCACTGTCCTGACGTCACGAAAATCAGGGGTGAGCACACCGTGACGTTGGGAGTCGGTTCATCCTCCGCCCAGTTGTTAAGTTTGGGTTTAGGTCTGGACTGGCTACCCGCGTTACACTTGCTTCAGAGAAGAACAGACAGTCTGGCTGCCAACCCAAGACCTTCGGCAAGACAAACAGGTACTCATCGATCTCGTGATATCCACTTTAACAGATTGAGACGCCTGCCTTCGAGTTCCAAGATGGAGGAGGATCAGGATCTTCGTGACGAGTTACGAGCTCTCAGAGCAGAAATGACGGCATTACGGCAAGAGAACCAAACATTGCGACAATTGGTGATGCAGGGAGCCGTAGGAAGCTCTTCGGCAGAAAACACTTTAGCCCACACTGCACCAATCAAGTTTGATGGGGATCCACGACGTGTCGCCGAATTTTGCAATCATTGCCGGATCCATTTCCTTTTCAGAGCAACCCACTTCAACAATGACAAGGCCAAGATCGGGTACATTCTGGGAAACCTGGCTGGAAATGCTTTGGCTTGGGCGACACCTCTGGTTGCCACTAATAGTCCTGTTTTAAACGATTTTGTGGGTTTTGAAAAGGCCTTTTTGGAGGTCTTTCAGACTCCCAATTTGGCTTCAGTCGCTCAAAACCAACTGATGGACATCAAGCAGGGGAACGCAGATATAATATCATATATAAGCCGTTTCCGACAACTGGCAACTGATTCACAATGGCCAGAAATAACTCAGAAAACCTTGTTTCGCCGGGGTCTGAGAGAAGAATACAAGGATGAGCTTTTACACATTCCAGAGCCAGAGACCTTCCAACGCCTCATCGAACAAGTGCTTCGGAAAGACTAAAGATTGGCAGAACGGAAGGTTGAGAGACGTCGGTTCGAGAGAGCCAATACCAGAATGCCTAGTATTCCTGCTGGTGCATTTGGTCCTTCGGATTCCGGACCCGAACCTATGCAGTTGGGGGCCATTAGAGGTCCTTTGCCTGAGGAAGAGAAGAAACGCAGGAGAAATTTACGTCTATGCCTCTACTGTGGGGCTGCTGGCCACTTTTTGGGTACTTGCCCTCTTCGACCACAAAAGAAGGCGGGAAACTAGTGGACCTGTCGTGTAATGGAAAGTCTATGACGGGTCCAACTTCTTTATCTGTCCTTTCCCACTCCTGTTCGGTGCTCCAGCCCATGCAACCTGCCATCTTGATGACCATGAAGATCAATATACAATGGATGGACCGGTCTTTGGAAGTCCAGGGATTGTTGGATAGCGGAGCCTCGGGAAACTATATTGATGAGGTATTCGCTACCACAAATCGGATACCACTTTTGTCTAGAGGAACAGTCTTACCAGTTGAAGTCATTGATGGAACACCCTTGTCCTCGGGACCCATCCGCTTACATACCATGGAACTATCTCTTTTTGTCTCAGAACACAAGGAACAAGTAGCTTTGGACGTGATCAAGTCTCCCACATACAAGGTGGTCTTGGGATTATCTTGGCTTCAACATCACAATCCGGTGATTAACTGGGAGACCCGTACTCTGACTTTTGCCTCCGCCTTCTGTCTTCAGCATTGCACTCCGTCAGCCTTATCCCAAGACTCGGATCTCACTACCACACTGGAATCAAGTGGTAATGGGGCTGGTGTAAATTCGGTTTCTCAGATTCCACAGGCATACATCGACTTCGAACATGTGTTTTCTGAGCCTATTGACATCCCCTTGCCGCCTCATCGGCCGTTTGACTGTGCTATTGACCTGCTTCCTGGCACCAAGATTCCTCATGGTAAGGTGTACGCTTTAACTCAGGCTGAGAGACAGGTATTGCAGAATTACTTGGCTGACTGTATGAAGAAAGGATACATCGTTCCTTCTAAATCACCCGCAGGATTTCCTCTGTTTTTTGTCAAAAAGAAAGAGGGAACATTACGTCCGTGCATAGATTATCGGCAGCTGAACGATATCACCATAAAGGATCGCTATCCATTACCTTTGATCCGAAACATTCTAGAAACTCTACATTCGGCCCGGATTTTTACCAAACTGGATCTACGGGGTGCTTATCACCTGGTCCGGATCAAGGACGGGGACGAGTGGAAGACGGCTTTTAAAACACCTTACGGGCATTATGAGTATAGGGTAATGCCTTTCGGCCTGTGTAATGCCCCAGCCATCTTCCAGCGTCTAATGGACAACATCTTTGGTGACTTGACAGGCATATCTGTTTGGATTTATCTGGATGACATACTGATTTTTTTCCTGTTCCTTGAAGGAACACGTTGGACATGTCCGAGAGGTCCTCCATCGTTTGTCACTGAATCATCTGTTCGTTAAGGCAGAGAAGTGTTCCTTCCACCAAGACAAGATGGAATTCTTGGGCTACGTGATTAGCGGTGCAGGTATCCAGATGGATCCCGGGAAAGTCCAAGCGATTCAAGAATGGAGACCGCCTCATGATGTTAAGTCTCTCCAGCGGTTTTTGGGATTCGCCAATTTTTATCGGCGTTTTATCCCGTCTTTTTCTCGAATTACGGCTCCCCTTACTAGACTGACCAGCAATAAGGTTCTATATCAGTGGGATTCTCACGCCGCGTTGGCATTCGATTCCTTGAAGACGGCTTTCTGTTCCGCTCCAGTTTTGCGTCATCCACAAGACGAGCTACCTTATATTGTGGAGGCTGATGCTTCGGATTTTGCTGTAGGGGCCGTTCTTCTCCAAAAGCATGGACTTACTTCCTTCGAAAACCCTGTGGCCTACTACTCTCGTAAGTTAACTCCCAGTGAAAGAAATTATGCAGTCATAGAAAGGGAGCTTTTGGCCATCAAGACTGCCTTCGAGGAATGGAGACATCATCTGCTTGGGGGTCGCTTTCCGGTGGAAGTACGCACCGATCATCGAAACCTACAATATCTTCGTTCTTTGCAGTGTCGTACGCCACGTCAGGCCCGATGGGCTTTTTTCTTTTCTCCTTATGTCTTCAACATAACCTACATACCATGCACTTCCAATCTAAAAGCTGACGCTTTGTCTCGTTCTTTGGATAAGGGAGAGGAGAATCTCAGTCTCGATATGCCCTTAATCTCACCTAGTCATTTTCTGTTGACTTTATCTCCCTATCTTCAGACCATTCAAAAGGAGACCTTGATGGATCCCGAGAGAACAACTCTTCGGAAGAGAACATTGGTCACGGAACGCGATGGGCTGCTTTTTTATCAAGGAAGACTGTACGTCCCAAGGGGTACTGTCCGCAAGACTATACTACATGGCTTTCATGACTCGTGCATCGGTGGACAACGTGGTGTCAGAGCCACTCAAGACCTTGTATCCAGACAGTTTTGGTGGCCCGGCTGGGCTCGAGAAGTCAATAGTTACGTGAAGAGTTGTCCAGTCTGCGCCCAGATCAAGGCTCCCAGGAGGCGTCCATTGGGGTTATTACGACCCTCTGAAATACCACCATATCCTTGGCACACCATTGCAACTGACTTTATAGTCGAGTTACCGCCCTCTGACGGATGTACTTGTATTATGGTGGTAGTGGATTGCTTCACCAAGCGCGCCCATTTCATTCCCTTCCGTGCGATACCTACGGCCGCTCAAATGGCGTCTGCCTTTTTGCACGAAATATATCGACTACATGGTTTGCCTGAAAAGATCATCTCGGATAAAGGGCCTCAGTTCCTTTCTTCTTTTTGGACCAAACTGTGTGATCATCTCGGCATTCGCAGGGCGTTGAGTTCCGGTTACCACCCTCAGACCAACGGTCAAACAGAGAGAACAAACCAAACCCTGGAGGACTACCTTCGGTGTTACGCTAACGCCACGCAATCCAACTGGGGATCGCTTCTAGACCTGGCGGAGGTCTCCTACAACAACACCATACATGCCTCTATCGGTGTGAGTCCATTCTATTGTTCTACGGGCCAACACCCCAAATTGATGCCTTTTCGTCCAGTGTTACCCAGTACCGTTCCTTCTGCTGATCAATTGGTATCCACCATACAGAGGCATCACGAGTTGGCGCGTGGGGCCCTGGCGGAGGCACGGGAGCGCATGAAGAGGCAGGCAGACAGGGGTCGGACCCTGGAACCCGACTTCCAGATGGGGGATCGGGTTTGGTTGTCATCAAAAAACCTGCCAATACGTAACTTACCTGTCAAGCTGGCCCCTCGTTATTTTGGTCCATTCAAGGTCATCCGGCGTCTGTCCTCTGTGGCCTTTCGTCTTCAGCTACCCCCTTCCTGGCGAATACATCCCGTTTTTTATGTTTCCCACCTAAAGCCTTATGTGGTTGACGGGTATGGGCGTGCATGTCCTCGTCCTGCCTCTATCCAGGTGCAGGGGTTTCCTGAATTTGAGGTTCTGGAGATTTGTGACTCGCGTTTACGTCGGGGTGTGCTTCACTATTTGGTGGACTGGAAGGGGTATCCAGCTTGCGATCGCACCTGGGAACCGCATGTTCATGTGCACGCTCCCCGTCTTATCCGCAAGTTCTATCAGCGGTTTCCCTGGAAACCAGGGGCTCCGGGTCTTTCTGGGAGGGGTCATAGTGCCATGCCACTCACCCGACGGTCTGGCCCCTCCGCTCCGGTCCGATCGGCTCCCTCCTGGCGGATTTATTCTCGCTTCCGCACTTGGGGTTTGGCTCCCCGGGGAATTCCGGGAGTCCGGAGTTATGTTCCACTGCGCATGCGCGGTCGCTCGTGTCCTCGCGCCCGCGCATGCGCAGTATATTGGGCACTCGGAGCGACGAGAGCTTGCTTCTCAAGCCTCGTTCTGGGCTCGCCAGCACCTGGGAACAAGGCGGCTTGCGGTCCAAGCCTCTCAGGTGCTGGCGGCCCTATAAGATGAGCCAAGACTAAATTCAATCGCGTCTCAACGCGGTTTTGTTTTGACCGTGTCTTCGCTTCGTTCTTCTGCCCGTTGGTTCCTTTCAGTTTTCCTGGCCTTTGCCTTCTACCAGTCTGCTCCCTCCTGGTTCCATTCAGTTTCCCTGGCCATTGCCTTCTACCAGTCTGCTCCCTCCTGGTTCCATTCAGTTTCCCTGGCCATTGCCTTCTACCAGTCTGCTCCCTCCTGGTTCCCTTCAGTTCCCCTGGCCATTATCATTACCTGCCAGTACCTTTCAGGTCCCTACCTGTTCTTTTGACCACTATCAACTTGATTCTCTCTGGGTCCTTCTGCGCTCCTGTTTTGCCTGCCTCTCCCTTGGTGCTTGTCTACGTCAGCCTCCTTGCCTGCCTGGTATTCATCCGCCGTGGACAAGATCCGCCAGCTACCTGATATTTCATCTACTGCTGCGGAAGGACAGACCACTCTCTGCTCCCCCTGCCAGTGCTCGCACTGTCCTGACGTCACGAAAATCAGGGGTGAGAACACCGTGATGTTGGGAGTCGGTTCATCCTCCGCCCAGTTGTTAAGTTTGGGTTTAGGTCTGGACTGGCTACCCGCGTTACACTTGCTTCGGAGAAGAACAGACAGTCTGGCTGCCAACCCAAGACCTTCGGCAAGACAAACAGGTACTCATCGATCTCGTGATATCCACTTTAACACTTTCTTTGCCAGTTAGCTTTATAGTGTCATAGCCATAAGGAAATAAAAACACAAATATATGACTTTTAACACTTGAAATATAAAAAAACCTCCAAAACATATTACCAAAAAAAAACAAAAAAAAAAAAATTAACATAGTCAAAATTAACACTTCATAGAATAAAATTCATACTCAAAATACAGGGCAGATACATTACAAGATTTCCACCAATTGTAAACAAATACATTAAAAAGACTTCAATTCGGAATCATAGAGAGGCGGCGTTGAGCTAAACTTTAGCTCCCAAATCGAGGACTTTTAAGAGGACAACAACTTAAAAAGTCATAAAAGTTTCATTGCCTTAAGATAGTCTATCCCAAAAGATGTCCAAATGCAACCACCTTACATCATGAACACATTTTCTGAATCTTACCACTCTCAAGGCCCAGGTTCCTCAGCATTTCAATAGTAAATGATAGAGCTTATCCTTAGCCTCACATTTGTCACAAATTGCTGTTGGATAGCAATTGGCTGGTTCAACGATCTTTTCTACAGTTTAGCTTCAATTTTGTCCCAGTCAATATCAATAGATAACGGGTTTGAATCTAAACCAAATAGAATGACTGGGACAACTGTGCCTATATAAAACCTTACCAGGGGTTGGTTCGAGAATCTACAAACATTTTGATGGATTATTTTCATCTGAGATCCCAGATTAAGGACCTTAAGGTTGATGGCTGCAAGGAGATTGCCTATGGTCGAAAAGGCTTTGATAACCGCCCCCAGATAGATTACCGGGGGGACTATATCTATCGGGTGCTTGTCCAAGACCCAGGTGTATGGTTTTAGGATCTTCTTAGTGTGTTTGAAGATCAACACCTTAGATTTACACGGATTGATTTTTACGTCATTACATTTGGCGTAATCTGCTAAGGCGGACAATAAGCGTTGTAGCCCGACTTGAGAGTGGCCTAAAACCACTACATCATCGGCATAGGCCAACAAGTTTGTTGTAAAGTCTCAAATATTTGGGGCGACAAAGCCTTTGTCTTGCAGCCATAGACCTAGGTCTGACATGAAAAGAATAAACAAAAAAAGTGCAATCAGACAGCCCTGTTGAACGCCATGTTCAATCTTTATTGGATCCAACAATGTGCCTGACCTAGATATCCTGACTCGCATTGTTGGATTTTGATGGAGTTCAATCAGGATAGACAGAAGATTGGGTAGAGCATCGTAGGCGTTCAATTTCTTCCAAAAAAGATTTATGTTGATAGTGTCGAACGCCTAGGACAGATTTATCCAGGCTCCAAAAAGAGGGGAACCGCCCTTAACAAGGGAGGGCACACTGATGAAACTAAGAACCAATCCATTGAGAGATGTTGAGGGGCCCCATCTAAATCCCGTTTGGTGTCTGGGAATAAGACCTTTAGATTTAGCCCAACACTCCATCTCACTCAAAATTAATCCCACAAAGATTTTACTATCTGCATCTAGCAGGGAAATATGGTGATAATTTGAAGCTTTTAGTCAGTCCCCCTACTTATAGATGGGGATTACAGCGGACGACCTCCAGGACTCAGGTATTTCCTTAGATAACATTATATTGTCGAAGGTAGCTTTTAAGACCCTTGCCCAGAGGGTATCAGGTAATATTATCCCCATATATATGGTCACCGTACATAATATCGCCGGTAAAAGGTTGTGGCGATATTATATGGGTGACCATATATATGTGGATAGGGGCAGCAAAAAAAAGAAAAAAAAAAATGTTCCATGCAATAATGGCTCCACAAAAAACGGCCATTTTTCGGCAACATTTTTGCATGGCGATATTTTTGAGGGGACATTATTATATGGAACCGCCCAGAGTACCGGGTTCAATTTCAGAATTGTGTCACCCAAACCATTAGGACCAGCCGCTCTAGAAGTGAAAGATTTCATGATTAGATGTTCAATCTCCTCACAGGAAAAAAACAGAGACCACATATCTGTCTTAGTGACCAGAGTATCTGAGTGGGCATACACCTTAGAGAAATGACTAACCCAAACCTGTTCTTGCAGTATAGCTGCCTGGTTGTCAGTGGATTGATCATTCAGCGAGCCCACTAAAGCCCAAAAATGTCTAGAATGTCTTGAGAGTACGGCTCTTCACATCTTTTCACCATACGACTGCACATAAGGTGCCTGTTTGAACGGATCCAATTCCTGTACTAGTTCAGGTCTCTGAGCTGATGCTCCAGGGTCTTTTTATCAAGGCCCCCCTGTTTTAATCTTGCCCCTAGCTGATGTTTTAGCTTCTTCTCTTCTTGAATTAGGGCATCATAAGAATGATTATGTACCGTGGGTCTCTTTTTGAGCAGATTAATTAGGGGACTTAAATCCCAGAGAAAAGGGGAGAAAGTAGATGGCTCATACCTGTAGGAAAGTTGATTATCAGACAATTGTTTGACCAGTTCTTTCAAATTATTGGTTAGAGTCAGACCCCATCCATCAAATTTTCTTTAGCGGTTACCAGAAGAGTTTGAATACAGATCGCAACCATAAAATGATAATACATGTACAGCTTCTCGTGCCAATAAGACTATCAACATATCGTGATCATCACTGTTCCCCTCAGTGATTACCAATTTAAGGCATCTGTTAAAGATGGTCCTGGATACAAAGAAATAATCCAGAGTTGAGAAGGCCACCCCCTATGCCAAGTGGTGCCACCCGGAGGTCCCCCTCTATGTTGCCATTAAGCATACAGAGGTTCCGATCCCTCATAACAATTAGCCCAACTTTGCCATTATTTGTTCTGAGTTTAGTTTTACCCAAGATTTTTTCTTCGGTTGATATACATTGGGAATTCAGCTCACCCGCTATTATGATTTTGTCTGAGGGGAAAAAGAGATGAGTACTCGGCTAAACAATCCGACAGATACTGCAGGAACAGAAGTAAATTGGAGACCTGTGGATTCCAATACAAATTAACAATTATCCAGCACGAGTCCGCCTGGTCGCCATATTTACCAACTCTAACTATCAGGATACGCTGTTTCTCCTTGGATAGTAGTTTGGAGAAGCTGAAGACATCATTTTTGGCCGCAACCAGAAGACCACCCACAAGTCTTCCTCTACCCGAATAGAGAGCAAGCTGTTAAAATGTTGTGAGCCCATCAACTCCCATAACATGAGTCAGCCACGTTTCCTGATAGAAAATCAAATCTGAGTCCTGGATAGTCGAGAATTTTCTGGAATCTAAGGTAAAGGAGGCAAATGCCCTAGTATTCCAAGAAAGTAAACTCAACTATGAGCCGACTAGAGTCTCTGTTGATGTAGGCCCATTTTGAGCAAAATATATAATGTATGGAATCACATGTCTTTGTCAAAAACTCTATATAGGCAGCACCATCAGAAAACTCAAAACCAGAATAGCAGAATATATACGCTATGTCAAAAACCAAGACATGACATCACCACTGGCCTATCACTTTCTAACATCACATCCAAATGCAACCATTGACGCCATAAGAATTTTTGAGATTCAAAAAGTCAACAAACCTCCAAGAGGATGCAACCGATGAAAAACATTTAGACAAAAGGAAGCAAAGGTAATCAGCCTAATGTACTGCTGCCACTCTGGTTTAAACTCAGACTCAGAAATGACTCACTTCCTTTGTAATATGCCATCAAGTGAGGGACACCATACTTCAACCTAAGAAGACAATACCAATGTTTATCAACATCAGGAATGCAACAGAACCAACGAGGGGCCCCAAGCAAAGCAATTAAGACCCATGGGTATTACCGTAAGGTTCTTAAAAGGACCAAAATCTATGTGAACACAACATACCAATTAGTTAAATCTTCTACACAAGCCACACACTCAAGATTTTAATTAATCTATTCAAAACAGACAAACCAACTAAATCACATTATTTACCCCCAGGAATTAACTTAGGTACAAATCGAATCATGAACACGCTAAAGATGATCATTTTTCTCAAAAGTAATATGCATCACTAACCCTCCGCAGGAAGAGAAAGGGATCCACTTAAACACAGCGGTAATCAGTGTTTGACAAAATATTTTAAGTACAATTTGTCGTATTTTTAAGGCTATCATTTATTTTACACAAAACATCATAATCCCCTTAATTTAAGATGCATTTATCATTACTAATCCACATAGGGCAGCAAGGGCAAGCTAAAATCACAGTGGCAAGTTGCTGCCGTAATAACAAATGAATTTCGCAAGACCCGCATATTCAGGATTGTTTCAAGTTATAACCAAATCCAAGATGGCGTTGCACGCATAACTACGCCATCACGCCCAAAACGTCACCACGCTTACCTCAAGAAACAATACGATTTTCAATGGCAGATCTGTAGCAAACACGAGACCACGGCTATCACACTAGCCTCCTGCCTCGTTTTAGAGAAAAACATGCAGGTAAGCAAAAAAACCTAACCGTTTAGGGAACATTAGATAAGTGTATCTCTCCAATCTGTATAGAGGCTAACGGGCCGATTCATGGAATAAATGTGCGCCAAAGCGTGAAAATCGCAGCGCAAGCGTGAACATCATAACACACGCGTGCCAAAGCCGCGCACATTGATTCATGGAATTCAGTACGCGTGTAAATCCTGGGATGTGCGCTAAATTCGTGGGTGGCGCATGCGGCGCACATGTCATTAAACGGCGTGCGCTACGAGCACAGGTAAAGCGCGCATAGCGCAGCGCACACAACAAAATTGGGCGTAACACGGGGCGTAACACGCAGAATGGGGAACAACGTGTGAAAATGTGGGCGTTACGGGGAAGTACAGGAGGAAAATGCTCGCAATGCCCACACGTGCGCCAACAACACATATTCATGGAATCGAACAAGGGAAAGGCGTGTGCCAAAAAAGACGCGCTAATC
Source organism: Ambystoma mexicanum (assembly GCF_040938575.1). Taxonomy (NCBI): domain Eukaryota; kingdom Metazoa; phylum Chordata; class Amphibia; order Caudata; family Ambystomatidae; genus Ambystoma; species Ambystoma mexicanum. Next base: position 128,049,048 of record NC_090941.1, read on the forward strand.
CGGAAACACGTATGCCAGCAGGAAGCAGTCGTAAGCGGCCCCGCGCAGCATAAAAGTGCGCACAAACAACAAACAAGCTCAGGCGCTACGATGAATATACCGTTCCTCGCAGCAGTGGTCGTGGGACACCGCAGGAGGAGGAGGATAGCCAGGCCCCGCATTTATTTACCCAGAACCAGCCTTTTTGGGATGCCTGATGACCAGGTGTATGGGAGGTACAGGTTTTCAACACATAATCCTAGACCTGGTGAGGGAGTGGGAGGATGACCTCACATCACACACCCTGTGCTCGCAAGCACTGAGCCCCTTGGAAAAGGTGCTCAATGTACTGCAATTCTTGGTTACTGGTTAATTTCAGCGGACAAGTGCCATAGTGGGGGGGGTCTCACAGGCCACGCAGTCACGCTGCCTACACCAGGTGTTGGAAATCATCACTGCACGCCCCTCAGTCCGCAGGCACATATGCATGCCCAGCACACCTGCAGAAAGGCAGGCTGTTGTCCAGAAATTTTACGGGGTGGCACACTTCCCCAAAGTCCTAGGTGCCATTGATTGCACCCATGTGGCTCTACGTCCACCCAGGGCCACTGAGCACATCTATCGGAACCGCAAGCACTGGCACTCCATCAACGTGCAGGTTGTATGTGATGCCAAGGGAATCATCACCTCAGTATATGCAAACTATCCAGGGTCCAGCCATGATAGTTTCATATTCAGAATGTCACCCCTAAACCGGGACCTGGAAGCTGGCCGGCATGGTGACACATGGCTAATTGGTGAGTATAAATGCCTCTGCACATACATGCATGTCAGAAATGGAGAAATGGGAAAACCCCACTAATGACAACCATTATCAGCTCCCCAGGGGACAGTGCCTACCCTCGAGCACAAACATGATGACGCCAATTCGGAACCCCACCACACCACCAGAGGTAAGATACAACACAGCCCATATTGAAACCCGGGGCATAGTTGAGTGCACATTCGGAGTGCTCAAGTCACGTTTTCGCTCCCTTGACCTCTCTGGTGGGCAGCTGCTATATGCGCCCCCAGTAGTGTGCAGGATCATAGTGGCAGCATGTGTCCTGCACAACGTTGCAACCCGCCAGGGCGTACCGGTGGACATGGTGGTGCCCCCACATCCCCAACCACATGCACGGCCGCTGCGTCTGGGAGGTGAAAGGGCACGTGGTGAGGCAGCCCGTACCCAGCTTGTGGCAAATTACTTCACCTAAAATCCCACCCCGGCGGAGTGCACACATGCCTGGCACATGCCAGCTGACAATGAATGATGATGATAAAAGGGACAGTCAACTGTCACAACCATACCAGCCTCAGATTGTTCACCTGGAAGTGTTACATTGTGTGCATCCCTACCTACTTAAAAATACCCAATGCTGTGTCACAAAAAGACACACATTCATGCAACAGGAATGACTACCCCCTTGCAAAATACCATATCAAAATAGTACCATGTCACCCAAACCCTCCCCATCTCAGCGACCAAACAGACCATGCCATGGCATGCAATGTGAAAGCAACCAAATGAATGCACAACACATGACACAAGTGTCACAAAGTGCACTGTCCATAATGTAAACAGGCCACAGACAATATGCGCTCAGCAATCAATAAGAAACAGCACACATGAAGAAATACTTACCAGCAACATAAAACATCAGATGATACTGTGTCAATATATGACAGTAAAAAATTGAAGTAGTGCAAGTCTCACAACCTGACTAAGGCAGCACATCGACCCCTTCCAACTGCAGAATGTTGCTGTCAGGCAAATGTCTCAGTGTACTGCATCCAACATGAACTGCAACTGCAAAGGAGACGGTCTTGTAAAGACATGAAGAACCTACATGTAAATAAGGAGAAAGACATGGATGTACAAGCACATATCAATACACCATGCAGTGTAGAATCCAACAAAAATCCCCACTAGGGATGTACACACAGTTTTGACTACAGACTGCCCACACAACTCATGGGAGCCCAATGTCACTGTGCAAGTTACTGTCACTTGGTCACACCCTTTGCAAGCCCATGGAAAGGGGAAGCAGGAGGGGTGTGTGTCAGGAAACCAAGCATCTAACCCAAAGACAGGACAAGCCTGCATGTGCCCAGCTGGAACACACAGTGGATGCCCACGGGAGGCACACAAAGCAACACACTGTAAGGAAAAACATATTAAAAACAAAAAAATCAAAAATGGCCATGTGTGGACCGGGGGGTGGGGAGGGTACCCAGGAGGTTCGAGGTACAGGGTGCACCCCAACACCCACACGCGTGGATGTTGAGAAAAAAAAAATACCTCCATGGGCTCATGGCCTGCACAGCTATGCTACAGTGGGAGAACTGCCGTCGCTCTCTTCACCCTCTGCTGCTACATCAAGAGGTGGCCGTGATATGGGAGGCAGCCCACGCAAAGCCCTGGTATGGTCCTCCATGGCAGCAAGCATACGCGTCAGGAAGGTTTGGTTCTGCAAGATCATTGTACGGAGATCCCCATGCAGCACCTCACGGGTTGCCTGCATTTCTGCCTGCATGGCCTCGCGTGATCTCCGCACGGGTTGCCTGGAGCTCAGCCGAGAGTGAACGTGTGAGCTGCTCCTGCTGCTGTTCTGACCTGAAATTCCGGGAAGCCTCAAGCTCACCCAGAGTATCTCTGAGGAACCTGTGTTCTAACCTCAGGGCTTCCCTGTAGGCCTGTGACTCTACAGATATGGCTTTGCGCAGAGCCTCCCCTCCAGCCCGTTGTTCCCTGTTGAACGCCAACATGTCCTCCCTGTGTGAGTGGCAAATGGAGTCTGTTGCCTGCTGCTGGAGCTCCATTTGCCTTTCAGGGGGGAGAATGGAAGTGGCCACCCTATCCATTGCTTGAGCCATCATTTCACACGATGCTCCCTGTTGTGCTGCAATACTGTACATGGAGTTCTCCCGCACTGTATTGCCTGGTGGCGCACGTCCTCCCCGTTGACGGGCACCACACCTGTTTGGGGCAAGGCGATCTGCACCTTGCTGTGCTGGCACTGCCTGAGGCTGCAGGACTGCATTCCTCCTTTGATCTGCTGGCCCAGGATCAGGAGCAAATATTGTGGAGTGTGACCCTGCATCCGTAACTGCCAAAGACGGACTTACCAACACTGAAATCCCCATAGAGGGGTCTACCCCTGGTGCAGGTGGGTTGGACAGAACAGCATCCCTGCCAGAAACACTCACCTGCGAAGGCACATATGTCTCTCTGTCCGATTCAGCACCTGATTCATAGAGGTCTGCGGAGGTGTACCCAGAGACACCCCTGGACATCATGGTTTGTAGGACAAATGGGTTTTCACCCACCACCACCCCACGTCCTCCAGTGGTGCCCGGTTGTGGCTGTGATTCCTCCTAGGTCTGCACCATCTCCTCCTCCTCAACAGCATCAAGTGCCTCATCACTTGCAAAAACATGAAAGATAACAAATGGAAACAGGCATGAGTACCATAGCAAACACATAGGCCTGATGAGGCAGAGATCTAGTACATAAATTACACATGTCCCACATGACTATAACCATGGCATGCATGCACTGTCAATGAGTTGGAAGGGGAGGCAAGAAGCAGACACTGAGGACTCCAAGATGGAAAAGCAACACATGTGCTGCATGCTGGATAGCACTGGCATCACACATTAGCCTGTGATTTGCATGTCCAATACACATACATGACATATGCCAGCACACAGATGGCACGTAGCATGGCCGTGGTACATTTGACAAGTACAGCCATATGGTAGAAAATAAGTACTGTGAGATGGACATCATGAGATACAACATGCAAAATAGTGTGACAAAACACGCATGTGCCACACGCTGCTACAGATCCAGTGTTCAATTATACAGTGATGGCAGGCAGATGGGTACATCAATGGTTGGTCACTTCAACATGAAAGAAGACAACAATCATGTTCAACATTCAAACAGGGCCCAAAAATGATTGTGTGCAGGCCATTACTCAATCAGCCTGACTGGTCAACTCATTCCCATAACAAGGTAATAAATGTGGGCCATTGTGGGGTGTAATCTATGACAGAAGCATGTCACATTTGTGTCAGTAGGGCAGAAAAATGCATCGTAAAAATGGCAAGGATTGAAACAATCAGGCTGAATGAACAGGAAAATATTTTGAACAATGTTGTTGCAAGATGACAGTTGAAGGGCAACTGCAGTAATCTGGTGCAAATTGGCTACTGTGGTCAGAAGAGATACTGTCATACCCAAACCCAAGGCCGGGGAATGGTTTGGAGGAACCACATGGGTGACCCATACCAGTCATGACTACACACCCTCACCTGGCACTCAATCAGAACATCACCCAAGCAACATACACATGGATTACACACACATGCATGGGCACTCACCGGACAATGCTTCAAGATCTGGTAGATCTCCCACGCCTCAGATCTGTTCCTCTGTGATGAAGATTCCAGCGACAGACTCATGTTCAGTGAGTTGGTCGTCCTCTGGTGGAGACCCACCGCCAGTCACCAGAGTAGAGGCATGATTGGAAGCCAGCTTGTTCTTTGCTCTGCGTTTCAGGTCATTCCACCCCTTGTAGCAATCATCAGCTGTGCGCCTCACAAATCCAAGGGCACTAATGTGGTCCACGATGGTCTGCCAGTGGGCCCTCCATTGAGCAAGCATAGTCTTGCACCCTGCAGTCACCACCATTTCGCGGCTATGTGCCAACACATAGGCCACAAGTGCATCTAGCTTGGCGTCTTTGAAGCTAGGCTTCCTTGATGTGCCGGAGTGTGTAGCCGTGTATGGGGTCCCAGCCTGTACCACAAGAGCACCCTTCTTCCTCTTGAGAGGTGGTGCGGATCCGGAGTAGTTTACGCGCTCTGGTTGGTAGGGGCAGAAGCGCAGGTGGACTGGGTACTGTAAGTTTGCGAAGGCACAATGACCAAAGGTCTCGGTGCAGGCATTGGCTGCAGGGTGATGTTGGCAGGACCAAAGTCGGTGTGATGGACTTGGACCGACAATGTCCCGGCTGCGAGACTCGGAGCTGGGGTGGATTGAGCTGCAGCTGCCCCTGCAGCCTCCTCACCCTGGGTACTTGGGGCAGCAGATGTCATTGCTGCCCCAGATGCACATGGCCTGGTGACAGCAACTTTCACCGCCACACGTGGCTTAAACTTGGTGACCTGGAAGTCAGCCTGGGAGTAATCCTGTGCCGGTTCAATTGACAATATGGGCCGGTTTAACAAGGGCTGAGCTGGGATGGTGTCAGCTACATTTCCCACAACCATTTGGGGGGGGAACATAGGTGGCCCCGATTGGTCCTCCACACACTGCCCGCATGGGCCACCCTGCACATCCTGGCCACGTCCCCTACCGCACCCACCTTTTGGAGGTCAGCCACCTTTGCCTCCCTTACTGCTTGGTCGCCTCCCACCCATGGCACTGATGTTGTTGTGCGTATGGGAGTTGCAGTAAACAATTGTCCTGGGCAATTGGAGTGAAAGGGTTAGGGTACTAGATGGTATTCGTACCCTAGTGCTCTAGCAAGGCTGTCTGTGACCCCTGGGGGAAGATGACGGGTCACACAATGCACAGGCACCCCAAAAACAATATCAAACGTGCACGCAACCCCTGGTAGATCGCGTGCATGGAAAAATGAACCTGCACTACGCTGTGGCACCCAGAAACACAAAAATAAGTGTACGCATGATACACGCAGCCTACAATGACCTCTGAAGGGGTACGCAACACACAGGGACAACCACAGTTGGAAAATACGTGCACGACTCACCGTCTTCCTGGAAAAAGAATGTGAAAAAGACGCGCGTGTGCGCATTGGCAACACCCCCGCCAAAAGAAGAAATTAATGCAGTCTGAGGAAACAGGGAGTACGAACTGGAACCGTTGTGAAGTAATCGCGTGTGAACCGACATGAAGTACAAGTATCACCCGCTCGCTCTCCACAAATAGCACATACGAGAAAATGGCATCATACGCTTGCCTTTTGAGCCAGCCCACATGTGCAACGTCACATACGCGCGTACGCGCTAAGGCCCTTTCTTCCAATAGCACGCTGACGTGCAGTTTTCTCATGTGCTGATTCAGTATGCACCCGTTTTGTGGGAAACGCCCGTGCGTGTAACGTCACAGACAAGCTTACGCGCTAAGGGCCTTTCCTCGAATTACACGCTAACGTGCAGTTTTTTCACGTGCCAAATCAATCCGTATCAAGCTGGCCATGCAACAACACACGGAAGACCACGCTCCTGCCCAGAAGGCCGAATTACTGCCCCCCAGAGCCCTGAGCACGCTCCCACCTGCCATCTGCTGCTGCCTGTCTGCCTGCTGGCCACATGCCCTGCTATTTGGTGCCTGCACATCAGCCATCTGCAGGAGTCCAGTTGCTATGACCACCTCTGCTGGAACAAAAGACTCCCGACTGGAGTACCATCTTGCTCCACAGCCCAGCCCCAGGACCCAGTTGCCCATCCACACCTGCCTCGGGGGTTGCCATGTCGGACACAACACCATCTGGCACCACTGGCAACCCCCAGCCAGAGAGGCAGAGGGCTACCAGTTTCAGTGCTGCAGAAGTTGGTATCCTGGTGGAGCAAGTCCTGGGGCATTATGATGCCCTCTTTGGAAGTTCACGCACCGACAATGAAGACGGAAGAGGATCTGGACGGACATTGTGGCTGCCATCAATGTGGAGGAGGTGGCAGCCCGCGACTTGCAACACGTCCGTAAGCGCTGGGAGTACTTCAGGTCCAGGACCCTCAGCAAGGCCCGGCGTCTCCTGAAGGCAAAGCATGCAAAGGGGCACCGGGTCCGCCTTACCAACATGCAGATGAGGGTCCTGGAACGCATACACCCAGCTCTCCACCTCCAGGTCCTTGGCAGGCAGACCCATCCGGAGTCGAGCGGTAAGTGTGCATGCATACTGATTGGATGCTGTGCATGTTGAGGTGTGGCAGGTGTGTGCAGGTTGCACATATGTCACGGAAGGCCCATGTATGGATGTGTATGTACAGGGACATGAGCCTGCCGCATGAGAGTCCAGTCATGTGTGAGGCACATCAACGGTGTATGAGTACAAAAGCATTATGGGCAAATGCATGTTGGGGTGCACACATGTTTACATATCTGTGTATGTACCATGGCATGGTTGGGGTGTGACACATGGATGTGGGTTCCACCTTCATGTACGTGCATGGTGTACATGTGTGTGTGAGGGTATTTGACATATGTGCCACTGTGATACACCATGGATGCATGTGACACTGACATGTAGGAGGCTGATTGGCAGATGTGACATGGATGCCGAGGATTTGACTGCAACAGGTGGTGTAGATGTACAGATGCATGTATGTCAAGTGGAATGTGTGCATGTGTTTGCCAATCCCCGTGTTGCATGTGACGTCAGATTAACCTTCGGATGGTCATGGTGTTGTATGTGTATGAATGGTGCTGGCTGCTGCAACATTCCTGTTCATTTGCGCATGTGTGTCACTTGAAATGATATGTGTGTTGGGGAGTGTGATGTCATGTGTGAAGTTTGAGACTGCCACTCACCTGCAACTGTCATGTGTGTATCAGACCATTGTACAGTGCTCTGATGCCTGTGTTCTGTCTCTCCCTGTCTGCAGCATCAGCTGATGAAGAGGGCGGAGACGGTGCTGTGGAGCACACAGGCAGGGATACAACCGCCAGCCGGAAAGGCAAGGCCCAGCTCCCCTCCCAGGTTGCCATCTCGTCGGGGAGTGAGGAGTCTGGTGCCGCCTCCGCGGCCGCAGCTGCTGGGGGTAGGTCCAAGAGGTGGAGGTCGGAGGTGGACTCCTCGGCAGCAGAAGGGGCAGCTGAGACCCCACAGGGGCCTACGGAGGAAGATGGCACAGAGTCATCCAGGTTGGTGGGGGGTTTGGTTGAGGAGGAGGCCATGGAAGTCACACATGGGGCCTGAAGGGGGGGATTCCACTGGAGCCAGTGGTGCAGTCCAGGGGCCGGGACAGGAGGCAGCACAGGCCACCGTGGAGGTGCCTGTGTGTAATTCTGTTCCCGATCCTGTGACTGCATCATCCGGGACCAGCAGGGATGCCTTCGTCCAGACCCGTTTTCAGGGAGGGGATAGCCGCACAACAACTGGCCTTTCTCTCCCTGTGGACGTGGAAATCCGGGACCGGCTTGAGGATGGCGTGCGGGGTTCATGCGAGGACAGCGCGCGTCATTTCGAATGTCTCGAAGACCACGTCAACCTACTGGGCGGGGTCACCAGTGCTGTGTTCCTCCGTGTGCTGGTGCTTCTGCTGACCCCCTCCTCAACTGAACACCCTATGCGCCTGTCGTCCTCCGTGCCATCTTCCTGCCCAAGTGTCACCCGGGAACCCTATGGAGCTGTCCCTGACCCAGCGGCCAGGCTGGTGGAGGACACATCCCTGCCACAGTCGGGAGACGGAGGTCCAGCAGGGGTGGCCACCCCAACAGCTGGACCCCAGCAGGAGGATGACATGCAGGCAACAACGGGCAGGGCACATGAACGGCAGCAGCAGGCTGAAGGTGGGAGCGATAATGTCTCAGGCCAACAACATCAGAGGGGCAGGCATCGGCCGTAGGGCAGGAGGACCCTGGATTGAGAGTGTCTTCTGTGTGGCATTGTTTGGGCCAGCAGATAGATGCGGAGCGGCGGTGGGCAGAAGAGGCACAGCTCATAATGGTCATTTCCTAGGTAGTTTTTTGATAGGTTTCATTTCTTTCGTTGAGCTCATGGACCCTGGATGAAATGGTTGTACATAGTTGAACAGTGGATTTATGTGAGAATTTTATTTTTTTACTCAACATGGATCAATGGATTTTACAATTTGCGTTTCCTTTGGATTTGCTTTGGTGGGCCGAGAGTTTGGACACATTTTCTTTTGGATTACTTTGGATTGGTTCTTCATATTTTTTTAATTCTGTTTTGGACATGCATTTCATTTCATGTTTGAAATATTTTTCATGCATTCATTTCATTTCATTAATTTATTTCATAATACATTTTGATTGATTACTTCCATGTGTAGTATTCGCTCATTGGGTTACTGCATGTGAAAATGTGGATTTACACAATCACAGGCACCCAGTGTGTGTGTGTGAGGGACATGTATTGATGTACATAGTTGACTTTTGGTTTGTGTCATGAAGTAGGCATTTAAGTGTGGGGTGGATTGAGGACTTGATTGCCTCTCAAGACTGAGGTGGCGTTCTGTGGGATTTTGGTGGACATGAGGCCCATGATTGTGCATCTTAATGAGGTGTTGGGGGGGACGTGAGTCGGGGCCTGCTGGCAGGTGTGGTCTATCGCCATTCTCTCAAAATTAAGGCAAACATTAAATTATAGGGGGAACTATTAAAGGAAGTACATTTTACTTGGGTACCGTATTCCACCAAGATGCCAAGTGGGGCCATCAGCGCCTGAAAAGTTAATTGATATTTAAATGGCGTGCCAGAGTCATTGGCATGCTAAGCCGATACCAGGGTTGCTACTTACGATTAACCATTTTAGAAGTTTACAAAGCACAAGCTTTACCAGCAGCCCTCGATGGGAGTGATCTTGGGGGGACTGATAACTTAAAGAACTTAACTACAATAGAAAAGAAATGCATTAAACAAACTACTTTAAAGCATCCCCACAATCCCACTATTCATGGAAGCTGGGCTACAATTGATCAAATTCTCAGCTCACTGGAAACCACTCTTTTTTTATGTGGTTGCAGGAATCTGAACAGTATGCTCTATATGGAGAGATGTTATGGAATGTGATCAATTCCTCTATGGGGTAAACAATGATCTTGCCACAAAAACATTAAAACTTTACTAGGCAATATAGGCTTGCGTCACCAACTGCGCAGTGACATCATCATAACATCCGAGGTAGAAAAGGAACTGAAGAGCAAGCTCTGTACCTGAATTTATGCATGCAGATGTTTGACTATGCGTATTTCGATTCCCTGGATGCATCTTCTTTAAAACTAACTCAAACTCAGGGAGATACCTGATCTTTATGCACCCAGTATTTAACAGAGCACTCAACACAAAGATAAGGCTGAAGGTACTTCCGCTAGCCGAGCTTCGCTGCCGGTGGTCTTTGTCATATGACTAGTATTGCCTTTCTGCCCCTACCTTGATGAAACAAGTATCCACTTTTAACATGCCCAGCAAATACATTGCTTTAAGGCGAAGGTGATTGTCACTGATTCTTCACAATTACCAGGCAAGCTCGCTCCATGCACCTTTCTTTATATGTAAATTGACAAGCTCACCCAAATTAGTTTTTGCAGTTTCGAGCTATATAACAAAAGGCCGGCGATCCAGAACTAAGCCACTGGATAAGTAACCCGTGATAAGATCAACCTCAAATACTTTTTCAGATTTGCATCTGCCAATAGAACTAACTGCACTTTATATCGTTATATCGTATACTGTTTTTATTTGTATTTTCGGTAATTTTTCATTTCCAATTTCTTTTTAAAATTATTTAAGATTGATGTCGATGAAATGTATTTATCTTTTGCTGTATACTTTTAAGGGCAAGTACAAAAAATAAAGATTTTGACTGACTGACTGGCTATTCACAGTTGCATAATTGATACACATCTGAACAGTGACCCAGGGCTGATCCCCACCTCCTTTACTATGCGTGATACAACTTTGGAGTAACACATTGGGCCTCATTACGACTCAGGCGGTAAGGGTTTTACGGCGGCGTAAACAGCGCCGACCCTTACCGCCTGAGTACGAGGTCCCTTAGCGCCATGGCGGACTTAACACCTGCTTTTAGCAGGTGTTAAAATCCATGGCGCTAAGGGACCATGGAGTTAATTACGCCACCGTAATTTACGGTGGTGTAATTAACGCCTTCCCCACTCCCATTATGCCCTATGGGGCAAAAATGGGAATGGGGAAGGGTAAATGGGGATTGGGGACTTACCGCCCCGCCAAACTCGGAATGGGGCGGTAAGTCCGCCAACCACCATGGCGTAAACGTAGTTTACGCCATGGTGGTAAAGTCACGGCCCAGGCGGTAACTTACCGCCTGGGTCGTAATGAGGCCCATTGCATAGCTGTGTTATCCCCCCAAAAACTCACAGTGCTCCTAAGCGCCCTTAAAAACATTAGCTCCCTCCACCCAAATACCACACAAAATAGACAGCTTCTTACTTCAGCTTCTGCCCTGACTGGTCAGCGTGAAAGAATACAAATGTTAAATATAATATCAAGGCTGGCTCAAGGGCAAATGAGTGTTTGTCAATTCAAAGTAATGAGGACTAGCATATATTCATGTGTACGTTTTACAGGTAATACTGAAAGGTATACATCAGTTGCAGGAATGATATGATATGCCATTAACAAAACGCCTGTACACAAGTGTTTAAATCTCCTTTGCTTTCACAGCCTTGTACAATTGAGATGATGTTGCAAACTTTAATGAACCCACATACTGATGCCCAGTCTCAATTTGATCATCTTTGAATTATGCACATGTAGCGTCAAATAAACATATGATGCAGGTTATTGCACAACAAAGCATATTATGGGCCTACTTCACGGAAACGTTTTATAATGGCAAAAACCCCATTGAAAAACACTCTGTGAATCAGACCCAATGTGTATTAGCTGTTGTGAATCTTGTATATTTAGTACATTTTACAAATGTTTGTGTTTCACAATTAAAGATTTGTGAACTGTCCCCCACGAGTTTAAGTGCATGACTGCAGGCCATCTAAAAACACCATTAATCGTTGTAACCACCCCCTCTCACACCCCCCCACAAATGTTCTGCTTTCACACATTCTGGTTCAAGTGCAGATCCATCTTAAAGTATTGTGGAAGAAATATGGGGCCTCTCTCAGCCAAATAAGTGAAGAAATAATACAAACTTTCCTTGCAACCATCCCTGCCCTTCACGAATCACAATCACACTTTACTGTTTGAATTGCTGCTTGTCAACAATTAAAACAATCCATGCAGATCCCTTGAAGCCCTTGCTAGAATTGGACTAGTAACAAATAGGAATTTCAAGGAGTCCATAATGAAGAGAGGTGGTAACTCGTTTGGCACAATGTGATTAACAGAGTTACCATGGATCACACATTTTTTTTTTTAAAGTTCTTAATATCAGCAATGTTATAGATGATGTTACTATTGATGTCACAAGTGGTATCATTGGTGTTGTCATCATCTTCATGGTCAAAGGCTGCACAACAGGGGGCACTAAGTTGAAGTGGCTTTCAATGAATTTCATGGGTTTTGTTGTGCCATAGCAAATGTATTTCCATTGTTACATATCTTCTAAAGAAAACTTTGAAAAAAATCAAACATTTATTGTGTATTTTTTTAAAAACAAAAAACTGTTTGCAAACCAAACTCTGTTTTCAATATTTCTTACCTAATGTCATCATTTCTTTCGACTATTGTGTCAGCTTAATCTCGAAGACATCTGCAAATGAAATTGGATGTTAGATATTGCAGTCAAAATATTTGCGAAAGTTCTCTTGAAGGAGTTGCATCAATGGATAGCAGACAACCATATCCTTCCCCCAAACCAATCTGGCTTTCAAGCAAAATCTTCCACAGTTCATAATATTACCATTCTGGTATCAGCTATAGAATACTCGTGGAAGAGACGGCAGCTCCCAGTCTATGGCACGTTCATTGACTTTAGCGCTGCCTTCGATACTATCTTGAGGCACAAATTGTGAAACAAACTGAATCGATGTGGCATTTTGACTGGGCTGTTTTCTATGATTAGAGTGTTGTATACTGACACCTCTAACAGAGTGAGGCTTGATGAAGAAGTTAAAGTCTCTGAAATGATTCCAACATGCCGTGGGGGCAAACACGGCTGTGTCCTGGCTGCCAATCTTTTTAACTTGTACCTGGCAGATTTCATATTGGCACTTAATGCTATACTATCAAATGGCATTAAAATAGGCATATCTAAACTAGTCTGGCTAGGCTATGCAGACAACCTGTTGCTTTTAGATTACACTCCAAAAGAACTTCAGACTAAATTTAGTGCGCTTGAGAAGTTAGCAGCTACAAACGGGTTAATAATCAACCTAGATAAAATGAAAGTTATTGCCTTAGGAAAAATAAAACAACAAGGAGCAAACAATTTGAGCTGGTCTATTTCTGGTCAGAATATTGAACTAGTAGACTACTATAGATATCTGGGTGTCGTAATTGATCAGAAACTGTGATGGAAACAACATTGGGCTAAAACCAAAAGTAAATGCATGCAAACTCATAATGGCATTACGTCATTTTATTGGTACACAAGGTGGATGCTCTGTTAGCACAATGTTATTGTTATATTCCTCTAAAGTTGTTCCTTGTTTAGTATATGGTGCTGAAATATGGGGGAAGAAATTTAAACCTGAGTTGAAAAGATTAAAGAGAAGATTTAAAATTTTGTATTTAGAATGCCAAAATCCCTTCCATGTGAGTAAATATTACTAGAATGTAACCTGTTGCGCATAGGCTATGTCATGGATTATGAAATAGCAATGCTCTTTGTTAAATTATGTACACTGAACAATGATACATTTACTGTCAAACTTATGAGAGCTTTTAGCGATCTTGATAACTGTGATGATTTGTGTGCATTTGAATATATGAGATCCACTTATCTTAAGTGGGCTAGGAAAATGTTATGTGAAGATCAAGCACCACCTGAAATATGTCATACATGAGTTAGGCAAAGAAAGGGACATGATACAACTTGCAACTAAAGTCAACAATGGTATGTTCTTGCAACAATGGTTGAATTATCCTGGAATACCCAAATACCAGTCTGCGTTTCCAGACAATAAAATAATCAGGCAATATCTATTATTCAAATTTAATATGTGTGACACTTGAGAAATAGTGGGTGCCAAATGTGGAATTTTAAGAGTGAATAGGTTGTGTAGACTTTGTGAGACTTCATCAATTTAAACTGCTGAACATATCATTTGTCGATGTTAGAGTCTCAACATTCCAAGACTGAAAACTTGAATGCATATGACAACTCTTGCAACCTTGAAGATTTGAACGACTTGTGGGAAACTCTTTTAAAAGGAAATGATATTAATGTAATTTTTCACATGATGAACTTTTATAAACTCGGTTTAAACACTCTCAAAAAATTGTGTGATGGTATTTTTTATTAATAGTCCCTTTTAACATAGATCTTGTATTAGGTTTGTTTGAATATTTTTAATCTTTATTGTGGATGTGTTATTGTGTAATATATGTAAAGCTTTTGTTGGATGAATGCCTATTAATGAATGAATAAATAAATACATAAAATTGAGTATATTTCATAAAGGAACCATAAAATCAGTAGCAATGTTGTTTTGTTCTTCATAATAGTACTGTATGAATACTGAATGCATTCTTACTAGTCAACCAACTAAGATTGTAACTATTAATCATGTTATTGTAAAGGAAAAACACTTCTCATTGGAGAGAACAAACTACTCACTCACCTAAAATCTGTGGTAAATCTTACTTTTACATCTAAACTGTTTTCTATTTTTATGCTACTAATTATTTAAAACAATATTATTAATGCTCCTGATTTCATTCTACATTTCCTAAATAAAACAGCACTACTGTATACAGAAACTACTTTTCTTTACATGATTCTCCATACTAAAATAAATATTTACACACAAATTAGATTCTGTTTGAGTTTGTAGGAACCTCACTAGATACCACATCCTCTGAGGATGTTAATTTTCCAATAAAGCCACATTATATGGGTACACCAGCCATTAACAACATGGGGTACAAATGATATGCCCAAGCAAGGGGAGGTTGTTCCTGCTGTTTCTAGATCAATGTAGCCCACACAATCTGTAATTATTGGTATTCGCATCGTAAAGCAAACTATACAAATATGAATACCTCTCTCCAGAGCTGCTGTGTTTGCAACAGTGATTGGAGAGAGTTATGGTTGCCATGGAAATGAAAGCTAGGCATTTGATAGTAGCTCCACTTCCATTTTTATAGCAATGAACGAGGAAACTATGCACCCTAGATTAAACTATACTTAGCGTAAGGAGTGTTAGATTGTGATTCAGGAGTGGCGTGGAGGGTCTGCTTTAGGGGCCAAAGTCAGTAGAGGAAGGAAAGCAACACTGCAGTGAGAGGGCGGGTGCACTAAGTTATTTTGAACCTGGTTTTGCATTAGCAAATTCAGAATGTTTTCTAGCAATTTCATTGATTCGTGCACTTTCCAATGGTAATATTGTAGGCAAACGTTTCAAAAGGTTTTCCCTTACTTAATGTCTCACTTAAGCAAGAAAGCAGTCATATTTAATGGAAATATGTACAGTAAAAGCATCATAATAATAAGTAACTATATATACAAGTCCATGCTTCATGTTCACACAAACGTTCTTTTATTTTAATGGTTAGAACACTTGCTGAGTAGTTTATACAACCTTAACAATAAGACCAAGACATATAGCCTAACTGCTATGGCATCAGTGATACAAAGAATATATATATAGCCATGCCAGCATTGTACAATTATTTTGGGTGTAAACCTTTTTTTTATTTTTTATTGTACTTAATTTGGCACAAGGCCATAAAACGTCTTCAAAGATTAATACAAATGTATGTACAACATGATTGCATTAAAAGAGAAATAAAAGACAGATATTCCATATCAATGCCATAAAATGGGACATTGAAAGCAGGTATTTCCGAGAGATAGATGATAAAACAGGGCTTGTCTTGTGTAATAATCCAACCTACCCATACAATAAAAAGACAAAGAATTCACTTAAAATCAAGTAAACACAAATATATTTGATATCATCGACTAATACACAAAGGAAAACATTATACAATACAGGGTGAGGTAAATCGCAGCCCTTCAATTACCTTAACCTTTATATATAACTCAGAGGAAAAATACTCGCAAACCTATTTAAACATGGTTAATTCAAATGACAAAAGGTAAAACTGGACAATATCAAGGTAGACATAGTAATCCAGATTAACATAGTTGGCCCTCTTCATCTCTTGGTTCTTTTCAGCCAGGCCCTGTGAATAAATGTGGCTACTTAAATGACAACATCCAGGCCCCGAGTTAAGGCCAGGTAGACCATTGCATCGGCAACAGCCACTACTCTAGCTGCCATCAAAATGGGCTTCAAATGAAAGGCTCTCAGGGCTTTAAGACTGGAGCAGAAAAAAGAAAAAATGTGTGCATTCTCTACATCTAAACTACACAAAGGGCATATGTCTGGGCCACCGCTAACCGAAGATTTTGTAAACGTGGCTAGCCTCAGTGTGCCATACGAAAGTCAAAATACAAGGCTTGTGCGTATGGAGACTCAATGCCATCTAGGTAGATTTCAAAGCCAAATTCAGGCTTTCTTTCAAAATATTTCTCTGGCAGTTTCAAATTTGGAAAATTAGATGCGCCCTTACACCAATGCAAAGGCCCCCCCTTGGGGTGACCCAGTGTCGAAGCAGCAGCTGCACTGCAGATCACCTTATACCCGTCAAGTACAAAGTCGTCTATTAGCGACATCTCTTGAAGAAAAAATATGTCCGCTGCAACGATCAATGCCAAGTCTTTCCCGCTTTCCAGGAAAAAAGATAGAGCAAAGAGGTAGAGCCTTGCTGCTCTTCACCGTTATAGATTACCAAGAGCCCCTCACCTATGTCATGGTTTGTATGTTAAGAGGTGCAGATTTAAATGATGAGAGGCTCCAGCTTTCAGTTGGCGAGCCGTTATATCCATGCAGCTCCCTATTGTCCCTTCCAAAGTGCAAAGAGGTGAAAAAGAGGAAGGTCGCTGAGCCAGATGGAAAACATGTAACTCAAACCCAAGTTTGAATAAAACAGGTGAGTCAGTGCAAATCCTGTTACCTATAACAGGGGATACCAGTGTAGCAATCGCCCAATTAGAGCAACTATATATTCCGGTAAATTCTATAGCTACATGTCGTCAGAAGAGATGATTCTTAATGCAGGAATTTGAAGCAATATTTTCAGCATCTGGGAACGATTTATGAAGAGGCTCTCATCAGTTAGAAGTTGCCCCAACTACTGTCATCCTCTTTCCCATGAAACTTTCCTGGACTCCTGGTTTGTGCGCTAGAGCTGGTACTCTGGTTAATCCAAGGTTGTGGCGAGGTGCCGAAGTAGATAAGCTTTCCCTATGAGGGACTTTGGCTATGGTGCCACTTTCAGCTGTTGTGGAGACCGGGATATCACATTGTGTCCAAGTACTGCGTTTAGTATCCTGAGTGTGTTCTTCCAGGCTACTTAACATATGACCTAAGTCCCTCCAGGGGGCTACACTTTGTGGCCGGCCTGTGTATCTGAGTGGCCTTAAGGTGTTTCTCAGAAACTTGCAGCCACTCCTAGCCACATGCAACATCCTTATCCATCAATACACCAATGACACAAAGCTATACCTCCACACATAGCTAGGAAAACTCACACAGCTCGGTATCAGCTCTCCCTCCTGCCAAAAGGCAAGCCCTACCTCCCTCCGGGTAGCTTTATATCCACCATTCAATGACTGGTCCTATTCCACCTGGATGAGGGCAATGCACTCCTCGAAGGCCTCCTGTCATCCTACCTTCTGCCCCTTAGAAGTGTCCTACACGTGGCTGCACGCCTCATCAAGGGTCTATGCGGATAGGACCACATCACCACAGCCCTCATCGACCTTCACTGGCTCCCTCTGCATGCATGAACCACCTTCAAGTGTTGCTGCACCATCTATAAAGCAGTCGCCCTCAAGTCACCAAGTTACCTTGGAGGTCATTACGACCCAGGCGGTAAGTACACCAACCTTACCACCATGGTGTAAACTACATTTACACCATGGTGGATGGCGGATTTACTGCCCCATTCCAAGGTGAGTGGGGCGGTAAATCCCCATTTCCCATTTACCCTTCCCCATTCCCATTTTTGCCCCATAGGGCATAATGGGAGTGGGGAAGGCGCTAATTACGGCACCGTAAATTACGGTGCCGTAATTATCACCAAGGCGGTTTAGCGCCATGGATTTTAACGCCTGCTAAAAGCAGCCGTGAAAATTGGAATCAGGTGTTAAGGGTTAACGACAGCGTTAACCCTTACCGCCTGGGTCGTAATGACCTCCCTTGTGTAGAAACTCAGCATCTCTGGTGGACAGCACACCACCAGAAGCCAGGACACGTTCAGACTTAAAATCCACTGCTGCAAAAAGGATAGGGCCAGAAAACAAGCCTTCTCTGCCTAGGCCCCAAGACGACGGAACCTCCTCCGCCTCAGCATCAGACTCGACCACCACGCTCCTACATTTCAGAAAAGAACTCAAGACCCAGCACTTCAAGGAATCTCTCTGCCACAACACCTTGGCCATCATCTCGCTCCTCGCAACACCTGACTTACTAGACGCTGCCTGCTCCTCTCGTCCCCGCCCCCCACTACAGCTGTACCCCTCCTTTGTGCCCTCTGTATCCCACTCCCCACTGTATACCTGTTCTGTTACCTCTGAAAAGCGCTCCGGTCTGCATCTGTACTGATGTATACCTCTGTAAAGTGCTCCGTTTTGTATCTGTATTGTTGTATATCTCTGTAAAGCGCTCTGTTGCTTCTGTAAGCTAGGTCTGCACTCAATAAATACAATAACAATAATAATAAAATAATAATGTATCCTATGTGGCGCATGATACAGGAGCAGCGTAAGATCGTTGGAATGATTCAGTGGAGATTGTCTCCCTCGTGCATAGCTCGTAACCATTTTCTCTGCTAACACAGATGATTTCAGTGGTGCTTTGGTGCTAATGGCGAGGGATTTCACTCTTGGTCTCCACAGGTGGTCAGTAGATCTCTGGGTCTCTGTTGCCTGCTGCTTCTCAGCTGTACAGTTAGTGTGGGGGAAAGGACACACTCACGCAGCATGAACATACCAGGTCTTATTTCATCTCACACGTCTGTGACGCTTCAAAATCTCCCCCAAAAAGTCTATGCCGTGAATGGGCGGAATAGTCACGGGCTGACACCAACTGGAACAAAATGAGAATTAAGGCGTTTGCAGCAAAGAGCTGGTTGCTGATCGCCAGGACTGCAGTACATACAGTATGTGCAGATTTCTCTTTACACTATTTTTCATAGAATATCTCAATGTTTAACAATGCAATACTCGAAATGATGGGACTGGCAGGGCGTCAATTACTCAGAATAACAAATCCAAGCAATTAACTTCCCCAGGGATATCAATGGGTCGTAAATTCTGAGAGTGAGGCATCACGGTGAGGAAAGATATTGAGCAACATTTCATAGGAGACACGTCGTTATCGAGTAATATCCAGGGCTGCTTTTAGAGCTTGCTTGAAGAACAGGGGGTAATGCAATCACATTTATTAGTTGAGCTCTTCTGTGCAGATTAGCATCATTGTATTTCGCTAAGGGTTCTTGCTGAGCGTTTCATTTTAAAGTATAGCAGTGCCAAGGATTGCATGTATGAATGGCTGCACGGTGCTGCTTTTGTGATCAATATCATTACAAATTACTGTTTTAGTTCTGTCCTGATGGGCGCTCTCTTGTATGCCACTTGGAGTACCTGTGTGGTGTTCGGTGTTACTGTTAATGTTTAAACGTGCAATTTCACACGATCATAAAAGAGTCTCAGAATGTAACTGGTTTTACATGTTTCACATAACTCAACGCAGGCTGTGAGTCGTAACGGTGCATGTTCTGATGTCTTACAGGTAATCTCCATTACTCCCGGTCTTACTCTTCCTCGTCACAGTACTTTTTTGGGGAGGTTTTCAAACTCTATCTCAGGAACCATTGTCCAACTTTTCTTTGTCCGACTCCTCTGTATTTGGAGGTATAAGAATATCCCAATATTTTACAATCGATTAATGAACATTTCTGTAAACAGATGTCCTCGGGCTTGGTGGGTCTTATAAATAAATAAAACAAACAAACAGTATGCAGGCTCCTCCATCAAAAGTGTGAGAGTTGAGTTGTAAGTACTGTGATGATGAAACATAAGATCAGAAGCAATGAAGATGGGATGTAGCCAGAGTCCACGTCGCTCTTACTTGTACCATTATTTTCTTTTGATAATTACCAAAGCGTGCAGATTAAAAGGGCCTATGAAATAATCCACAGACCATACAGACATGCATGTGCCACCATATCACCCATTATCAGATACTGTAACACAGAGACCCACCCTATCTCAGTTTGTGCCAATGTCTCCGGCACTTGTGGCAATTACAGTCTACACGAATTCTGAAGATGTTAACAAAGGTGTTCAGGACTTCACACGGCAGATTTGAAAATCTCCCCCAATGGAACCCTGCGAGCATTTACCGATTCATTGTGTCATGCCCTTTAGTAGAATTAATCCATGCACTTCTGAAGCTGACCCAAGCCTATGTATCAGCTACATCCACTCTGCCAGTCAAACATAGTCTGTAAGACATTCTTATAATGTTAGTGGGCCTCATTTACAAAGTTTTTTTTCAATGCGATTGCGCTATTATAAAAGGCTTTTTTAAATCAGGACCAGTGTCTTCATGCAAGTTAATATCAACCTTTTTACATCCAAGTCACACCCCATTTTTCCTCTGTGGTGTCTGGCTCTGGAAATAAGGCAGATATACTGATTTAATGTGACCTATGTAGTATAATAGCCTCCTGTAATACTATCAGGAATGCAGGTCTGAATAATAAACCCCTTATCTATCCCAACCTTCTGGCTGAAGTGCTGGCCATTGGAACCCAATGGCACATTGCTCAATGTTATAGATCAGAACCAGAGAAGTGAAATAAATATCTTCAGTGCCAAGTAAGATCCCAGGGGAGTTACCCAGGATGGGCAATGTGACTAGATAAAAGAAACATTTTTTGAAGGAGGCTCACTAACCCATCATCTTTTAGTGGTCCCACCACAGGATCCTGGAAAACCTTTATATTTGCACTGTGAGTTATTAGCTGGATTCTGGCACCAGGGATGTATTTAGGCCTCTGCTATGCCCTGTTGTGACTAACTGGATTCTGCCTCACAGGAGTACGAGGGCGAGCAGGGGTAAAATGGGCTACTCAGCCCTCACACAACTAGAAATCAAAAGACAACGCAATCATAAAGGTAAAACAGGGACAATCGAGGTATACCTCCTATGCCTTTTGTGGTAATGCGGGCTGAGGGAAAACTATACTCTCAAAAGGAGTGTGAAAGTGAACCAGTAGAGACCCAAACGACACATTATCACAGTCCAAAATAAAGGGAATGTCCAATCAAGCTTCTTTAAAATGATGAGCACTTTAATAAAACACACCATCTGCAAGTAGAACAAATAGAGATTACAATACACAAACCCACCCAAAAGGAAAGAATAGAGAAGATGCAACAGACTGGAGAGAGTAGCAATCTGAGCATAGTTCTAAGGATGGTAGGTAAGGTGCTACCATGAAAAGGACATTGGGTTCAAAATAGGAGCGATTGTGACCTAACCAGTCTCCAGGGTCCAAGTGGACCTTGGGGGCAGTTCAGTGTCAGAGTACATTGACTCAGTTCTTGGTGGGCTGGCGGATCTGACCCTGGTTCGAACGTTGATGCGAGCTGATTAGGCTCAGTCAGGCATGTTGGATAGCGCAGGCCCTAGCGGCAAATGGACATCGATTAGGGTTGAATGCGGATGTTCTGTGTGGTCGAACAGCAGCGATTCAATGATGTGGGTCAGGGGGGCAGTCTCAAGAACAATTCACAGTTGGCCAGGCCGAGTCGGGCCTTTGCCGCTGGGAGAGGTCGGCGAGTGATGCTCCAGCAGATAGAGTGGACGGGTGACGGTCGTGGAAGTAGTGATCGAGGGTGAGTCAAACTGCATTCAATGATTTGGCAGTTCTCCAGCTAGCTGCACCAAGCCCTAGTTGTAAACCCTGTTTCGAACCAGCATTGATCAGATGCTTCGAACCCAGAAGGTGACATGCTTTGCTAGGACACAATGCAGTGTTGAGCTGGTTTCGATGCAGTGCAATCCCTATTGTTCAGGATGCAGGGAACATGGAGCGATGGGCTTGGTGTGAGAGAACATGGAGCTTTGGCTCATCTTGCAATCTGGTTACTGTTAGGCCTTCGCCTAGGACTTGAGGACAGGATACTCCAGGTCATGGTCTGCTCTTCTGGCACAGAAGATGTGTTGCAGCATGTTTGGTCCTGGGCCACAGCACTGGTCACTGATGCTCTCTGGGTGTGGTTAGGGGACAGACCTTACTTCTGTCTTGGAGGGCTCCTTCTTCACCTCTGGCAGAGGACTTTGCACAGTGCAACTGTCACAAAGGAAGTCCAGGTGAGAATGTTCAGAACATCTCTCTGGCCTTAAAGGATCTTTGAGGAACTGAGGGAATTCTGTTGAAGGGGTGCAATACTCTTCTGTTTAAAGGCTTAAGTCCTCAGGAGTTTGGTGTAGCCTGCTTAAGGGGACCAATCCCTGCACCTGGCTGGTGTGGACTTTGTGTGTTGATCTTACACCCAAAGTGTTTTTCTCCAAAGAAAGGGGAAGAAACAGGAAAGGCAAAGAGAGAAAGTGAGAAATAAGATGGTGGAATGCTTCCTCCATGGTCCAGAGCACTCCTGCCTAACCTACTCCCGCTCCCTTTCCCTCCATCTGACAGCAAAGACCTTTGGATATGCAGCACCATGGTGTGAGGCTACTCCTCCTGAATGGGTGTGCTCCTTTGATAACTGGGCCCAGGACAGCTGCCTCCTGTGTGGCTATCTCTGGGGGAGGGAGTTCTCAGTCCTCACATAGAGAATCAAAGAGAGGCTGAGTCCTCTGGGTTTCTGTCCTGCCATGTGGCCTGACCCGAATACACATTCCCTTACACAGCAGCGCTGACTCATAGGAGCTGACACATCTGCAGTATAAATTGGGGCGTGGTGGCCATGATCATAAGTATCACCATGCACCATGCCTAAACTCAGGCATAGCTTATTTTGAGAGATTAACCTGCCACCAGCACAGGGTACTCATGATCATCGTATCGATCTGTCGCTGCAGCGGTTGCATGGGAATATTGTGAGCTTGGAATCTGCTCTGTGCCACAAGCAGAGTGGGTGCTGTGGATCAGGTAACTGATGCAGCAGGGCACAAGTACACTATGTGTTTGGAATGGAGATACGACAATGAGGGATCTGGCTAGCAGATTTATCCTTTTGGAGAAGGACTCACCAGCATCATTGTATGTACTAATAGAATAAAAAAAAGACAGGGATTTACACCCTTGCCAGATTGCAATTCCTCACACCTGTGCTTCCGTCTACTCCATGAGGAGTGTAACCAATGTCTTCCCGGACTATGAGGAATCAACCTGGCCCAATTACTGGATTCCCTGATCTACTCTATGACCAGGATAGCAAAGGATATATGCATAAGTCACATAGCAGATCTGCGTGGCACATCAGGTGCATCTCCTGCACTACTCCTGCCTTGAAATTGCTGGATCAGAGAATCATAGACACCTGGGATGCTAAAGTGTCTGGGGAATAGCAACCTGAAACTCTATCAGATTGTCTGGAAGGCCCAAATTGCAAATAACATTTCTCAGAGGGTGAACAATGTCTGCTGGGTAGATACCCCTATATACTATTTGTGGTCTGCACCACCACTCCACACAACCAATCTACACCATCACTCATCAATGCACCACCTTTCCATACCACCACCCCATACCCCATCACAGCCCTATGCTCACACTCTAGCACACCACCACACCGTTACACCTCCACTCAATCACCACTGCCACCCCACTACAATGTATAATACTTGCAGGTAGATTGCCCCAGATTTAATAGATCACCTACAAAGAAAAAAGTATCCATTCTCACTCAACGCTGTCATCTGCTGACATCCAACGCTGTGTGAAAACCTGAGTCTTTACACTGCCCCTACATTTACACCACAATACTTCTCAATTGAAGAAGTCAAATGTGTGCTTGGAGTTTTCTTTTGATGACAGATACAATAAAGTCACTAAATGTAGTTAATAGGATATTCATTTTGTATTCCATAATTTGCGTGGTTTACCTATTCCTGGATGCCTTGTGGATAATATAACACATCGGGGCATTATTTGTGCAGTGGCATTGGTAAATAAATGTGAAATACGTTTTCGTTTTTACCAATCACCCTCTTTATGATTTCAGGGTGCTTCCTTGATGAAGATCGTAGGTAATGGGGCTTTCAATATTGTCTTAAAATCTGAGATTATACTTGGAGTGGAGGCAAAATAATTTGTGGGCCCCAAAAAAAGGGCACCATCTGAAAGAAGTTTCCTTGTAAATGAAGGAATACACGAGAACATTACCTTCATTTTCACAAACAAATATTGTTCAACCTATTTGTGCAATGGCACACATTCTGTTGAGGTAGCAGAATTCCCTCTGGGGTTGTAATGAACACCTTGTATTCAATAGCGGTATGCTTATTGTAATGCCCGGAAAATTCCACTGACCCATTTGTGCAGGTACGTGGGAACATACAATATGCAGTAGAGTTATTACTGATCTTTTTGTGCAATTTATATTTGTACAGGCAAGCAGTGTTGCGAACAATGTGGTGTGAACCATGGTCTTGGACCTGTTTCTCGAGAGGCTAGCTGAGGGGCAGCACGCTCACCTTGGAAGCAAGATGACGCAGAGCAACACAGGTTGATCCTAGGTACGTGCTTAGAAACCTGTGGGTATGTTAGGGATTTTGTCAGAGGGCTATTACATAATTTGGTGGTATTTCAGTACTATGGTAGGTAAAATAATAGTAATATAGTGGCAAGTTGGTGGTACAGCGTGTTTATGGTGATGCCCTATATGATATGACAAAACTTCCCTCTAAAACCTGTTTTCTACTTAGGGTCAACAGTAGGCGCATGATAGCGGACCTTGTACCTGTGGGAACTTGACAGTCTAACGGTCATTCCAGTCACTTATCTATGAAACTGGACTACTGTCTTGGACAGATTTGTCCATAAGACACTTTTCATTATGAATAATTCAACAATCACACATGCATCACAAGTTTTTAACAAACTTGTTAGGCCACCAAACGTTACCTCCTGTTTTTGCCACCGGTGGTAAAATGTTTTTCCTCTTTTGACACACTGGGGCTATTCCCTGTGATTTAACACTCTTTTTGTCATTGAATATACTTACGCACAGAAAACGCAACCCCACTGATTTAGTTTAAAAATTATTTTCTTTTATAAAGCCATTGTTTGAAAATAGGTTATGTGGTATACACATTAATACAAAGTAAAACCTCTTTTCATTAAATTACATGACCACCCTGTGTTCAGAAAAAAAACATTCACATTTTATATCTTACCCAGACCTTGAGTTCCGAAGTAACTGGCAGAATAGTCTAAGAGAAGAAACATAAACAGAGGCATGACAGCATGGCAACTTTTTTTCCCCCATTACACTTCAGCATTTATGATTTACAGATGCGAGAAAGAAAAAGAAACAGCGTTCAAAAATAACCACTTAAGCCTGACTGACTGACGGGAAAGATAAACACAGTTATCCGCACACACCTCAATTTGACCAATACTCACTTCTAGCATGTGAGACTTCTGCGTTGATTATCATGAGAAGCCCCTCTCTGAAGTGTCTTGTCAGCAAATGGGAGTGTTCCAAATTCCACAGCTCTGCCAACCACGAAAGACAGTGCACTGCCCCAGCTTCATGCACTGCACGATTCTGCTTGCTCTGCCTGCTGCTCTCCTGTCCTTTCTTTGAATTCTCTCCACCCTTTCTTTCCACTAGATTTATACCCTAACCCTGTCAATCGCAGTAAACCTGCCCTTTCCCCTGACGTATACACATCATCCGACCTGATCTCTCTCTTGAAGAAAAAATTAGCAACATATACAATGGCACTCTTTACCAGAGCACATTGTTTTCTTCACAGTTTGTTCAATGAATTACAGCCAGAAAACTGCATGCATGTTATAATTCTACTGTAAAACAGCACATAACTTTGCCATTTTCTCTGAAGCATTTTGCACTACTTTGTTAAGGATAAATTATTAAAGAATGGGAAAGTGTTAATTGATAGGAAACTGTTAGTTAGGTTAATATATGCATACAGTGCAAACTGGACAGATGGTCTATTCACCATAATGTGGATCATTTTAAACTAGACTTAATGTGCATTTCCATTTGCTGTCTGTATTTTGCATTCATTGTACTGCCTCCTCTGAAAATAATGTCATGTCCCACTCACTGCCCCTCCTATAAAGTGTCACTACATCTCCACTATGTCTCCCTACACATCTAATCTATTACAGGTATTAAGCACATCTAAATAACCAACCATAATCATTTCACAATGTTGCAAAGGCATTGTAACCATTTTGGAAGCCCGGGACTGGTGTAAAAAGAAACCCCACATGCAATATATTTATAGATTCTATTTATCCCATGTACTGCACTGTCCCCTCCCATTCCCCACCGTACCTTTCCCTTCCCTCTTCTCATGCACTTGGCAATCTGAATGACACCTGGTCTAGTAAGATCATTGTCTCTGTCTTCCCTCTGTTCCCCCTCCCTTACCCCGTCACGCCTTGAAACACTTGTGTATAGCCTTGTTATAAATGCCATATCATATCATGCCATAGTTCATGTAGCATTCAGAAAATAGTGCATGTGAAGCCTGAATTTACCACCTTCAAAGTTGTAAAGTAAGAAAAGTTCATGAACTGTATACATACTTTATGCAATATTTCAAAGCTGGTAAGTGCTGACTTGGTTGACTTCTACAGAGCTTTCTGCAGTTTTCCATCGTTTACGGGTGATAAAAGTGCATGTACTGCATTTGCATAATGAATCCATTGGAATATAATGACATGTAAAATTAGATTTTGAGTTGGATGTTTATATGGACACTGATGAGCCTGAGAGTCTTCCGATAAAACATACTTGGCTGAGTCTCTGCTGTAATTTGCTGTGCAAAGTCAGAGATTGTTTGAATGCCACACCACTGATTTTGAAACTGGGGCTGCCTCACGACAAACAGCATTAGGCCAAACAAATAGAACATGTTTATAGTGGTTTTTTCCAGTGTTTATAAAATCTATATTAGTATCATGCAGGTCCACCACATGTGTTGCATAACTCTTTGGATATTTTATACACAAGTGTGAATTTCTAAATTCAGAAATCAGTCCTATTTCTTCGAACTTTTATTTTCTCTAGAAATACAGCCAATGGATGCCAACTACCTAAGGCTGCAGAATGTGTGAAAGTGGGTGTTCAGGTGTGTAGTGGACACGGCAGCTGGTGACTTTTTTAATTGGATGTGTGAGGTCTTGGGAAATATGACCTTGGACATCATGTTCATTTATCTCAGGACCGCCTTTGATTGTCTTCCTCGTAGTAAGCTTGGAATGTATTAATAGAGCTTGGCCTCCCATCTGAACTACACTCGGCCATTGGACTTTTATACACTAAGAAAGAAGCAGTGGTACGGTGGAACTTAGATGGCAGGACAACTAAGCCCTTTGAAATACAAATGGGTGTTCACCAAGTTTGCATACTTGGGCCAAAGTTATTCTGAATTTTTATCAATGAAGTGATCCCGAGTCTATTAGCGAATCCCACCATTGCACCCTTATTGGCGGGAGAAAGATATCCAATCTTGATGTTCACGGAATACTCAGCTCTTGTTTCAATGACACCAGCAGGGCTAAAATTACAAATTTAAATATTTGAAGATTTTGCACTGAAAACTGGCTATCTATTAATGTCCAAAATATAAAAAAAACTAGTCCTCAGGAAAAACAGGAGGAAAACAGAAGTGAGATGCGATAACAATTTGAATGGGTTCAAAATAGAGCAAGTCACCTCTTATGACTATATAGGGCTAAAGGTAAAATACATTTTATCCTTGACATGACAGATAGAGAAATCTGGGATAACATTGGCTAGGTGCAGTGGGACAACCACTAGGTATACAAGAGATCATGGAAATGGGGCAGTAAGGGTCCCATTTGTGGCGTATAAGCTGCAGGCAAGATAGGAGCACTCTACAGGGCTGAACATTGGGGCCGCGCAAATGGCAGAAGTTTAGCTGTCACTGAAAATAAGTTTTTTAAAAAATATCCTGGGCCTACCAAGTGCTCCCAGCCTACCGACCCATATGGAATTAGGACTGCATGGAATAGATATCTTAATTAGGCAGAAACCAGTACACTATTGGGTGAGAGCTTGGACCTCCCCCAGATTGATAACATTTAGAGAAGCAATGCAAGAAGGCAGAGTTCGGAGCTGAGTTCAGTCAGCCCAGTCTGTGTTACTGTGCGGAACGTCTTTTTGCCGAGAGGAGCTGCAGCTACTTGTGAACTTAAGATTTGGTGTATACAACTTTAAATCTTCAGATTGTCTTTAAAAAAGAACTTCCAGCACGGAGCGCGGTGTAGAGTTCGGAGCTGAGTTCAGTCAGCCTAGTTTGTGTTACTGTGCGGAGCGTCTTTTTTTGCTGAGAGGAGCTGCAGCTACTTGTGAACTTGAGAATTGGTGTATACAACTTTAAATCTTCAGATTGCCTTCAAAAAAGAACTTTCGGCGTTGAGCGTGGCGCAGAGTTCGGAGCAGAGTTCAGTCAGCCCATTCTGTGTTACTGTGCGGAGCGTCTTTTTTGTAGAGAGGAGCTGCAGCTACTTGTGAACTTGAGAATTGGTGTATACAACTTTAAATCTTCAGATTGCCTTTAAGAAAGAACTTCCGACACGGAGCGCAGCGTGGAGTTCGGAGCTGAGTTCAGTCAGCCCAGTCCGCCCCAGCACGCACACAGGACGCCGGATGGACTAGCTGATAGACATTGATCCGGAGGTGGCTCTCACGGCTGCCGGCCCACAAACGCGCAACAGGTTGTTGCAGCATCGGCGGCAGCATTCAAAGGTGGCAAAACTAAAGGTAAGCGAGCAGCATTTAACTCCCAGTAAGTATTCGCCTAGCCAATTGACAATTGATTTATCAGCGGCTGGAGCAGTAACTGTACCGTCTTTGGTGGAATTGGCCTCAACAGCTTCAGCTACAGTCTCCTCTGCGGTGAAGCAAGTGAAGCGTGTGAATTCTGCGTTGGCCGGCATCAATGTAGAAGTCAAGGTGGCCCCAGTGCCCGCAAAATCCATTCACTTCTTGCCGCCCGTTTTTTCCGAGTTGCAAGAAGGTGTAGTTCAAACACGCCTTGCGGCTGGGAGCTTAAATGTGAAAAGTCTGCCACCTTCCTCGGTTTATCTGGACACTTCAGACACGTCTTCTGCGTTTGATATTACAGACGCAGACTTATTAGCAATGCAGTCTCCAATGGAAGACGTTTCTACACTGCATGATAAGCCAGCGAGTCTACCTCAACTGACAAATTCCTTAAATGTGCTACAGGGACAAGTTGTCACAACTGCTGAGTGGCACTAACATAAAGAGCCAGTTAAACATGTAAGTTTGGACCAAACAACAAAGTCCTGCCAAAACATTCAAACTGCTACAGAGTTGTGGGATACAAGAAGGATAGAATCTAACACGGAACAAGTGACTATGGAAGGAAATACTGAGGCGACTTTTGAAAAAAGATCAAATGTTGCTGTACTGGCCGAAAATTCAGCCTCTAAAGAGGAAACTCCTGGCCTCGTGCTAAATTATGATGTAGCACGTGAAGCCAGTTTGACGGAACGGTTGAAAGCCGATTTTGTTTTGATGCGTGATCGCCTCAATGAAAGTTTCATCTCAAAACAAGCAATTAAGCCTGCAAAAGTCAGAAAAGTGAGCACTCTAATCATCAAATCAACAAATTATCCAATCTTAATGACTCATCTGCTGTTGTGGGGCGCATCAACTTAGACCTAACTGATGGCTGTCAGGCCAATGGCAATGGCAATATGGGCACTAATAGTATTAGACCAGCTGAAGCAGCTGATGTGTTGTCTGTAAGTGACCCAACTCGTTCCTGCCGCATGCATTCTTTGTCACCAAAACAATCAGAAGACGTTTCCAACACCAAAGGAAATATATCTATAGCAGTGAGACTACAGATTCACACTAATGTATTAGCTGCTACCTCCATTGCCTTTATGACTTTTATGAAGTTGTACGAGCCTCTGATTACACTGGAAAAATTCAATGAACATCTTGCTCAACGCCTTAACCTGGAAGCCGCCTCTTCTTGCCAATGGCAATCTCGTCTGGATGAATTAACTAAACGTGAATCACACAAAAAAGTAGATCTTAGTGAAGCTCTGGTCGAATGCACGAAGTGGATTAGAAACAACGTTGCAGTGCGGCCTCCCTGCTGCCCAATGAGCAATAACTGTGTTTGCCACAGCAAAAGAAATGACTTGTCAACAGTTGAATCAAGCTGTGCACCGATGGTACAACCAATTATTCTTGACTTGCTTCCATCTGCTGTTCATCAGAATGACTGCAGTAAAAATATAAAAGAAACTGAAAGAAAAACCAATAAGAAGCAAAAATCAGATTTGGAAAAATCGCAAACACCAGTGTTGGTAGCTGCTTCGTCTTCGGTTAAAGTGATCGTTGCAGCCGGCTCGCAATCAAAGGAGCCGGAAACTGCAGCATTGTTAAAATTACAGACTGGTGATGTAAATATGGATGCAGAAACAAGACCCCAAAGTATACAAACTGGGACTGGAGTAGCAGCAGAACAGAAAGTCTCATTTGGTATCTTCACAGGAGCTGCCAAATCGATAGAATCTGTACGTTTAAAACCTGCCCTACTTAAGGAGAAAAAAAACAACCGGTTGAAAACAACAACGAATGGACCTGCACAGAAATGTGCACATACAAATAAAGCGAAGAAATTTATCAGAAATTTGACAACCCCACCGCGACTAGTAGTAGCAACAAAAAGTGCCACGGCGGCCAGGTCTGAGAGGTTGAACGACAAAAATGCCATGTCAAATAGACAGTGACAATAACGCAAAAATCTACCAAGCGAGTGTGAGAAGACTCTATTCCGTCTGACTTTACATCTTCAAACACCTCGATAGATTTGTGTAACCTTTCAACATACTCAATAGACGACGAAGAAGTTTCGGTGACAATGGATAGCGTGGTTGAGGAACAATCCACGAACAATGTTGAGAATTCACCAAAAACTGATACAAGAAAGGTAATGCATTGTGGCACTAGACAGAACGTGCTTTCCTGAAATTTGGTTACACTGGAAGAAAAGGCATCTTTGGCCTCTTTTGACAAACAAAATCACCCAAGAAGAAAAAAAACAAGTCTTGAAGAAAACATATTGTTGAGGCTGAATCCAAAACAAACATCAGCTCAACATCAAAAACAAACTCATCAAAAAAACGGAATGAGAAACCCGTTGTCTGAGCCTGCAAAAAACGGGCTGGTGGAAATTGGGGCTTGAAAACATTTTACCAGAAAAAAAGGAGTTAAACCTAAATCGTGCAAATGTGATGAGGCTGTTGCACTATGTCCTAGCGTTACAAAATATAAGATCTGATGACATTGCAATAGTAGAATATAAATCTGAATTAAGAACTGATTGGGTAATTCTACATATGAAATCAAAGTTCCTAGCGAAACCACTGTTAGATGCAAAAGAAGATCTATTGTTTTTTGGTTTCGATTTAACGCTGTGCGAAGAACAGATGTCACCTCAAGTTTCGGCAATGAAGATTAAACAGAACATGTCTTCTATTAAAAACAAAAGAGATGACCTATGGAAACAACTCAAACGTCAGTCTAACCTTCATATTGATGCAAAAAAACATTTGATGGCACATAACAGTGCTAGTTCTGATGCGCACTATCAAGAAAATAACATCTAGTACAACACAGGGTCAAGAGGCTCGACACAGCTGTTAACATCCTGGAACACCCGAGGATTTTCTCATCTCTTTCAAGAAGGCTGCTCGCAGATGATTAAATGCCCTTTAATTTGTTTGCAAGAAACGTGGCTCCGGGAAACACCATCTTGTGACGGCTATTCTGTATTTTAAATGCAGCAGGGAAAAATGTATTTGGCCGCCCCTTCTTTGGACTACTAACAATGATAAAGAATTAATCCAGATGGAATGTGATAAGTGCCTCAATCCAAACTTCTTTGTCCAAGCACTAACTCTAGAATCTGTCCTTGACGTGACACCCAAAAAAAAACATCTCTTGATTATAAATACATATTGGAATCCTGTAATGATCAAGGAGTGTGTTTATTTAGCATCAATTACAGCTCAAATAGACACCTGTCTCTCCTATTTTGACGAACCATTCATTCTGATATGTGGCAACCTGAATTATTCATGGTTCGATAAATGAAAAGTGCAAAGTTCATTTAACATGCATAAAGTTCCAACAGAATCTTCAGATCGAGGCCTCAAGTGGGAATACGAATTGGCTTTACGTCACTGTGTAATGCAAAATGGCTGCACCAGGGGAGACATTCCGGCAGCGGATACCTGGCATCGAGGAGATCTGAAAAAAACACTTGATTACATTTGGGTTTCGGAAAACCTGCATTGTCACATTTCAGAGTTAACAACATGGAAAACTCTAAAAAGTGACCATGATGCCTTAGTGCTATCCTGGGAGTGGCATCATGAAAGAAGCCAGTCAAGGTCTAATATACCATTAAGCATTAATTGTGCCCAAAACAGATTGTGGATAAATTGCAAGCAGATTGATAATCTGACAGCTGACTTTATCCACACAAACACGACAAAAGTCTAGGCGGACTATTGTGTCTTTGCTGACGCAGTTTACTCTAGGTTCCCATAGACACAACATGAAAGTGACAAAAAAACAAGCATCTATTCAGTTCTGAAATAAGTGAGGCAAAGAAATTGTTAACTAAAGTCCTTCGGTTGTTGCTAAAAGACGTCAATGCTATCGAAATTGGATAAAATCTTTTAACATAATCCGGGATCAAGAACAAGCAGAGTTAATGTTAAGGTTAATAATTCAAAAAGATAGCAGAAATATCTGGCAAATTATAAACACTGGGCAGCTAAAGCAAGTTTTTGCACTTTCAAATGGCGTGAACGCTGCAAGCTGGGTGAAGTACTATACGACAGTTTTTAGTACTCAGGATTCTGAAGATAGTGCCGATTTAAAGTTGGATAACTGTGAGTGGAATGTCACCAAAACTGTTGAAGACATCGAAATTGCCATCCGAAATTTGAAGATCTCGAGGGCCGCTGGCCTTGATGGAATATCAAATTCGATGTTAAAAGTAAACAAAGTAAATTGGGCTCTATTCATGAAAGTGTTATTTGATCACCTAGCATTCACAATGGTGATTCCTGACTCGTGGAAATGCGCAGTGGTAGTTCTGGTGTTTAAAAAGGGAAACCGTGATGACCCTGAGAACTACCGCCCAATAGCGCTGTTAGACACAATGGGAAAAATGTCTGCAACCTTTTTACAAAAAAAAATGTCAAGGTGGGCTGAAGGAGTCAACTTAGTTGACGAAAGGTAAACTGGCCTTACAAAAGGCGTAGGAGTAGAGCTAAACTTGACGCTACTTAATTTGGCAAAATTGGATGCCATAAAATGCAAGAAACGGTTATTTCTTGCGTTTGTTGATTTAAAACAGATGTTTGATAGCATCAATCGCCAGTTCTTATGGAGAAAACTCAAGGCTTGGGATGTCCACATCAGCTATTGCTCCCTCTGATGGTATTATATTCAAACACCACTATCCAGGCGCGGCTGAATGCAGAAGGAGACGTAACAGAAGACATAAAAACAACTAAAGGAGTGAAACAGGGCTGTCCGTTAGCAGCTTTGCTGTTCAAGCTTTTTATATCTGATCTGCCTGCAGCCCTTCTAAAAGCAAAGAGATTTCCGCCAAAAGTCAATGGCAAGCAGCTAAACTGGGTAATTTACGCAGATGACGTGGTTTTGCTTGACTCCACTGAAATTGGGCTCCAAAGCCTGCTGACAGCACTACAAAAATATCTTGATTTAAATCAGCTGGTAATAAATGTGAAGAAGTCAAAAGTAATTTCTTTGGGCCCTAAATCACAAACAAAGAAGAAAACTTTTAAGTGGACATTTTATAATGAGGCCCTGACCAAAACTGAATCCATCCGTTATTTGGGTGTCTCATTTAACATCTCAATAAGAGAGTGGGGATTTGTGCCCAGCAAGGAGCGAAACTACACGCAAAGTAAGGCAAATTTACTTTACTGCCAGTAATAACCTTTTATTTGCAAAAAGTGTCACCAGTCGTCTGCTTTGGAAGCGAAGCTGGCTGGAATATCGACGCTGGTTTCTGGTCTCAAATTGAGTGGATATTCTGGCGTAAAGTTCTTAAATTACCTCAAAATGTTTCAATGGTTGCCATTCAACATGAATTGGGCTTGGACTCTCTATATTCCCTTGTGGTGTGGAAATCAATAACAGTACTACGAAAAATGTGTCCAACGCCTGTAACAAAACCATATTCGATTTTGAACGAAAAGAGCAATGACCCGTCAGCCTGGAAGAAAAACTGTTATCAATATTACGAGAAGCCAATTTGAGCATGCCTCAAGTTCTGCAAATTCCACAAGTTGCGAAAAAAAAGTTCTGGGAATGCAACTGGCTAACCAACATGGAAAAGTATGCTAAAGTCAGCACTAGATCTGGGGTCATCAACGCACAGACTGGGTGAACGGCTGAAGTACTTGTCTAAATTCCCTTCGCGATACCATCGAGACCAGTTTATAAGATTACGGCTAAATCTATATATTACACATGAGGTTTTGGTGAGAATAAAAGACCTGGCGACCAAGTGCAACATTTGCCGTTTCTGTGCGACAGATGTTGAATCGATTAAACATCTAGTGACTGAGTGCTCTAAAACTGTTCATTACATCTAGGGCGGTTTGCCCCAAAAAATTGAAATATGCTTGAGCTATTTAATTTCGGGTACAAATATCCAATTAACTTGTGCTACTATTATAATTTTATGGATATGATTTTATTGAACAATTAATTGATTTAAATGAAATGTGATGTGGTCCAACATGGATATGTTTTGAGATGATTTGGAAAAAATAAGGAGTAACAAAAAAGTTTGTTTTCTTTTTCATAATGAATGTCAATAAAAATCTTTTTTTTAAAAACCAGTGCGAATTTCTAAATTCAGAAACCAGTCCTATTTCTTTGAACTTCTATTTTCTCTACAAATACAGCCAATGAATGCCAACTGCCTAAGGCTGCAGAATGTGTGAAAGTGGGTGTTCAGGTGTGTACTGGACAGTGGCAGCTGGTGACTTTTTTAGTTGGATGTGTGAGGTCCTGGGAAATATGAACTTGTACATCATGTTCATGTATTTTAGGACCGCCTTTGATCGTCTTCCTCGTAGTAAGCTTGGAATGTATTAATAGAGCTTGGCCTCCCATCTGAACTACACTCGGCCATTAGGAGCCGATTCATGGAACAAACGTGTGCCGAAAATCTTGGCGCAAGCTGGCACAAGCATGAAAAAACAGGTGCACGCGATCCATGGAAGTCCCTGTGCGTGTTTCCCTCGGGATGTGCGCCAAACCCGTGCGTGGCGCACACGGGCGCACACGTCATTGCAACATCCCCAACGCCGTGCGCGACGCGCACAGGGAAAGCACACAACGTCAGCGCACACACCAAAAAGGGGGTGGGACATGGGTTGTAACACGTAAAATGGGGAACAACATGTGAAAAAGAAGGCGTAACTGGGGAAATACTGCAGGGAAATACACAAAACGCCCACACGCACGCGAACAACAGGTATCCATGGAATCGAATACGGGAAACCTGCGCATGCTAAAAGACGCGCATAGACGTCAACACGTCCGCCACACGAAGGCAGGCGGAAGCGTCCCCGTGCACAGTATAAAAGTGCGCGCAAACAACAAACACGTAGATCCAGCTACGATGAATTCCCTATTTGACGCAGCACTGATCGTGGGACACCGCAGGAGGAGGAGAATAGCCAGGGCCTGCATTTTTTTTCCCCGGACTAGCCTTTTCGGGATGCCTGACGACCAGGTCTATGGCAGGTATAGGTTTCCACCCTGTATCATCCTAGAGCTGGTCAGGGAATGGGAAGATGACCTTACATCACCCACCCTGTGCTCCCAAGCATGGAGCTCCTTGGAGAAGGTGCTCAATGTCCTGCATTTTTTGGCCACTGGGTCATTTCAGCAGACAACTGCCATAGTGGGGGGGTCTCACAGGCCATGCAGTCACGCTGCCTACACCAGGTGTTGGCAATCATCACAGCGTGCCCCTCAGTCCACAGGCACATATACATGCCCAGAACACCTGCAGAAAGGCAGGCAGTGGTCCAGGACTTTTACAGGGTGGCACACTTCCCCAAAGTGCTCGGTGCCATAGATTGCACCCATGTGGCCCTACGTCCACCTAGGGCCACTGAGCACATCTATCGAAACCTCAAGCACTGGCATTTCATCAACGTGCAGGTGGTATGCGATGCAAAGGGAATCATCACCTCTGTCTATGCAAACTACCCTGGCTCTACCCATGACAGTTTCATATACATAATGACAGCCCTGAGCCGGGCCCTGGAAGCTGGGCAGCTTGGCGACACATGGCTCCTAGGTGAGTACAAATGCCTGTGCACTTGCATGCATGTCACACACAGCCAAATACACAAACCCCAATAATCACAATCATTATCACCTCCCCAGGGGACAGTGCCTACCCTTTGAGCAACCACATGATCCACATGATGACGCCAATCCGGAACCCCACCACACCACCCCAGGTAAGATACAACGCTGCCCATATTGCAACCAGGGGCATAGTGGAGCGCACATTCGGAGTGCTCAAGTCACGCTTCTGCTCCCTTTACGCTCTGGCGGCCAGCTACTATATGCAATCCCAGTAGTGTGCAGGATCATTGTGGCAGCATGTGTCCTGCACAATGTTGCAACAATGCGGGACGTACTGGTGGACATGGTGGTGCCTCCACATCCCCAACCACAGGTGCTGCCCATGCGAGGGGAAACAGCATGTGGCGAGGCATCCCGGACCCAGCTTGTGGCCACATTTTTCACCTAACCTCCCACCCCTGCGGAGTGCACACAGGCCTGGCACATACCAGGTGACAATCGATGATGACAAAGAGACGGTCAACTGTCACAACCTTACCACCCTGAGAATGCTGCCACAGAAGTGCTACATTGTGTGCATCCCTAGCTACTTAAACATAACCAATCCTGTGTGACTAACAGGAACACATGCAAGGTGTGTATCACACCACCCCGCAAAACAGGCCATCACAATCCCTGGTATGTCACCCAAACCCTCCCAAACCATGTCACCCTTGTCTGCCACACCATGACATGGCATGCAATAGCAAAAGTCCAACACTTGACCAATAAGATACGAAGTGACATGTCATAAAAGAAAACTGGCACGAGACAATGATGCCTGACATGGAATCAGATGAAATGACTGACCAACAACCTCCCACACATACAAAGTCAGACACAAATGCCTTCCACCAGTCATGGCATGAACACAACACTGAATGCCTGTTCACATGCACATTGGGAATGGCAAAATCCGGACTATCCAACCTGTGTGCTGTGTGTGTCTCCTACAACACACTGCTCAGCACACAGCACATTGGGCAGCCATTGTGTTGCAGATACACCTTGGGCATCACATGAAAATGACAAATCAAATCAATAACCAAATGACGCATGTACACGATACCCAAATGTTAATAGATCATGTGCTGCAGGGACACAGCGGGCCTGAGAATGCAATCTGTGTTCACCTGTGGCCATGGAAGGGTGGTTGTACGTATGGTGGATCATTGTGCAACTGTGCGTGTCATTAGGGACATGCACTCAACATATGCATGTGAAATCAAGTGACAACTGTCCAACAGCAAAAGGCCCACCCTCATGTACACATCACCGTGACCTTCTGAACAACTGTGTCTGGGGTATGTAGCCTTCTTCATTCAAGTCTACCTGGCTACAGGATCACCCTACCCCTTGGTCTCCATGTTCCAGCTTGCGTGTAAATAGGGTCCAGCCCCCTCAGAGGCCACCTTGACTGGTAAAAATACCAAATCGCAGAGAACTCCAAGTAGCCAAACCCACAAACCAGGGAAAAGGCCTGTAGGCACTAAAAAACCCCGGAAGAGTCTCCAGTAGCAGGAAATGTCAAAGCACATGTACAAGCACAATGATAGAACAACCAAGGTAGCACAGTTGAACAATGGACCAACAGGATGGGTACCATTTACGGTACATAACATACAATGAGGATACAACAACTGATGAGTAGTGTCACAGTTCCGGTGTCCAACCACCCCCTCTGTGGTCTGGGCGCCTGCAGGGTAAACTTACACAGGCCTCTGAGACCCCAGCGGGGAAGGAGGGTCAGGGATATGTTGTTTGGACAGGCATTGGTATTCATGATAACCGGGAAAGAGGGGCAGGATATGGGAGGTGGATTTATAAGGGAAAGTAGGCAAAATACAACTATTCACAAAAATACAAAACTCAATTTGAGAAAACATGTTCATCATGCACATTGTACCAAATTAGTCAAATGCAAGGCAAAGACACACTTATCTCTGGGGTGAGTGCTGGCCTCCTGTCTGCGCACTCTCAGGTCCGGTAACAGGAGCAGTTAAATGCTGCAAAGAGAGCGTGAGTTACTAATCTGAATGTGTAACACAAACACACACAACACCATCCATGCCCCAAAGTAAGTGACTTCTCCACAAACTAACACCCCTGTCTGCTGCTTTGTACCCATACGTTAGCTTGGCCCCCTGATGGTTCATACATTGTCAATGCAGTAAGGCAGGCGCATGTGGGTGCACAGGAAATGGAAGACCAATGCGTGAACAATCACACATGATACAATGGTCCCTGGGTGAGCTGCTAGACGCGTATAGCGAGATGCAACTTCAGTACAAGTTGTGTTCTGGCAGCCGCAGATTTCAATAGGTAGTGCACGTGGCAATTTACAAATACAAATGACATGCACTGCCCACAAGTCTGTGCCTCGCTAGGTGTCCCTGTGCGCTGTATCAGTTTCTGGCTATGAACGCTACTGCCCTAATAACTCTGCTTCAATGGAGCAGGGGGGACTCGAGGATATGTTCAATGGCCCCTGCGTGTGCCCCTGACAACCTGTAAAACCACTTGGTATTTGGCCCTCTACGCATGTCAGCTGTACTGTGCGCTTCTCCAACAATGCCTGGCAAAGCTCCCCAGCACTGGTGCTACTTAGCATGCAT
Source organism: Ambystoma mexicanum (assembly GCF_040938575.1). Lineage (NCBI taxonomy): Eukaryota > Metazoa > Chordata > Amphibia > Caudata > Ambystomatidae > Ambystoma > Ambystoma mexicanum. The sequence goes on from NC_090941.1 coordinate 128,088,331, forward strand.
GTGCAAGTGGTCTGGTGGAAGGTTGGCTTTGGTGTGGGCCATTGTGCTGCTCACCTTTCCTGGAGCTCCTGGAAACACGTCTGCTTCTGTCGGACGTCTGAGCACAAGCCCTGTGCTTCTACTTGCGCACACATCCACACGTCTGCACCACCGAACGTGGCCAGTTTTCTGGATTACACGTCCCTGTTTCTGCTGGCAAAGGTAGTCTGGAGGATCATCTCCCTGTAGAACGGGCATAACAGAAATTAATAAGGCAGGAAAGTTCCCTGTGTGTGTGTCTTCATGCTGGTTGTCACTGGGCCAGGTTACAGACCTACATCTAAACTCCTCCCACCATCAGTGTCACTTTGACAGGCCAAGGGTGCAGGCTACTGTCTACAGCATGAAGTGCATCAAGCACATTACAGCCAAGAAAATAACATACATCACAATCCACATCAATTAATGGAGACATCAATCATGTACTCACCCAAATTGATTACAGGCATGGGGTGGATAAAACGCAACAAATCCCCACTTAGGGTGTTAACACACGTAGTACAGCATCAGAAAGGCCACAGTTATTAAGAAAGTCCAAAGCCCTTGTGTAAAGTTTTGTAGCACTGAACCATCCTAGCGAGCCCATGGATAAGGGAAGCAGGAGTGGCCTATGTGAGTCAGGACCCCAAGATGCAAACACATACATGAGACAAGCTTGAAGGGCCCAGCTGGAACAGACAGTGGATGCTTTCAAAAGACACAAAGCACCACTCCGTCACATGAATGCACAATAGACAAACAATATAAAACTATATTAACTAATTGAACTAACAATGAAAAACCTACATAACCTAATTAAAATAACTATCAAATAGTTAATATTAACTAACTAAACTAAAAGCAAAAATTAAAAATGGCCACATACGACCCAGGGGGAGGCACCCAGGAGGGGGGAGGGAGTGCACCTCAACACCCACATGCGATGATGTTGAGACAAAAAAAAAAAACCTCCATGGGCTTTTCAGGATGAGCCAAACTCAGACGACGAGATATCTCCCACACAGGTCATGGTGTGCAGGACACCACGACCTGTGTGGGAGATATCTCGTCATCTGAGTTTGGCTCATCCTGAAAAGGAGGACGTTGCACAGGATCCTGACCACGCCTAGCCACAGCTTGCCCCTCGCCAGCAGCAATTCTGCCGGACGGTTGAGCCTGGTTCTGTGCGGCAATGACATGTAGGTCTGCATGCAGAACCTCCCTTGATACACGTGCTTCCTCTTGCAAGTTAACACATGTAACATGGAGTTCTTCCTGCAAGGCCTGGCTGGACAACTGATGCACCTCCCGGCAAACATGTAGCTCAGCCGAGATGGTACGCTCAAGCTGCGCAAACCTCTCCTCTGCCCGCTCCCTCTGGGTCATCATGAGCACACCCAGAGTGGCTCTGAGGGAAGCATACTCACCCTCCATGGCCTCCATGTGTTCCTCTGCGTGAGCAACAATTGCTTGACGCAGAGACAACATTTCAGCCTGGCATGCCCTGTCTGAGGCCACCATGCCCAGCCTGAGCGAGCGGGCCGTGGACTGTGCCACCTGCCGCTGGAGAAGCACCTGCCTATCAGGGGGGAGCATGGATTGGGCCACACGTTCCATGCTCACAGCGATGTCATCAAGTGCTGTCCCCTGCTGTTCTGAATTGGCAGTCATGTTTTGCTCCCACTCAGTATACCTCGCTGGTGCGCGGCCACCGTGTTGCTGGGCTTGACACCTGCGGGATCCAAGGACCGGCCACCCTCGTTGGGTTGGCACCGCCCGCGGCTGCTCGACTACATGCCCCCATCGATGTGATGTCCCAGGCACATCAGCGACTAGTGTGGAGGGTGACCCTGCATCCTGATCCACCACAGGCTGAGGTCCCACCACTGTCTGGCCCATCAGTGCAGGTGTCGCAGACAGAGGAGTGTCCACATCAGAATCACTCACCCCTGACGTATGGACCTGATGTACATCCAACTCGACATGGACGTCAGAGTGGTCATCTGGGCTGGACTCATTGCCAGCCAAAGACAAGATGGACTGTAGCACATGTGAGTTCTCGTGGTCTACCACCCCACGACCTCCACTTGTGCCGGGTTGCTGTTGTGATAACAAGCCTGTGCCTGGCATGACAACACCATCCTCTGGCTCCATTGCATCATCATCTGATTAGTGGAGAGAAAAAAACATTAGTACACATGTCAGAAGCACATAACACACACACACAGACATCACACAGACAGCCAACACATGAAGCAGACATGTCACACAGAAAAGAGAACCTGCCATGCATTCCAGTAGGCATGTAGAAAGGTGTTACATGGCTCAGAAGTGGGTTGATGCAGTGCAGAACATGTGTACGTTACTCACTATCTACATGAACAAGTACTTCATGATGTGTATCAAAAAACGTGAAGCCAGTGCAAGGGCAAGTTCAGGCATCACCACGTGCAATGTGCATGCAATGGGTTGCATGGCTACAAGCAACCCCCCCCCTGAGTGAAAATGCAGGGATGCCTTGCATGGTAGCAAAAGGGTGACCAGAGACCTATGTATTGGCAAACAGTGTTGACTATCATCAATGGCATCATCTGAGTCAACTGACAACACAGCAGATGATGATGAGATAGTAAGCAGAACACATGACAAATCCTCAGTAGAACACCCATGTGTGCAGAAGCCACTACACCAGTTGGACAGATCAGTGGGCCTGAAACAGGGGGAGGACTGTGCCCCCACACAGACTGTGACACCCTAAACATGTGTGTGATGCAGGACTGGGCCAGAGTGGGCATGGGATGGCTGAAGAAATGCCATGAAATGTTGATCATCCTGGACACGTACTACATTGATCATCCAGTCAAGGACACATAGGGGCATGCATGGAATGCGCATGGGGCATGAATGGGCACTCATTTCCCTGCGGAGCATCTGCCATCTGCACAGTCCAAGTGAGACACCCTGCATGAAGGGCAGAGGATGTACCCCACTGCATGTGTCTGGCAGGTTGGCTGGTGGAAGTTAGCATGTACACAGGAGGCTTGAACAGGCCATTGCAGTATGCCAAGATGATGCACACCAGTGCAATGGTGTAATTGGGGTGCAGGGGGGGGTGGAGGGGCAAGGAGGCATGCCTATGTGGAGTACCCGCATGCAGGCAGAGGACACATGCACGTCAGTCATGCAATGACATAGTCCCAGTGCTGAGAGGAAAGACACCCCTGGCTACATGCAGAAGGGCCAGTGAGCTGGAACATGGACCGGAGGGGCATATGGGTGACTGGCATGTGAGTAGGGTGCAAGTGTGGTGATGAGGACAGTCCCCGTCTGCTCTACATGTCCACCATCCTGCAAAGCAAGCACGCATCAGTGAAGCATTGCATGACTAGCACATGAGAACCATGTACACATGTAGTGGCATTCAAGCACACACATCACACAGGCAAACCACACATGGGCTGGAACACACGCAACAACACTCACTGGATGGGGCATCAAAGTCCTGCATCTCTCCCACTCCTTCGACCAATTCTGCTGGTATGAACTCCACAACGAGTGACTCGTTCGGAGTGAGGTCATCTTCCTCAGGTGGTGGCCCACCGCCAGTCACCAGAGTCATGCTGTAATTAGAGGCACGCTTGGCCTTAGTGCTGCTGTGTTGGTCATCCCAACGCTTCTTGTACTCGGCACCTGTGCGCAACTTATGGCCGAATGCACTCACATTATCCGCGACATGCTTCCAGTGGGTATTCCGATGGGCATCCATTGGTTGACAATTCGGCCCCACTAGCATGTCACGCCTGAGGGCCCGCACGTAGTCCACAAGGGAGTCCAGTTCCTGTGCACAGAAAGGCTTCTTCCTTGACGTGCAGGAGGCCATGGCTGTGTCTGGGGTCCCAGTCTGTGCTGCAGATGCAACCTTCCTCCTCTTGGATAGTGGCGCGGACCCTGGCTGACGAATGCCGCCCTGATCAGTATGGCCAGTGGCACCGGTGGATTGAACCAAGGGAGTGGCAGGTGGAAGGTCGACCGAAGGCCTGACTTGCGTCAGTGGCTGTTGGGTGCCCTGGAATGGACCCTGCACAGCAACATCAGCTGAGAACTCCGGAGTGTTGTTGGATGCATCTGCCCCTGCACTTGCCAACACCCAGCTGGTCGGGGCAGCAGATGACATTACTGCCCCAGGGACACATGTCTCGGTCAGGGCAGACCTGCGTGCACCTAGGGTGTTCCTCCTGACCTGCTGGAAATCTTCCGTGGACTCTTCAAGTGCCAACGCAGCCTGCGGCTGGCAGACCCTGAGCCTGGGTTGTGGTGTCCACAGCTGCACCTGCAGCTACCACTACCCTTGGGCCCATGGCAGTCGATGAAACGGACTGCCAGGTCACATGGGCACCAGTGCCAGATGCAGAAGCTGCATCTCCCAGAACCACAGGGGGTGGTGGCATGACTGCACCAACACATGGCACAGCATCGTGCCGAAGTGGCGCACCCCTGCCTCTTCCCCCTCTGCGGCCACCCTGGACACCCTGGATTCCCCCTACTCCCTGGGCACCCCGGCCACGTCCCTGACCACGCCCACCATGAGGAGTACGCCCAGCTGAGGCGCCCCTCACCTTTGGTGGCCTCCCAACCATGACACAGATGGAGTAGTGCCGGCACAGATGGAGAAGTGCCAATGGGAGGTGTACACGACAAATGTCCTGGGCAATTGGGGTGAAGGGTGTGGGATACAAGATGTTAAAAGCACCCCTGCACCTGCAAGGCTGTATGTGACCCTGGTGATGAAGTGACGGGTCACGCAACGCTCAGGCACCCCAAAACTGCAGTAAAACCGTGCACGCAACCCCAGTAACCCACGTGTGTGGAATTAACCTCCCGCAGTATGCGGTGGCACCCAGGGACACGAAAAACACGTACACGTGGGACACGCAGGCTACTATGACCTCAAAAAGGGGTACGCGATACACAGGGGCACCCGCAGTGGGAAAAATAGTGTGTGCGACTCACCGTCAGACTAACGTGATAATGAAAAACACACGTAGCCAATACACCTGCCAAAAGAAGAGATACATCCTTGATCCGCTGTGAAGTTGTGAGTACGCGAAACAACGCGAAGTAGCAACACACACGTCGGTCTCCACGAAAGGCACGTACAGTGAACTGCTGGTCCCGCTCATCTTTAACCCGTGCTGAGGAAAACGCCCGTGCACGTCACATCACGTACGCACTTAGGCCCTTTCCTCAGATTACACGAATTAACACGCGGATGTGCTGTTTTTTCACGTGCTGATTCACTATGCATCCGTCACGAGGGAAACGCCCGCGTGCATGACATGACAGACGCACTTACGCGCTAAGGGCCTTTCCTCAAATTACACGCTGACGTGCACTTTTTTCACGTGCCAAATCACTTCGTATCAAGCTAGCCATGCGACAACACATGGAAGACCACGCTCCTGCCAAAAGGCCATTTTCCTGCCCCCCAGAGCCCCAAGCACGCTCCCACCTGCCATCTGGTGCTGCCTGCCTGCTGCCCACGTGCCCTGCTATTTGGTGCCTGCATGTCAGCCATCTGCAGGGGTCCAGTTGCTGTGTCCACCCCTGCTGGAACAGAAGACTCCCGACTGGGATACCATCGCTCCATAGCCCAGCCCTAGGACCCAGTTGCCCACCCACACCTGCCTCGGGGCAGAGAGGCAGAGGGTTACCAGCTTCAGCGATGAGGAAGTTGGTATCCTGGTGGAGATTGTTCTGGGGCATTATGATGCCCTCTTCACACCATCGCGCGCCGACAAGGAAGGACAGAGGAGGATCTGGACGGACATAGTGGGTGCCATCCACGCAAAGGGGTTGGCACCCCGAGTCCTGAGACACGTCCAGAAGCGCCTGGGGGACTACAATTCCAGGAACCTCAAGAAGGCCTGGCACCTCTTAGAGGCAGAGGATGCAGTGGGGCGCCGGGGCCAGCTTACCAACCAGCAGATGAAGGTCTTGGAGCACATTCGCCCAGTGCTTCACCTCCAGATCCTCAGGATGCAGGCCCGTCTGGAGTCGAGCGGTAAGTGGCCATGCATTGCTGTGTGAAACAGGGCATGTTGCAGTGTGCTGGTAGTCAGCTACTTACCTGTATGTGTGACATAGGCCATGCATGGATGTGTGTGTGCAGGGACATCATGGTAATGTATGTGAGACCAGTCATGCATGAACCACATGGATGGTGCATGTGTTACAATGCAACATGGGAGCAGCATGCGGAATGCACACATGAATACATGCCTGTCACTGTTCTTGGACATGGATGGGGTGTGAGAGATGGGTGCTGCTCTCATGTACATATATGGTGTACATGTTTGTGTGTCTGATTAGTGTGTGTGTGACTTTGAAACGCCATGGATGCATGACACATGTCCGTGACAATGGGCCTCATTACACGGTAGGCGGTAACCATGGCGCTATTAGCGCCATGGTTGCCGCCGGTATTTTACCGTTTCCGTCTTGGTGGATGGCGGAATTACCGCCCTACTCCAAGGTGAGCGGGGGCGGTAATTCCCCATTCACCATGGCACTTCCCCATTCCCATTTTTGCCCCCATAGGGCATAATGGGAATGGGGAAGGCGCTAATTACGGTACCGCAAATTGCGGTACCGTAATTAGCACCAAGGTCCCTTTGCGGCACCCTACTTTAATGGCTGGTAAAACCAGCCGTTAAGGTCGGGTCCCGCAAAGGGAACTCGTAGTAAGGCGGTAAGGGTTTACCGGTACCGGTGCCCTTACCGGTACCGGTAAACCCTTACCGCCTACCGTGTAATGAGGCCCAATGTGTTGATTCACTTATGCAGTCTAGTCATCCTTGTATCCACTGTGTCTGTGGTGTACGAGCCATGATGCATGACCCTCCGGTGATGTGTATGCATGGGATCAGTATGAGCCATGATGCATGTGAGTTTGAAGCCAACATTTATGTCAATAGAGGCCCTTGTACATGGATGCTGATGTTGATTGCATGAGCCATGCCTGTTTCTGGATGTGTGTTGCCTGCATTGACCCATGTGTTGTGGAGGGACAGGATGGAAGTGACGTTTGACAGTGCCACTCATGTGTTATTGCTTCCTGTCTAGGGGACTATTGTACAGTACCCTGATGCTTGTGTTCTATGTCTCCCTCTATCTACGCAGCGTTAAGTGAAGAAGAGGACGGAGAGGGCGCTGTGGAGCAAAGCAGCGTGGATGCCTCCACCGGGCAGCGACGCAAGGCCCAGCCACCCTCCCAAGAATTTCCATCATCCGGGCGCGAGGGGACTGGTGCCACGTCTGCCGCTATGGCTGTAGCGGAAGGGCCGGGTGAGCCCCCACAGGGGCTTGCAATGGCGGAAGATGGTGTAGAGCCATCCAGGTTGGTGGTCTCCACAGAGGAGGAGGAGGCCGCTATTGAGCCGCACATGGGCCCTGGTGGGGGTAGTACCACTGGTGCAAGAGGTGCAGTCCAGGGCCAGGAGGCAGCACAGGCCACCGCGGAGGGGCCGGTGCATGTCACTGTCCCTGACCCTGTGACTGCACCACCATGCACCAGCAGGGATGCCCCGTCCCAGGCCCGTCCGCAGGTTGGGGGGAGGCCCACGTCATCTGGCACTCCACTGCGAACGAGGAGACCCATGACCATATGGGGACCGTCCTGATTGGTGTTGCGTTGCGCACGCGTGTCATTCGTGATGATGTGCGTGCTTCCTGAGGGGACCACGCACGCCACACGAAGAGCTGCATGGCAACGTGGCACAGTTGGGAGGGGCCATGGTCGGAGGGTTCCTACATGTGTCGAGCACTCTGGTGGCCCTCTCCTCTTTTGTGGAGACTATGCGCCAGTCGTTCTCCCTGCCGTCTTCCGGCTCAGATTCCACCAGGGCCCCCTGTCGACCTGGCCCGACCAACACAGCCAGCTTGGTGGAGATCACATCCCGGCCACAGTCGGGAGTCGGAGGTCCAGCAGGGGTGGACAACCCACCAACTGGAGACCAGCAGATGGAGGATGTGCCGGCATCATCGGGCAGGGCACATGGACAGCAGCAGCAGGCTCAAGGTGGGAGCGATGATGGCTCGGGGCCATTAACATCAGAGGGGCAGGCATCGGCCAGAGGGCAGGAGGACCCTGGAATGGGAGTGTCTTCCGTGTGGCAGCGGTTGGGCCAGCGGATAGATGCGGAGCGGCGGCGGGCGGAAGAGGCACGGCTCATCATGGTCAGGGCGGAGTTCTCCATGTGCAGGGCATTGAGGCGGGCTGAGTGCCTCAAGGCAACTCGCAGGGAGTTTGAACAGGCCATGACTGCATCCCTGTGAGACCTCAGGGCCACGGCAGAGGCCTGCCTCCGGGACATCGACATGGAGTTCGATGATGCCCTGGCCCGGGACATCACAGAGTGAGCCGTACGACTTCTCTGCCGCCATTGTATATAGTTAGTTAGTGTTAGGTTTCCTTTCTGTTTTTGTTTCTGTTGGGGCGCTTGGACAATGCCCCACCTTTCTGTATATAGTTCTTCATTAGGTAGGGTTTTTTGCAGGTTTCATTTCAATGGTTGGGCTAATGGACCCTGGATTTGTACTTTGTAAATAGTTCTACACTGGATTTCAATTCTTTTTTTTAATTTTTCCATGGATCAATGGTTTTGTCTTGTTTTTTCACTTTGGATTTGTTTTGCCGGATTGACACTTTGGACACGTGCTTTTGGATTGATTTGGATTCTGCTTTCCTACAAATTATTTTTTTTGTTTTGGACATGCAGCTTTTTGATCATTATTTCCATTTTTGTGTGTTTCATTTCATTCCCTTGCTTTTGTGTTTAATACATTTTTATTTCCTACTTGAATGTGTGATATTCTCTCTTTGGTTTCATGCATGTCACAATGTGTGTTTTCTCAATCACATGCACTCATTGTGTGGGTGTGACGGAAATGTGTTGATGTGCATACTTGCCATTTGGGATGTATCATGTGATAGGGATTTCATTGTGGGGTGGATGTAATACCTGGTTGTGTTTTTGGACTGGGGTTGCGTGGGGTGTGATTTTGGTGGCCATAAGGCCCATGATTGTGGATTGTCATGACGTGTTGGGGAGAACATGAGTCGGGGCCTGCTGGCAGGTGCCTGTCACTGCTGGGTGGGTGACTGCATTGAGTGGGTGGGGGGACATGAGTCGGGGCATGCTGGCAGGTGCCTGTCACTGCTGGGTGGGTGAGTGGGGGTTCACAGACATGAGTCGGGGTCTGCTGGCTGGTGCCTGTCACTGCTGGGTGGGTGGGTGAGTGGGTGGGGGGACATGAGGTGGGGCCTGCTGGCAGGTGCCTGTCACTGCTTTTGAGAGGGTGGGAGAAATGAGTCGGGGAATGCTGGCAGGTTCCTGTCAATGATGGGTGGGTGAGTGGGGGTACAGGGACATGAGTCGGGCCAGCTGGCAGGTGCCTGTCACTGCTGGGCGGGTGGGTGGGTGAGTGTATGGGGGGACATGAGTCAGGGCATGCTGGCAGGTGCCTGTCACTGCTGGTCTGGTAATTGGGGGTGCAGGGACATGAACCGGGCCTGCTGGCAGGAGCCTGTCACTGCCTATGAGTGTGTGGGGGGACATGAGTCAGGGCATGCTGGAAGGTGCCTGTCACTGATGGGTGGGTGAGTGGGGGTGAAGGGACATGAGTAGGGGCCTGCTGGCAGGTGCCTGTCACTGCTGGGTGGGTGAGTGGGGGTGCAGGGACATGAGTTGGGCCTGCTGGTAGGTGCCTGTCACTGCTGGGTGGGTGGGTGAGTGGGTGGGGGGACATGAGTCGAGGCCTGCTGGCAGGTGCCTGTCACTGCTGGGTGGGTGGGTGGGTGGATGAGTGGGTGGGGGACATGAGTCAGGGCATGCTGCCAGGTGCCTGTCACTGCTGGGTGGGTGAGTGGGGGTGCAGGGACATGAGTCAGGGCCTGCTGGCAGGTGCCTGTCACTGCTGGGTGGGTGGGTGAGTGGGTGGGGGGACATGAGTCGGGCATGCTGGCAGGTGTCTGTCACTGTTGGGTGGGTGAGTGGGGGTGCAGAGACATGAGTCGGGGCCTGCTGGCAGGTGCCTGTCACTGCTGGGTGGGTGGGGGTGCAGGGGGACATGTGTCGGTGCTCACTTGTGCATGGTGACATGTGGGCTGGTTCGGGGCATGGCCAGGGTGGATGAGCTGCCTGCGGGGCATGGCCAGGGGTGCAGGATAGTCCCCTGTGTTGTGGGCTGCCTGCAGGGCCTGTGGAGGGTGTAGAGGGCACACCTGGGAGGACACACACTGCCAATTTGCATTGGGGCACCCCAGGAATACACATTCCCCTCCCGCGGCAGCGAAAACGCATGTAAAACACCCCACGCACCCCTCTGAATACATATACCCCGCTCACACAAGGCCTATCGCATGTAAAACGTACCGCACACCTCCAGGATACACATAGCCCGCTCACATAAGGCCTATCGTGTGTGATACTTCATGCGCACCCCTGAAATACACGTACCCCGCTCGCACTAGGCCTATCGCATGTGACACGTCCCGCGCACCCCCAGAATACACGTACCCTGCTCGCACTAGGCCAATTGTGTGTAACACGTCCCGCGCACACCCAGAATACACGTACCCCGCTTGCACTAGGCCTATCGCTTGTGATACTTCACGCGCACCCCCAAAATACGTGTACCCCGCTCGCACTAGGCCTATCGCATGTAACACGTCCCACGCACCCCCAGAATACACGTACCCCGCTCGCACTAGGCCTATCGCGTGTAACATGTCCCTCGCACTGCCAGAATACACATACCCCACTCGCACTAGGCCTATCGCGTGAGATACTTCATGCGCACCCCCAAAATACATGTACCCCACTCGCACTAGGCCTATCACGTGTAAAACTCCACGCGCACCCATAGAATACACGCAGGCACCCCATCCACCCTGGGCATGCCGTGTATTCAGTGGGGTGTGCGGGGGGTTTTACACGCGTTTTTGCTGCCGCGGGAGGGGTACTTGTATTCTGAGGGGTGCGCAGGGAGTTTACACGCGTTTTCGTGATTGGGGGGGCTGTATGCTGGTCCACTGGCCTTTGCGCCTTGTACTGGATTTGTGCGCTGGTCATGGCACACGGGGCGGGGTTGGGGGCGTAACTGGCGCTGCTGCAGGGTCGCTGCGTCACTATGCGCCACGGCTGCTTATGGATGTTGAAATCCATGAATACGCTGTGCGCTGCAATGAGTTTTGGCGCACGCGAGTGGCACAGACTGTCGCACGCGCACACTTTGCGACAGCCTTGTGCTCCACTTGTGCACCGAATTCTATGAATTACCCCCTTAGAATGCAGGACAACTAAGCCCTTTGAAATACAAATGGGTGTTCACCAAGTTTGCATACTTGGGCCAAGGTTATTCTGAATTTTTATCAATGGAGTGATCCAGAGTCTATTAGCAAATCCCACCATTGCACCCTTATTGGCGGGAGAAAGATATCCAATCTTGATGTTCGCGGAATAATCAGCTCTTGTTTCAATGACACCAGCAGGGCTAAAATTACAAATTTAAATATTTGAAGATTTTGCACTGAAAACTGGCCATCTATTAATGTCCAAAAGATTAAAAAAAACTATTTCTCAAGAAAAACAGAAGGAAAACGGAAGTGAGATGCGATATCAATTTAAATGGGTACACAATAGAGCAAGTCACCTCTTATGACTATATAGGGCTAAAGGTCACAAAAAAAAATTCCTTGACATGACAGATAGAGAAAGCTGGGATAACATTGTCTAGGTGCAGTGGGACAACCACTAGGTATACAAGATATCATGGAAATGTGGCAGTAAGGGTCCCATTTGTAGCGTATAAACTACAGGCAAGGCAGGAGCACTCTACAGGGCTGAACTTTGGGGCTGCGCAAATGGCAGCAGTTTAGCTGTCACTGAAAATAAGTTTTTAAAAAATATCCTGGGCCTACCAAGTGCTCGCAGCCTACCGACCCATATGGAATTAGGACTGCATGGAATAGAAATCTTAATTAGGCAGAAACCAGTACACTATTGGGTGAGAGCTTGGACCTCCCCCAGATTGATAACATTTAGAGAAGCAATGCAAGATCTGTTATCCCAGGAGGGAGGCTTTTCTTTGACATGGTTTATTTTTATCAAGCAAGCGTTTAGCAGCTCTGGTTGTGGTAACTGCTGGAGTGAGGCCTCAGCAAATGAACAATCCATCAAAGTCTGTCGTGAGGCATGTTCTGGACACTAAAACCGAGAATGAGGAAATGATCAAGGTTGAAGGTTCTGAAAGATTAAGAGCATATTGGCAGGCCAAGCTAATAATTGCAATTAAATAAAAGGCCCGAGCATCTGAGAGCACTATATGTCAAGTTCAGATTAAAAATTGCACCTGTAGCAGTTTAATGCAACACATGAAAGAGCGTGAACACAAATAGATGCATTTGCTGCAGCGACATGATAGAGAGCATTGTCCACTTCATATTAATTTGCCCGCTGTATCAAGAGTTGCGAATGAGGGATTTGAAAGCACTGTTTAATACGCGATCAGTAAGAGATACTATGCAAGCAATCATATTATGCCATATAATGTGATCATGATTTAGTGGTCCAATCTGTTGCAACCTTTCTATACGAAGCGTGGCAAGGAAACACGCTAAGACAAAGGCAATGAATTCCTCTATAGTTGATGAATACATACTTAAGCAATAAGCCACAAGCAGGGCGGGAATTACCACTTTAGCTAATTCCATGGATCCGAAAGTTGGAGAGGGGGGATTACCGCAGGCAAATCCCCCGTCCGAGCCTTCTCATTGGCTGAGAGGCTGCCGGCCCACCACCCGCATGTACGAGAGATCAAAACATCCAAAATGCACTTTACAAATCTATGCTGCCATACTGTGCTTTAAACTGTTTAAGCACTCACACTTCAAGCTTACTCTCAATGTGCCTGTGAATTGATGAGGTGTTTTCATGATTGTGTATGCTTTTATGGCCTAGTGCAGAAATAAAGCTGAATTTGAATTGGACAGGTTTACATCTTTCCCATCAAAACACCCAAACGACTGAGATCAGCTAGGGATCCTGAAACAGCCAATGGTGGTTTGGGGGGCACTCAACCAAGAAAATATTTAAAATAATGGGTTAAAACGGTGAATTGTACAGCAGACTTTCAGACTTTCTGTGAAGAATTGGTTCAAAAGCCACAACGGTTATGTTTGGTTTTGCATGGTAATAAATTGAACAATCCAATATATGCAACTCACCAACAGCACACAGATTGATTTCTGACTCCTTTTCATGATGACCTTGACCACATTTTAAGCCAGTATAAAAATATGCTAATTCTGGCTGTGCCCATACATGTCCATGCAGGTTGTATCAATACATGCCAGAATACCATAAAAGAACATGCTCCTGTTGGCTTTTCCAGTAAATAAATACCATGCCTCAGTTCGAAAATATAAACAGACTAGCTGCAACAATGTAGTATAATCGAGCCATGTAATAATACTCATCATGTTTAGTTTACCATTAATGCCCAGTAAAAATGCCATATCACATGAAGAAAATGTAACCTTACTGGCTGCAGGAATGTAGGCCCATCTAGCCATGTAACAAGAGCGTGCTGCTGTTGACTGCCTGCATCATTCAACGCTGCTCCCTAGGCCTGGCATGCACTGCTGCTGCCATAAGCGTGTCAATGTCGTGGGTACTTCTGCCCACACCATAAAGAACTCGCTGCTGTTGGCCACTGTTTGCAGGCATATGCTGGAGCCTCCAAGTATGTTTACTCTCTCTGAGGATCCTGTTGACATAGTGGACCCATCCTCCTACAAGCAAGTAAACAATTTGTCTATTTGGCGACTATTCTCTTTTTGGTCTACAGTATTGCACCAAACAATACATGCTAGCACCTTAAGATTGGTGTGACTGGGGCAGAATCTTGCAGTCCTATTGTTTAACTGGGCAATGTAGCCTTTGACAAGGGAATAAGGGAGTTTATCATATTGGAGAGCCAGGTGATCTTCCTGTGCCATAAAGTTCCCCAATTTACAATATACCCGTTTCTGATAAAAGAAGAATCTACAAACAAATATGGCAAAACCGAATTTGGCAAAGTTGGTATTCGGGAACAATGAGTTGGTATTCGGGAAAAATGGTCACTCATGGGTCAAGGGCAGTGTTTCACACACACTCTGTCAGGATTCTATTAAGGCTTCAAGGAGTTGGGCGGGGGGAATCAGACTTTTGCAACTCCTTTAGCTGTTGTGGCATGCCCCACCCCGCTGTTCTTGGTCATCTGTCCTTGGCTATCTATGTTGGTCAATTTGTGACCATTTCCAGCCATTTGTCTTTCTTGATTGCACTGAGGTTTTGCGTTGGTGCTTACTATGTATCTAGTATTTTTATTCCATTGTTGCAGGTTTTAGCAAAGTGCAAAGCAGTCACTAGCCTCTCACTTCTCAGTACTGTGCAAAAGATGTGCCACACCATCACAGAACCATTCAGAGAGGCAAACACGTTAATAAATGATGTTGAACACTTGTTAAGTTCCCACAAGGTTCCACCCACAACCAAAGGAGCCTCCCAACCTAGGAGTGAAAAGGATTGACATCCACATTACAAATAATTGTTCCAGTAGAGACATACTATCTATTGAAGTCGATAGTCCCGGATCTTTAAATCCAGCCACAAAAATAATCCCATCCATGTTGCTGACAATTCTGGCCACATACCAAAGTTACTTGTACGCATGAAGAAGGATGACAATCCCATTGCCACATTTGAAATCCCTAGGAATAGATCAGGAGGGGAAAAGACATTTAAATATTCCTGTACTATTACACCATGATGTCATTCATAATTGTGTTCCCGATATACGCTCTGCTGAACCTTCGAAATGTATAACAATCAAGGAGGTAGAGAGTGTGGAGTTTGTGGAACCGAATATATATTTTTTCAAATAGATTTGCACCATTGAGCACTTTGTTTAACTGAGAAGAAATTGTCCCTTGGATTAACCTTGCTCTTCCGCAGCAACTACCTTGAATTCATCTGGGTTAGTCACGTGTGCTGGGTCTGGCCAGGCTCTTGATTGTCTCACTCCTGGCAGACAGACTGTAATATAAAATGTTGGAACTTGTTTGACATAGCTGAGGTGGAAGACAGTGTTTGTAAATGTATGGAATTCATGACTGAAAATTGAGTTTTTAAAGAAAAATGGTTCAGGAGTTGTCCATTGAGATCACTGACCTGGAAAGATCCTTGGATTCAGTAGTTCCTGCCAGTATACAATCCAAATGTATGATTACCCCCTTCCTTCCTTAACCCATACTTAGGTATTGGCACGATGATAACAACCAAGGCCTTTTCTTCTAATGCATTGGTGCAACAACACACACTTTCACACATCCAATTGCCAAACACTAGGCTCTCAGCATTAGCTAAATCAACTACTTTCCCTAAATTAATGGAGATTAACCTGACTCATAGAGCTACCTCGAGCTCCCCCCCCCCGAAAACAGTCATCATGATGGGAATGTGGGTCAAAATATGACACAATCGCCCCAGAATCACAAAGCCTTCATTAATAACCAACACCACATCTGGCTAAGCCAACATACATACTTGCTAGCACCCGTGCATACGATTAGTTCATCCCTCAGTCCTGATAGCAAAATAATTTACATGTACCAAGTCCCAAAGTTACACCGTAAACAAGCCAACTCTAGCCACGCATTAACTAATAAATGTACCCATTGAATATGTCATGTTAAAGGTTGCTTTAGTGATTTGGGACAATATAGCACAGTGCAGTCCATGCTGGAGTACAGATCACGCCCCTACCTAATTTTACCATTGAGCTAAGAGCTTATCTTCTGAGGGGGATTACCCTCCATACTCCACCACCAAGCCTTCCTCTTGGTAAGGCGTGCACATGTGGCAGTGTAAGAAATGTTGTCTTTGGGCATATTTCATGATTTAGCGGTATTTTGGTATTGTGGTGTTTTGGCGGTAAATTGCCCTTACCTCATTTTGGGTGCTAGTTTAGTATTACCTTATTCTGGTAATAGTTTAGTATTACCCTATTTGGAGATAACTTAGTGTTAGTTTACTTTGGCAGCAATTTTAGTGGTATCTTATTTTTGTGGTAATTTTAGTGGTGAGCATACTTCTATAATATAGCCCTATGATAAGATAAACCTTCTCTCTTTATAAATATGATAGACCCTGGGCTGACTGTAACCCCTCTCCCAGACCTAGTGCTTGTTTAGGAAACCCAGTAGAATCATGAATAATATCACTTCTCACATGTAGATTGTGTCAGTGGTTTATTTACACCAAAGACCTACGCCTTGGAAATGCTTTGCTCCCACTTCAGTATGCAGAGTGGAGCACATTCATACCAACATCCAAACTCTCTAGCTTGCCTCTGTATACATTTTGGCTTTTCCCTTATTTTACAGCTGGCACTATTTTATTTCTACCACTGTGATGTGAACACCACAGTGCTTTCTAATTATTTTCCCCAGTTGAAATATGAAGCTTTGGAGACATACAAGAAAAATCCTTACACCAAACTAATCCAAAATGTTATGATTCTGTTAAGCATCATGTGATTTACAATAACAATATTCAATTAACAATAATGTGTTCCTCAGCTCTTACCGACATCAATACTGCTGCATTAACCTAAGAGAGAAAATAAAAACAAACATTGCAGTACATGCAAACATGGCATTAGATCCCCTTGTCGTTTAGTGCATGCAAAAAGTAAACATCAAGTACTTTGTTTTAAAAATAGATCCCTGTGCTAAATGATAAGGAATTGCATCCAAACCACACTCCTCATGTTAAACTTCACTTACAATTATTTATGGAGCTTCTGCATTTCATCCGGACAATCTCCTTCTGCCATGGTTTATCTGCACAGGAGTATTCCAAACACCCCCACTGCCTTCGATTCAGCCTTGAGATCCCAGCAAGCTTCAATGCCAGGGCTGGCCTCACCTCTCTCTGCACTCCTTCATGCAGACCGCAGCACTACACCAGAAAAAAACAGCTCCCAGCAGTTCCAGGCAAGAACAGAATCCAAGAAAGAATGCCTCCTCCCCTCAGCTCAACTCCCTATATGCTCTCTCTCTGTCCATCAAGAGAGCCCTGCCTTTCCCTGACGTGTTTCTAACACCTCCAAAACGTCTGACCACATTAGCCAATCACATGACAAGGGCCTTCATGTAATTATTTACTTCCTATGAGAACAAAAGGAGTTTTCAGCATGCACAAAGACCGCTCATATGTTTTTTTTTTTTTACTGTGCATTTTTCCTTCTCCATGGAAAAACACTAAGCAGCATGAATTTCCATCTGTGTTTACCGAACTGCATTACAATGTTAGAAGGGATAATTAATTGTGGTTACTGGGTTTTTGGTAAATAGGAAAGTTAGTCTGTTATATATATTATTTCCACAATGCAGTTTTTCACAGATAGAAAAACACCTAATATATATATATATATATATATATATATATATATATATATATATATATATATATATATATATATATATATATATATATATATATATGTGTTACAGAGCCACGGTAGTGGCTAATAAGTTATGGTTAAATGCTGTTTCCATAGGAAGAGCACTTTTTGGGCGGATTATAACTTTGCTCCACCTGGACGAATCCTCATGAAACCTTGCAAAAAGAGTATATGGCCCACTCTGAATGTATTTGCAAAGTTTGGTGATGTTTGTTCCAAGGGGGGAAAGTTATAGGGTGGGTCCCAAAACGTTTTTTTCCCTTAGACTGAATGGGGGAAAACTTTGCGCACGGCTACAGGCCAAACCGCTGGACAGATTTGCACCAAATTTGAGGCAGTGGCAGGGGCTTGGGCGCAAAACCATGCTTTTGCAAAATTTGTGACAATCCATCCAGTACTTCCCTTAAAAACGATCAAAAAGTATGTCTCTAAAAATTAGTGATATCTATGTTCGCTCCGCAGTCACACTTCCCAGTTCGCTCCGTGGAGAAGATTGCAATTGGCTATTCCATGGCGTGCTGGCTGCGACCATATTGCACTTTCACCGATTGGTTGCAGCACAGTGTGAAGTGTGTCGTAATCTTGCGATACGTCAGCCATGTTTACTTCATTTTCTGTTGAACGCGAACATCGGCGCTAACATACCTAAACGAAGAAGGCACCAATGCAGTTATAACACTTATGGAACAGTGTTTCGAAAGGTGAGTGTTAATGAGACGTGGTAGTAGAAAGTCAAACATTGAAGTATTCTTGTTAGCACTGTCATACGGTACAGTGGGACTTGCTACTCATTGTACGAAATGAATTTACTGCGTCCATTTCACAATATATAATCAGAATTACTGCGATCAGGCTGGCGTCTTACTGTTTGCAATCTCAGCCAGCCACCTGCACTATTTCGTACACACAGCCCTTCTGCACGTGTACGGCAGTAGCGGTTCTCATGAATAGCCGCTGATATGTTGTTGCACAGTCACAATGTATTTGCATTCGGAGTGAAGGCCACTGCATTTTCTCTTTTCAACACGAGATCAGTGCGGCCGTATATTTGTCGACACCAATAAGGGTCCCTTGTTTTTTAACCTTGAGGTACAGGGAAGGAGTAGAAAGAATGTAGGGAGTAACAGTTTGAAAAACATATTGTTTGATAAGCTTATGCTTCAAAAACGTTTGCACCGACCATGAGAAATTAGTTCCCAAACAGGCAGTCTTCCACATACACTAGTGTCTGACTACAGCGAATGCAATGGAGGCACTCCACATCATGTAAGTGTATGTTTGCCGCCTATATACCGAATTGAGGTTATGTTTTAGTTGTGTAAAAAAAAATATTATCCCTAATGTTTTACAAGTTGTATGTGCCATTGCAAATTTTTTCCCATTATGGACATTGCATATTGTCGCCGTTTGTAGGGTGCCACTACATTTCCCCAAATTAAAATAATATTTAATAAAAAAGGTATGTGTTACAATTTTGTTTTGTGCACAGGTTGTGCACTGATACACGTTTCATTTCCCCTTCTACCGCACAGCTACTTCCAAACAAAAATTGTATTATTAATAACAACGTTCCAGCTTTCTGTGCCGTTTGATTTATTTTTCCAATTATGGACATTATTTTCCCTAATGATTTACAAGTTTTATGTGCCGTTGCAATTTGTTTCCTATTATGGACATTGCACATTGTCGCCGTTTGTAGGGTTCCACTACATTTCCCCAAGTTAAAATAATATTTAATAAAAAATGTATGTGTTACAATTTTGTTTTGTGCACAGGTTGTGCACTGATACACGTTTCATTTCCCCTTCCACCGCGCAGCTACTTCCAAACCAAAATTGTATTATTAATAAAGACGTTCCAGCTTTCTGTGCCGTTTGATTTATTTTTTCCAATTATGGACATTGCACATTGTCGCCGTCCCTAGGGTCCCACTACATTTCCTCTTATTTAATAAATGTTTTACTGAAAATGTTATGTATTACAACTGTGGTTTATCCAAAGGTTGCGTATTCATACATCTTTTAATTCCCATTTCCTCCTCAGATACTTCCTTCCCTATTGTGATTGTCATGGATTACAGATGCCCAGTGATGGGTTCTTTAACTGTCATATGCAACTGTTCATAACCGGCTGTTCGAGCGTCATAATTCACTGGGATGATCGTGTGGGCCCTCTGTGTCCCGACGCTGCTGTCGCTATAAGAAGTAACATTCTATCCTTTCTGGTGGTGTAGATCACAGCGGTTGACGTCGTCTTGGACATCAATGCGGGAGGAAAATAACTACTGGGGTGGCAACGCTTACTTTCTGTGTGTGGAAAAAAACAACGTGACCTTTAACATTCTTATTGTTGACCAGAGAGTCAAACTTAATACTTCTATGGAAAAGTGAATAGTGCCATCTTTTCGCACAGTTCATTGTGAAACAAAACTACTTTACTACTTGCATAGGGCGATGATTTTGCTCAGTTTATTGTGAAATAAAATTACTGGACACATTTATAAATGTTAGTGTTTTCTTTACAAAT
Organism: Ambystoma mexicanum; assembly: GCF_040938575.1. NCBI lineage: Eukaryota > Metazoa > Chordata > Amphibia > Caudata > Ambystomatidae > Ambystoma > Ambystoma mexicanum. The sequence goes on from NC_090941.1 coordinate 128,108,446, forward strand.
TTACTCTCTGTTTTCACAATGTGGCATGCTACGTTGCAGGTCGTAATGTGTTCTTTTGTAGGTGCTACATCATGGCACATACGTCCAAATGGACGCATTTGTTTAAGCTGCCAAGGAACGTTATGGAGAAAGGTACTCCATAGCACTTGCATTGGCTACTGGAGGGTCAGGCCCATCTCATATGCATTAGTGCCGTCAGGCCAATTTCTATCACCGTTAGCCCAATTTCTGTCACCCAGATGCCCTATGCACAGAAATGTTTGTACAATAATATATGGTTACACCCTCCCAAAACACATATCTTCACACCTTTCGACCTGTGTCACTTACAAAATTATGTGTCGAAAGGTGAGTGGTAATGGTGTTGCATCCAGTATTTCTGACGTCATTGCGCTTCCCATCACAGAGTTTGTTTGGCATTTTATGTCAACGTAAGTACACTACTCCTTTGTTTTTTTTACACACATTTTTATAGAAAAAAATTAGTACATGTACAACACATGTATGTAAAGGGCATTGACAACGACTGAAAAGCTTTGTGTTGTGCATGTGATAGTCTTTTCATATTTAACAAGTGTCGTAATGTACATAACAAATCAACGGTACAGCTTCCGTCTCTGAGGGGTAGCCCCTATGCATAGGTAGTGGCCACAATGTCGGGGATATGGCTACTGGCCTTTACTGCAAGGGAGAAAACATTTCATTGAGGTCACCAGGGCACCAGGGACTGCCTTTCTGTTAAAGGTCTTGCTCATAACCACACATTTATCAAGGAACACAAATGTGGTGCTGCCATAACGGTAACACAGTTTCTTTTTTGCTTTCTGTAGCCTGCAATGGAAAGCAAAGAAGGCTTTCTATCCAATGCCCGTCTTCCCTGTATGGTGGCCATCTTGAAAAAGGATTTGTTTTTTTCAGCCGGGAACGTTTGAAGACAAAAAATCCTCTTTCTTTGTACCAAGGATTACTGCTGTAAAATCTTGATTGCCAATGGCATTCATCCCCCACTCGTTGGGGAGGAATGGTGGTGAATGGTCCGGAAACGTCGGTATGCACTGTTGCTTATATTGTGTTGCACACTTGCATTGTGGAGTTCTGCGCCGGAAATTTTGCAGTTAGAAGTTCTTACAAGAATACCCAATGTACTTTCGCACTATCAGTTACAAATTTCATTGTGAAGTGTGTATGACTGTTCGAACACGCCCCCATGCTGTACGTCAGCATATGATAATGTGGAATTCTTCGAAAGGTGGGCAGTTACTTCAAATGTTCATTTACAGTCATATGCTTATGTGTTACTATTACAACCCTGATAAATGTTGTCGAAAATGTTTGTTAAAGTAATGTTATGATGTATTTATACTGTTGATATTTGTGATATCATCTTTCATGTCCTGGGTGTTAGTGTTAGCAATGCACGTAGATGGTGCGAGTTATGGTTGCTTAGCTCACCATATATATATATATATATATACATATTACATGGCCACGGAAGTGGCCATGTAGTTATGGTTAAGTTGCTGTTTCCATAGGAAGAGCACTTATTGAGCGGCTTATAACTACGCTCCCCCTGGACGAATCCTCACCAAACCTTGCGAAAAAAGATTATGGCCCACTCTGAATTTCGTTACAAAGTTTGGTGAGGATTCGTCCAGGGGGGGCAAAGTTATACGGGGGTCCCAAAACCTTTTTTTTTCCCATAGACTGAATGGGGAAAAAAATGTGGTCGCGCCTACAGCCCAAACCGCTGGACGGATTTTCACCAAATTTGGACTAGGAGTAGCGGCTTGGTCCCGAAAACGTGCTTTTGAAGATTTGGTGAAAATCCATCCATTTTTTTTTTTAAATGACCAAAAAGTAGGTCATAAAAAATTAGTGATATCTGTGTTCGGTCCGCGGACACACTTCCCTGTTAGCTCCGCGGACAGTGTCCTGAATGGCAATCGGCTTGCGTGATGTCTGCGGACATGCAACGTGTTCCCTGATTGGACGGCGTGAAGCGCATCAGATTTTCGGTAGCGCCTGCCATCTTGAATTCGCAGCCGTCCGCGGACAGCGCGGTGAAACTTGGTTTAAAATTTGTATTTAGTAGAGTGTGTTGGTGTGTAAGAGTGTTTGGGGAGGGTGGGAGGGTATGAGATAGGTTAAATGTTGTGTTTTTATGTGGTTGACACTCTTGTTTTGTTTGATTTGTCTGCGGACAACACAGCTTTTCTGAAATGTTCTAAATAAACTAAATGGGGGTGGTCTGAGGACGCAATATGTGTCCGTTTTGCTCGCAAGCAAGCAGAAACTGTTCTAAGAACACTTGCGGTGTCCTGAAATGTTCGTAAATAAACAAAATGGGGGTGTCCTGAGGACGCTGTCCGTATTGTTCTCTAGTAAGTTGAATGTGTTCTAAGAACACTTGTGGTGCCCTGAAATGTTCGTAAAAAAACAAAATGGGGCCGTTCTCATGACGCTGTCCGTATTGTTCGTTGTGAA